>NC_090940.1:220961513-221586513 GCF_040938575.1 Ambystoma mexicanum
GTACTTATGTCCACACAGACTCACTTGCTTGTGAGACCTGTGTGGAATGTTGGTGAGCGGGACGACAGTTGGGGATAGATGATGGACGCGTAGTACACAGTGGACGCTCATCCCTCTCCCCTGTCACCGCTTTGTTAAAATTAAGCAGTTACTTATCTGGTTACCACTCCAGTGTAATTGACCCTCCACAAAGTAGCGACAAGTGCAGAAAGCGGTCGGGATGATGAACGCTGGTGAAGGAACTGAGTTGTGCTGATTCTAACAGCTAGCTCTGCAAGCCAGCATCTTATTAGTCCCGTCTGTGTGGGCAAGCCGGTTAAGGAAAAAGCTAACCCTTGAACAGCACTGAGCAGTACCTGGAGAAAGAGATGGGTTATGTGAAGGTACAGCAGCAAATACATGTTTTAATACCGCTTGTCCCACCTGTGAATCTGTTTGAGTGTCTGTCTAGGCAGTAATGTTGTGTAAAAGTATGAATAGAACTCTAACTAGCAGCTTTGCAAATTGCTGCTAAAGGAGCATTTGAAATTAATGCTAAAGTAGCCCCTGGGGTGGACTCTTGGTGTAAAATGTACTTTTATTTTTACAGTTAGTAGCAAAGCTGGATGCATTTGACTATCCACCTTGAGATAGCCTTCTTAGAGACATGAACTTCTCTTCCAATTGCTATGGAAACAAAGTTGATCGGTTTTCCTTAGCGGTTTAGTTTTGTTTAGTTAGTACATGACCGCCCTTCTTAAATCTAGAGTATGGAGGCTCTTTTCTGCAGAACTTGTAGGATGTTGAAAAAAAGCTGAAAGTTCAATAGACTGATTAACATGCAACTTTGATATGAACTAAGGTGGAAACCTAGGATGGGTTCTAAGAACCACCTTGTCTTTATGAATGATAATTAAGGGATCTTGGACAGAGGGTGCTTGAAGTTCACTGGCTCGTCTTGTATAGGTTATAGCAACAAGAAATGCAGTCTTGTAAGTTAAATGCTCGAGACTGGTCTTGTGCATTGGATCAAAAGGGGGACCCATGAGTTTTCTGAGTACAACATTGAGGTCCCAACCAGGTGGTGGATTTGAAATGGGAGGATATAGTCTTTTAACCCATTCTATGAATGCTTTGATTATTGGTACTTTACACCACAATACTTTTTTTGAGCTGTAGTGTAAGCAAACAGTGCTGCTAAATGTCCTTTTAAGAGAATTAAAAACTAGACCTGAGTCAAGAAGATAAAGCATATAGTGGACTATGTGCGAGTGAGAACAGTCAGTTGGATTGAAGGTGCGATATTGGCTACAAATACGACAAATCTTCTCCACCAGTTAAAATAACAGTGTATTATGTTAGGCTTCTGTGCTTTTAGGATGTCCATACATCTTTGAGGAAGGTTTAAATGCCCAAACTCTATGACTTCATGAGTGAAGCTGGCAAGTTTAGAGTTTGAGAGTAAGGATGGAGTTTCATCCTCTTGAGTTGGGACAGCATGATGTATGAGCACGGAAGCTTGATCGGTTTGCACATTGCTAGTTTGAGTAGGTGTGGAAACCTTGGTTGTCACGTCCGCATTGGCGCCATCAGGATTAGCGTGACTTGTTCTGGGTGCATCTTGCGCTCTATTTTGTTGAGGAGTGGTGTCGGTGGAAAAACGTAAGCACATTTCCCTGACCAACTCATCCACAGGGCGTTCCCCTTAGATCCAGGTTGGGGAAACCTGGATTCGAAGTCTGGGCATTGTGCGTTTTGCTTTGTTGCAAATAGGTCTAGAGGTTGATGCCCCAATTGGGTGACAATATTGTTAAAACTATCTGTGTGAATTTGCAACTGGTGTTCTGCGGGTAGCTGTAGACTTCTGCTTAGAGTGTTTGCTAGTGAACTGTGTTCCCCTGGAACATGTTGTGACACTAGGTAAATGTTGCGTTTGAGAGACCACTTCTAAATATTTTGGGCTACCCTGGACAGACTTGGAATGTGTGCCCCGCCCTGCTCGTTAAGATAAAACATGGCAGTGGTATTGTCTGACCTACTAAGTGTTCCTGGAATGCTTGTAAGGCTTTGAGAACTGCTAGTAGTTCTAGTAGGTTGATGTGGTTGTTGGTGTTTGTGGACAGGCTGATGAAGGTAATGTGCTCCCCATCTTGAGAATGGGGCTTTGGTTGTGAGAGTGGCCTGCACTGGTGGGTTGCGAAAAGGTATCCCTTTGAATATGTTCTCTTTTGTCAACTAGCGAAGACCTTGTACTAAGGTTTGTGGAAAAAACCACTAGATCATCCCACTGTCTGCTTGGCCGAGACCCTTGTTTCACTAGCCACTCTTGCACCGGACGCAAGCGCAGCCACGCGTGTGGAACAAGATGAATGCAGGAAGCCATCATCCCAAGCAGGCACATTGCCTTGTGTGTGGTTAAGTGACGACCAGCCACATAGTGAGGTACCTGGAATAGCATGTTTTGTACTCTCTCGCTTGAGGGGAAAACCAACTGTTCTTGTTTTTTTATAATTGCTCCCAGGAATTGCTTTACTTCACTGGGGACGAGACTTGACTTTTTCTCGTTGAATGAAAACCACAATTTGAACAACAGATAGATTCTTGCATGGGTGGTGGTTTTGCAAATTTGTTGTGTTTCCCCTGCTATGGGGCAATTGTCGAGATAAGGGTAGACTGGGATGGATTCCCTGTGCTGGTGTGCTGCTACAACTGCTAGTACTTTTGTAAACACCCTTAGAACTGATGAAATGCCGAAGAGGAGTACTTTGAATTGGTAGTGTCTGTTTGATATTTGGAAGCGCAGGTATTTCCGGTATGGTGGCAAAATTAAGATATCGAAGTATGCATCTTTCATGTCCAATGTTGCCATGTAATCCCCCTGTTGTAAGAGTGGAATTAACTCTTGTAGCGTTGCTATGCGAAACATTTGTGGTTTCACATGCGTGTTGGCTGGACTTAAGTCTAACACAGGGTGCATAGTTAAGTCTTTCTTTGATGCAAGGTAGTACACTGAATAGATGCCCTCATTTAGCTGGTGTGCTGGGACCAGCTCTATTGCGCCTTTTTGGAGAAGAGCCTCAATTTCTTCCAGTAAAATCTTCTGGTGTTGTGGAGGCATCTTCTGGTGTTTTGGAGGGGGTGCAGGGGTTTTTCTAAAAATTTGATTTGATAGAGTATCCCCCCAGCCACTGTGGATAACACCCACTGATCAGATGTAATCCCCTCCTGTGCATGGGTGAATTGGCAAATGCGACCTGTGAGTGGAGTTGCATGGGAGGGAACATGTACCGGGATGTCATTGTTTAGAGGCAGAGGAGCGTCTATTTGTGGAGGCTCTTCTGCTACCTCTATTCCTTCTACATCCTCTTTGAAAATTGGATTGGTAATGGGTGGATTGAACATGGTGATTATTCCAGAAAGAGGACTGTCCCTGACTGCATCCCACTGAACATGGGTTTTCTTTCCCAAGAAAGGAGTGATGTACATTAAACACTCCCCCTTGCATAAATGGTTTGTTGGTGATCTGACCCAATGACTTCAAGGTTTCACGTTTCTCCTTTGCACTCTTTAGTTCATCATCAACTGTTTTACCAAATAGCACATTGGACTTGATTGGCATGTTTAACAGGTTACCCTGGGTTTCTAATTTGAAACTGCACTGACG
The DNA here is from genome assembly GCF_040938575.1 of Ambystoma mexicanum. NCBI lineage: Eukaryota > Metazoa > Chordata > Amphibia > Caudata > Ambystomatidae > Ambystoma > Ambystoma mexicanum. The sequence goes on from NC_090940.1 coordinate 220,965,157, forward strand.
CAGCCATGCGTGGCGTTTTATAAGTGTTCCTTCCGCTATAACCCATCCAGTATTGTCTGCAGCATCAAATTTACTCTTCAAGTTTCAGCTGTCAACCTGTTTACCCTCAGAGATAGACTTTATTATTTGTGATTTTATAGGTCCAGGAACAGTGTCAAGTTGTTGCTGCACAGTGTCCTAGATATGACAATTGTAACTTGCTAGTAGGGTTGTGTGTTTGGCCATGCATGTCTGGTACGCTGCCAATGTTGCCACCTTTCTGCCCATGCTATACAACTTCTTATTTTCCTTGTCCGGGTGCTGCCTCTGGGGATGGTAATGGGGTGCCTGCTCTTTTCCGTGTGGTTGTTACAACCAAGGAGTCTGGTTTTAACTGTCCTCTGATGTAGCAGCGATCAGATGCAGCAGGTTTGAAAATAAATTCAATTCTAGGATTAACCGCCCTGGATAATGTAAGTGTAAGTAATGACGGTTGGATTCGTCTTTGCAGATTTGAACTGTGTTATTGCTTTTTCATCTCCCAAAATATCATCTACGAAGTCTGTATAGTGTTGTGGTTCTTGGGTAGCAATTCTGAAGCGTTGGGCTGCTTTAATTAGCAGTTTGTTGAACTGCATTTGATTATCTACCAGGCAATTAGCAATTGGTTGGTCTTGGTCCTCTGGAGATGGCAAAATATATTATATACTCAACGAAAAAACTTTGTTAAAGGGACGTTATGGTTAAGTTGCACTAATAAAAACGTATGAAATACATTGAAAAAACTTGTTAAAGGGACGTTATGGTTACAAGTAAAACTGGAAAACCTCAGAAATTTGCCAGTTATGGTAAGCTAAACAACCATAACTCGCGCCACCACTGTGCGCTGCTAAGAATAACACCCAGGTCATCAAAGATGACATCACAAATGTCATTGATTACATCACTGATGACATCACATATCTGGCGCACTTATTTTTTTTCACTGAAATATCTAAGCCTGGTGATTTTGTTAACTGACAGTCAGAATATTAAAATTCAAAAGGTGCTGTATATCTAGACATTCACATTATCATATGTTCTTAAAGTATGTTCCTTAGGGTTTAGACTCAGCTAATGGTGCACATACATGGGGAAATAAATAAGCAGACCTCAAACACACAATTCATTTGTATACATGAAGAAAAACTTTAATGTCATTTACTTGCAACCATAACGTCCCATTAACAAGTTTTTTCAATGAATTTCATAGATTTTTATTAGGGCAACTGAACCATAACGTCCCTTTAACAACAGATTTTCAGTGAATTTCATAGGTTTTTACCAGTGCATGCTATTTTCTGACAATTTACTAACATCATACTTACCCAATATAGCAACATTTTTGAGCAATTTACAAAGTTTCACCTTAAGACTCTGCCATTTTGCACCTTCTAGCATCATTTTTAACACTTCTATACACTTTTTGCTACTTTTTCAACTGATTTTGCGTCCATAGACATCCACAAACATCTGACTTCATCAGGGGCATTCTGGACAGTGCCACGTGACCATACGCTGGCACGCGGCATGATGACGTGTCCAAGAATGTATCTGCACTTTGCGATCATATCCGTGCTTCACGGACAGTTCAGAACTGCATTTTTTACTGATCGAGGAACTTTCAACTTCAAAAGTTCCTTTGCACAGCTCCTACATCTATTCTTACCCGTTATCCATTAACAATCTAGTACACAGTACATACTTGGAAGAATTTTAGCAAAACTGCTATTCATTTTAAAAATTGCATCACCTATTGCCAACCCTCCTTCTCAAGAGCCACCACCACCACCAGCTGGAGGACCTTCACAACAAAAAAAGCACAGTACTTCCAAAGACAATGAAGATGACTAAGAAGATGAGGTAGAAGAAGTGCCTACCTCTAGCACCCAGAGAGAATCATGGGTGTGGCAGCTCTTTACCACTGTTCGGAATGTACCAAAGGCTAAAGCTGCCAAACGGAAATGCACTAGTTGCAGACTCCCGGGACAGTACTCCTATGCGACACCCTCCATGTGCTGCCATGCCAAATACAATGACCGCAATGCTCTCAGAAAGGTTGTTCCTTTCTAGCAAGTAGGAGGCCATCTTCCTCCACCTCATCTTCCTCAACCATTACTGTAACCACACAGCCTACTTCTGTGGGACACAAAATCCCACTAGCTACCTTGCAAGCAATAAAAGATGCTGTTGATCCATAGTGTTTTAAGACAACAGTCCTCTGTATATACTACAACACATCATTCTGCAGAGGGAAGCAATTTCGAAGTGCTTTTGAAGCAGTAATCAAGGAGCATGAGAAACACTGCGCCCTACCTTAGAAGTAACACATGTGCAACATCTTCCCCTGTCCATCTGCTCCTCCATACTAGTGTCTGGTGCCTCTTCCCTCTTTTCCCTCCCCACCTTTCATTCTATGCTAATGGGAATATTGTGGCGTTCATCACCCCCATTCCAGGGTTAAGAACAGTGGATATCAGCCCAGCAGCCCAAGTTATCAGCCCAAGCGTAAGCGAGGGTGGATAACGAGGTCTCTGGACCATTATCCCCCCCATTCCAGCCCCTGAAATGGCGGATGAAGGCCATTAGCACCCCAGGTTCCCAAAGCGGGAACCCGGGGTGCTAAAAATAAAATTGATTTCTCTTCCTACACCGGGACGCCTGCAGTGTCCCGATGTAGGAAGGAAAATCCTTTTCCAAGATGGTCACCATGGAAAGGGACGGAAGGGTTCCATACAGGACCCCTCTCCACTTTCCATGGTAGCCTGCAGAAGGCGAAGAGAGAACCCTATGACCATATTACCACAAGCACATTGTTCTTCCCTTTCAAAGCTAGCCCAATAACTTTGCCACAAAACTGGTCCAAGGTGGACATGGCCACTTTAATCCCATGTGTTGTCCCTCGAGGTCATGGCCAATAGCCACATTGTCCAGATCATGACCTTATTCCATGACCTAGACAATGTGGCCACTGCCCATGGCCACAGGCTACACCTCAGTCACCAAAGGTTTATCACTATGTTTTGTACCTACATTATGACACTTGTCAAAAAATAAAACAGAGGCACATTTGCAAAACCATTCTTTAAGGTCCTTGCCAATTCTCCTTACACATGTTTGTTGGAAATCCACCCATATTTTATTTTTTCAAAAGTGTCAAATGTATGCACATACAATAGGCATATAACTTAGCCACCACTTGACAAAATCCATTCAGACTTTACAAAAACATGTAGATCTACATCTAAAATCTTTTTGCAAACTTTTGTGTAGATTAGTCAAATTGCACCACATTTATAAGCTGTTATAATATTTTCAGATCCCCCTTCTAATTTTGCCCACTCTTGACAGAATCCCACCAGACTTTGCAAAACATGTACATCTAGATCTATAATCTTTTTGCAAACTTTTGTGTAGATTCTTCAAATGGAACCACATTTATAGCCATTTACAATATTTTGGGACACCCCCTCTAATTTTGTCCCCTCTTGACAAAATCCCACCAAACTTTGCAAAAACATTTATATCTAGATCTATAATCTTTTTGCAAACCTTTGTGTAAATTCGTCAAATGGCACCACATTTATAAACAATACTTTGGGACCCACCTATAATTTTGCCCCCTCTTGACAGAATCCCACCAAACTTTGCAAACTCAATCGGAATTATGTCAAGAATATAATAGAACATTTTATGCATTTTCATTAGGTGGCGCCAAAGTTATAAGCCATCCAAGAATTGCTTTTCACCAACCATGTAAAGCAGAGGTGTCCGCGAACTTCACAGGACTGTTCCCGAACATCCAGACTGTTCGAGGAATTTTACAGTGAAAAACACCATTTCTTTTGCTTCTTTCAGCCAAATCCCATACCATCCTCATCACCGCTCACCTTCCCAAAGATTTGACAAGTTTGACAAGTGCAATGTTGTGTTTTTTAAATATGTTTTTATCGCTATGTCCGCGGACTCTGGATGCTGTCCGCGAATCCAAGATGGCGGGCGTTTCCAAAAATCTGACGCACTTCACGCTTTTCATCATCCAATCAGTGGACGCGTCCGATGTCCACGGACACCACGTCACCCTCTAAGCCAATCGGAGCCCTGTCTGCGGAATGAATAGGGAAATGGGTCCGCGGACCGAACCCAGATATACACCATTTTATTGGACCTACTTTTTGGTCATTTTAAAAGAAACTACTGGACGGAGTTCCACCAAATTTCCAAAAGCATGTTTTCGGGACCAAGCCGCTGCTGCTCATGCCACAAATCTGGTAAAAATCCATCCAGCAGTTTGGGCTGTAGGCGTGAGCAAAGTTTTTCTCCATTCAGTCTATGGAAAAAAAAAATGTTGGGGGACCCCCCCCCCCCTATAACTTTGCCCCTCCCCCTTGACGAAAACTGACTAAACTTTGCACAAGAATTCAGAGCGGGCCATATACTTTTTTGCAAAGATTGGTGAGGATTCCAGGGGGAGCAAAGTTATAAGCCGCCCAAAAAGTGCTCTTCCTACGGATTTAGCAACTTAAAGGAATGGTTTGGTCAGAAATATTATTGGCCAAAAAGATGGCCAATAATAAAACAAATATCTAAAATATATATATTTTTTAAAGTCCCTATGGAAAGTTTCGAGCAAATGAAGCTCAAACTTTAAAATTGCAAGCACTAGGGGGTATCCATTTTGTTAAATGGATGCCGCCTGTGCTTGCCTTTGCGACACTAATGAAGCAAAAGCCAGCCAGCTGTAATAAACAAAGCTACCACTGGGTGGCTTTTGCTTCATTGGTGCCGGACTCGGAGGACGGGGACCAGAGACTACAGGCAGGAAAGCTGCAGCTGCATCTCAGTAAGTGCTATTTTTTTTTAAAAATAAGCACTAGCTGCATTTTTGTCCTAAGTTTTCCGGGCTGGAGGAGTTTTCCGGGCTTAGAAATAAAACCGCAGCTTTTAAAACATTGTATTTATGTTTGCGGTAGCTTCAGCTTGGAGCCCTCTGGGGTTCCAAGCTGAAGCTACCGCAAACATAAATACAACGTTGTTGTGTTTTAAAAACGCTGTGGTTTTTCTTTCTACGCTTCTCGCGCTCCTCTGAGCCAGAGGAGCCTGAGAAACTTATAAAGAAAGACCGCAGCATTTTTGAAACACAACCACGTTGTGTTTATGCCTGCCGAGGCTATCACTTTGGGTCTCCGGTGCTCCCAACGCGGTTGTGTTTCCATGCCGCAGTGTTTCTGCCTACAGCAGCTTTCACTTTGGAGCTCTCTGGCTCCCCGGGGGGAGCCCTAGAGCCCCAAAGTGAAAGCTACTGTAGACAGAAACACAACGCGGGTGTTTAGAAATGATGCAGAGCTTCTCATTGCATCAGCTTTTGCGTGGAGTCTCCTGGGCTCCCCCAACCCTGAGGGAGTCTAGGAGACTCCAAGTGAAAGCTGCCGCAGTGAGAAATACAATGTTTTTGTATTTGTAAATGCGCAGTATTTACAAATCCAAAAAAGTTATTCTGAATGCGGCAGCTTTCGCTGGGAGTCTCCTGGACTCGCTCAGGGTTGGGGGAGCCCAGAAGACTCCACGTGAAAACTGCTGCTGTCAGAATAACAATGTTGTTGTATTTGTGAATGCTGTGGTTTTCCAACCACGGCAATCACAAATACGTTATATTTTGGATTTGTGTGCCTCAGCTTTTTGCCTTCATTTTACGTTTTCTGTGCTTCCCTGGGCTTGGGGAGCACAGAAAACGTAAAATGAAAGTGAAGGCAGCCTCCTCAGCTCTGCTCATGAGGAGGCATGAACATCTACAATGTTTTTTGCAGTAAGCAAAAGCTCCCAGTAGGGGACTTTTGCTGCTTGTTTAGTGCCGCAAGGGCAGAGCCAAGGAGGCTGCCTGAAATCACAAAATGGATGCCCCATAGTGCTTCCAGTTTTAAAGTTTGAGCTTCATTTGCTCGAAACTTTCCATAGGGACTTAAAAAAAAAATATATATATATTTTAGATATTTGTTTTATTATTGTCCATCTTTTTGGCCAATAATATTTCTGACCGAACCATTCCTTTAACCATAACTACATGGCCGCTACCGCGGGCTGTGTGTATGAATATGAATATATATATATGATACATTACTCACCATAATCGTGTTTCTGATGCTTGTATCTGCTTAGATTCACATGCTGTGCATAGGCCGACATTTAGTGGAAGCTGCAGTGTATTACAGTTTGTTTTTCGGAACTCGAAAATGGGCGTCGACACAGGGCATGCCAGTAATACTATCCCTAGAGTGACGTCCACTGTAGCCATGATCCCTCACGCGTGTAGGACCCTCAGATTGTATTTTTTCTGACATGAGGTAGTATGAGGAGTAGCGCGAGTACAGATTACCAAGCAGATAGATAGATAGATAAGACTACAAGCATCCATGCGCTTTCTCTCAGAGGGGAGGAAGGGAGCGCATGTGAATCTAAGCAGATACACGCATCAGAAATACAATTACGGTGAGTAATGTATCCCTTCTGAGGCTTGTGGAATCTGCTTAGATCACATGCTGAGCATAGATTAGCAAGCAGTGTTAAAGGAAGGAGGTGGGATGTGAGAAGGGTCATGAGCAAACAGGTGTCTTAGAAGCGCTTGTCCCACTTGAGTATCTGTCTTGGAATGAGTGTCAATGCAGTATTGCTGAGTAAAAGTGTGAATAGAGCTCCAAGTAGCTGCTTTGCAAAAGGTGTCAAGGGGTACATTTGCAATGAAAGCCAGAGTAGCCCCAATGCCTCTTATAGAGTGGGTTCTTGGCGTAAAAGGCAGAGTTCTTTCAGAAAGGAAGTAACATAGCTGGATACAATTGACTATCCACTTCGAGATGGCACCTTTAGAGACGTGATCTCCTTCTCTGCCTGTAGCTACGGAGACAAACAGTTGGTCTGTTTTCCTTAGCGGCCTGGTCTTGCCTACATAGTAGAGGACCGCTCTTCGCACATCTAGAGTGTGTAGTTTCACCTCAGCAGAGCTTTTGGTTTCTTGGAAGAAGGCTGGAAGCTCAATGGACTGGTTAACGTGGAAATTTGAAGTGAACTTAGGTGAGAACCTAGGGTGTGTTCGTATAACCAGTTTATCCTTATGAACAGTATAGAAAGGATCCAGCACTGACGGAGCCTGAATTTCACTGACCCTTCTTATGGATGTAATGGCTACTAAGAAGGCAGTTTTATAAGTCAGGTGTTTGAGACTGGCTTTATGCATGGGTTCAAAGGGTCGGCCCATGAGTTTAGCAAGCACCACATTAAGGTCCCATTCTGGTGGTGGGTTAGAAATTGGAGGGTGGAGTCTCTTTACCCCTTCCATGAAGGCTTTAACCACTGGTACTTTCCACCACAAAACCTTGTTATGGGATGTGGTGTAGGCTGACAGCGCCGCCAGGTGTACCTTGAGTGAGTTAAATACCAACCCTGCATCCAGCAGGTGGAGCATGTAGGTGACAAAATTGGAAGGAGTACAATCAACCAGGTTGATCTGCTTATTCTGGCACCAGATAACAAATCTCTTCCATTTATCAAAATAACAGTGCCTCGTGTTAGGTTTCCTAGATTTCTTTAGGATGTCCATGCACCTCTGTGGTAAGTTGAGATGCCCAAACTCTATGACTTCAGGAACAATGCTGCCAAGTTCATTGAGCTGGCTTGAGGATGCACTGTTTGACCTTGGTGCTGGGATAGTAGGTTGTGCCAGCACAGGAGTCTGAGGGGTTCGCACACTGCTAGTCTGGGTAGGTGTGGGAACCACGGTTGCCTCACCCACATGGGAGCAACTAGGATGAGCGTCATCGATTCTCTCTGCATCTTGTTGACCACCTTCCTCATGAGAGGGGTTGGTAGAAAAGCGTAGGCAAACATCCCTGACCAGTTCATCCACAGGGCGTTCCCCTTGGAGTCTGGCTGAGGGAACCTGGATGCGAATCCTGGGCATTGCCTGTTTTCGCTTGTGGCTAATAGGTCTATAGTGGGGAAACCCCATTGTGAGAAGATGTCTTCTACGACTTCTCTGTGTAGACACCATTCGTGTTCTTCTGGGAGGGGATCACTGCATAAAGCATCTGCTAGTGAATTGAGATCCCCTGGAACATGTTGAGATGACAGGTAAATGTTCAATCTGAGTGCCCATGTCCAAATTTTCTGGGCAAGTGTCATGATGCCTACCCCCGGGCATCTGGATCAAGCCCAACAGCCCCGGGAGCAGGCATCCAGACATTTACAAAAACCCCAGCAGCCCCAGCTAGGGGCTGTCTGGGTTCAGTCCTGGCGCCGTAGGCACGAGGCTCATAATAAAAATCAGTCCTGGCGCCATAGGCACCAGGCTCATAGACATTACTTACCTCATGCAGACCATGCTGCAAATAAATCCAAGCCAACGTGAGGCCTGGATGGGACTATTTTACTACAGGGACTATTTTTTACTCGGGTGTGGTCCTGGGGAACTTCTTTCCTGGGACTACTTTGGAGGCTATTTAAACCACGCCCGAACAGCAGCACATGCTTTGTGTTATTCTGCATCCAGCCGCGTGACTCTCACCATGCCAGCAGCCAGCATCCAGTATTCTGCCACGCCCGCGTGCCTGCAGCCAGCATCCAGTCTTCTGCCACACCCGCCTCGATCTCGGAGCTCCTAGAATAAAGAGGAAGAAAAGGACAAGGTTAGAAAACAAACTTATTTCAAATTCCTCACCTGATTCCGGATCCATTTCATCTCCCGACCTGGAAAGTACATCAGTCCTGCACGCGTCGCTTCGCCAGCTCCAGCACGGCGCCATACTCACCAGTTCTCACAGCATCTTTCGATCCGGCACTGTCTCCATCATTTCTTCGCCGTACTCCGGCACCTAGGGGCACAAGAATAACAAGGTGAGCTAAGGGAATCAACAAATACCTCTTACCACCATAGACTTACCTGATTTACCACCGGCGGTATTATTCTCCATATCTTCATATGCCGCATCTGTAAAGAGGGAGAAAAACAACACGTTAACGCATGCAATAGTTCCCGGAGAGCGTTGGGTAACACACATTCTTATCTGAACGCCAGCAGCAGCTACAAGACCTTCTTCTCACGAACTCAGTTGCAACTTAAGGAAGGAAGGGGAAAAGCGTGAACATCGGGCACATTGAACTCTTTGAACTTGATATTTACCAATCGCGCCTGGGACTTCAGAGTCAATGCTTACCGGAACTCTCCCAACGCCTTCAAACCAGTGAAGTAACTGGTATCTACGCGCCCCTGCAAGACACGCAAAATGGAGAGCTCATCTTTTACAAACATAAGGTGAGGTTACTAAGGGGATATCGGAGGTGATTAGTGGGGGAGAGCGAGAACAGTTGGGAGGCCATCACTAAAACCCACAGGTGGCTAATCCCTGTCTCCACTTGCAGGAAAATACTTCTTCGGGTCCAGCAGACAAGACTAGGCGGGCCAGTCCAGACAGTCATCTCTGCACTACACATCACGTTGACGGAGACCGCAGCTGTCCGGGTCCGATCGACACCCCTGTGGGGTCCAGGTGAGCGTAACAGCAAGCCTGGACAGATTTGGCGAACGAGTCCCTCCCTGTTTGTTTATGTAAAACATTGCTGTCGTACTATCTGTTAGGATCTGTACTGACAGGTTCAACAGGTGGGGTTCGAACGCACGAAGCGCTCTGAAGACTGCCAAGAGTTCTAGTAGATTGACATGATTCTTGGCCACTGTGTGAGACCAGAGACCCTGAGCTGTGTGGTGGAGGTGGTGTGCTCCCCACCCTGACAGGGACGCATCTGTAGTGACTAAGCTTGTACCTCCGTATCGTAAAAGGGCTTCCCTTTGACAGGTTCTCTCTTGTCCACCAGTGAAGACTGATATAGAGGAATTTGCAGTAGTAGATTATCGTAAAAGGGCTTCCCTTTGACAGGTTCTCTCCTGTCCACCAGTGAAGACTGATATAGAGGAATTTGCAGTAGTAGATTCTGAATTCTTTCCTCTGATGGAAAGGCCAATCCCTCTTGAGCATTTAGTACAGCTCCTAGGAAGTGCTTGGAGGTGCTTGCACCAGGCTTGATTTTTTCTCGTTGATAGAGAAACCCAATTTTTGGTCAATCGTTCTTTGGATGTTTGATCTGCAAATTACTGGGGTATCCCCCGTAATGGCCAGTTGTCCAGGTAAGGGTACACTGGGATTGCCTCCCTGGGTAGGTGTGCTGCCGGCACCACCAGTACCTTGGTGAATACCCTTGGGGCCGAGGCTATACCGAAGGGCAGCACCTTGAACTGGTGGTGAAGACTGTCTACCTTGAAGCACAAGACTCTTCTGTGCGCTGGGAACATGGAAATATGAAAATAGGCATCTTTCATGTCCAATGTTGTCATGTAATCCCCCCTTTTTAGGAGGGGGATTACTTCTTGGAGAGTAGTCATGCAAAATTTTTGGGGCTTGACATACTTGTTTGCATGACGTAAGTCTAATACTGGGCGCATTGTCAAATCTTTTTTTGGCACAAGGAAGTAAGTTGAATAGATACCCTTGTTTACCTGGTTGCCTGGGACGAGTTCTATCACGTCCTTTGCGAGAAGATTGACGATTTCCTCGAGGAGGATCTTCTGGTGGTCCAGTGAATGTATCTTGTCGTGGAGGGTGGCTGCATGTGCGCTCTAACAGTTCGATGCAGTATCCTGCTGACACTGTGGACAGCACCCATCTGTCCGATGTGATCCCTTCCCATGCTTGGGTGAAGTTGGAAATGCGCCCCCCTACTGGGGATGTGTGGGAAGGGACCCTGAGCGGAACGTCACTGCTTTGCGGGAGGCGTACCGCCTCTGCCGGGCTGCCTCTACCTCTACCACGGCCCCTCTTGTTACCTCTGCCTTAACTTTGGGTAGTCTTCTGGTTGCCACCCCATGCAGTACCATGTCCCTGTGCATAATTGGAGCCCCTCTGGGAATTTTGGCAACGTGAGCGACGAAAATTACTATTCCCTCTTTGATTAGTGGCCTTATTTGTCAATTGTCCCAGGGACTTTAGAGTATCATACTCGTCTTTGGCAGTTTTCAGTGAGTCCTCTACCGCTTTGCCAAACAAGATATGTCAATAAGGGTTGGGTCTCGGGTTTAAACCCTGACTGTCTTAGCCAAGCGTGCCTTTTAATGACAGTGCTCTCTGCTATGAGCCGGCCTGCATCATCTGCGGCGTCAAAGGTTGTCTTCAGAATGCAACCGGACACGGCTCTACCCTCCGACGCGATCTGGGCCAACTGACCCTTTAGTGGTTCCGGTGCGGAGTCAATGAGAGCAGCTACCTGCTTCCACTAGTGGCAATTCTAGCTTGCCAGCAGAGTGGTGGTGTTGGCGATCCTTGCCTGGTAAGCGGAAGTGGAGGCTACTTTCCTTCCTAACCCATACATTCTTTTGCTCTCCTTTTCTGGGGGAGCCTCAGATGATGACAGAGGTGTCCCCGCTCTTTTTCTGGTGTTCGTGATTACCAAGGAGTCGGGCTTCAGTTGACCCCTTATGTAAAGAGGGTCTGACTGGCCGGGCCTGAACATCTTCTCAATTCTGGGGTTCACAGCTTTGGTGAGATTAGGAGTGAGAAGGGAAGGATCAATTCTACGTTGGATTGATTTGAGAATAGGAATGGCTTGAGCAATGGGTATTTTGTCCCCCACTAGCTACTTTGCAAAGTCCCTCTCTTCCTGCGCCCCCTGAGTATCTATGTGGAAGTGCTCTGCAGATTTAGCCAAGACCTGATTTAGAAGGGGCTGGTTACCTATAGGTGAGTCAGTAACCTGTGGTTCCTTGCTAACCGGGGAGTCCATATTGTAGACTTCCGCATCGTCTTCCTCCTCCTCATCCTGGCCCTCGACATCTCCATAATACTCGACCCCAGTTTGGTCGTCCAGTACGTCTGGGTCATCCTCATACTGTTGTTAAGGATGAATATAGTAAGGGTCTGAAGACAGTCCCTGAGCTGGAGTATCAAGCTGAGATCTCTAATTAGGAGGCTGAGGGTCCTTGGATCCTGAAGGAGTAGCACTGTCAGGGGTAGAGCTAAGAAAATGCTGTGGATGTTTTTCATAAAAATTAGCTAAGGAAGACATTCTCCTCATCACCCTGTATATGTCCTCAGTGCTCCATTCTCTGGAACTGGGGATGACAACCTCCTGTTGAGGTTCATCTTCTAATCCCATATCGTAAGGAGTGGGAGGGATGAGCCTGGGTGTAGTGACAGGGACAGGGGTCTTAGATTTTTCCTTTTCTGACGACCTGTGTTTGTCCTTGTGTACCTGGGGTGCAGAAGTCGAATGTGTAGACTTTTTCTGCTGTTTGTGCCATTTCCCGTGAGTGGAAGAGTGTTTCCCTGACGGATTGGTCTTTTCGGAATCTTTAAACGCCTGGCATCGAAATTCAGGGGTACTCTCTCTCTCTTTTGAGTGCGCACGTCGGGACTCGGAGGCAAACGCCAAACGAGCTGCCGGAGCCGACTTTGGGTGTGCGGCTTGGGGATGGAGGTCAGATTCGTCTTCTGACAAATGTACCTCCATACTTACCAGAGCGAGGCACTCTAGGCAACTGTGGACGGTTGACCTGGAACGCCCAGAGGACACCGATTTGGTGGACCGCTCTCTTTGTGCCTCTTTCTTCCGTGAACTCGACACACGTGTCAAGTCTCGGTTGGCCTTAGTGTTCTTAGGTGTAGAAGAAGATTGGGTAGCGCTCCTGTCGCCGTGTGTTCCCCATAACTGCCCTGCCGGACAATCCTCTGAGGTCGGAGACTAGCGCTTGGGTGTCTTTCGACACCCCTGTGCCCCCGCCGTCAGAAAGAGCGGCGTCACTGCCATCACTGAAGGCACCCACCCCATCCATGGCCTCGAGCTGACTGGCGTGGTGGGCCCAACGTTTAGTGTAGAGGTCCTTGAGGGTTTTTGCTTGGAAAAGCCTACACGCTCTGCAGTTAGCTTCGGGGTGGCCCCTTGGCAAGCAGAGATTACAGGTGGTGTGTTTGTCAACCCAAGGGTACTTGCGGTTGCACATGGGGCAACATTTAAATGGAGTACTCACCATATGTCACCTTATGGCAGCGGGCTAGTGTGTGTAGGAAAATAAAGAGTGTAGAGTATGTTTCCACCCCCCACTCTCCCTACTTGTAGGGCCGATGCCAGAGGCCTTCCGAGTCCCAGGCCGAGGACAGAGGCCTTCCGAGGCCCAAAGTCCGTCGTGCAGCTCTCGACGGTTGTTTGTTCTTCGGATCGGCATCGATCTTCGATGTCTCGACGTAGGAGTGAAAGGACTGGGAAATGAATATTGATTTTTGGCAAAATGGCTTAAAGCCAGGGAACTCCGTGCAATGCTTCCGACAAGTATGGCGGAAAAAAACAACCTGAGGGTCCTACACGCATGAGGGATCATGGGTACAGTGGACGTCACACTAGGGATAGTATTATTGGCATGCCCTGTGTCGACGCCCATTTTCGAGTTTCGAAAAACAAACTAATACTCCGCAGCTCCCACTAGATGTCGGCCTATGCACAGCATGTGATCTAAGCAGATTCCACAAGCCTCAGAAATATATATATATATATATATATATATATATATATGGATCATCGTCATCATATATTTGGTCTTGGCTGTATTGGTCGTCCTGTGAATAGTGATCACCCTGATGTGTGAAGTTGATGATGTATAGATCATCTGAAGTGTCATGACTGTGACTAAGTGTAGACTGACTTGCAGAAGTACTTGGTTCTGAGGTGTATAACCACTGTACTTTAGCAGGTGGTTTCCCATTACCCTAAGGGTGTAAGAATTCTTCTCTGTGTCTCTCCATGAAATCTACAAAGCATGGAATTTGTTTCATGACTTTCTCAAGTTATTTGCAGTCCACTCAGTGGTTTTTGAAAATGGGTGTGACCCTGAGGGCGAGGGATCTAGGTAAGATGCATATTTGTCATGTTGCAGAGCCTCTGTTAAAGTGGTCATGTTTCTCCTGTAATGTGGCTCCTACGGGTCTCGAAATACTTAAAGATTTCAACATTTTAGTTTTAAGAAGCGTTTTCGGGACATGGTTTTAACCTTAGTTAAGAGATTCTTTTTCAGCGTGTGTTCCTCGGCGTGCGTAAGTAGGGACTTTTTAGGAGCCGTGTCTTTTTGGGATTTTTTTTTTTATTTTTATTTTGCAGTGATCACGACTGCCAGGACCCAGAGAACAAATGACGTTTGCTAGAGAGTATTTTCTCTTTCTCTTTTGACACTGCATGGCTGTTATTTTCCAACGAAATAGTCGGCAAACAGATTGGGGTTGTGTGCTTAGTGCCATTGCCTCCGCTTCTGCCTACATCAATAAGATCATTAATGCCATTAAACCGTACCTCTCTAAACTGAACTGCCTCGCAATAGCCAGGGCAACTATAGGTGCCAAACTTGACTATTGCAATGCTCTCCTAGCTGGTACCTCTACCAAAAACTTACACAGTCTACAAACTATACAAAACAATGCCCTCAAAGCAGCTCCGAGCATCCCTAGAAGGGACCATATCTCACAAACTAGACAGGTGGCACAGTGGCTCCCGGTTAAAGACCGCATTACACTCAAAATCCTTACCATCACGCACAAATGCCTCAATCACACAGCACCCACTATCAGAAATCATATCCAGAAGCACATCTACACGCCCCACAAGAACACAGTATACCAACCAACTACACATCCCTCACATCCGCAGAGTTAAAGCAGGAGGAATAGGTTTCTCATACATAGCACCTAAACTATGGAATTCTCCCCACCACCATCAGAGCTGAAAACCTACCTCCAAGCCTTCCGCAAAAATCTCAAAGAAACTTTCCTGATCTAACTTCCCCCACACCATAACACACTTCCTGACTCTACTGCCTCCAACTGCTAATGCATACCATATTGTAAATTTATTTTATCTCATTTTGTGTTCTTTAAAATTATACTATTATGTAAATGTCAAAGTGTTGAAGAATTTTTGTATAACTGTAACTAAGATTGCTCATTCTCTCTAACAAGCGCCACGATGCCTTAGGACTGCTGTGCGCTATACAAATATGAATGAATAAATAAATAAATAAGATGACGACTATGGGTGCTTTTGTTGCTGTGTGTAGTCTCCATCAAAGGGCCGCTAGCCTGCTTACCGGAGCAGCCGATTAGAACACGAGAACCCACAGAACCCTGATCCTGATCATCTTCGCTGTCATTATGTGCGCCATAACAGCCTTCATCAGACTTTTTGGCACCTGCTACGCTGATGGACGCCTCAACCTGCATGGCGTGGGCAACCCAACACTTAGTGCGGCGATCTTTTAACGTTTTAGGTATGAAGAGCTTGTAAAACCTGAATTATTTTTCTGTGTGGTCTCTAGGAAGACACTGATTGCGCACACAGCATGTGTCCTTCCAGGGATATTTGTGGTTGCAAGACGGGCAACATTTAAATTGAGTATTGTCCGTGTTTGATATGAAAGGCAGCACAACTTTCCATTGAAAGTTGTGTAAAACTAAGTATTCAAATCAATAACCACCCATCCACTCCATCTAGTGCAACAGGCTGGAGCATGATGAGGGCATGGTGTAGGTCTAAGTCAGCGTTCGTTGAGAGTTGAGGATCTCCTGTCGAGGATGGTAACTGGAGCCATCTGTCGAACGTCGCCGAAGGTTGGTCGAAGAAGCGATGGGTGAACAAATATCTGAACGGCTATAATACTGTATAACTGAATAATAATAATAATAATGGCGTTAGACAGGAATCTCTGCAACATGCAATGGACTATGATGGCAGAAAAAAACAATATGAGGGACCCCGACGCGTGAAGGACCATGGGTACAATAGATATCATACAAGGGATAGTATTATAAACACGCCCAGTTGACGTCCCTTTTTGATTTTTGAAAACAAGTCATGCAATACTCTGTGACTTCCACTAGATATTGGCCTATGCATAGCATGCGATTGTAAGCAGATCAACAAGCCTCAGAAAAACAAGTTACTTACCCCTGGTAACGTTCTTAAGACAGGATGTTTCTCCCACGTATTCCTCATCTTTAACATTCAAGTCTGCTTGCAGCTTGCTTTGGTATTTTTTTTCATAGGGTCGAGCGTTGTGCAGCGCCAAGTCTTGGTCCTCAATGGCATCCGTAGTGTTCTTCGTGACGTCAACACTGGAATATGAAGCATGCATGCTGTCTCTTACCTCAGTTCTACGTTTTTTTCCCTCCTTTAACTTGCATGCTGTGTCATAGGAGGAGACAATCTTGCCATTGCGAGAAAGGGAGGTGCAAGACACGGAACATTCTAATCAGGCAAGAGGGGATGGATGGGTGGGCGATGAGGAATACGTGGCAGGAACATCCAGTCGAAAGAACGTTACCATGGGTAAGTAACTTGTTCTTCGAGTAGATTGTGTCATTCCACGTATTCCTCATCTTTGATAGACTCCAAAAGCAGTTTGAGTTAGGCGGTGGGTGCCAAGAATGTTCTTATTTGGTAATATTATGGAGGACGGCCTTGCCAAATTTGGCTTCCTCTCCTGAAAAAGTATCTACACAGTAAAATGTAATGAAAGTGTGAAGCAACAACCAGGTTGCCGCTCAACAAATCTCTTACACCGGCACACCTCTTTCCAGAGCTGACAAAGCAGCCAAGCCTCTAGTGGAATGCGCCTTCAAACCTATGGGCGAATCTTTGCTTGTTAATGAGTAACACTCGTATGCACATTACAATCCATCGGGATATTGTTTGTTTCGTCACTGCCATGCCCAGTCTTTGGCCAGCTTAACCGGTGAAAAGCTGATCATCTTGCTGAAATCTTGCAGTTCTTGTAATGTAATAGTCTAGTGCCCTTTTTGGGTCTAGACAATGTAGTCTCTCCTCCTGGATGAGGAGCAGGATAAAAAGATGGCAGTACAATAGGTTGTGCTGGATGAAACTCTGACAACTTTCAGAAGGAAAGATGGCCTAACTCTTAAAATTACTTTATCCTTTGAAAAGGATGTAAAAGGTTGTTTGGAAGATGGGGCCTGTAGCTCACTTACCCTACAGGCAGACGTGATGGCTATTAGAAAGGCTGTTTTCACAGTGAGCATCGTCAGAGGACACAAATGTAAGGGCTCAAATGGAACTTGCATAAGACTTCTTTATACAAGATTTAAATCCCATGATGGCACTATGAAGGGAATGGGCAAAAACAAATTGGCTAAGCTCTTCAGAAATTGTACTACAATCAGCACTTTGAAGTATGATCCCTCATCTGGAGATCTTTTGAAGATAGATAGTGCCGCTAAGTAGCCCTTTACCGTGGCCACTTGTAATCCAGAATGCGTCAAGCGGTGCTTGAAAGAGACAAAATGGGGAAGTTTATAGAATACGATCTTGTCTCTTTTCCCTGCACCATATGCAAAACTTAGTCCAATGGCAGGAGTACAGGGATTTAGTTGCTGGCCTCTTTGCCGAAAGCAACACTTCCATTACGTATTCCCTGAGGGCCCAATCTTTTTATCTCACCCTTTCAGACCAGGCATGAAGATTGAGAGTCATGACCTCTGGGTGAAGAACGCGACCTCCCTCTTGCAAGAGTAGGTACTCTCTTTGGGGGAAGACGAATTAGAGGGCAGATGGCCATTTCCAGAAGGTCCGGGTACCATGTTCTCCTGGCCCAATCCGGAACAATGAGGAACATAGTTTGCCCGAACTTCCTCAACCTCCTGATGTCAAGAGGAATGACGCGACTGGCGGAAACGCATACAGCAGTGGAAACTCCCACTCCACCACGAACGCGTCTCCTAAAGCTCCTCTTTGGGGAAATTCCCTGGAGAAGAACAGCTGGCACTTCCGGTTGCCACTGGTCACGAACAGATCTACTTGAAGGGTTCCCCTAAAGGCAAAGATCTCCAGAAAGACTTGCTGAGCAAGTTCCCACTCATGGGTGATCATGCTCTGCCTGCTCAGATAGTCCACTGCGCTGTTCTTTCCTTTGGCTAGATGAACTGCCAGAAGAGTCATTCCTTCTCTCAGTGCTCAGAACTAGAGCTGCATTGCCTCTCTGCACAGGGGCAGTGACCCAACACGCCCTCTCTTGTTAAGGTAGTGCATCGCCACAGTGTTGTCCGTCCTTATCAGGACACCATTCTCCCGTATTGAGGGCAGGAAGGCCATCAGCGCTAGTTTGATTGCCCTCAGCTCCAAAAGGTTGTTATGGAGTCTGGACTCTGAGACCAGTGTTCGCTTATTGAAAGATCTCATGTGCGCTCCCCTTCTTGTGTGGGAGGCGTCTGTCACAACCGTCATCACCGGCCAAAAGGGTTCTCCTCTCATCACATTCTCTCGGCTGTCCCATCAAAGGAGATCCTGGGTGAGCTTTGTCAGGACCTGGAGAAGGTCTGTCATTCTGCTGGAGAATTGAGACCACTGGGATCTGAGAGCCCACTGAAGGGATCTCATTCTCAGACGGGCTTCTGGCACCAGAAAAATGCAGGATGCAGGTCGAGCAACCTTACGAAGTCGTAGGCAGGAAGACGTTGAGCCCTTAACTCGGGTGGTAAAGCTTTTCCCCCTGAGGTTGAATCCAAGACTGCTCCAATGAATTAAAGCTTCGTTGAAGGTGTCAAGTGGGACCTCTTGAAGTTCAGGGAGAAACCCAGCTTGTGGAGGAAGTAGCAGGTGCGATTGAGATGATTCAGAGACTGTTTACGAGAAACAACCCTGATCAACCAGTCGTCTAGGTAGGGGTAGATGTATATCCCTTCCCTCCTTAGACTTCCTGCCACCATTGGCATAAGGTTGGTGAAGATCCTCAGGGCTAAGGCGAGTCCGAATGGCAGAACCCGAAATCGATAATGAGACCCCCCAACTGTGGACCTTGGTATTTTCTGTACTTCTGATGTATTGGCATATGAAAGTAAGGTCCAATGACACCAACCAATCCAAGAGTTGAAGGGCCTGAAGGATCTGCCAAAGAGTTAACATCTTACACTTGTCCTTTCTGAGGAACTTGTTCAAGCATCTCAAGTCCAAGATGGGTGGCACTTCTCCGTCCTTCTTGGGCATCAGAAAGTAGGGAGAGTACCAACCCAGGTTTCTCTCTGCCACAGGTACCAATTGCATTGCACCTTTCTCCAACAGGATGAGAATCTGAATGTGGGAAAGGGTTTTCTACAAAGCAAAAGCTTACTATCCACCAGAGAACATATACAGGTGAGAAGCCTTATGAGTGTGTTGAATGTGGGAAAGGGTTTGTTCAGAAGGGAGCTCTTACTAGCCACCGGAGCACACAGATGCTTTCCGTGAAGCTATGAAAACCATCCTCTTCACATAAGGTTTCACTCAGCACCATGAATACTAATGAAATGTCCCACTGCATAAACTGCATTGTAATGATCAAATGCATAAGCTGAAATGACAACAATGTTTGTAGCAATCATAATGTGCCAACGACTGCTACCATTCCTGTACCCCTGTAACTAAGCTCCTGCAAGTAACAGGGCCTCAATGCCCCTGGGCTGTTTGTGCGCTATATAAATAAAATAAATCTCCTGTTGGAGGAGTGGATCTGGAATCAAGGTTAATCTGGATTTTGGGGGGCATTGGGAGGTCTTTTTAGAAATGGAAGACAGTAACCGTCTGCTACGGTTTGTAGGACCCATGCGTCCGAAAGTTATGCTTCGCCAACTTCGGAGATTACATGACAATTTGCCTCCGACCACAGACATGTGGGTGAGGGAGTCATTTTGCTGTACCACCTGCAGCTGAGGGTAACTCTTCAGGTGTTGAACAGGGATTTTTTCCTCCTCTAGCTCTACTTCCATGAGGGGCTCCTTTGTGAGAATTGACCTCTTCCTCTAGAGATGGAGGAATAAAAACAAAAAGGACGTCCTATCCATCCTTGTTTTGCAGCTTTTCCAGACTATCTGCCTGCTCACCAAACAGGGACGTCCCGTCAAATGGCATGTCAAGCAAACGTACCTGGACGTCTGCAGAAAATCTTGATTTTCTCAGCCAAGATGCATGCTAAAGCACTGTACTGATGTTAGGGAGAATTCTCATTTATGGCTAATTTCCCTCACCTAGTGAGTCACCCAGCAGCTTTGCTGGACTTCTGGAGTTTATTTTCTTTCCACTTGGTAAGCGTGAGAGCTTTTCCCCCACTCTTACCTGTGTTTTGCTATGTGTTTCCATCTGTTTTTGTGATTGTGGACTCTGAAGTGCACCACTTCAGTAGCCCCCTTCTTTGTGTGTGTCACACACAGCACCTTCAGTGCATTGGCACAGGGTTGTCTTTGAGACTTCCCTCGACTCCATTTCTGAGGCGACTACTGTCCCCCAGAAAAGGATAAAGTTACCATTAACTTTACTTCAATCTACCACAGATCCAGTACACCCCATCTTCCATGGAGTACTGGAAAGGGTTAACGCGTATCCCTTTTTATCTGTACCTCCTAGAGCATTGTTTCGCTCTTTTAATATTTAGACTTGGCTGGTGGCAGTGGTATCTACCCTAACTTTTCTACCGCAATTATATTAGATAAAAGTGGTACTGTTCTTGGCTATTATATTAGCCTCGAACATAAACCCGCTTGACCAAATCGTCTTTCTTTTGGCTCTGGTTGGGTTTATTCACCATTTCTTGTTGTTAAAGTACTTCTTGTGTTTTACTTTGCGCGGCAAACTAGGTTCGCCTTCTTTGTTCACCTTCTTTTGGCGGGCTTTCTGTTCAGAAGCCCTCCATCAGGCGCCTGGGTGTCTAGGTGGGCTGAATGTGAGGGAGGGGTGTAGTCACCCCCTGCACAGGGTATCCTAGGAAACCCAAGTCGCACTTTGTCATGATTGGCCAGGGTAGTTGTCCGGGCTGGACAACCCCCCTGCTGGGGGATTGACAGTAAGGCTGTGTGAATGGGTTTTTTTCGCATAAAGGGCAGGTCTCTTGGGCTAGAAGTCAAAGAGTCGCCAATGGAACTACAAGGAACCGGAGAGAACAACGGCTGCTGCAACTACCCCATCCCGGTGAAGGCCTGCTACAGTCCTGAGCTATCTGTCCTTCAACGACTCAGAGAAGATCCAGTCCGTAGTCTTCTTCCCTTGAGCTTGGTGGGGATAACCAGTTCATCTCCTCCAGCCAGAGGATCCTCTTCCGTGGTCGAAATCGCTGCACACTGCTGTAGTGGTCCGGATAGCCACCTGAAGAGCCTCTCCTGTTTTTTTTTAAGGAGCACACCTTTTATTCCTTGTCACTGCTGCCGGCCTCATCCCTGTGTGGTGATGACCCCCTTCAGACGTCCTCCTTCAAACGAAGCTCCAGGAATCGTGGGTCTGCGGGAAAACCAACAGGAACAACTGCCAGGGCACCAGCTGCATCATTGGAACAAGGTACTGTGTTCTGTTGAGGAAACTGGGTGAATCGCTTTTTCTTCATTTCCAATGCTTGACCTTGTCTTCACTCCTTCTTATAACTTTTGCTTCCGAACATTGATAATATCGAAGTATTTTTGGCTACGTTGAATCGTGAACTGTTTGACCGTGTGATCTTTGGCAACTGGCCCTGGTGTCTTTCGACCCTGGCTCGGGCCCTTTGACTTTTGAACTCCTGTCTTTGAGTGTTTCTTGATTCTGCCTGCCTAACCTAAATATTGCCTGTGATTTTTGCCTCCAACTCCCTCTGGGTATCTCAGGTGCCAAGTGTGTTTTGCCCCGGTAGCATTACATGTCACGGATACGCTTTTGTATAGTAGACCGAACTGTCAAAAAGTGATCGCAATTGTATTCGCAGTAACGTGTTTTGTTCATAACACCGGTTCATCCAAACACAGTGTACTTACCTTGAGACTTACTGTACACAGTGAATTGGTTAGTTGTAGTATATTTAACGTGTGGTTTTCATTTGAGTTTAATAGAAGTGTTGTGTTTATAACGAATAGTTTAAAAATAAATGTACTTATATTTTTCTACCTGAAACCTTGAGTCAGTGTTTGCTTGAGTCACAGTAATTGTGGTCCCTTTGTGTAATCTCTGCTACTGCTCATATACTCTTGAGATAAGCCTGGCTGCTCCGTCACTGCTACCACTCTGACTAAGTAGTACAGGCTTGTACCAAAGGTAAAACCTGTATTGCCACCTGTAGTCTATATTGTGTGTAGTGGTTCCTAAGGGCACTGCACAGGATTCTGCCTAACAACTGGCAGCCATGGACCTGCTTACTGAATCCACTGTATCCAGGCTGGACTGGAACGACTGCCTCATGACGTCTTTTCCATCCTGTATTAGGCTTAAGAAGCCTTCTCTTTCTCCTTCCTCTGGAATGTGTTCTGCTGCAAGAGCAGCTACACCACAAAGGGTGTGAGTTTACTTCGCTAAGGCACTGGTAGAATTAGCCGATTTTAAAACCATGCTCCCTGCACCAAATACTATTTTTGCTAAAGAGTCAATTCTTCTACCCTCCTTAACTGCCGGAGCAGAAGGGTAAGCTGCAGCTTTTGATGAAACTACTGCTGATTAAACCACCAGGCTCTCAGGTGTGGGGTACCTGTTAAAAAAAGGAGGGTCCACAGAAGCAGTTCTGTATTTCTCTGTAAACAATTTGTTAACCGGTGGAACAGAATCTGGTTTTAGCCAGTTTTCCAAAACTCTTACTCTTAAGGCTACAATGAATGGTAACCCAGCCTCCCTAACCTGACCACTGTCTAAAATATCAGTGAGGTCATCAGTCACCATAGCAGCTGCGGGTTTGGACTACCCCACATAATCAACCACTTTACAAATTACAGCTCTGTATGAGGTGTCAGCCGGACCAGTCATCTCTGGGTTACCAAACTCTGTCTCTGGTGATGTTTCCCAGCTACTGGTCTCCTGTGGAGCATCCACCATATTTTGCATCTTGGATTCTTCAGAGACCAACCCTTCTGGGGCATTTGGTGGGTATTCATACTCAAAAGGGAGCTGATCTTCCTCCTCATCTTCCTCAAAGATTTATCCCATTTGTCTGAAGAAACCAGGTTGAGGAATGGGTCTAAACACAAAGATATTTCAGCCATAGGCTTGGCAGTCTTCGAGAGCACTGAATGCTCAGACGAAGCTGAAGGTGTCGAAGGCTTCGAAGACTGCCTCGAAGCAGTCGGTGAATGGGCCGACAATTTATTATGCTTTGTTGGCTGTAGGTGGATTACATGCCTCAAAAGTTCAGGCGATAAACCAAACGGCTTTGAAACCTTCAAAGAAGGCTTCGATACCAAAGATGAATGCTTTGAGGGGCCAGACACAGGCTCTTTCTTGTGCGTCGAGGAAGACTCCTTCGACTTGTGTCCAGGAGTCTCTTTTCCCAGGTCTTGAGGCACGTGAGGAGGCACACAGGGCTCCCTACTGGTCTTTAAATACGCTGAGGGGTGGCTTTTTTACTCAAACTCCTTCAGAGGGACACGCAGAGGAGCTTGACTCTTGAAAAGCTCACTGTTTTTTAAACGGAAGTTTTCTAATTCCACCAGAGTCAAGTTCTTTTTTGGAAAAGTCTTTTTCAGGAGAGGAAAACGATGACGAGGATCTTTGATGTCGTTTTTTAGTCTTGTTATGAGAAGGGAACGAGTGTCATTAACTAGACCTCGAACTTCGTCAATGTTTTGGATGCTTTCTAACGAGAGAAACATCTCCCGATTCGGAGGATGATTTTCTTTTAGATGGGGTAACAATTGGGGATTTGGGAGAGGGCTTACCTGCATCAAGCTTTCCCTTCCTTTCCCGCAAGACCTTGACAGTCATGGATTGACATGAGCCACAGTTCCCGACTTTGAGGCCTGACCCCAAGCACCAGAGACAGATGCAGTGAGGGTCTCCGATAGACATTTTCACTGAACAGTCTGAATAACGCTTGAAGCCCGTCTTCAGTGTCAAGGACATTATTCAAAGAATATGAAGACAAACGTATCGAAATTTCACTGAGACGAGTAGCTTCGGAGAACGCTGGCGTGTGGAAAAAACTGAACTGAGGTAACGGTCAGCGTGCGTGCTTCATATACCAGCGTCAATGTCACGAGCGACGCTATGGAGGCCATCGAGGGCCAAGCTCGACCATATGATAAAATAAAACGAAGCAAGCTGCAAGCAGACTTGAATGTCAAAGATAAGGATTACATCGGAGGACACAATCCATTCAAAATACATATATACAAAAGAATGGAGGCAGTGGTGATGGCAGAATGAAGTGAATCTGGGGTGGCAATCGCAAGAATGAACTTGACAGTAACTACACCACCTCCATTCTTGAGTGTGTCTGGTAATCCCAGCATGAAATGGGAGCTTTGGAAGGAGTTTGTCAAGGCCTATCTGGATGCTCAGGACAGTAAAGTGTTAAAAGCATCTAAGAAATTGTCACTGTTGAAGACTGTGATAGTTGCAGAAGCAGTGAGGATGATGAAGCACTTACCTGTACGTCAACATGAGGAAGAAAAAAATGTATACACAATAGGGATGGCAAGATTAGAAGAGAGGTTTGCTGAGAACACCAACATGGTTCTGGAGAGGTTCAATTTCTATTCAAGACAACAGATGCCAGGTAAAAGCATAGATAACTATGAAGAAGCTTTAAGAGGTTTGACTGTGTCCCGTCAGTTCGAAATGATCAGCCCTGAACAAGTAGTGAGGTATCAAATACTGATGAGTGCCCGCAACAATAAGATAAAGGAGAGGTTGTGGACTGGAAAGAAACCTGATCTGAACACTACCATCGAAATGGTGAGACTTCAGAATTGAGCATGAAAGCATTGGAAGGAGAACAATAGGATGAACTATATGCAATAAATTCAGCAAGGAAAGAGCCCAAGAGGAAGAAGAGATTTTTAAGGGACATATACGGAACCTGCCAAGGGAAACAGGAACTTTTGTTTCCCATGTCAGATAGTAGAATGTGTCCAGCCAATGGAAAAGGAATGCTCAAATTGTGGGGGAAGGGTACATTTTGCGAGAATGTGTTCTGTTAAGAATTGGAATAGAGTAAATTATACTGAGCCGGGTGCAGAGATACGAGAGGATGAAAATGAAGGTTTTGTGTTGACGGTGAAAGCAGGAAGTGATGGAAGTGACCGGGATAAGCCTTGGTGTATTGTTTTATTGAATGGGCATCGGAAGAGGGTCACGGCTGACTTTTGCTCAACGTACACAATTTTGGGTTCAGAAGATTTTCAGAAAGTTTTGGGGGAGTGAATGCTGTACAAGTCAGACATTTATACAGGTGGATATGAAGGAGGCAAAATAGAAATGTTTGGTTACGTGTTGTGTGACATTGCTTACAAATATCGTAGCGTGAATGGTAAAGTCTATGCGGCTGTTCTGGGTGCACCCATTTTAGGGTGGATACACCAAAGAGAACTACGGATGAAAGTACAACTGGGTGAAAGATAACAAGTTTTGTGTATGGAGGAAAAAGTGACACAAGAAGTGGTGAGCAGGCATCCAAAATAGTTTTGGAAAAAAATAGTAATGTTGAAAGGTTTTGATCATAAAATGGCATTGAGAGAGCAAGCTATTTCTGTAGCAAGCAGTACAGAGAGTACTGATAAGTGTGAGGAAAGAGCTGGAAGAATTGTTGCCAGAGACGGTGAACAATTGTGTAATAGAACCAACTCAGAGCATGGAATGGGTATCACCTATAGTACTGATTAAAAAAAAAAGTGATGGTAGGATGAGAATGTGTGTGGACTCGCGAAGAATGAACAAGTTTGTGGTGGGTGATTGCCATCCATTACCCAGTTTACAATAAATGTTGGCATTGTTGGGAGAGGCAAAAATGTTTAGCACTCTAGACATGACGCGTGGATACCACCAAGTAAAACTACATGAGGTGTTAAAGCCATTAATAGCATTCATAACAATGTATAGTTTGTTTCAATACTTTAGAATTCCTTTTGGATTAACTAGGCCTTGTCAGTTTTCCAGAGAATTATGCATAATATTTTGAAGGGCATCGTGGGTGTAGTAGCTTTCCAGGATGACATCTTGGTCTATGGTCGCACAGAAGAGGAACATTGTTTGGCTTGGCGAGAGATTTTAGAAGTGTTGGAAAGGAGTGAATTGACATTGAGGTTTGAGAAGTGTAAATGTTGAGTACATGAGGTGGAATATTTAGGACACAACATAACCTGTAAGGGCACATAACCGATACATATGGATGCCATACAGAAACTCAGAGTCCGAGTAATGTGGATCAATTGCCATCTTTTCTATGTTTAGTAGAATTTTATGCACGATTTATAGGCTCAATTTCACATAAAGAAGAAGGTTTGAGAAAGAATGAGATATATAAATATACAGATGTCGAGGAGTAATGTTTTCAGGATATAAAGGAGATTGCTTAAGCAAGAGTGTTAAAAGGTTGTGAGTGTGGTAAAGAACGCGTGCTGAGTGTTAACACAAGCAACTATGGATTAGGAGCAACCCTATCGCAGAATTGAAAGGGAGACACTTGCTTGTACATGGGCTGTAGAGCTCTTCAAAATGTTCATATGGGGAACATGCTTTACAATCAGGACAGACTATAAACCGTTGGTCCACGTCCTAGCAGCAGGTGGAGATAAAAACTTGACTGCTAGGTTAGAAGGTTGGTGACAAAACTTCAATCTGATAAATTCAGGACAGAATATAACCCAGGAAAAAGTAATGCAGAGGCTGATTGCCTTTCTAGGCAAGTGACAGAATAAGTTGATTCCAAAAGTGAGATTACATGGATGGAAGACACATTGAGGAGTGTTTTGCTGAAATTATCTGGTTGGAGAGAAGTACTATTTCTAGAGAAGATTGGAAAGAGGCAGCAGACAAAGATTAGATACTAA
The DNA here is from genome assembly GCF_040938575.1 of Ambystoma mexicanum. NCBI lineage: Eukaryota > Metazoa > Chordata > Amphibia > Caudata > Ambystomatidae > Ambystoma > Ambystoma mexicanum. The sequence goes on from NC_090940.1 coordinate 220,992,006, forward strand.
GAAGACCAAGAGATTATTGCATACAATGGTGACCGGCAAAAAGAACTTTACAGTGTGATTTAAGTGCCATCTGAAAGTTATCAGAGAAGATTAGCGTACACAATTGGTGCGTAATGTCAGGTGAATTGTTTGTTCCACCTTCTTTGTTGGAATTAAATGGATAAAGATGGCACATGAAGGTAACCTACTTTTAAGTGGAACCAAAAGGAGATTGAGGCCAAATTTTTGGTGGCCTGGAATGGACATGATGTGGAGAGATGTGTGAAAGAATATGTACTGTGTCAAAGGTGTCCTAAGGTAATTTTCAAAAGGAAAATGTGATGACACATGTAAGTCTACCTGAAGGAGCGTGGGGAAAAGACTGCGATTGATATCAAGGTCCATTTCAAGTGCTGCAATAAGATTGTAGATATCGTGTGTGTGTCATGGATTATTACTAAAAATGGCCAATAGTACAGCCCATGGGAAAATGAACACCCGAAACGTGATCAATTGTTTGGAAAAGATTTCTGCGAGTGAAGGCGTGCCAGTGGATATTGTTTCTGATAATGGCGTGCAATTCAAGTCTCATGAAATTAATGATTTATTTACCAATCACAGCATAAGACGCAGTGTACTTCTTTATATCATCCAAAGAGTAATCAAAGGATAGAGAAATTCAACCCAAGAATGAAGGAATTGCTGCAAATGTGTGTACAGAATGAATGGGGTTTCTGTTTTTATATCGGACCACCCCTCATAGCATGACATAGATGTAGCCTTTTGAGCTTATGCAAGGGCGCTTATCGTGCACTTCCCTGAATACAAACTGGATGTGTAAGGGGGTAGAAAATTCAGATGGGATAATACGGCCAGTGAAGAATTGGATGAGAGAGGGAAGAGAAAAACATGACCAGCAAAAGGGATATACTGATCAGAAACGTGGGGCTAAACACCATTGCACATGAGCGGGTGAAATGATGTCTGTGAGATTACCTAGGAAGGTAGTAAAGCGCATGTCAAGGATTTTGAGTCTGAGCAGGGTCAGGGAGTGCCAAGGAAGTTGCGTGTTTTTAGAAAATGCAGAAAGATGGAATACAGAACGAATAGTACCATGTTATTGAAAAGTGGGGAGCGAGATAAGAGTTGCAAGTGGTCTGTGGCAGGATTTAGTAAGTGAGTGTGTGCATCAAGGTCATACAATGCAGGAATGCAATAAAAGTAAAGCAATAGTGCATGGGAGAGATGTGAATGCAAAGAGTGTGGAAGAAAGTGTGAGAGAGGGACAAAGCAGAAGTGGATGGAGATAAGCAAGCAGCGTAACTCCCATTAGATAGGAAGATTATGTAATGTATTAAGAAGTAACACATTTGGGATTGTTCATGTCTAAGTGAAGGAAGGAGGAGTGTGTTGTGTACGTATGCCCACGTGGGTTGACCTGTGCATGGAATGTTGGTGAGCGGGACGACAGATGAAGATAGATGAAGGAAACGTTCTGCGCAGCGGACGCTGATCCCTCTCCCCAGTCTACGCTTTAAAAAGCTTACTTACCTGACTACCATCTCCACAGTAATTGACCCTCTACACACTGGTCACTGATGGAGCATGTGCCTTTTGCCATATAATTACTGTGAGAAACCTGAAGGTGTCTCCCTGTCTACTCCCCGGGATCTGTCATCCAGGTGGCCAGGACACTGTCATCGCTTTTGGATCCAGTTCCTGGAGGTGGACCAGTGCGGGTGGATCACCTGGATGGGGTCTCCTTGGGGAGTGGGACACTGACGGATGAGACGCGGTATCCCCCTTCCTTAAACACTTTTTCCCATCCTACCACGTAGGATATTCCAAAACACTGATCCCCTCTTTTCCAACAAAAACACTCACACAAAACAAAAGACAACGGACTAACACCAGAGCCGTTACCTGACATGTCCCAATACAAGGGTGAGGCAAAGTTAGGCAATTGATCAGAATCACACACACCTGACGGCCCTTTCCCTTCCCCGCAGGGATAAAAATTGGAGCAAGAGAGCACACTACGAGCAAGGCAGAACGCGCAAAGTGAGATCTAACTCAGCATGGCAGTGCAAGAGAAGGAGAAAAACAGTGCAAGTCGAGAGGATACCAAGGTGAAAAGTGACCTTGTCCTTATCAACAGAGGCTCGTGAAGTCTCGATAGAAGGAATCGTTAGGCCGTGCACAATAGCCACTGTGTGTTGCAGCAGATATCCATGGTACCGGGCGCCTCCTCCGCTGACAGACAAGCCGAGGAGAGACGCATGGCCTAATGGTACCGGCCTTGACTCTACAAACAAGAAAGCAAAGCAGTTCATCACAGCTGGTGAGACGAGGGGCGAGCTGATAAAGAACCCAAGCTGAGTTGAAGGAAAGTAGCAAGCAGCTGACTGAACTTTAAATGAACAAAGAACTATTGAAATAAGGATAGGGGAAAGCCTGCATAACAGAATCAAGCACCACGCCGGTGTTCACTTGAGAAACACTGGGCGATTACCCTGATGATGAACTATAGTAACCAGAAGGCCTTAGGTAAAGATGGAAGGGGGTCAAAGTGGTCATACGGGGGTCTTATCAAATCCTCTATACAGTTGAAAGTCTTTGACTGGCAAAGGAATGAGAAATTGAGGGAAACAAATCTTGCATTGTAAAAGTAGTACACGAACAGCGTATTGTGAAGATTGGTAAGAGTGAACCTGGTCGAGGGATGCTAACCAGAAGGGACAAAAACTGAAGGCCCATGAACATTGTGTTGACAGCAGTGAACCCAGCGGAGGGATGTCCACAGTGATGTGTGTAAAAGGACATTGTGAATACAAGAAAAAGCCATTGTGAACCCGAAGGACGGAGGCTGACGACTGAGAAGAGGTCCGATCCCGAAGGAGGGAGATCTGGGGTGGAAAGTCGCCACCCAAAGTTGGTTAATTTGAAAAGGGGTCCGAGCCCAAAGAAGGGAGATGCAAGGTGGAAAGTTGCCACCCAAAGTTCATTGAGAAAGGAACTGTTTAATAGATTTGTCGATCACGATTTTGTGTTTGGGGTTTGCGCTCGAAAGTGGGTGACCCAGGCGTGAAGTCGTCACCCAAGGCCATAAGTGAAACAGAACTTTGTGTTTGTTTGTTGAAATTATCAAGCCCTCGAAGGCAAGAGACTTACTTGAAAAGAGACTTAAGAACCTGATAGCTGGAACGGAACTGTCAGCTCATGTCAGGAAAGCTTGACTGTGTGCTGTGCTCCGGAGATCCACCTTGTCCTGTGCTGAAAACATGGGGAAGGAAGACCCCTGGCAATCACAGCCTGACTTATTACTTGTGAACACTTCTTTCTTTATTGAAACCCCTATCCCACACTCTTTCTATAATTAGTTGCAAGCATTTGGCATACATCTTTTTAGTATAGGCCTTTTTTACTTTGACAAGATGCCATGAGGACAGCCTTATTTTTCATTTGATGCTCGATACTTGCTCCTATCTTAGATTTAGGTTAGGCGTTTTACCAACCTGCATACTGTTTAAATAAACACCCTTGAATTGTGACCACTTGTGGCTGTCTTTATTGCTGCCAAAATGAGTTCCTTACATATGGTGTCAGAGTGGGATGTGACTCAACTGATAAAAATGTAAACCCATGCTGATAATTGTGGTACCGCCAATAGGGGAAAACCGTATTGTTGAACTTCGACTCTGACCATGTACCCACACTCAAAGAGGTGTTGATCTCACAAGTGTCTATCCCGACTGGTCAACAAGATCTATTTTTTTAAGACCCAAGTATTTTCAACACCCTTCCTCTATCACACTACAACATACAGCAGTGGGATCCAATAGTATTGAAGGTTCGACACTTTTTTTCTTTTGTTAGACCTAGCGCCCTAAGCCCTCTTCCCTAAGAATTTTTTTTGTTTGGTACATCATCACCCTCCGTAGTGGGGCCATCAGGGTTGTAGATTACCTTATGAAAGTCCGTTTCTTCGGCAGATTCAGACTCAGAAGAGATTGAAAATTTCGAAACTATCCGATTGGATTGAGACTTGCTTTCTCTCAGATTCCGAACCATCCACAGAAGGGACCCTTACACCCCGAGAAGAAAAGGCAGATCTAGCAAACGTAATTGCCCAATTAGTAGCCTATGAGATGCAAGCAAAGGTTAGGCTCCAAGAAAATGTGGCTAAACTAATTAAGTTACAAACAAGACCCCTACTCCCACAGGGGGTGCTTCAACCGTATTTGGACGGCGAAGATTTAGGAAACTTTTTCCTAAACTTCAAACGTCTAGCGGTGCAACTGGGGTGGGAAGAGAACCTGAAAAGATGTTATTTGGGCCCTCTGTTAAACCTCATACCAACTACTAAATCTGGCTCAAGGGGCCACCTTTCATCCATCAAAGAGGGGCTGTTGAAAAGAGTGGGGCAAACCTGCAATTTTTAATCGACAGAAATTAAGGTCCATAAAATAAAATCCATAAAATAAAATCCAGGAAAAACTTTCTTAGAAATGGGGGAATGGGTTAAAAATACTGAAGCCCTATGGATCAATGGTAAATCTCTAGATGAGCAAACAGAAATGATCACCCTGGGAGCAGTTTATAAACTCCTTATCCCCTTTTCTACAAAAAGCTGCTCTACAGTTAAATCGGCCATCGAAACTGTGCAAAACCACTCAGACGCTGCTAAACCATCGTTGGGAGAACATAAGGATCATAGGCCGATCCATCGACATCCACCTCAGGGAATAGAGTGACCCGGAGGATCATACCGCAATAAAGAAGGGCAGCCACGAGAAAGAGTTAAGACATTAAAAGAATTGAACCCAGAGCCAAAGAGGAAAGTAAAAAGGAGGAAGTAAAAGGGAGTAGACCATCTTCTCCCATCTGTATTTCCTCTAGAGAAACAGGACATGTGGCTCGATACTGCCCAAAGAACTTAAGGGATGAGCATATGGAAATAGGATGGGAGAGGAATGGGATTAACCTAAGGGGGAATTAGAAACCTTTAGTATCTGTTTATGCCAGACCTCTACAGAGCTTATATATGAGAAGGCCTGGATAAACAGAAGACCAGTAAAGTCATCGATTGATTTGGGTAGTAAAAAAAACTGCTATCCGAGCCGATTATTTTCAGCCAAGGACCTAGAAAATGCTGCCCTAGTTAGAGTCACCTGTGTACATGGCGACAACAAAATATACCCCAAAATACCTATACATATTAATATCCGGGGTGAATCTTGTGAAATATTGTCAGCCATAATTTCTGGGCTCCCCGAAGAACTTATCCTGGGGCGAGACTTCCCTACCTTTTCAAATCCCTTACAGGAAAATCCACCTCAATTCAGAGATTTTCTACCCCAAAGTAGCTGGCTAGCAGACTATTACGCCAACATGGGACTGGGAGAATGCAAAACTTATGAAACCAACAGTAACCCTTGAAACCCTATTTTTAGGTTTCTGCGGAAAGACCAATAATACTTCTAGACTTCTACACAAACCAACTAACACCAAACAATGGGATATGTGAGAATCCGTAGATATCTCTCATCCCTATTCTCTTTGAGGTCCGAAAAAATAAAAACCTGGACAAAGAACAGATATATCCACCCGCATAGGGGAAGGACATGTGAGAAACCTGAAGATGTCTCCCTATCTAGTCCCCGGGGATCCGTCACCCAAGTGGCCAGGACACAGCCATCACTTTTGGATCCAGTTCCTGGCGGTGGGCCTGTGACGGAGGAACACCTGGTTGGGGGGTCCTTGAGGAGTGGGATACCGATGGGTGAGATGCAGTCTCACCCTTCTTTCGACACCTTTTCCCCATCCTACCACGTAGGATATTCCAAAACACTGCCCCACCCTTTTCTGACAAAAACACTTTAACTCAACCCGAAAGACAACGGGCTAACACAAGAGCCGTTTACCCGACATGGCCCAATACAAGGGTCAGGCAAAGTCAGGCAATTGATCAGAATCACACACCCCTAATGGCTCTTTCTCTTCCACAAAGGGATAAAAGGTGGAGCAAGAGAGCACACTACGAGCAAGGCAGACCGCACGATGTGAGAGCTAACTCAGGACAGCAGTGCAAGAGAAGGAGAAAGATGGCCCGAGCCGAGAGGATACCACAGGGAGAAATCACCTTGGCCTTATCAACAGAGCCCCATGAAGTCTCAAGAGCCAGTGTGTCCTACAGCAGATGTCCACAGTACCCGGTGCCTCCTCCACTGACAGTCAAGCCAAGGACAGACGCATTACTCAAATGGTACCAGCCTTGTCTCTAAAGACAAGAAAGCAAAGCAGTTCATCACAGCCGGTGAGTCGAGGGGAGAGCCGATAAACAAACCGAGCTGTGTTGAAGGCAAATGGCTGATTGAACTTTGAATGAACAAAGAACTGTTGATCTAAGGAAAGGGGAAAGCCTGCATAAAATAATCAAGCACCACATGGGTGCTCACTTGAGAAACGCTGGGTGATTACCCTGCTGATGAACTACAGTAACCAGAAGGCCTTATTTATTTATTTTTTATTTATTTGCATTTATAAAGCGCACAAACAGCCCAGAGGAATTGTGGCTCTGTTACGAGAACATTATTTATAGTAATAAGATATGTGGGTGTACAGGCTTGGGTACATGATGTGTTACATGGTGGCGATGTGGCTGCACTATGGCATATTGTGGCAAATCAAATACTACAGATACATATTACATATAGTTTGATATTCAAATTGTGGACACACAGACCTCGCCTGGAGGCACTGCTGGGTACATAAAGGATTAAGTAAAGGCAGAAAGAGGTCAAAGTGGTCATACAGGGGTCTTGCCGAATCCTCCGTACAGTTCAAAGTCTTTGACCAGCAAAGGAATGGGAAACTAATCCTGCATGGTAAAAGTAGTACATGAACAGTGTATTGTGAAGATTGGCAAGAGTGTACCCGGCAAAGGGATGCTAATGTGTGTTGTAAAGATTGACAAGGGTGAACCTGGCACAGGGATGCTAACGTGTGCTGTAAAGATCGGCAAGAGTGAACCTGGCGGAGGGATGCTAACCAGAACGGACGAAAACTAAAGTCTGATAAACACTGTGTTTACAGGGGTGAACCAGGCAGAGGGATGTCCACTGTGATGTGTGTAAAAGGACAGTGGGGTTTGTGAATACAAGAAAAAGCCATTGTGAACCCAAATTAGGGAGGCTGACGATTGAGAAGGGGTCCGTGCCTGAAGAAGGGGTGGAAAGTCACCATCCAAAAGTTTGTTGAATTGAAAAGGGGTCTGAGCCCGAATGAGGAAAATCCGGGATGGAAAGTCGCCACCCAAAGTTTGTTGAATTGAAAAGGGATCCGAGCCCAAAGGAGGGAGATCCGGGGTGGAATGTCGCCACCCAAAGTTCATTGAGAAAGGAACTGTTTCATGGATTTGTCGAGCACGATTTTGTGTTTGGAGTTTGCGCTGGGAAGAGAGGGACCAACTGGTGAAGTCATCACCCAAAGCATACGTGAAACAGAAATTTGTGTTTGTTGAAATGATCAGGCCCCGAAGGCAAGAGAATTTTATTTGAAAAGAGATTTAACCATCAAAGAACCTGATAGCAGGAACGGAACTGTCGGCTCGTGTCAGGAAATCTCGAGTGTGTGCTCAGGAGACCCACCTTGTCCCAAGCTGAAAACATGGGGAAGGGTGACCCCTGGCAATCAGATCCTGACTTATTATTTGTGAACACTTATTTCTTTATTGAAACCCCTATCCCACACTCTTTCTATAGTTAGTTGCAAGGATTTGGCAATATTTGTTTTGTTTTTATTTAATATAGGCCTTTTTATTTTGCCAAGACGCCACAAGGAAAGCCTTATTTTTCATTTGATGGTCAACGCTTGCTCCCATTTTAGATTTAGGTTAGGCGTTTTTCTAACCTGCACATTGTTTTAATAAACACCCTTGAATCGTGTTCACTTGTTTCTGCCTTTACTGTTGCCACCATGAGTTACTTACAGAAGCCACAACAGTGAGGACAGCCGCCGTGTCATGGAGCACCTCTTTGAAATCCTCCACCTCTCGCGAACTAGTGGTTTCCAACACAAAGACTGTGGTAACCCCCAAAATAGAAAATCTGGCCTACCTTTGCAACAGAAACTATTGGTCCCCCAGGGCTGGAGTAATTCATTGAGGTGTTGGTGCTGGCTGATGAAAAAGCTGACAGCGTTAGGGCAATGATACCCAAAGGACCAGCCTCCTAGCATTGGAGGGGAGCAGTTATAGGAGTTGAAGATAGAACTGAGCCGGCAGGTGTGTGGTTGTGGTTTGAAGAGGGGTCTCTGCTACCTTGTCCAAGCGCAGTGAGCCCTTGGCAATGATGTCTAACATGTGTTGCCTGAATTCCTTGCACTGCTTCAATATAGAAAAAGAGAGTAGGGAATGGGACCTCCAAATGAGGTGACTGTAGAAAACTGTTCATCATTCCTGGAACAGGATTGATGACTATTCTTTGTAAGGAAGGCATGGTATTGAACAGTAAGACAGACACAAGTGATCACAGTTCAAGGGTGTTTAATGAACTTCAATTGGGTTTGAAAAACGCCTATTTAATCCTTAATTTAAACATGGGAGCAAGCTACGACCATCAAATAATAATAATGCAGACCTAGTGGTGTCTTGTCAAAATAAAAGGGTCTATACTTATAAACCTATTACAAATCCTTACTTCTAAATACAAAAAGTGTGGGAAACAATGTTATGATATGTCAGGATATTCAAGCCGTTGGCTTCCCTTACTCACGTTTTCAGCACGGGACAAGGCGGCACACTCGAGTTTAGCATAGTCTCTGCCTTCTCTAGCATGAGGGTGCAGTTCAAAACTCCAACTTCATGGCCATCTGTGCCAAAGTCTCTTTGCCACTCAAAGTATCTTTTTCAGGGGGCCTTTCTTCTTAGAATTTCACATGTACACATTCTCTGATGATTGTCATTTCACCCTGGGTCCCCCTCCGCCAGGCTCAGACCCACTTTCACACAAAGCTTTCAATTGATCTCCCTCCGCCGGGCTCGGACCAACTTTATCTACTTTGCCACACATTTTCTTTATTGTATCAACATCGAAGACTTTCGAATGTGCGCAGGATTTAGCTTGACCCGTTGCAGGACGACTTTGATTCACAATTCTCTACAAACTCTTTCCCTTTTCAGCTGGATACTTTACTGAGACCTTCGACTGAGCACACACGCAGTGCCGGACACACACTGTCAAAGGTATTGTATCTTGGTTTTAAAGTTCAATCACTTATTATCAGTTATACTTTACTTGAGCCTTTTATCACACGTATTTCAAATAATATTTCAAATAATATTCGTTCCAGCACTCGCCATACAATGTTGCCGCTTGCAACCTTGGTTTCAACACAGACCGGTCTTGTATCAGTGTCCCCAACTCACTGGCTGTGTTGATTTCACTGACACTGATTTGTTCTTGAAGCCAAGGGCAGTACCACGGCGGCTGGTGATTCTCCTGCCTTAATTATTTACACTGGAGGGCCCTGGGTATCTCTGACACAGTGCAGGATTCTTCAGCCTGTTTTCCTGGTCTTACGCTTTCCAATCTCGAGGGCTCATGAAAGCAATGGTTTCTTGTCGAAAAGGTCAATGGAACTTCCCTCCCCTTCTGTTTTTCCATTTTTATTCTCTCATTAAGCTGGAACTGCTGTTACTTTGTGCGCTTTGCCTCGCTCAGAGTGTGCTCTCATGCTCTGCCTTTTATCCGTGTGGGGAAGTGTAATGGAAGTCAGGTGTGAGTGATTGTCGATAATTGCCTGATCTCACCTGACCATAGTATTGGAACAGGTCAGGTACACATCTCTGGTGTTAGTCCGTTTTCTCTCATAGCGGGCTGTCCGTGAGAAAGTGTTTGTGTTGTAAAAGGGGGACGGGGGTAGAGTTCCTAAGTATCCTACTTGGAAGGATGGGGTAAAGGTGTTACAGGGAAGGGGATACCGTGTCTCACCATCCGGTGCCCCACTCCCACTCCCCGAAGACCGCTCACCAAGGTGATCCTACTGCACTGGTCCACCCCTAGGAACTGGATCCAAAAGCGATGGCCATGTCCTGGCCACCTGGATGGCAGAAGATCTCCGGGGACTACTGGGTGGGACACCTTCTGGTTTCTCACATCTTCTTGAGGGAAGAGGGGGGAAGAACGGCACGCAGAACATGCATTGGGGTAACAAAACCACTTGAGATGCTTCTTTTTCTCTTTCTAATCATCTTCATGGGAGCCAGATTCTTCTAGTTGTCTTTCTTCCCTCTGTGTTCCATTCCTGTCTCATTCAAAGACTGGGCCTTCTTGGAAATAGGAAGTGGGACTGGAGATTTGGAAGGAGTGCGCTTCCAGCTCTTGTAGGTGTGCCACTTGGCAGAACACTCCAGGTTCCTGCCATGCATGGAATGACATAAAAAAAGATGTCTGTATTGTGTTCCACCCTTAGGAGTAAATAATAACCAGGTGGGCGTTGGTAACAGGCATCTGCCTCAAGCAGTCCCTAGAGGGCTTGAAGCCCACCTCTGGATAATTCAGCAGCTTAGTTAAAACAGAGGAAATGCTAGTGGCATTCCAGCGCAACACACAGAGTGTGCAAAATAAGGAACTAAGGACGTGGAGTGATACTGGCTCTATAAATACTACCCCGGATGTCATGTCCAATGTCAAGGGCGTGCCTTTGAGTCGGGCGGAGCTTACAGAGTCGTATGGCACACAATTGTGGGTACAAAAGTTACGGAAGACAGTTGGCTCTGAAAGATATATATCCAAGATCAGGAATCTGTGGGAGGAAGAAATCAATTAGAATTGTGCTGTTCATGTTTATAGGGCACATTTTACTTTTGTGATAGCCCCTCCCCTCATAAGAGCAAAGACTTACTGCTCTGCTAGGTTACCCATTGAAAGATTTTTGATATATAGTGGTGGACATCTTGTTGTTTCACTCAGGATAGGTCAGTGGAAAAGCTTCCCAAACACTTCATATACAAGATACAGGACTTCAATATTCCTAACAGCAGCTAACGTTTTCTTTCTCTCTCAGCTGATCTTGGGGAAGAAACCGGTCACAGAATACATTGCTGTCATAGTGACAACAATTGTTTGATGGAGCTGCATGGAATTTGTACTGATGCAGAGATTGGCATACCTTTAAATAGTGTGGTCGTCAAACAAGCTGTTGGAACTAGCTCCACCTCTGGAGACTAAAGAAAACGAGAAATAACTGCAATTCCAACCACCCTTGGCAGAGGAACACTGGTCAGAGTAGAAAGCTCAGAATCCTATACAGTGGTTTACGGAGCATTCACAAGGGAAGTTGTGTTCATTAAGAGGCAGATACTTGCAAGCATGGATCATTAGGGGACTTTGGGGAAGCCATGCTTCATTCAAGAAACGCTGTAAATATACATATGAAGAAATAACCCATTTGTAGAAGAGGACGTGCAAGTCACACTGTAAATCCCTCATCAGCTTCAAACAACATAGCTCTTTATATACAAGAGAGGCACAGATGCAAAGGCACTGGTCGTCCTTGGACACGCAACTGCGAGTGACCAGGGAGTCCATTGCAGGAAGGTGGAGGAATGGTTTTGATTGATTATTTATTATGCGCTTATACACAAGTGTTTCAAAGCGCAACCATGCATGGGAGGGGAAGACATAGGGAAAACGAGACAATCTTACTAGGCATGGTACATTCAGATTATGCAGGGGAACAGAAAAGGAAGTGTCGGGTGTGGGGGAGGTAGAAGAGGGCAAGTGCAGGAGACTAGTGAGGAAGCTTGGGACCTGTGAGGCTCTGAAGGTACGCCAGGCAGCCAGTCAGCAAAAGTGAGCAGAAGTAGAGGAGAGAGAGCAGAAAGAGGTGGTTACCAGGGGACAGGTTGAGAGAAGGAGTAGGTAAAGACGAAAGTCTTGAGGAGTTCCCGGAATTTAAGGAGATTTGGCTCAAGACAGGGAGGCTGTTCCAGAGGGAGGCACCGGCAGAGGACAAAGAACCCCCCCCCACCAAGTCTCTGCCTGGAGAAGCGGCTCACCCGTAGGGAGTAGGAGGACGACGAGCGGAGGGCTCGGGAAGGCAAGTTCTTAGGAAGAGAGTGTTGCAGATAGAGTGGGTGCAGGCCCCAGAAAGCCTTGTTGACAATGCAAAGGGTCTTGATCTTGATCCTTGAAGCCACAGAGAGCCAGTGAAGGGATTTCAGAGAGATGCTGTCCCTGGGCTTGAGGCCAAGGATAAGTCTTGCGGTTCTGTTCTGGATGAGATGAAGAGGACGGAGGGTAGAAGAGGGCATGTTGAGAAAGAGGCTTTTGCAGTAGTCCAGCCTAGAGAGGACCGGGGCTCTGGAGACAGTAAGCCTCTGGGGGAAGGTGAGAAAAGGTAGAATACCTCCGACAAGGTGCAGTTGGTAGTAGGACTTTTTAAAGACGTCTGTGATTAGAGATGAGAAGGAGAGAATGGACTTGAAGATGACCCCCAGGTTTTTTGCCTCGTTGGTAGGTGGAGGCGCAAGGCCTAGGGAGGCCGGCCAGTGAGAAAGAGGGAATACAAGAGATGTACGTCTGTGAGCATGGCTGGGCAGCTCATTGTGCGCCCGACCTGCCAGAGATCGTGGAAACCTGTGCAATGCTGTAAATAACCATCTTACTCAACCCTGGAGACAAAGAGAAACTGGTGATGGTGAGTAGCAGTGATTGCTGCAGTATAGAATCTGATTACAAGAGGGCAAGTCCAAATAAAGTAACCTCAGCCAGGGGAGTTAAAGCTAGCCCTATGCGATGAATCAGAGGATGTCATCACTTCTTTCCCGGTGATGGCCTCTTCCCATATGGCCAGGAGTCGGCAGCCGCTACCTGATCATGACCCTGGGGGCAGCTATATGAGCGAGGACTGCATGGAGGGAGGCAACCGTCAGGGGGATGACAAGATATCATTGGAGGAATACACATGTCCCTCTTTTCCTTTCAGGGATACTCCTCTTCCTCATGCCTTAATGGCATATTGTAACCCTCTCCCTCAAACCCCTGTTGTGCCTGCTTCATACAATCCCCAACATCCAACAGGGAGTGATATGTTGATAACTGAGACAAGGAAGAGGCAGGGAGCAGTGCTGATTACTGCCAGTGAGATCCATTGTGAGCTTCAGCAACATCATACTGAAGATACCATAACCCACACTGAGAAGGAAAGAAGACTAGAGCCGAAAAGCAAACTGAGCGGTCTAGTCTTTGGAAGTTGCTTCGTGCTGCTGGGAACTTTAAATTGCGACAGCTGACAGAGTGATAGAGACCCACGGAAGCTGGATAGAGCCGTGAGGAGACCAGACAGCCAGCTACGGCAGAGCCCATCAGGGAAAGTGAAACCGAAGTGGATCGCTAGCGTGGGAAGGGAAACTGAGTGGCAGAGGACCTGCCGTTTGTGTCGGAGGAGGCAGTGGAAGCCGTGCAGAGGGGAACCGAACGCAGCAAAGCTACAGTGGCTAACGGGACAAAAACTGAACCAGCCGCAACCTGGAGAAGCAACGAAGAAGCACGAGAGATGCTCAAAGAACCTAGTAAGCCCAGGGAAGAGAAGCAGGTTACCTGGGTGCCTGAGAATGCATACCGCTTCATGAAAATAGTTGAAAGAACACTGAATTAAGTGTGAAGGGTGTAAAGGGATCTTGAACCATACCACGAACGGGTCACTGGACCCATACTTGAAAAGAAGAAATATAACAAATAAAAGTACGAATGTGCAGACAAACTTTATGAAACCGGTAGTGGGAACCAAATAGTGGGCAAATATCTCTTTTTGGGCAAAAGAGAAGAAAATTGCCTGGAAGTCCTGGAATAAACGCATGGGGGGCAAAATAAAACAATTGAAAGACACTGTACAAAAGTGGTTGAAAGACTGTATCCAAGACCTGGAAGGAGAGTAGACCAGGCAAAGTGAAAAGGTGTGTAACGAACAACAGTGAAAGCAAATCTCAAGGAGGGCGCATGCCCTTGAGATTGCGAGTTGGTTTTTAAAGTGAAGAGAAAACCTGGAAGGAGAGTATACCAGGGGACCTGCGAGTCTGGGGCCCACACGCAAACTTCAAGTAATAGAAAAGAAACCCAAGGAAGAGTTATACCTTTGGGATTGTCACTTGTTTTGCATAGGAGGAGGAATCTGGGGAAGGGAGTCACTCCCTGGAATTGTGAATGCACCGGAAGGATGGAGATACCCTCTTGTGCTACAAGGAACTTGATTATTCTTTGTTGGAACTTCTTGCTTTACTTCATTGGAGAGAAAGAAACCTGGGAAGGAGAATCATTCTGTGGAACGTGTCATGGAGAACATTTTGTTGGATTCATACCTTTTGTTTGAGCTGAACATTTGTGCACTTTGAGAATCAGAGACAATATCCTTAGCACTTTAGAGTTTTTTTTTCCAGAGTGCGAGGGCTAGGTTAGGATTTCGGAAACAGGACATACATTTTGATATGGACATTTCAATACTGGTTCTTCAGACCTATCAGACATTTACATTACCCTGCAAAGCCTGTAGTTCCTTGTGTGGCGAAGTCCTCCACTTCGTGATGAGGTCTAACAATGTGTCCCTGGGGCATGTGGAACTCCCTGTGCTCCAGGAGGGTGGCCCCAGAGGAAATATATGGGGCATCCATTTGGGCACCACATTAAAAACTACTATCACATAGAAGTGGCCAATCACATTAGCACTGCAAGTCTCACTGCATGTCTTAAATGGGTGGAAAGAAAAGGATACCACTACTACCCTTCGTGACTATGGCTCATAGCACAGGTGGCCACTACCCTATGTTCCAGTGGAACAAATCAGGATCTGACAGTGACTGTATGCTCGTCTCCTTTAACATGGGGTAGAAATAACTCTGAATTTCTACAGAAAGACATACATTAGCAAGACAGAGGAATATGGGAGGCAACCAAGCAAACCCAAAGCCCACCTCACAACTGGAAGCCACCATCGGGAAAGGGACAGCCAACACCTATACCACCAACCTAAACAGAAAGTGGGAGTTTGGCACGCAAGCATGGCAGAAGTAGTTCCTGAAGTTATGGACTAGCAGACACTGAAAGCCCACCCAGGCCCTTAGAACTACAACTCCCAAGCACCTCACACCAAGTGTGCCCAACTGAACCCACTCTTTTCAAAAAGAGTCTGGAAGGCGGAGCAAGCACCCTACAAGAATCCAGGAGCTGGAATAATGTATTTGGAGCGAGCTGGAGGAATGAGTGCAGAAAGAGCTTGAAGGAGTTACAGAAGAAGACTGAAGAGATTATAAACTAGTAGCTGTAGTGCCAAAGGGGAAGACAGCCCTGGTGAAAGGAGGGAGGTTGAAATTACTTTGCAGGATCTGAAGAAAGAGCTAGTGTGTGTTGGTGAGGTTGGAGAAGAGCTGGTGAAAAATCAACAGGAGGTGTCAATAGAACCCAAAAAGGCGACAGGTGTGTGTCAGGAGGCTGGTGATACAGATCTAAAGGAGACTGAAATGTATTGTTGTTGGAAGATGTAGTAGCTTTTCTGGAAGAAGTAATAATAATAATAATTTATTGGCGGAGAGGTGATTGGAGGAGAGATCACAGTGGTGGAGGAGAAGCACCATAATGAGGTGATGGGAAGAAAGGCGAAGAACAAGCAGTGGTACAAGTTTGAGTGAGAGGACAAGGAGATTAGAAGATTAAAGGAGCTGGAAATAGAGCCAATAACATCATATCAGAAAGGTACGGTGAGAGGGTGGGAAGACCTAGAGAGGTGTACTGTAGAAGGAGTTTTTAAGAAAAGCCAGGTGCCCTGAAAGTGTCAGGAGGTATGAGAGGGTTTGATTGGACCAAGGCAGCCATTCTAGGCGGGAGAAGAAAAGGGCCAGTAGTGAAGCAGTGAGGAGGGAGCTTATCGTACAGAGGTGAAAGGGATAGGGGATGCAAGAATTAGGGAAAGCTTGGGAAGCCAAATACAGAGGTGAGGATCCCCAGGAGACTGTCAACCCCACATGAACCTGCCCTTCTCTATGAGAAACTACAACCCTATCTTCAAGAGTCCCAGAATCCACTGCTTTGACTTTCCCTAAACAGGGTTTAGGTACCCCTGTAAGCATACACTCTGAAGACCAATGGAAAGGCCACAGCTGCGGAAACTCATACAACGGATAGTGAGACTGAATTAGGAAGTGACCCTGGCAAGCGGTCAGTTTACGAACCTTGAGAGGCTTTTTAGTTGCCTTCGGCCACCCCACTTGTTTTGGCCCCAATTCGTACACCAATCCTGAATACATCTTTTTGCACTATTATATTGCATTGGTGTTTGTTGATTCTCTATGTCTGTCTTGATACTTGCTACAAGTCCTGATCACAATGCGCACACAAATACACTTTTTACACATATGGAAAGCTTAAAACAATTAGATGTTATGTGACCCCAACCCAAAGGGGGGTAACAATGAATGGGTAGCATACAAGAGTGTGGGAGTCATGAGTCCAAAGTGGAGGAGAGTCACAGAGGTATGCACAGAGGTACAGTGAGAAGTAGAGAGAGAGTAAAGAGGTAGAGCAGAGGTGTGTGAAAGAGGAGACAGGGATATGTTCCGATGAGGAGGAGGAAGATACTGGAGCAGAGGAGAAAATGAAGATCAGAGGTGAAGGTGCACAGGGCTCTGAAAGAGAAGGCGTGGAGAGTCATGACACAGGAGTAGGAGAAGAAGAATCTGAACAAGAGAAGGGGCATTAAGGCAGAGGAGGGAGAATTAACAGCAGATGGGAAAAAAGAGAGATAAGTGCAAGAGTCAAAGAGAGAACCTTGGATTAGCAGCTTAGAGCACGGCGAAACATTGAGGAAAGACGGGAAGATAATTAGGAAGGGAGAGATGTGGTGAAGATCACAATGGAGGAGGGAGATTTGATAACAAGGTGCCTTCAAAGAAGAGGGTTACTAATAGAGGAGGTGGGAGTATACCCTGGATTCCAGGAGAAATTAATCCTGAGATTACCAGGGCCCAACACAAAATAAAGAGTCTGAAGTCTGATACATGTTGACACAAATCACTTAGGCTAGTGGTAGCAGGTATTGCCTGGGCAGAGAAGGTGGCTGACATCCTCATGACTCAAACAGAAGACAAGAAAGGCATCACACCAGACCAAGAAAGAAGTGCAGGACACTTAAAATTACAAAGTTTGTGTGCGATTCTTTTCTGAACAGTAAAGCTGAATTTAAGGCGGGGGTGAATACCAGGGTCCCAAGAGAAGCCAGACTAATTTTGTATTTTGTAGCAAGACCCTGCAACATGACATTAGTCAAACCTAATCCCTTATTTTCAGATGGAATAAAATCCTTGAACTATATATCTTGGCTTCTAGGTGTCTGCTAATCCCCCAGCTTTGACATCTAGGATTCTCTGCAAAGAAACTAGCAATTATATGTGCTACTTAACAGTGTGTGATAGGATTACATTGTGTAGTCTTCCTTTAGGACTCAAAGGGACTCTAGGGACCAGGGATGCACACTGGCAGTGTGAGGTATACCTGAAGGAGTTATATAAGGAGATTCTCTAGAGCCCCTCAATGTCTTTCAGGTTATTATACTTCCTGTTATCAGGGGGTAGATGCTGTTCAGGACTTTAAAATGTAATTATAAGTTGGGGAATAGTAGTACTTCTGCTATAACTCCCACAATCCAATATGCTAGTTTATCTTTGACCGGGCTTCACTTAGCACTCTGTCACTCTGGGGTAATGTACATAAATGTGCACTATTACGAGTCACTAAATAAGCAACAAAACAGTTTTCCCTGCTTCCCTTCGCTTATAGGCAATACGTCTGAGCTGCAATGATCTCACAGCCTGCAAGCCTTCTGCACAAGAGCACCATAAAGTCTATGTAGCTGGCTGGAAAGAGAATGCCCTCACAAGTCTTAGGAAACAAAGCTAGCTGGTAGAGGGCCAACACGGGAACCCACACCACACTGCCGAGCTGCAACACTCACTGTTGCCCAATTTCAAAATGTAGTATAGGGTGTGTACAACCTCAGCTAATGCAAGACATGTAATTAGTGGCAATTATCAGGTCAGTTTGTACACTCTGCCTTTCTCAAAGAGCATGATAATGCATCACAAGCCTACAGAATACTTTAAAGTTCTGTAAAGCCAGACCACCAGCAGCAAACTCTTTCCCCCACAATGCATCCAGCCTCTGTGGTCCATGTCTGGCGGGGCTTTCAGAAAACCTATAGATATTAACCCAGCCATGGCTGCTTGAGCTATTAGGCTCTTTGGTGTAGGATGAGGCGTAAGGAACGGGTCAGATGGGCCCACCATGTGCTTCTGCTCCCAATCTTAGTGTGCCAAGGGTACAGATGCAGGCTTGCCCAACTTTGCCATTAGGTTCTATGTCAGATCCCACGAACGGGAATTGGGGGAGCCTTGGTGATCTCTTGATATCAAATAGTGTCTGATTTCAATATTTCGGATGGGGTAGCTAGGCTAAGGGTGTCTGCAGCTGCTGAGAGCACCACCCGAAAAGAGCCAAAGTCTAGCCCTAAGGACTACGGTTCATGAAGGTCGTGAGTTGGGATAGTGTGTCCTCTGAGCGACACTGTTTCAAATTCCACAGGGAGGCCAAACTCTCTGTAAAATGGACCAGTTTGGAACTCATAAGGAAGGTCTTACTCATTTTCCACCTCCTCCTTCAACACAAAAATGGACCCCGAGTTAAAAAATAAATGTAGACCTGTCAAGTGTGAATCAAGGGAATATGGCTCTTCTCCCCAAGTGGGAACCTTCCCCTTTACATTACATTATATTACAGAGCATTTATAATGTGCGCCATGGACCCGCAGGCATGAAGGCATGGACAAGTTACACATAAAAACATATAGGACATCCAGATGCAGGGTTATCTGAATCAGGTGTAAAAGAAACCTAGCTGAGAGAGGTGCTAGTGACGGACAAACTATTAGTCCCTTCTCAGGTGAACATTAGCGTTTTAAAATCTTTCTTAAAAGCCTGTAGGGCATTATTGCTATGCATATAATCTGGCAGTTGGTTCCAGAGTTTGGCGCTTTCAAAAAGTAAGCCCCATTCTTGTCTTTTGATGTTCTACATCTTGGTTGCACAAGGTAGTTTTGTGTGCCGGACCTTAATGCTCTTGTGTTGACTTTATCCTTAATATAACTCTGCAGATATGGTGGCATCAGTTGTATTTTACATTTGAAGGTGATGACAGGAACCCTAAATTTGATCCTCGATTCTGTGGGTAACCAATGGAGGGAGCGTCTGGCCTCTGATACGTGATCTTGCTGGGAGAGGCCTAGGACGACTGACTGCCCAATTCTGAACCACCTGGAGCCTATTCATGTCATGCATGCTAATGCCCAGCAGCAGGCTACAACAATAATCCATCTTGGCTCCTATTATTGCCCGAGCGATGGTTTCAGCACTTTCCCGGGAAATGAGGGGTCTTAAATGCTATAGCAATTTGACATAGTAGACTGCTGCTGAGAGGCTAGGGAGGTGCGCCTGCTTCACAAGACCTTCTTTAGGGGTCTGGGTAAGTGGGTCCTGACAGGGAGAGACTTCCACTAAGGGGACAAGGATTCCCGTTCCGGTGAGAATTCCCTAAGCCATTTTTCATAGTGGCTGGCATATATGGGACTGTCAGACATTAAAAAAACTAGAGAAACCAGGGAGTTGGCAGAAGACAAAACTAAAATATACATTTGCAAATAAGAAAGAGGATCTGTCTCTTTAATGAGAGACCTCCATAAAACTGTGAACAAGTAGATCACCCACTGCGAAGAGACGAAGTCTAGAAAGAAAGCAGAGAGCGTAAGCAGGGGAAGCCCTTGACGGCATGACACCTGTGAAAGGTGGAGCCAAGGAGAGCCACGGATCCCACGACTTTCAGAAGTGGCCTGTACAAGAGAACAAAATGCTGGAGGTCCAGACCGTGAGAAGCCGAGGAGATGGGAATCCAAATCCCGGTGGTTGCGTGACCACAACCCTTTCTTGGTGGGCAGAGCATGGAGGAAACAGCAAGACATACGCTTACCCACATCCATACCTAATCCCGGGGAGAGAAAGGATCAAGAGCCAGTGGAGACGAAAATACGGAAAAGCAGAGCAAACAAAGAGAACCTGAGCTAGTACCCCTGTAATGTTCCCCTGCAGAATCAAAGATAATGGGGAGAACTAGATAACTAAGAGGCTATCAGTGAATCATTATGAAGCAGGAGAAACCCGTCCAGTAGAATTGCAGAGACATTGAGTTTGAAGTCGATAAAGTGGAGAATATCAGAGAGAGAACTGTTTGAAAGGGAAGAAAAGCCAAGTGGACCACTTAAGGGAGGAGATGCAGAGTAAACCACCCAAGGGGCGGAACCCTAAGAGCCAAGAAGGCATTTCACAGCTAAGAAGGTATATGGTACCAAACTCAAAAAGGGTATTGCAACCTGAATCAGCGATGAATAAAGATATCAAAAAGGGAGTATTTGAGAACACTCCCAAAAGGGTAAGAAAGACCCAAAAACATTGTGAAAGAGTGGCAAGAACTTATAAAGCAAGTGACAAGAGATTATTTAAGAATAATCTATTAAAATGGAACAAAGAAAAGAAGAAGAGATATTGCCATAATACAATAAGGAGGAGGGAGACATTCTCCTGATCATATTTAAGTTGGTTGGAATACTGCTAGTGTCAGTTAGAACTCGTTTTTGTACAGCAGACTGATTCATTTGAGACTTACTGATGAGCACCATAGTTATTTACATAGGCAGACAGAATCCACATAGAAATAGGTAGAGATGGGCTTTATACTTAAAATGAAATAAAAAGCCAATAGAAATGTCCTCACAATGTCTGCATCCTCCTTCTGACCCGCCACACAAGGCTGTCATAGATGAACTATTCATGGGGGTCTGACTCTGAAGGAAGTGAATGCAAAGGGGTCAAAGAAATGAGCTAGCTCCGAGAAGGATAGAGCCAAATGTTTCTGTGCCAAGGCCAAAGATGTGAACGCCTGCTGGAGACAAACTGGGATGTGAGCCCTGGGGTGTGTCAATGGGAGCGTTTGCCATAGCTGAAGATGTGAATGAAGGGAGCATCTTGGCTTTCTAGTGGTGTAACCACAAATAGGGCATGGTCAAATATTTTCTTCATAGGCAATCTGAGTTGTTCCCACTCCTCCGAGTTAGATGAGGACTCAGGAGAGGAAGGTCTAGGGTCACCTGAAATAAGCAGCAGCAGAGATTCCTCTGACTCGGACAAATGCCTTGACTTTCAGGGACACTTTCTGGGTGAAGAGAAAGGAAA
Source organism: Ambystoma mexicanum (assembly GCF_040938575.1). Classification (NCBI taxonomy): domain Eukaryota; kingdom Metazoa; phylum Chordata; class Amphibia; order Caudata; family Ambystomatidae; genus Ambystoma; species Ambystoma mexicanum. The sequence continues at coordinate 221,013,310 of NC_090940.1, forward strand.
TCTGGAGCGAGCATACTCACTTATAGAGTGATGATGATTCTTTTCTTGTCTAGATTTTCTAGGAATGCTCCTAAAGCAGAGTCTCTGGCGTTGACTTAAGGGTGAGCGTGTGAAGTCGATTTCTCTGGTGTGCCTTTTTTGTGAGATGCCAAAAGCAGCTTGGCGACCCACTCCCTGGCCTCCTTCCGGTGAGTCAAACTGCAAGATCTGCATTACTTGGTGTCGTGGACTCTAACGAGACACCAACACATATGCAAGGCGGATCCGATATAGACATTATGCAGCTACCTTCATCACAGGGCTTAAAGAAGCGTCAGTAGTGACATTTTGAGGAAAAAAAACATTGAACCTATGATGGATTTGAAAAAATGATCTTGAGTGTGACCACGGAAAACAAGAATTTCTGAAGATGGCATTGGCTGTTCAAACTATGCATATGATGACATCATTAGCAGTGACAGTGGTGCCAAGGAACAACCATAGAGCCAATCTCTGTGTTGCACAGCGCCACCAAGTGGATAGCTGAAAAACCTTCCAATCCATACTCCATCTGACAGATATTTTAGATGAGGAATCTTTGAGAGGAATGATTTTGCTTCATGGTGATGGGTAAATGCATTTCAGTTATTGTGGTACTAGAACCACCAATACCTGTTTAGGCAAATCCTGGGAAAGCTGGTACCAGTATGATACAGTTTATGAGTTACCACTGTAGGGAGGCCGCCTTAGTTTGTCGTAAATCATGTAAAAACCCATGATGAAAGCCGTGAGTTAGGCTACTAAAACACCTGGTGAAACCTATATGCATGTCAAGAGGCATATCTGGTCCACCTTGCGTTTAAACAGAGTACACGTCTGAAAAAGCCTGTAATCATAGGAAAATCAAGCATGGCTGACAGAACACTAGCACAGTCCGTCAGCCCCAATGTACACAGAGTGTCTGGCAAGAAAGGTTTGCCTCCTGTTAGGGACCAATTGAAGACAATCAGTAATTTACTTTTCTTTCAGTTGTGATCCACGCCTGGTCACAATCAAGGGGCTGTGATCCCAAAGGTAAGATAGATGAATAAGGAGAGTCGGCACGATTCAGGAGGAGAAATGTTTACGAGTCAGGGACGTGTTAACTGCAAGTCCTACAAACTGTAAATCTCAATGTAGAAGAGAGCATGGTATAAGCAATTACTCAGCAAAGATGAGAAAAAGACCACACTGTCCTGTTTGTTTCCCTAAAGTCCAAATGACCCGGCTTAGATACAGCCCAATAATACTGCTTAAGACTAAAGTGGGTTAAATGCAACAATACCCAAAATAATTTGTATTCACACCTGGGGAAGGGACCTCAGCCAATCAGGTAGATTACAATGCAGGTCGAAACAGCCGGTGTCCACCCACATTCCCCAGCTGCCCACATCCCTTCAGTGGGTGCAGTCATGTATTTCTGGACCTTGGTCCCTGACCCCTTCCCTGGGTGCTGTCATGTATTCCTGGACCTTGGTCCCTGACCTCTCCCTGTTGCAGCCCATGTCCAACATCCCGAACCATTCTCTGCCTACTTATGCGCTGGCCCCGGGCTTTGCTTTTCGCTGTCCGCACTAGCATGTTAATTTTTTTGGCTGCAAATTCTTTTTCTTGTTTTGAAGGGATATTGGGCATGTGCAAGTCGCACATAGCCAGATTCCTATTAAAAAACCATGAAATCCATTTGCATCACAGAGGGAACCCCTGAAGTGTGAGTAGCAATCATCTCCACATTCGGGTTCGGACTGGGCCATACCTAGCTGTACACCCCGAACATGGGGGTTATTGCTGTATTAGTACCCAGTCACACAATGAGAGGTATTTTGGTGTGTGATTGTACAATTGGACAGGATTAACTTCATGAGTTTGGATTTATGGATGGATCACCAAGTGAGGTGATCAACATTCTGGATTTAATGAAAGTGGAAAGTGATTTATTATTGTGACTTTATGTATTAGACTTTACCCATATCACAGTATCTGGAAGTAAGCAATCCTGGGCTGCTAACACTGTTGGTCAAGGCAAAAGGCAGTGGTTCATCGTGTGGTGCACAACCTGGAATGCTCTGTGTTCTATACACTGGCTGATGTTTGCTCTCTGAATTTTGAACACGCTTGATTGTTTGTGTTTCGCCTTCATCAGTTGCACGATCTTCAGGGCAACTATTTATCCTCAACGGCTGAAAAAAATCAAAGCATAGAAAAAAATGTATTAGCCAGGTTTATTTATTATGTGTACATACATTTTACATAACTTATACCGAATACTTTTCATTATCATGCATCCCCCACAGCATTATCTTTGACTTCAGCTTGTAAATGAAATATGAATGCAATATATAGAAAAGAAAAACAAACTCATCACTTAAAAGGCACAACTGCAGTATACGGCGTGAGGGGTAAGAAATGCGAGGCAGACAACTCGGTAAATGTTTTTCACAAATAGCCATTTTATTAACTGTAAAGGGTGTAACAAACACCCCGCTATCCCTAACCTAAAGAGGATTTCCCTGCCTATCAAAATGAAACTAAAGAAAAACACTTGATTCAAAGGAATCTGTCCCACACACTTATACATACATTAACTCATAGAGGTTTGATCTGGCTTTTCAAGTTTAATATAAACAACAATTGTAATCAACATTAACTTCATACTAATATGTCCTTGTTTCTTAGATAGGTATCCCCTCCCCCAGGTTCAAAGTGGCTTTTCCACAAAAGTTCTAAAGAATAAAGTTCCTCTTTAGAACATTTGATTGAGGATAATGATTTGTCAGAATGGCTTTCATCTTAGACAACACAATACTTTCACTATTCTTGTGACTTCACCACAACATTTATATCCAAATGGGATTTACCACAGTTCATCAAACACCATGGTGGTTTTACCACTTCCTGTATCCTTTGTAACCATTTACCACAATGCAACACTTTAATATCTTTTTCCTGGTCCACTAACCTGCCAGGACTACCACTAACAATCTCTGTCCTGTTACACTCCCCTGCCAGGACTCAAAAACCCCTAATACTACTACCATTACTTAGTGGTAAGGCTTTCATCAACACTTACAAAGTTCTTGACTTAAACAACGTTTAAGATTCACAGTTTCTTCTGTAAGGACTCAATACACATTGGTACTGTTTGATCCACTGATTTGTTTGCCATGGGAAATGCAGGTTATATTCCTCTCTTCCTTGATACTTGTTACAAGAAAGGATTCCCTCCTGCCACTCTTTATTTCTGAACTTCACATCAAGCAACTGTTGACAATCGGCCTCATTCTGAGAAATATTGGTGCCTGTCGCACCGTACCGGCACCCTTTACCAGACCGGTACACTACGAGTTCCGACGCCGGAAACTCTGTGCCCGCAAATGGGACTCATGGTGTTACCGTTGATGCCTGCACCGTGAATGCCAACAGCAACTGCTACCGGGGGCTGTGCTGGGAACACCAGCACGGCGGTAGTACAGCTTCATTCAGAGTACTGTCAACATGGAAACACTGGTATGAAAATGGCGGTCCCACCATGAATACCATGCAGGAAACACCAGGGGCTTGAGCCATATCATTGTTTGAGTGCCTGCAGGTATGTGTGTTGTGTATGCAAGCCTTGTGGTTGGGTTCGGAACTATGTGGACTACAAGTACTCCATGTGTGGACAAGTCACTAGGCCCCCGCCCCCGCAGCCCAATGAGCCAACATTACGTTAGCGACATCCACCGTCATCAATTCATTTCATGGACTACTTAGAGGGCGGCTACCAGAGAGAACTGGCATTTCAGTCCCAGGAAAATTGTATAAGGTTTTTAGCAGAGGCAGAAGCCCACTGGGGGAAACAAGAAGGCTCCATGATTGGCTTTAAGCAGTGTTTGCAGACTGTTGCCTTATATTAATCAAGTCTTCTTTATTGATATAGAGTGCACAGTTGATGCCTGCAGTGGTGGCTGCACAGACAGCAATGGTATTTTACAAACACCTGCTTTATAGGCCACAGGCAAATATTTGTTCATGTCTCCATGAAGTTTCTTGGACACTAGAGCAAGTTAGACAGAAAAAGGATGTAATGGGGGGTATCCCGTTATTTCGCCAACAGTAATTACTTTGTGGTAATTTACCACAAAGTCATTACTTTGAAATGTCATCTAAAAAATATAGGTATTTGTATGTAGAGCGTAAAAAGGAGGTGGGGAGGGTTTTGGTTAAGGGCAGTAATCAAGGGGAAGGGGAGGCATGGGGGTGACCCGCCCCAAAATGAAAAAATAAAATAAAAAATAAAATCAATGGAACATTTTGAAGTAATTACTCAGTTGTAAATCACCACAAAGTAATTACTGTCGGCGAAATGACATGGAACCGAATGTAGAGCCTGTAAATTGCACCAAGTTCCTCCTCCAGGGCCTGCAACAGAGAATGGTTGGCAGTCCTCTGCCCCCAATTTGATCTATGGTAAGTCTGATGAATCCTATGGAGTCCACACGAGTTCCAGGAAAAGCATGCAGAGAGGTCTTCAGAAAATAACAAATTAAATCAGGAAAAACCTCAACGCTCTGTAAAACCAAATCTACCTTTTAATCCATATGATGCTCATTTAAGGAATATTTTTAAGGAAAGACAAAAACTTGGTATGAAAAATATTGAGAAAAACTAGCTTTTGTGGTGGTAGAATTCAAGACCCAGAATTTCCAGAGTACAGGGACAAAGAAGAGGGCTGCAGAGGCACATGGGTGCAGAGTGCAGCCAATTAAGGTTGATGAGCAACACCTGAGGGTGGCTGAGAGGCATTAAAGGCCCCCTCGGGCCCAGGCCATGAGACCCAACCGGAAGAATGCGAGGAACCTGAAGCAGCAGAAGGAGGCCTGTATTAGTAGTGTGTGGAGAAGTTCTGAAATCCCCATGAAACAGCAAAGGAAGAAACTGCATAAGAGCCAGGACGCCGGGACCAGAGTGGCGAGAGACATTCATGCAGGTCCTGAGAAGGTTGTGTGGGCTCGGGATTTCAGCTGCAGAGGTTGCGCAGCAGAAAGCGCACCTTCATGTGTCTTTCCCCATTGTGGAGCATTCAGCAGTGCCAGGCGAGCACCAGAACACTGAGGGAGCCATGGGGGCTCTGAAGGTTGCAGATGCGCAAAGCCATGCAGGAGAGACTGCCGGGCCGTGTAGGAGAACTGAAGCAGACGAGGCGGAAGCAGTATGCTATACAGATGTACACGCCAAACCCAATGAGTTTAGTTATGACCCCAGAGCGCTCTGTGAATACCCGTTGCTTGGATCCAGACTCTCTTTTGAATATGGAACTGATGCAAAACAAATTGATGATTGTGACGAATAAACCAAAGCAGATGGCATAAAGAGACTTTAAAGATCCCACCTGAAGGAGGAGATTGTTATATAGTGGGTAATAATAACAGCCAACCACACGAAGGGGCAATATATATCAAGAAGGGGACCCAAACCACTACTGCCAAAGCCAAAAGGGGCTCACACACTAAGGCAATTGATAAACAACCTGAGTTAACTAAACCAAACAAAGACAACTAAGTATAACAGACTGTGTGAAGAATATTGCCCCGGTGTAGGGAATGACTTAAACCCATATTGCCAAAGCCAAAGAAGTGTGAAGGAAAGAAACTTATTATCAGCATTTGGTTATTAACATAAAGGTGGGGGGTGATGCTGAGCAGCAAGAGAAATGGCAGCTTGAGTACTAGCTCTGGCCCCAGCAAAATCCTGACCACTGTTATAGCCTTTCCCATGCTGTTTCCAACACTTCAAAATAAAACAGAAGTATCGATCACCCTCAGCCCCCCCCCCCTTCAAAGTGTTCAAATATTGTTCTGATCTGTGGAGTAGAAGTGTGGAATCGGACTGCCGAGGGAGCTGTCAGTGCGGTGTCTGATCTGGCCCTGAAGGGCATATGCATTAGCGCAAAAGGACCAGTTAATCAAGCCCGGCACTACAGAGGCCCGAGTGGGTCAGTGTCAGGATTAGTCAGGCGAGTACAAAGGCAGCGAATATGGCAAGGGAAATGTGCACCCAGGAACTACGACTCAGGTATGCTAGAACCCAGGAGTGCAAATAGAGTGTGACATCAAAACCAATATATGAAAAGGGATGTGGGGTAAGCACCTGACCGCGAGGAAAGTCGGCAAGCGCCTTACCCCCAATTGCTGTTACAGGTACTGACAGCGCTAAACCCACGTGGAGGGCAAGCAATGACAGGATCTGTGTACTAACACTCTTGATGGTATTACATAAGGGAACTTAAGAACTGCACTCACGAGGACGAGATAAACCTCTTGAATGTCAGCTAGCCCACGAATCCTGTTGAAGAAACTGGGACCCCGAAAGGCTAGAACAGCAATGGAAGGAAAACTAAATACCTAAATGGGAATAGTGTTTGCAAAATAGTGAGGAAAACATAAGCATTCACACAGGAGCTAGCTACTACCGCACACCACACCTAATAATCAAAGGGAAAATAAATGCAGAAGTGCAGTGGAAAACATGGAATGGATCCTCTAGGAAGTAAGGATCAGGAGCAGGGAAAAACGAAATAACCTATGCAAACTTCTTCCTACCCCTCCAAGGAAAAGACAGGAAACTAAACTAAGAGGAAGGCTAAGGCAAATGGGTAACAGCAGCAAAGGACAGAGTCAAAGAAATATAGAACACAGACAAACTGGGCTGCATCTAAAAGGGGAAAGCACTGAAAATTGCTGCCTGCAAACAGAGGAAGACAAAAAGGGAAATCAAGGGAGCAGAAATCAATTAGCGCATGAATCCGAAATTCAGGGCGGAGGAAACAAGAAAACAGGAACAAGGAAGTAGGTACAAAGGCAAGGAACCAGGAACCAGGGACTAGTCAAAAACAGGAACACTGCAATTGATGACCAGCGCTGGACTGAAGTAAGACTGAGGCTTTTAAAGCTGCTTAACGAGCACACGCCTCGGGTGTGCTGATTGCTGCACCTGCCGCCACAGCTGTTACCTATCCTCCACCCAACCTTGTGTTGCAAGGGTGGAGGTGGAGCAGTGGGCCAGGCATTCTGGGAAGCATAGTCATTTGGTTAAAGAAGCATGCTGGCTGCCAAAAACCTGGAATGGATCCGGAAGGGAAGTAGCTGGGAAAATAGGGATTTAGCGCTCCCAAATCATCACAGCACTGTAGCATAAGGTTCGGAGGAAAGGTCCAGTAGGGAATAAACCCCAAATCATGCCCCCAAGTGGTGGGAACGGGAGCGAAGGGAGCGAGTCGTGACAGTCAGGGGCTGTGCAATCACACAGTCTGTGCCGAACTGCTCTCTAAGAGAAGTGTTGTTACTGTGAGGAGGTGAGAAGTGGCATAACACTGGAGGACTGCTGCAGCGGTAAGGGCGAACGGCTGTTTGATACTGCATCGGCACCCCTGCAACCACAGGCGAGTCACGGGGGGACAAGAGCGGTTACGGTGCTCCTGATCACTGGAGCCCCTGTGACGCCCTCTGCACGGCCCCCTGGGACATACTGCCTGGTCCCATCAGCTAAAGTAATGAAACGTAGCTGAAAACACGAGCTGGACCAGTTGAGACTAAATACCACATAAGCCCACTAGCTGAGATACGCTGTGGAACGGTACAGCCCCATCCCACTGGGAGTAAGGGAAAAGCGCATAGCGCCCACAGACAAACATTATCCTGAGAGGTGACTGAGGCCCCCTATGACACATGCTGACAGTGAGACTGTCGCGTGAGGAATAGCGGCACTTGAATACACTGGATGACCCCCCCAGGCTGGACCGGAACACTGTATAACCTGGTAAAATAGCCCAAGGGATAGAGTACAATGAAGTCTCTACAATACTGGGGAACGGGAATGAAATGCTACCCCGTCCCATGCTGCCAGACCACGGCCAGACCCTAGGACTATAAATCCCTTGAGATGCCCCCAACTGGCGGGATAAGAAAATAGAAACAGGGTGGAGGAGGATTATTTGAGGCCACCGACACTGGGCAAGATCAGGTGCCCATAGCCACTGAGTGAGTCTGGTTGTGACTGTGCAACATTGAGTGCATTACTCTACCGCATTTGGGAGGTGTGATGACCTGCGACCCGCTCCTGTTTAGCGCTTGGCAGGAGCTGGTGAATGTTACTGGGACTGTGTGGGGACTTGAGACCTGCTCAGTGGTGTTGGTGACATCCTAAGGATAATCGCGAGTCCATGCTGGGTCAGCAGCGATCAGCTCCACCACACGTCCGGGGGATAAGGGGGGGGGTATGGGGGGAAGCAGAGTAAACCGGAACATCATACTGTGAGAACATAATCCATTTGAAGATACTCTGGGACAAAGAGATTGTGAGCACTCCCTTCGACTGAATAGTGACGATAGGGAAGAGGCAGGTGGAGCAATAAGACCAAAGGGGCCGGGAAGAAACGCGGCCCAGTAGACTCATTTACCAGCAATTGTGCTCCAGGCTCCAGACTGACAACGCCGGCGCAGGCAGGGACCTCAGGCACCTGGAACAGCGAGACTTGAGATGACCAAATACTGACCTCTATGCAAAGCAGAATCATGGCCGTTAACATCAAATTGGATGACATTGTAACTACCATTGGGTCTTTAAAATCCAAGCTTGAAAAAAAGAGACTGGTTGTATCAATGAAGCAGAGCTCAGAATAAGTACCGTGGAGGACACAGTGAGCCAGCACGACCGTGATATCACACTACTAAAAGCCAAACTCAATAAGACCCATGGGAAATGCAATGGTCTTGAATCACGATCAAGAAGAAACAATGAACGTATTGTCGGAGTAGACGAGGCTGCATGCATGGGACCCATGGAACCTTTCAAAGAAGATCTGTTGAAAACCCTATTTGGCGAAGATCAATTCTTTGCTCACTTTTTGGTTGAGAAGCCACACCGTACTTGAGCCCCGATCCCCAAACCTGGACCCGCTCCACGCACCATTATTGCAAGAATGCTTAATTATATGGACAGAGACCATATCCTTAAGTTATCAAGTAAACGTGGGACGCTCCACTATGAAGCCAACAACATTCACATCTATCCCAACTTCGCGGCTGGGGTCCATGCTCAAAGAATGTCATATTATTTGGTCAAGAGACTACTGAGAGCCAGACATATCGCATACGCTCTTATGTTCCCTGCAAAATTATGCATTCAACAAGGTGGAAGAGCACATTGAAGCGTCGATTCTATAGCACATACAGGATCACAAACATTTTGTAATGTAGCCGGGGATGCAGTTGCTGGGCCAGCCTACTGCCGTGCTGCTCTAGGAAATGCTCAGGGAATGTCCATGGTTATACAGGGACATCATCAATTTGGGGTAGATGGTGAGGGGGAAGGGGATGAGAGAAGGGTCCGGATAGTTTAAGGGAAATGTTTGAGCACAAGAACAAGGATGGAGGCGGGAGGGAGGAAGGGGAAGAGAGGAGAGGAGTTAAACGTTTTTTAAAAGCAGACAGCAGCGGGCGGATAGGTGGACTTCGATGCTGCAACACCCTGATTAACTTACGTATAGTGATACTCCTTTATTATTTTTTTGGTACGACTAAATGCTGGGAGAAGTGACTGATTTACGGTCATGGAACATCTGAGGTCTGAACTATGCCATTAATGCCAGGAAGGTAATAGCATACCTGAATAGACACGCTCCTAAAAATAATAAAGCTGCAAGATAGACACGCACCATGCCTGGTAAATACTAGTTTCGCCCACAAATGGGATATTACACAGCCTACTCATCTCAAGCTAGAGGAGTGCTAATCATGATACATTGATCATTGCTGCTCCAAATGGAGGAGACACAGGTGGACCCCGAAGGTCGATATGTTAAAGGAGTGCTATCCGGCGGAAGAGTTACACTAGTAAACACGGCTGGAACATAGACGATCCACGGTTTTACTCCCAAGTGTCCCAGATATTGATTAGGATGGGAGACACTCCCATTTTGTGGGGAGGCGACTTTAATACGATCCTAGATCTACATGTGGACCGATCTAGAACCACCCGGCGTAATCTGTCTGGCGCAGCCAAAATTATTAAGCAAATAATGAGTATGGAGGAATGAACACCCGGGAGTAGCTGAATATACATATTACTCTACGGTTAATGATGCCATGTCACGGATCAATTTCTAGCTGCTCTCAGAAAGGTGGGCGCCACGCTTACGTGGTAGCAGAATTTTGGCTTGCACCCTCTCTGATCATTCCCCAGTGGGGATATCGCTGGAGCTTGGGTGCACGCCACGACCCCAGCCCTTGTGGAGTATGCCACAGGCCATGTTCACGGATAATGTGCTGGTAGAAAATATGCATGAGAAAACGTAAGGATTCTTTGAGATAAATGAGGGGTCGGTATCAATTACACCCTAATATGGAAGACCTTTAAGGCCTGGTTGAGGGGCACAATAATTTTGGTCACAACAGGGGTACTGAAGGCCACCAGGCGGAAGTTGGCAAAGGTAGAATGCACGCTACGCAAGCTAGAGAATGAATATGGCATAAAAACAGATAAAGCGCTCCTTGGGGTGATAAAAGGTAACCTGATTAAGTTCCGAAAACTAGCTAACCAAGAGATACGCTATATGGCTAAGCCTGCCTAGGCACGGCACTATGGTGAGGAAGACAGGCCTGGATGATTGCTGGCAAGAATAGTGAAAAGCGAGAAAGGGATAGAGCCCATAACAGGAAATGAGGGGATGGCTGGGGAGGTTTTGACAACCACTGAAGCGATCAATGAGGAGTTCCTACGATACTATAGTAAGATATATGATAATGCAGACACTTGCACAGTGGAGGAAATGGAATCATATTTACAAGAAATTCCTCTCCCGGGTCTCCCCACGGAGGTTAGGGCAACATTAGACACTCCCATTACTGATGAAGAAATAACTAACGCAACCAACATGCTCGCTTTCAGCAAGGCTCCCAGACCAGACGGACTGGGTATAGAACTATATAAGACTTATTGTGACATCATGGGACCACCATTGCTGAGGGTATGGGAGGAGGCATTGGCAACGGGGAAAGTCCCGCCCACACTCACAGAGGCAATTATCTCAGTGTTACCGAAACCAGGCAGACCAACAAATGAAGTCGCTTCCTATTGCCTGCTATCATTAATTAACACTGACATTAAGATTTATGCTAAAGTACTAGCACATAGACGCCTTCCACGTATGACATATCTTATACACCAATCAGGTTTTATCCCAACAAAATCCACAGCCCTTAACCTACGGCGCCTTTTTGGCATAACATCCCAGATTGACCAGCAGGCTTTCGACTCTGTGTCTTGGAATTACTTGTTTGGGGTACTTAATCGCTATGGGTTTGGGTGCTACTTTGTCAAATGTGTGAGACTCCTATATCCAAACCCGACAGCTATAATAAGGACTAATGGGTCCCTTTCTCAGGCATTCACACTCACAGGGAACACGACAAGGATGCCCATTCTCACCATTATTGTTTGCACTCACAATAGAACCACTGGCACAATAGATGAGGGAACAGCACACGCATAGGGAGATATACATAGCAGGACCACCTCAGATTACTTTCTTATATGCAGATGACACTTTACTGTATATAAGAAACCCAAAAGTGCACTTAGGACCAGTTATGGATGAAGTGGCCAAGTTCATTAATACCTCAGGTTATAAAATCAACACTACTAAATCTGAACTGTTTCCACTCACAGACAATACTAGATTACAATACAACAGATCATAAGACATCATGGAAAACAGCCACCAAGGGAGGCTGCAGAGACTGACCACACACCGAGACCCTGACGAAAGCCCTCAAGTGACTCTCCCACCCGTACGTACAGGACAAACATATCCAGACCGGCAAACACACCTAGATAGACGTTGGCCTGCGTCACATCTGGACAGGATTGATTGAAGGACAACATGCCCGCGCCTAGAAGAACGTGAATGCTGGCATGTGCCACACCTGGAGTTGTGAATGTTGGCAGACCCACACCTGGACGGATCTCCAGACTCTGGCCTGCGCCGCATCTAGATGGGAATGTAAGGGCAAACAAGTTCCACACTCAGACAGACAGAACTGTGAATGTTAGCATGATAAAGGTCAGGTAACCACTAACCAATATAAGCTCAAACTCTGCATACTTATCTTACTCAAAAAACTCACACAACCATCTCTCGCACAACAAGCCGCACGCACGTCACAACACTGCAACAACACAAGCCGGAACAACAGCACACGCGGACTGACTCCGATCGATACCCGCACCAAAGCTCAGCACCCGGTGTATACTGAGCTGAAGCTGCCAACAGAACACCACTCCTCTCACTAGCCTAATCCCTCCTTCACCTTACTAACGCATCCCACCTTTGTCATTTACAGATTCGCCTGAGCGCCTGGAGACCAATTCCGTTGGTGACGGTGCGCGGTACAGATACCTTTAACATTACCAGGCGATCTTAAGGGGCTTAGGTGGGCCCCAAAAAGCCTTAAATACCTGGGTGTGATAGTATCACATACGCAGCAGACACTATTTGAATAGAATCATGAGATGTACATTAATACCCTTGCAGTTAAGCTAAACTCTCGGGTATATCCCCGATGTCCCTATAGGGTAGACTATATATTGCTAAAAATGGTAGTGGTACCCAAGCTCTTATATTATTTCACAACTATTCCAGTCTAGTCAGGTAAAACTTTTAATGGAAAACACTGATCCATGGCGGTGCAGCTTGTGTGGGGAGGCGGAACACCTTGTATGAGCTCGGAGGGACGATCTAGCCCTACGAACGGGGAGGACTAGCCGCCAGACTTTGAATTGTATTACCTGGTTGCCCAAGCACAATATGCAGGATACTGGCACTCATTAACCCCTGGGCCGGTGCATAAAGATTTGAAGCAATATGGAGCAGCCCCAACAGATCTCAGTGCAGTCATCTTGGACGACTGGTACATGTATTCATGCCCATTTGACCCGGCTCGTACAATAGTGAAAGCTTGGGCCCCGACTGTTCAAGCGCCTAGAAATATCGGCTCTGTATAACAGCAGGATTGGACTCTGGAATTGCCCTGCCCTTCCTCCTACTGATGACACTGACATACAGATGTCCTGGGACCCGAGTAAAGAAATGGTATTGGGTGATTTATTCCCTGGGGGTAGGTTTGTAACCCAAGAAGATTTACGTCAAAACCCAGTTAAGTTACTAAAATATTTCCGAATGAGGGCTTCAGCACGCCGAAGATGGCCATCGTTCCCACAGGAACCAGAACCATGTGAATGGTATTGATGTGATAATATTGAAGGATATGTTGAGGGGGGCAGGTCTCACAGCTCTACAGGGCTGTACAGGCCTCTCAGACCCCACGGATAACAGTAAGGGCTAAATGGGAGAGGGATCTGAATGCGAGTATAGATGGGCCAAGATGGTGCAGATACTTTCTTTTGACGAGGGAAGTCGCATTAAATGCAAGATTAAGACTCATCCAATTTAAAGTTTTGAATCAGTTACACTACACCCCTGCTAAAGTGGCACGTGTTTTCCCAACCGCAGAGGATAGTTGCACGAAATGTGGGTGGGGGGTACTGACTCGTTTCACATGTTTTGGACCTATCCTGTGGTGGCACGGTTCTGGCGGGAGGTTGCTGCAGCACTACAGGATATGGTTGGGATACCTCCTACACTCCTCCCACTTAAATATCTGCTGGGCCATATTGGAAAAGTGTCAATTTCAATTGTTTAATGTATGTTGTATAGTGGCAAAAAAATGTATATTGCTTAAATGGAAATCGAAAACTGCACCCACATGTTAATGTTAAAGGTCACTTGTACCACGCACTATCACCACCGGAGTGGTCCCCTGGCACTCTGGCTGATCTGAAAAAAGACAGTGTGAAGCAGGGGGACTGTGGGAGCGGTTAGTAGGGTGCAGTGGGAATAGGAAAGTGAGATATGATGTTCTGTTGGCAGCTTCAGTTCAGTTTGCACCGTTTGCTGAGTTTAGGTGCGATTTTCGAGTCTGTGCGATTCCCATGTGCTGTTGTGCATGGGTATGTGTTGTTTGTATGTTGTTGCAGTGTGGTGAAGTATGTGTGGTTTGCTGTACAGAGATGGGGTTGTCTGAGTTTCTGTAGGAGAAGAGTTTGCAGAAAAACAAGCTTTTAGTATTGGGTCAGCTGGGTTTTTGCTTTTTTTTTGTTTTCCTTACCTCTTTGCTTTGGTTTCTGTGGTTGGCATCTATGACCATCCTGAGTGCTTTGATATTGTTTGGCATCCTAGTGAGTAGGTACGTTGCAGTGTGGTAATTATCTTCTGTAGATGTCTGGTGTTATGTGGACATGGGTCGTGGAGGTGTGTGTGTCTGCCCCATGCCCTAGGGTTAGCAATGGCTAGGTTAAAGGTTATGGGTGGCTCCCTTAACTTCTAGTGGGGGGGAGGGGGCGTGCCTGCCTACTGTGGGATTCCTCTGGAAGCTTGGCAGTGTGTTTGCATGAGAGGTCCAAAATGTCCTCCCTACACCCACCAGTTGGGGATGGTTAGGCAATGGATTGTAGGTCCCTCCCTGGGCTTCCTGTTTCTGCCAGAATGTATGATGATTCCTGCTCATTCCTTTCTGATTCTGGGTTGAAGAGGGTACGACTCATCGACTGTGGGAGAAAGGCCTGGGTTTCACAAAAAGGCAGATATAAACACAGCTGAATTTGAGCTTGCTAGATAGTGGGAGAAAGCCTAGTTTTCACCGAGTGTCAGATATGAACATACTTATGTTTGAGATTCCTAGACAGTGGGAGAAAGGGCCTGGCTTCAAAATATGAAGGGCTTTTAAGTTTGCTTGGATTCCCACTGGTCTGGCTCAGTGAATTGACGTACTTAAATGAAAAGTGGGATATGCAATGACTGTAACTGGGGCATGTCGACCTAGGGATATTTGGGAACCATTTTGTGAATACCTAGGAACATTACCATCAGGGGCTGTATAAAGAAACAATGCAATTGTAACATGGTTATGCAATGAGAACCAACACAGTATGTATCATTATTGTCTGAAACATAGGGGTTGTGGGCTCCCGGTCCAAGCTCTCTGCTTAAATAAAGATTTTTAAAAAACTAATAAAAGGGTGGAACAAGATTTACAGGAGGGCTGCCCTTCTGATAAAAGGTTGAGGAGGAAGGAAGCATTGCCTGTCTACCGTGTGACAAACACTTGGGTGTAGTAAACAGCACCAGTTCGATTATTTCCCTTGAATTCATTCTCAAACCTAATTGTGTGAAGCAGAAGCAGAATACATTGTTAAAACTTTTAACAAAGACCCATACCAAAGAAGTATTAAGAGTTGATAGCTTGGCCTGGCAGGGGAGTATACCAGGTCCTAGAACATTGTAACAATTGGTTCTATCGGGCAGGGGAGAATATCCGAACAGAGAATTGCAGTAGTTTGTCTTGGCTGGCCTGAGCGTATACCAGATTGAGAGCTTTTGTAACTATTGGTTTTGCTCTGGCAGCAGTATGCTAGAGCAGAGTGTTGTAGTAATAGTAGTGGTAAACCTGGCATGGGAGTAAACCAGGTGAAAACTCTAACACTGTGGTGGGAGTAAAAGCTTATGACAAAACAATTGGAGAAACACTGAAGTGTTTTGGTGAAGTATTACTGAAGCTTAAGTGGTGCAAAAATATGCTGACAAAGACATTTGTTTTGAAACTAATGAAGTACTGAAATATTAGTTCAAGATCTTTGTTGAAGTATGCTTTGTTAATGACTAGAAGTGATCCCAAGACACAGAATACAAGCAGAAGGGGGAAAGCTTTGTTAATACTTGTGAATCACCTTTGAATCCAAATTGGAACTTGGTGTTGTCAAGTTGGAATATGAAGAGAACTGAAGTGAACTTTTTTGTTGTATTACAGGATTCCCTTATCCCTTGTGGACATTTAAAGGAAAGCATGATTGAATCTGGGAAAGGGGAGTTTACCCTGGTTATTGGTAGAAGCAGCTATGTTAGCAGCTATGTTAGTGGGAATTATTCAGTTATTTCTGTTGTTAAACTAACGTATATTTCCTTATTGCTTTATTGTGTATATAAGTGCAAGCAACAGAAAAACTTTTGTTAGATGGTTTCCTTTAGTTTATTTAGGTCGGGAAATCCATGTCACAGTAGCGATAGTAATGCGCTTATCCAACCTTTTAAGTTAATATAATGACATCTTTTGAAAATTCTGCCCAAAGTTGTCCGCCTAGCAGTTCTGACCCCTCACATAAGTCAGGCATTCTTTTGTAAAATAATAATTAGCCCTAATGTTACATATCATGTTGCAACATATAGCCGAGACTCGAAGAATACAATGGTTGTAAACAATCACTGGTAACATCAGCTGTTACAATAATATGTTGTTTTGTAGGAGCTAGAAAATATTGATGTGAGTAACTATTCTGGTTATGTAAGCACAATAGCACTTTCCTAAAACCCGAAACTGTTTGGATGGATGGACATTTTATATAAATGATGTAGTATTTACCAGGTTTTTTAGCTTGTGCACAATGCTGTTTTCTTTTAATGTTTTAAAAATCTAGTTTTTATATTCGAGAAGTACTATTTTGTTTGTGTTAAGAATATTTTGTGTGTAAACATGTGTTTGATGTTAAAGACAAATTGTCGAATAAAGCCTGTGAAAACTAAACAAACTTAAACCCCATAAGTCTGAAAAAAATATAACAGGAGTTCGTAAACAGGTGTAGGCAGTGAGACCGGGCGGTGTGGTGTCTGAGTGCATGCCCTCGACAAGACTGCCAAACCCTGATTGTCCCCAGTGGTAGGGCTCCTATAGTCTGGAGTGTTCAGACCTAATAAGTGTTCAGTATACCCAGTGCTCTTAGTCAGGTAGGACATGTATCATCTTTGTTAGATATTTTACTGCAGTCAAGGATGCAGCTCCATTTATGAAAGAACTGATTCATCCTGTTTTTAACAGAAAATGTCACCTTTTTACAGATCAGAAGCAACCACATTTTACCCATTTAGTCATCCCCTGT
Organism: Ambystoma mexicanum; assembly: GCF_040938575.1. Classification (NCBI taxonomy): domain Eukaryota; kingdom Metazoa; phylum Chordata; class Amphibia; order Caudata; family Ambystomatidae; genus Ambystoma; species Ambystoma mexicanum. The sequence goes on from NC_090940.1 coordinate 221,030,353, forward strand.
TGGCACTTTTGTCGGTTTGCAGAGTGTAGCTATAGTATTCCCTGTTACTATAAGCATTAACCATAAGAGTTAATTCGAGACACTGCCGGCTTGAGAGTGATTGGTTTTTATAAGGCCCAGAAGACCAGCCTCTGGCCCGTTAGGGAAGCAGATGTAAGTCGCCTTCAACGGTAGCTGGATTATTGCTGTCCCGTAGGACCGTAGTCGGGGTCAATTTCACCAGATGTGTAGAAAGAGTGAATTTAAACTCAGCCAATTTGGACGTTTCCTAGAAAGGTACCCGATCCACCCCCCCCATTAGGGGTAATAAGAAGATTAAAAGTTTAGTTCCACATACTGGGTTCTAACAATGGATCCGCAGACCTGGGTCCATTTGTCTTCTGGGAGGACGTTCCCCAGATCTCTATGCCAAGCCCTACAGTATGACTGATGGCACTCGTTCAACTTTACGATGAGGCACCTGTATATCACAGATCTGAGCCCTGAGCAGCCTGTGTGGGAAAATATTGTTTTTTCTAAAGCTGTAAAGACACTGCCACTTTATTGTCATCATGCATTGCCCAATGTCATTGCCCAATGTCTGATGTGATAGTAGGGGAAACGTTCACTCCTGCTGAGACCAAATGTCTTCTTGCATGAGTGGAGGGACAACTTTGCTACTTCTCAAATTGGTGCATCAGAAATGTACATCCCCTGGCTCTCCATGGCTTGAAGGCCCAAGCTCTTGTATGGCGGATACAAATGTGGATTAAAATGTATAGGTGTTGCTGGACCCCGGGAAGTTGATCAATCCCAAGCTCCCAACCACACTATCCTATACCTGTAGAGGTGTTTTAGTGGTAGGGAGTTCGTACATTACCAGAGGTCGGGAGCTCGTACATTACCAGAGGTCTATCCCTACGGGGAATCCATGGCATATACCTAAGAGGTCTGTCAGTCTGATTGATTGATTTGACATTTGTCACGTGCAAATCCTTACGGGACCAAGAAGGAATCCTGCATCTAGGCGCAGATGTTATAATGCGTGCTCAGTTTTAGTATGATCACCAAATTCATAAATCATACTAACAAGAAACGTTTTCAGCTTTGAGCTGGCAGGGGAGGGGGGGTTGCACATTTTGGAAGGTTATAAATCAATCGGACGGCAGCATTCTGGGCTACATGCAGATGTCATTAGCTTTCTGCGCCACCCAAAAGAAAGGTGCCACAGTAGTCGAGCCTAGAATTAATCATGGTCCCCACAACCACCGCCCGATCCATTTCTCGGATTAACGGTAGAATAGGTTTTAATAGCCTAAAATGATTAAAGAAAATTGCTTCCAATGTCTCTGTGACCTGTGCATTATAGTCCAACAATGCCTGCCAAAGGCAACCAAGATTTTTTAATTTACTAGAAAAGGAAGTATTTGCGTCAAAGATAGCAGGACAGGGATAGGTGGCACGGTAAACCTTACGAAGATTTTTTGGGCCATGCACCATCACCTCTATTTTGTTGGGATTAAGCTGAAGCTTGCTTTCCATCATGCAATTTTATATGGCATTAGCACAAGCTAAAACACAGTCTGTTGCTTCCGGGACGGATTTTAATCTGACATAAATTTGGGCATCATCCACATAGGAATGGTACTCCAGAATAAATCTTGAAAGAATTTGCATCTGAGGGCGAATATAAATATTAAAAATTATGGGGAAATGATAACCCCTGAGGAACTCCACAGATGACTGGCAGGTCATTAGAATAAAAGGCTCCAATTTTAAATACTCGGGTCCTATGTTCCGAAAAAGAGAACCATTTCAAAGTGTCCGAGCAACAGTCGAGTCTCTCTTCAGCAGCTGACCGAAGTCTTCCGTGTCAAAAGCCACTGACAGATCAAGTGCGACCACCATGCTCAGATCACCTTCGTCAGTGGCCCTTAAAATGTCATCCCATACAGCCACCTGGGAGGTCGCAGTCTCATGGCCGGGTCTGAAACGGGACTGGAAGATATCTAAGATAGCAGTTTCCTCCAGGTAAGTCTGCAGATGTGTGGCGACCATTCTTTCCAAATGTTTTGCTGTCCAAGGCAGGCCTGCAATAGGCTGATCATTTCACAACACCTGATGATCCAGGGTGGATGTTTCCAGCAAGGGCTTAAGGACCGATTTCTTTAGTTCTTGTGGCACCATCACCTCGGTCAGGGAAGCCTTCACAAAATTTGTCAGAAAAGGTTTAAGACATGACGCATGTTGCACTGCCAGGTAAGCTGGGAGAGGGTCATAATCATGATTAGTAGGTTTCCAATTAAGAATCAAGGCCTCAATATCCTCTGAGTCTACCAGTGAGAATGAGAAAGTAGATGATGCTGAAGTACGAGCCTTTGGACAATCCTTGTTCAGGCCAGGCATTATTGTGGTAATGGTTTGTGAGTCAATGTTCTCACAAATGGTTTGGACCTTATCATTAAAATACGCATTGAACTCATTAGCTAAGGTGGAAGAAGGTGATTGTTTAAATGAAGCACAAGATGGCAGGGAGAGGTTCTTAATTGTAGCAAATAATTCCTTAGACCGATTCTTTGAGGAAGTAATTTGACTTTGAAAATACTGATTTTTCCTGAACAATTCCTTGTTTATAAGTCGCCAGTGCCTCTTCGGCATCATGGCGGGAAGATAAGTCTCTTGTTCTTGTAAGAGACGCCAACCTTTGGGTGAATTTGAGTTAATTCAATCTCAGAGGATTCTCTACTGAGAGGCTTAAAAATATCTCTCAATTTTTTGGGGCGGCTAGACCACCGTTGTTTCTGGATCTGCAGAGGGTTGCGCTAGCGATCCTTTGGGAGCTGTGACAAATCTGGACTATTCGTTCCTTCACCCTAGGGGAGCCACTCCTTTTGAGACAAGGGAGGAGAGCCTGCTAAGCAAGACCCTCCCTAGGGGTCTGGGCAAGTGGGACATCTCCGAGAGTGACTTCCCTCTCAGGGACAAGGACTCCAATTTTGATGAGGAATTCCCAGTCCAACTGACATTATCTGCCTACATGGGAACTAGAAAGACTGTTACTTCTGTTTTGAAACCGTGACAGTTCTTCTATCCTGTTGGTTTCAGGTAATGCTGGATCTCGCTTCAACTGCACAACAAGAGCATCAACAGAACCCTTGCATTTGTGATATCACTTTCAGGATTCAATAAATATTGACTTTTCTCAAATTTGTTGGCTTGAGGTAATGCTGGATCTTGCCTGAACCCCACAGTCAAAGAAGAAGGACACACCCTTTTTGTCTGCGATGAAGTACATAAAACCAATAGGAACATGAATCGAGGAAAAAGAATCCTTCTGATGAGAAGACATCCTGGAAGGGCAGAGCCACACTAGACCGCGGAGAGCGAGTGCACGATCGGGAAGCCAAGGTCCGGAAAGAGACATCAAGGCAACTGTCTCAATTTTCGGCACGACCACAAGGAATGCGTGGTGGGCCCTGGACCTGGTAACCGACATGGACACCAAACTGAAGAAGGGAGCCCGGATTCCCAAGCTCTGCACGAGAAATGCATTTGCAGCTGAGATGAGCAACAGCAGGGAAGCAAACTCTCACGAGGAGAGAACACGATTGGGAGATAGGGACATTGATAATCAAGGCTGGGGAAGCCTATGAGGTTACAGGATTCTAATAAACCCAAGCAGAGAGAAAATAAGCCTAACATAGGGCTTTGGAGAGCTCAGAAACTAAGAAACTGTCAAGGCTGGGGAGCTGACAAAGTTACTGGAGCCTAATAAACCAGAGGAGAGAGAAAGCAAGTCCATCAGAGGACCACAGGGCTTCAGAGAGCCCAGAGATACTGAGAGACTTTTGGGGCTGGAGAAACAGACAAGGTCACAGGACTGCGTTGTTGCAGTGATAATTTAAACAGACCTCCATATTAGTGGTAATACATCAAAACAAGTATGCATTACTTGATATCCCTTTCAAACCAGCCTACAGCAGACCCTATTTTTAGGTTTCTTTTGTCATTAAGCGACCTGCTTTTTTTCACACAATATTGTTTATACTGTTCAAATACATTGTTTGTTTGGCAAATATGAAGTCATATTTTGCAAAATTGTGCACAGGTAAAACAATACCGCACTATTGTATAGGTGTGTTGGCAGCACACCTCATGAATTTTGTAAATGTACCTTTTTGAACTTTCAGTGCATGTCCACAGGACACTTTAGAATTTAGTTTTCTATTGATTGGAAAATGCTAGATTCAGTGCCCGCTTGTCACCAATCAACATGCAACTTTAATCAATTTGTACTGAACATTTGAATCATATGTTATTTATTTAACACAATCTGTAGAATTGGTGATATGTTTTACTTTCTATTTCAATACCTACATGTGTTAACTAATTAAAATAAAGGACACCGTAGTTTATCTCCAGTATTTGGATCAGAACCTTCTTCCAGTAATGCATACTTGTTTTGATGTATTACCACTAATATGGAGGTCTGTTTAAATTATCACTGCAACAACTCATTGTAGTGCAAAATGTTTGAGGACAGGACCACCCCCTTGTACAAAATATTAGACCAGCCTTTTTGTCCTGCCCGACCATAGGCTGTCCCTTTTGTTATAAATAGACAAGGTCACATGAGCCTGTTAAACCGGAGCAAAGAGAAAGCAAGCCTATCAAGTGGGCCATTGGACTTGGGAGGAACCAGAGAAATTAAGAAACTGTCAAGGCTAGGGAGCTGATGAGTTTACGTGAGCCTGATAAACCCTGCAAAGAGAAAAAGCAAGCCTATAGAGTTTTGGAGAGCCCTGAGAAACTGACAGACTTTAACATAAGGGAAGCAAACTCTTCCAAAGGGGTAAAACGGTTGAGAGAGGCGGACAACCAAAAGGGTTTCGGGGACTTCAAAAAACCCAAACAGAGGTAATACAAACCTATCAGAGAGCCATTGGGCTTTGGAGAACCCTGGAGAAACCGAGAGAAAATACAAACTGATGAAATGGAGAACCTGCAGGGTTCTTATCATTAAGTATCATATCAGAACATTGTCAAGCACCAAGTACGAAATGTGGGTGTTGGATTAAGAAAACCTTTCTTCCGGGAAAGAAGGAACCGTATGTAACCAAAGATTAACCAATAAACTTAGAGAAATTGTGAACTATGTTTTGATAAAACAAGAACATTGTACAGAACCAAGTCTAAATTGGTGGAATTGTATACAGAAAACCTTTTCTTCCTGGAGAGAGACTTGTAAAAAACTGTGATTTGAACTACAGAACCCGCAGAGAGACATGAGCTGTGTGTTTGTGACATTGATGGACTTGTGAATCCTATGGACATGAGATCCAAGTGATTAGGCCAAGCAGAAGCCACAGACAGAGGCTATTGCTTCAGTCTCTTCCTTTCCGTTAGTTTTTCCTAAGTGGTAGAGACGGTTAGAGGTTAGGATTTTGACTAAGGACTATTTGTTTTTGAGCACCATTAGTTTTAGTTAATTAGGCAGGGAAAGTCGCTCATAGCGGTAGGTCTAGATAGGCGTTTTTATTTTATTTTAATAAACAACCTTGAACAAGGCACATAGCAGTCAGAGTCTTTCTTCTGGTTCCCCATGGCGGATTTGCCATTTGTATACCAACAGATCTTGCTGCAAGTTTCCCAGTGTTGACTTTGTGACTGAAACCGGTAATGCCTGCAGATAAAATAGTAGCCTGGGTAAAGTGTTCATTTTGATAGAGGCGATTCTACCAAACCAGGATATGGCCTGAAGACTACATTTTCTGAGATCAGCCTTGATACATTGTACTAGGGCTGGGTAGTTGGCCCTGTATAAGGCTGAAAGGTGAGTAGTGCGTCAGATCCCCAAATATTTAATGCTATGTGCGGCCCACCTGAAGGAGGTTATATTCCTCACAAGCCTCATCCTTCCCGGGGAAATATTTAAATTTAGGGCCTCACACTTGTCTATGTTAATTTTAAGACCCAAGACTTCTTGGAACTCCTGCAGTAGGCCCAGCACGTGAGGGAGGGATGATTCTGGGTTTGAGATGGATAACGGAATGTCTTCTGCGAACAAAGCAATCTTGTTTGTGGTGTCGGCATAAAGAATGTTGTGGATTCTATCGTCTGCCCTAAGCCTGTCTGCTAGCAGTTCCACGCCCAAAGCAAATAGCAGGGGCCTCAAGACAGCAAGAAACCCCTGGAGAGATAACCATTAATCGATACTCTTGCTGAAGGGGAGGAATATAGGGAAAAGACCCCTCAGATGAAGTCATCTCCCAGACCAAATTAGCTAAAAACTGAACCCAAGAAGGGCCACTCAAACATTGTCAAAGGCCTTCTCCGCGTCCAGAGGCAGAATCATAGATTGCACCTTTCTCTTATGTGCTATATCTATAAGGCTAATAATGTATCAATCGTTGCCTGGGGCTTGCCTTCCGGCCATGAAGCAGGACTGATCCACCCCCACCACACCAGGTCCGGTAGGTCTCCATTGAGCCGGTTAGAATTTGTGCATACATTTTAATATCAGTATTGAGGACAGCCAGTGCTCCAGATAAGATAATGAGGTGACCTGTTTTTATTAAACTTTCAGAGTACATGGGATTTCAAGGCAGTAAAAATGTGTGTTTTCCTTCACAAAAGAGTAAAACGTATTTGACATCCAGCCGACACATGGAAAAAGTTAAAATGGTATGGAAATCATTATCATGCAGCAGCGGTCCAGATCACAATAGAAAAGCATGTTACATCCCTATTAACAGATAAAAGTGAAGGTATCATGAAGCAAGACACAGACAACAAACTAAGTTCAAAATAAGATAATTTATTAAAGCAAATGTCAGAAAGGTTAAAGGCCTAACGTGGGATTTTCCTACCTGAACAAAACTAAGGAACATCTGGATGAGAGAGTTCAACTTAAATGTATGTCTGTGTCCAACACCTATCCTTGACCTCATAACTAAAGCTAAACAATGTGCAGGGATGCCAATAATCAAAAAATGGTGTTCATCACAAAGTCTGAGCTTCTCCCAGCTCTTAGCCTCCTTTTTTCAGCTCCCTTGCCCCAAGTTCCAGAAAGTTCCACAAAAGTCTTAAGATTACCTTTCTTAAGTTCAAGGCAATACAGTTCCGCAAAATCCTCAGGGTTCCCTTCTCCAAGTTCCAAGCAAAACAGTTCAAAAGACAAGGGTCTTGAGGTTCTGTCCTCAAGAAAGCGTTTGTAGTTCCTCAGGTCTCAGGGTTCTCTTCCCCAAGATGCCACAACTGATATTTGTTTCAGTCTTTCAAAGTTCAACACAAATCCAGGCCAACTTGACCCTCCTTCTGGTTTACATCACCAGCTTACTTGTAGGGCTTCTTCTGGATATATTTCACAATGTCTCTGGCTTTCACACTTCAGGGTTCCCTGGTCTAGGCGCAATTGTCAGACCACACGGTCTACCCACCACAGGTCACGCACCCAGGAACCTTAGGCTCTTTAGCCCACATAGGTTCTTCTGTTTTACCCCTGTGTACAGATTCACCTTCACTTTGCTTCTCTTTGTCGAACGCTTGTCTTTATATATACGTTCACACCTTCCTGTCTTCTCTTTGCAAGCCACTTGACTTTGACATTATGTGTTACCCACCTCTGTGCCCGTCTTTGGCCTGTTAACACTGTACTCATTCATAAAGTTCACTGTATTGTGGTGGTCTGGTTCATGCCCCACCTTTCGGTGACACTCTCACACTTGCGCTCTTTTATGAACGTTGCGTTTAATTGGGAACTTTCCCTTTTATCTTTCATCCATTAGAATTTTGCCCATATTCAATATGCATAACTTGTTTTTGTTTCACGTTTTCATTCAGTTTGGTATTCAATATATATATAGTTCAGTGTTGGTTCAAGTTTTCATTCAGCAAGGTGTTTAAGATACATATTTTATCTTTGGTTCAAGTTTCCATTCAGTTTGTTATTCAACATGTGTACTGCAGCTTTGTTTCATGTTTTCATTCGGTTCGCTATTCAATAAACATTGTACAGCAGTTCATTATCTGTGCATAGCCTTACTGAGGCGCCCTGGCTTTGAGTGGCCTTCCCGACAATCACTGTCTTTTGGCACTCTCTCCACCGGCTCCTCCTCTTTTCGGTCTGATTCTCCTGCTGGCGGACCGCCACCTGCGAGCCCCGCTCGCACGCCCTGTGTTCGCCTGTACACACCGGGGCCTACGCTTCCCTGGAGACGTGGAATGCGTTCCTTCTTTCCTGCTTGCCGGTAGGATTAGCAACACGCTTCCCAATATAGAGGCGACCACATCTGTGATAGCCCCAAGGCTGAACTGACTTTGGGCTCCACAACTCCTTGGGGCATCGGCCAGCGCCCTGGCTTCTGTGCAGACCCCACCACAGCCTTCTCTTCACATCACATCACTAGTCTGCTGCTGGTTTCTCCCCCACAGTTCTCCCTGTTCCTCTCTCTGCTGTTCTCTGGTTCTCCATTTATACACCTGCAACCACTTGATAGGTTGCAGTTGTGGACTCCAAATTAGATTTGCCTGACCACAGTTAAAGGGACATGCCTGACCCTCACAGCTTTCTGCAAGCATCATCTTCGTCCCAGTAACAAAGTGATGAAATGGAGTTTAAGTGTTTATTGCTCTTAGTCTCCTCTTCCTCATCCCAGTACTTTCAGCGCTCAAATGTGGAGTAATGAGGAAAGCTGATTTACAACAACTTATAAAGGCCAGGGGAGGGGTAGGTTGGTCCTCAATAGAGAAAGGGAATACTATATCTTGCCTGTCGGCACACCACTCCCAATCACCAAGGACCCTGCACCCAGGTGACCCTCCCTCGCTTCTCCATCCCCAGGATCAGGATCCAAAGTGCTGTCCTTTCCCTGGCCACTTGAGAAGAGGATCCAGGGGGAGTAGGAGTGAGAATACCCTCCAGTTTCTCACGTAAAGCATTGAGAGCAGCAAAACAAACACCTTCTCACCAATGGAATAAATTAGCACTAACGCTGTGAGCTTGCCCTGCTTTCAAAATATAGGTAAAACAACAGAAAAAGTCATTTAACGTTTAACTCACACAGAAACGATGAATCAGGGCAACAGCAATACGAGTATCATCATGTAGAACAGGTCGAGTGGATCAGTGCAAGGTAAAGCAAGGGTAGAGGATACCCACACAGAGAACAGATAAGGAATGAGTCTCTGCAGTAGACGCTCCCCTCACACAGAAACGTTGCTACATTGGAGGGGAGTGTGCACTCCTGAAGCCTAAAGAAAAGGTATGCCATGGACCTCAGTAGATAATTTTTTTCTCACATAGAACAGGAACGTTGTGGGTCAAACAGTACAAGATTGCCTTAGATAAGTCATCAGTGACAGCATAAGTTCCACTCGCATGTTATGTTATGTTACTTGGCATTTATGTAGCGCTCTATATATCATTGGTATGACCTCAAAGCGCTGGTAGGTTGAACGCCCTTGAGGAACCGCAGGTCAGGTTAGTAGAGAGAGGTGGTGTTTTAGGGTGCGTGGGTGCAGCTGTTGTGTGTAGCTGATGTAATAGCTGTATGGTAGCTGCATCCTAGCGTTAGGTGTGCTGTTGAAGATATTATTTGAAATGTGTGCAGTCTGGTGTGTGGACATCCAGACTGAGATTTGCTGCGTTAGGCCTGAAGGACGCTTATGTGAGAAGCTAGATGTCATCAGATAGCTGAGTTTTATTAGGGTCTTGCGATGTTGATGGGGTAGTGTTCCTATTTGAACAGCTAGGCCAAATTTGTCAGGCGAATAGTTGTGTTCTAGTTGAGTGATGGTGTATGGTAGAGAGAAGGCAAAATGAAGTGATATGATATGATGGTTCGTCTTATTGACACACGAACACACAGTGACAGGGGCAGGCTTACAGCGATAGGGTGGGGAATAGGTAAATACGTAAACAGCATGGGGAGCAAGAGAGTGGGGTACACAGACACGAGTACGATGGGCACACACGGGGACTAGAGGGTAGGGTAATTCCATTCCGTCTATTCAATCGGATCATCTAGTCAATGCCTCCATCTATTTCATCCATTCCATCCAATCCATCCCATCCATTCCATCCATCTATTCCATCCATCTATTCCATCCAATCCATTGCGTCCCTTCCATCAATTCCAATGTGTCCAGTCCATCCATACCATCCAATTACATCCATTGCGTCCAGTCCATCCATTCCGTCCATATATTCCATCCATTCTGTCCATCCATTCCATCTACTCCACCCGTCCGTTCCATCCAATTGCGCCCATTCCATCCGTTACAGCCATTGCGTCCATTCCAGCCATATCAACCTCTCCATCCGTTAATTCAGTATATATACATATATTCCATCCATCTATTGCATATACAGCTTCCATTTGTTCCACATGCGTCCATCCATTCTATTCGTTGCATCTTTTACATCCATTCCTTACTCTCATTTTTCCATCCATTCATCATTCAGTATACACATATTTCATCCATTCCATCCATCCATTGCATAAACATACCTTCCATTCGTTATACATGCATCCATGCCATCTATTTCATCCAGTTGTTCCACATGCATCAATCCAATTCCATTCAATACATCCTTTCATCTATTCTATCCGTCCATTCCGTCCATCCATTGTTTCCATCCGTCCATTCCGTCCATCCATTGTTTCCATCCGTCCATTGTTTCCATCCATTGTTTCCATCCGTCCATTGTTTCCATCTGTCCATTCCGTCCATCCATTGTTTCCATCCGTCTATTCCATCCATCCATTGTTTCCATCCGTCATTACCATCCGTCCATCCGTCGTTTCCATCCGTCCATCCGTCGTTTCCATCCGTCCATCCGTCGTTTCCATCCGTCCATCCGTCGTTTCCATCCGTCCATCCGTCGTTTCCATCCGTCCATCCGTCGTTTCCATCCGTCCATTCCGTCCATCTGTCGTTACCATCCGTCGTTTCCATCCATCCGTCGTTTCCATCCATCCGTCGTTTCCATCCATCTGTCGTTTCCATCCGTCCGTCGTTTCCATCCGTCCGTCGTTTCCATCCGTCCGTCGTTTCCATCCGTCCGTCGTTTCCATCCGTCCGTCGTTTCCATCCGTCCATTCCGTCCATCCGTCGTTTCCGTCCACCCGTCGTTTCCGTCCACCCGTCGTTTCCGTCCACCCGTCGTTTCCGTCCATCCGTCGTTTCCATCCGTCCATTCCGTCGCTTCCATCCGTCCATTCCGTCGCTTCCATCCGTCCATTCCGTCGCTTCCATCCGTCCATTCCGTCCATCCGTCCGTCATTTCCATCCGTCCGTCGTTTCCATCCGTCCGTCCCGTCCGTCTGTCCGCTCATTCCACTCGCCCATTCCCGTCCGTCCATTCCCGTCCGTCCATTCCATCCATTCTATTTTTTTCTTCCATTCTGGCTATTTCATCTATTCCATATACATACATTCTATTCATTCCATATGCATCCTCGCCATAAATTACATATATTCATTCCTTATACGTCCATCGATTTCATCATTTCCATCCATCCCTTTATTTCATCCATCCATCCATCCCTTTATTCCATCCATCCATCCCTACCACGCGTCTATCGATTCAATCCTTTCCTTTCCATCCATCCATTTGTTTCTTCCATCCATCCCTACCATCCATTCCTTCCATCCGTTCCATTAATCTATTCTGTCCATTCCAATCCATCAGTCCATTATATCGTCTGGGTAGGATCTAGAGGAGGTTGTTTGGTGTTCAGTGTTCATATGAGGCTGTCTCTGGTGCAGTCACTGGGAGTATTCATTGAAGAAATGTTTGGGAGTCGCATTGAGTATTTTGTCATTGGTTAGGTTGTCGGGGGTTCAGATGCATCTTTAAGGTTGATGTTAGCGTATGGGAAGAGCCATGTTTTTAGTAACTTGCGGAAAAACATATATAGTCTTGGGTGTGTCGGATGTGTGGTGGAAGTGAGTCACACAGAGTCGGGGCTAATGCTGAGAAAGAGGATCCTCCTATCCTGACGGAGTTAGTGGTTGGGATCACTAAAAGGAGGGCAAAGCTTGATCTTAGGGTGCGGTCGGAGGTAAGGTTATATCTTTTCTTGCAGGTATAGTGGGCCGGTCTTGTGCACTGCATGACAGGGGATGCACAGGTTCATGAAAGTGGCCCTTTGTCCGACTGGGAGCCAATGAAGGGTTTTGAGAGCTGTGGTCTCTATGGCCCAGGGTGAGGAGCAGTTTAGCAACAGTGTTTTGGGCTCTTTGGAGTTTATTAAGGTGATATGCCAGGACTCCTAGTTATAGGAAGTTTGCACAGTCTAGTCTCGATATTACAATAGACATAACAGCGGCAAGTCTGTTCGGGAAGGAGAGGTAGGGAAAAATGCTCCTGAGAATTTTGAGATGGTAGTGACAACATTTAGATACGTTGTTGACCTGTCGCAAGAAGGTTAGGCCAGAGTCCATAGTGCATCCAAGGTTTTTTACTATGATGGAGGGGGAGTGGGGAAAGCCCATGAAGGGGGGGCCAAGGAAGTGGATGAGGTAGAAGCTCAGTGTTGCCACACACCATGATTTCAGTTTTAGCGGGGTTTAAGAGGAGGTGGTTTCATAGTCACCCAACGGTCGATATCTAGGAGGGAGGTGCGAGGCCAGGCTCAGTGTTGGGGTCTGAGTTGTAGAGTTTAAGGATGATGTGGGTATCATCGGCGTAGTTGTAGCACAAGATATTGTGCAGGCGGATGATTCCAGGAAGGGTGGACATATAGATGTTGAATAGGAGACCAGATAGGCATGCGCATTGTGGTACTCCAGTGTTAACTGAGCGAGCAGGTGAGACAAAAGGGGAGTGGAGGGTTATTTGTTTCTTGTTGTTGAGGAAGGAGGCGATCCATTTAAGGGTGTTTCCACGGATTCCAAGCAAGTGGAGACGCTCAAGGAGGATTGAGTGGTTGATCGTGTAGAAGGCTGCAGAAAGGTTGAGGAGAATTAGTGCAGCGCATCCTGCATTGTCTGCAGTGGTCTTAAAGTCCTCACAGATTGAGGCCAGAGTCGTTTTGGTTCCATGTCGCGGTCTGAAGCCTGATTGGGAGTGGTCGAGGAGGTTGTTTGATTCGACAAAGGCGTTTAGTTGGGAGTATGCAGTTCGGTCAATAAGTTTTGCAAGGAATCTGGTGTTTGAGATGGGTCTGTAGTTTTTGAGGTCATGGGTCAAGGGATGGTTTTTTAAGAAGAGGTTTGACATGTGTAATTTTGAAGGCATCGGGAAAGATTCCCGAGCTGAGGGAGTCGTTTAGGATGGTTCTTACATGTTCTCCTGTTCAGATGGTCGAGAATATTTCTTTGAGGACTTAGGCGGGGCAGGGGTCAAGGGGGCACCAGATGGTTTGTTAGCGGATAGAAGGTCAAGAAATTCTTCTCTGGAGATCGGTTTGAAGGAGTCAAAGGTGGGTATGGTGGGGGTATGGGCGAAAGGGGGGGTTATTGGAATGGTCGGTAGCTGGGGGTGGGAGAAGAGGGACAGTTTGTTATTAAGGGAAGACGTCCTGTCGAGAGCGGTGGCATAGAAGTGGAGGGAGAGAGAGTCGCAGAGAGATTGTGATGGGGTAGATTGGGAGGAGGTGCAAGTAGGCTTGACAAATTCAAATATTATTCTGTGGAGTTCTTTGCTGCGGTTTCAGCAGTTGAGAATCTGATTGTTGTAGTAAACTTTTTTGGCTTTCCTGATTTCTGCTTTGTAGTTGCGATGATGCAAGGCGAAAGTGGATCTGCCAAGACTAGTTTTTTCTGCTTGCCATTTGCGTTCCAGGGATTTATTTAGTTTCTTGGCATTCCTCAGATCGGAGTAAACCTTTTTGGAAAGGACCCGATGCATGAGGGACAGAGGCACGAGGGGGTGAGAGGAATTAGTGAGTCATTGAGCCATCAGTCGAAGGAGTCTATGGTTATGGATCTGTGAGGGGCAGGTGATGTAGGGTGTATGCGAAGAAGGGCTATGGCTAGATCAGGAATTATCTTTAGTTTGTTCTAGCATTTGCGGTGAACAGGGGTTAGGGAGGGGGCAGAGGACAGGATGGAGAAAGGGACGGCAAAGTGGACCAGATAAGTGGTAAGGGGGCGGCTAGATGAATGAGGTTGTGGGAGCTGAAGATATCATCTAGGTTATGTCCTTTAGAGTGGGTCGGACGGTTCGAATGAAGGGAGAGGTTGGGCGCATCAAGACTGTTTTGGTGGGAATGTCCAGCCAGATATTGAAGTCTCCAAGAAAGGTCAGGGAGGGGTGATTTACTTGAATGGTGTTTACAGAGTCACAGAGGTTGGTTGTGGAATGTCTGTCATAACCAGGAGGCCTGTAAATGATTAGGAAGCAGTGGGAGAAGGTTGGAGGTAGTGCAAGTTTAACAGGAAGGGATTTGCATGATGGGATGTATGACTGTGAATCAACGAGTGAGACAGAGAAGTGAGATTTGAAGAGGACTGCCACGCCGCCTCCTCTTGAGGGTCTGTTGAGCAGGATGAGGGAGTAGTCAGGGGGAATGCTCATGAGCAACAGGGGAAAAGTTGTCAGAGAGCCAGGTTTCAACGATAAAGACTAGGTTGGGTTTGTCAGAGGAGAGGCGGTCGATGATGCTGTGTCTGTTTTTCGCTACAGAGCAGGCATTAAAAAGGATGCATTTGACTTCAGAGTGGGGAGTGGTCATGGAGGCTGTTGTGGTGTGAGTAGAAAGTGCGAGGGGGATAGCAGGGGGTGGGGGGGCGCTCAAGGTCAGTGGGGCAGGGAGATGGGGTGTCAGCTGGCTTGTGGTGATGAACGGAGGGGTTAAGTCGGTCGAGGTTGGGAAGAATAGGTGGGCGGAGGAGGATATGCGAGGAAGGAGGGCGAGTGGGTAGAAGGTCAGAGGGTGAGAGTGAGGGGGTATTTGGGCGTGGAGTCTCTCGTCTGGTGTGCAGGCAGAGAAGTTGAGAGAGAGGGGTTGGAAGCAGGGTGAGGGTAGGGGGAGTGTGGCGAAGATGGAGGGGGGAGGGAGGTTGTGAAGCTGGGTCGAGGTAGAAGCGGTGAGGAGTAGATAGTCATGGAAGGGGACCAGGCTTGTTTTCTACTTTCCAAGGGTTTCAGTGCAGACAAGGTGTGAGAGAGCGTGGGAGGGTGGGCGCTTCATGGAGAAGAAGCCACAGTTCTTGCAAGGGCTAGATGTGCTGTTTTTATTGAGGGGAAGGGATATGTTGGGGGGGGGTTTTGGCTGGTGTCGAGGTGGGTTTGGAGGGAGGCGGTTCTTGAAGGAGGAGGTTCTGGGTTGGAGGGTGGACAGTTCTGTGATGGGTTAGGGGATGGGGGCTCTGAGGTAAGGGGGGAAAAAGGAGGGGAGGGATGATCGCTGAAGGGTGGGAGGAAGTGGTGGACGGAAAGGGGAGTTTCAGGTGTTTGGAGCGCCAGCAGGCTCTTCTAGCTTGGGAGTTTGATAGAGGGTGGGGTGTTATTAGGGAGTTCTCAAGGGCGATTAGAGAGAGGGTGGGGAGTGATGAGTTTGGGTGGGCTGCTCTGGCTTGGGAGTTTGACAGGGTGTGGGGTGTTGCGGCGTGGTGTATTAGGGAGTTTTTGATGGCGTTCAGAGGGAGGGAGGGGAGTGATGAGTTTGGCTGGGAATGGAGGGGGTGGGAGGGCTTCAGAGGCGGGAGGTAGTTGGCGTACCAGAGAGGCTCTGATTTTAGATTTTGATGGGGTGCGGTTTGTTGAGGCGTGGTTTAATGGGGAGTTCTCAGAGGTGGTCGGAGGGGGGTAGGGAGTGATGAGTTTGGGTGGGATGCGAAGGGGGGGAATGGGCTTCTGAGGAGGAGGGAGGTTGGCGTGCCAGAGTGCAGCTCTGAATCTGGGGTTGCATGTGTGATAGTCGTAGGGGTTGGGCAAGTGGTGATATGCTGAAGTGAGGTGGGTGGGGGGAGTTCTACAGATGTGATTGGGGAATGAGTGAGGGGGGTTAGCGAAAGAGGGTGCTAGAGTGCGGGTGGTGAGCCGTGGGGACTGAATGAGGACGGATTGGAAGGAGCGGAGGGTTCTAGGGATCTGGGCGGTTGTGGAAGGCGGATAACTGTGAGACAGGGTCGCCATCTAGATATGACAGAGCCTTAAGAGGTAGGGTTCCGCACATCAATTTTCAGTGCACTATCTAGATTTGGGACGGGCTGAGAGGGTGGAATGCAACTCAATATCACTTGAGCGCAATCTCTAGATGCAACCCGGTCTTGGGAGGCAGAATTCAACACAGTAAACTTACAGTGCACAATTTAGATTTGAGATCGGCTAAGGGAGTGGAGTGTGACACCTCTCAATGCTCAGTCAACATGCCACACAGTTTTAAGAGGCAGAGTGCAACACAGCAGACATGAGCACAATATCTAGATTTGGAACATTCTTAAGAGGTAGAGTACAACACAGTCGACTTTCATTGTACTATCTAGATTTGAGATAGGCTAAGGGGGTGGAGTGGGACACCTTTCAGCGCTCAGTCAAGATATGACAGTCTTAAGAGGCACAGTACAACACAGTACATTTTCAGTGCACAATGTAGATTAGAGATATGCTAAGGGGGTGGAATGCAAATCAATATTGCTTGAGCACAATATCTTGATGTGACACAGACCTAGGAGGCAGAATTCAACACAGTAAACTTTCAGTGCACAATCTAGATTATAGATATGCTAAGGGATGGAGTGCGACTCAGTATCGCTTGAGCACAATATCTAGATTTGACACAGTTTTAAGAGGCAGAATTCAATAAAGTAAACTTTCAGTGCACAATCTAGATTAGAGAAGAGACTGCATGGGATGGAGCATTGAAAGCACCCTCACACTGAACAGGTACATGAAGGGTCTCAGAAATGCCGGCAAGACACTCACCGAATGGGAACAAAATAGGCCTCCTCATGAGTCCAAATTTCCAACATAAAGAACTTGCCCAGCATAGGACTCTGCGATCCAAGCTCCCCGACATAGAATAGGAATAGCATAACAGCAGGGGGAGCACCACCAACATAGAAAAGGAACATTTAATTGCCTCTCTAGAGCAAGCTCCTTATAGATATAAGTAATATAGCATTGATAACGACTGGTCCAAATACGAAGTCTAACTGCTTCCGGAATCAGGAAAACTCCACATAGTAGAAATGTATTAAAATGCAATTAGAAATTTAGAACAAATGATTTGTGTACCAAATCACAGTCATTATACAGCTTGTTCACTCCCTAAACCATGTTACAGCAGGGGGTGTTATTATTACAGAAGAATAAGTAATTCAATGCACCTTTCATTTTTCCTCTCCAAAGGACAATATATTTCTGTACATATGTACATTTTTAAGACAAACAAACCTGGCAAAACACAGTAAAGCAAACATGACTCGTATTATGTGTTTTAAGGTTTGATAGCAGAATTGTCTGCTGATGATTAATGAAAGTTCTAATTTACTGTAACTAGTACTTAATGTCATGTCAGGGTTGGGATACGATGGCGCATAGAGGCAAGTGCTCAATACTACAATTTATGGGCCTCATCACAAGTAAGGCGGTGCAGGAAAAGAAACAGGTGGTCATTTCATAACTGCCACTTTTTTGGTGGCAACAGAACTACCACAATTTATACTGAAGCGCCAAACTACAGCCTTCAGGAGGTATTAGAAGTTGGAGGAATCCTACATGAATTGCTACACAACAATGTGACATACCTATTTGGATTGCCCCTACAGGGACAGGTTTTGCTAAGTTTCTATTTCATTTGCAAATGCAACTATTTGATTGCTGTTTTGTAAGTACGCTTGCACTGGCTAATTTCTTTTGGGGTCAAATCTGTTTTAATTTTAAAAAGCTTAGTCATACAAGAACTTTGTGTACACATTACTTCTTAGTTGCATTCAGTATTAAAACAAGTATGTTACACAGATATTACATGTTACAACAATTCTAACCTTCAAACCCGCCCACAAAAACTCGACGGCCTTTTCGGGCCTCTCCGTCTCCCCTCCGCCCAGGACGTGCTTGAGTTGTATTGGTGCCAATATATGTTATTGCATACCCCATCTTGTTATTATGGTATGCTCCGCCCGATAATTGTGTGGTATACTTTGGAGTGAATCCCATCTCTTAAACATTTTCTCGGTCCGAGTTCATATGTATGGTTCCAAAATTTCCCAATATTTATCCCCTTTCGCTGAGTCTAACCTTGATTGCATTTTAAAGGCGGCCCTTAAGGAAAAAATATATGGGCGGGACCCTCTTTTAGGGGGGCCTGACTCTCGAGGGTTAAGAAGTACAAAATTACAGGAGGGGTAGAGTAATAGGCTTCCCAGACCAAAGGCGTGACAGGGGGTCAACAGGGCCTTGCAAAAGAGCTATGTGACTAATAGCTCGGGAAGAAAGGAAAATCACTGTGGGATATACAAAACAGTAAAGATTTATTTTAACAGGAAGATGTATTTTCAGAGTTTACATGTGCCGTAGCACAACGCATATACATACACAAGTGCATTTGTAGTCTGCACAATGGTGGGTTAGTACATAGTAGTGACAGTTTATTTTCTGTATTGTTTAGAGATCACAATACATTTAACATTGTCAAATTGTTTTGTATATCCCACAGTGATTTTCCTTTCTTCCCGAACTATTAGTCACATAGCTCTTTTGCAAGTCCCTGTTGACCCCCTGTCACGCCTTTGGTCTGGGAAGCCTATGACTCTACCCCTCCTGTGATTTTGGCCCTTTCTAGTAGACATGTCTTCGAGAGAAGTGCAGTCATTGCGGTACTGGTGGGTGATAAATTTGCCTTTCAGTGAATAACCAGGAGCTTACGCGGAGTGAAGAGTAAAAGGCCCATTAGTCTACGTATTAGTGCGTCTGTGCGCCAGTAGCATCGCATTGGGGGTGAACGCGATGTCCGCCCCATCTACATCAGAAATGTGTTGGTGTACCCTACGACAGTATGGGTTGAGGGCAGGGCAAGACCACATTATGTGACACATGGTGCCTATTTTATTGCAGCCTCTCCAACATACTGCGGTGGGGGTTAGCCCCATTTTAAAGAGCTTGGCTGGGGTGTAATACAGTCATAATATTTTATACTGAATTTCTCTGTTTCTGAGAGTTAGGGAGACTGCCGGTATGGCTATAAAAGAATTGAGGATGTTCGAGATATCTATTTGCACCCGTAAATCTTCAGTCCACGCCGTCGCCAATGTGTGATTTCTGCTCATGTTGTTGGGGATTGACCTAGAATAAAACGTGCGAAGATGCGGGAAGACATTGAGATGCTGCTCCATTTCTTTCTCACATAGCGCAGGGGGGGAAGTGGCAGGATTCTTCCGATGTAATGTCTGAGGATTGTGGCCTGTATAGTACGATAGTGAAGCCAGTCCGAGTATGTGGCACGCTGCCTAAAATTGCAGTAGAGTGCCCTCCTCGCTGATGTTCACTATCCTTATCTTTGCCCCTTCCCCTTCATGCTTGCGTTGTACCTTCTGCGCGTGCCCAAATGATAGCACAGCCCGTATGCTAGACCATGATGGTGCTTCCCGTATTGGTATCCTGTGTGCGGCTCGGAGTTGGTGCCATTGGTTTATTGTCGGTCCTACAATTGGGTGCAGTTTAAGTTTCGGCGGACGTTTGTTTGGTGGTATAGACATAATCTCAATTGGGGATAGCAGAGACGTCGAGGCCACACTCCATGGCCCTTCAGCTGGTGTTGTCACTCACATCTAGCCAGCGTTTTATCCAGCAGACCTGAGCTGCCTGGAAATATGCTTTTAACGATGGTACTGCCAAACCGCCATTCACTTTGTCCGCCTGCAACACATTTACACAGATCTGCGCTTTTTTCCCTCTCCATAATAATTAGGTGATAGCTTTGTCCAGATCCTTAAACATTTTGGGTGAAAGGCTACTAGGCAGCATCATAGCGATGTATGTTAGTTTGGGGAGTGAATTCATCTTCAGCGTATTGATCCTTCCTATGTCTGAGCTGAATTTATTTAAGACCAGTGGGTAGTTTAGGTCTCGGAGTTCGCCGAGTGAGGCGCTTATATTGATCCCCAGGTATTTAATATGATGCATTTGAAATGTGAATGTGGCCACCCCACCGGAGTTCCAGGGGATGTCTTGCCTTAGGACCAGGACCTCTGATTTGTTCCAGTGTATTTTGTAGCCCTGCATCAGGCCGAATTTCTGTAATAGTGTTCGTATATATGGTAGGGATGGGGGTCTTTACTTATATAAAGAAGTAGATCATCCGTGTATAGAGGGACGCAATGCTCTTCTGTCCCTTGATTTATGCCCGTCCATCCGGAGTCTGTGCATAATTTAATACAAATTGGCTGAATGGAAAGTGCATATAAAAGGGGTGACAATGGGCATCCCAGGCGCGTTCCCGATTGTAGGTCAAACACGGGGGAGGCAATATCATTAGTAACTACTAATGCTGTGGTGCCTGTATATAGTAGTTTGATCAATTGTATGAGACGTGTGGGGAAGTATTACATCCTCCGGGTCTCTGTCTCCATGTATTATATGTAGCAGTCTACGAATGTTGTCGCTTGAATGCCTATTGCGTATGAAACCCGTTTGATCTTTGTGGATTAAGTGTGGGAGAATCATTTCTATTTGCTGTGCCAGACATTTTGCTAGTATTTTGGCGTGTGAATTTATCAGCCAAATCGGCCTATAGGACCTGCAAACCTCTGGGTCCCTCCCGCCCTAACAGAAGACTATTATGTTTGCTGAAAGCATTGATTGCGGAAGTTGTCGCTGTGCCACCGCCTCTCTGAGTACAGCCTCCAGCTGAGCTACGATCCCCTCGTTCATACGTTTATATAAATCAATGGGAATCCCATCCGGACTGGATGCCTTCCCAGGGGAGAGCGAGGAGATCACACATGCATTTCTGAGGCTGAAATGTGGCCATCTGGGTCGTCTAGCTGGTCTGCGGGTATCCTACGTATGGTCATATAGATGAGAAATGCCTTCATGTTCTGGGTTGTGCACGAGTCAGATGCAGTGTATAGGTCTCGGTAGTATTGCGCGAGTCGCGCTTTGATGCGATTATCACCTACCACCAGGTTGCCGGCAGCATCTCTGATGGAGGCGATCAATTGTACGGCCTGTCTTTGTTTTAATGCTAGTGCCATCATGCGCAGCGGTCTATCACTTTGAAGGTAGTATGTTTGTGACCAGCTTGTGAAAGATTTGTGCCTTAGTGGCTGGTATTTGCCTGATCTCTGTTCTCAGTTTTTTGAGTATGGGTTGCAATTGTCTATCTCTGGTCAATTTATGTTGTCTTTCTATTTTTCTGGGTTCTTCTGTCAGTCAGGCTTCGGTCTCTCCCCACAATTTACATTTGTACGACCAGCGTGAGATACATTGGCCTCTCAAGAAGGCCTTGAAGGTGTCCCAGCATTTGTAGGGGGAGTTACCTAGAACCAGATTGAATTCCCAGAAACCGTCTATATCGTCTTGTAGATGTGCTACGAGATCCGGGTATTAAAGAATGCGTAGGTTTAGCTGCCTCGCCGGGGCCTGCGTAATATGTCTGGGAGTGTAATTCGCAGTAGGACAGTGGCGTGATCCGAGAGGGTGGTCGGCAGAATTGTACAGTCAGTGAGTATGTGTAGTGTGTTGGCTGGGTCATCCAGTAGTCTAAGCAGGAATAGCTGTTGTGTTGGAGAGTAGAATGTGAAGTCCTGATGATTTCCATGAGTATTTCTCCAAATGTCTTTTAGACGCAAGTCTGTCATCAGTATTAGAAGGGCTGCCTGCTTCTTTGGATTAGTGGGGTTAATGGAAGCAGTGCCTGGCGATCCATATTAAGGTCAAGGATTACGTTAAAATCTCCACCTATGATGATGAGATTCCCCATATATTGAGCGCAGGCTGAAAATGTGCGTGTAAAGAAAGACGAGTGTCTATCGTGGGAGAATCTAAATCCAACAGCGTGATAGGGTGCTGGTGGATCTGACCCAATTACATTACCCTGGACAAGGACATATCTTCCCCCTCCCTGTCCCCGCAAGTATGGAATACATGAAATAGGACCAGTTTATGAATCAGGATGGATACTCCCCGCTTTCCCTGGTATGGTGAATGGGCTCTTGTTCCTACCCAACCGTGTTTCACTTTGTTATGGTGGGTTTCTTGTAGAAATATATTATCTCCCTGTCAGTCCCTCATGTAGTTCAGCATTCTCCTGTGTTTTATAGGTTGTCCCAACCCCTGAGTGTTAAGAGTCACAAAGGTGATTCGGGCCATTGCATAAGTATACGGGCAAGCCAGTCGTGGGCCCCTGTCGTGTCTACCCAGGGTAGTTCCTTCATTGGGTCTGCAAAAAATTGAGCATGCCATTTGTCGTATCCCCAAAACTTCAAAACATTTGGATCAACTTCCATAACAGAACAAAACATAAGCTTAAACATAAGCATATAAATAACCACGAACAGAAACATTGGGTAGGCCAACCAACCAGTGCTATCCCAATACCTGGCCAATGAGCCCAAATATGGAGTTTGTGGGTGCAAACCAGTGACTTACTACCCTTTCCCACATATTGTAATACATCTAAGGTTCGTTCCATGGACATATATATACCTGTCGGGGCACAAGACGGCCGCAGGTGACAAAGAATGCACTGGTGTGGAGCCCTTCTTTTATCTCTGTGATAGTTGTATGGGGTACTGTTTCTGCTAGATTTTATGTGGATTAGCGACCATACTTGGGGCATTGAGGAACTTTTGCTTTGATACAGTTAGACAAAATTACCTCCAAAGTCACTGAGTATACTTTCTTCGATCAGGATGCCATCTCTGGGGCCTTCTGCTTGCTTTTTGCCGATTTCCCCATTTGCTCGTTGTCGCTCCAGGAGTGGCGACGGGAGATGGTCAATTCTTGTAGCCTCAGCTGCCGTCCTTCTGGATTGTTTTGCTGAGCCGTTATCGTGAGACGCCCGGCTCAGGCATTGGCGTGGATGCAGGTTTTTCCCCCTCTGTGTTAGGGAGAATTCTCCGTTTAGGCCGAATTTCCTAACCTAGTGAGTCCCCAAGCAGCTTTGCTGGATTTCTGGAGTTTGTTTTTTTCTCCTACCAAGAGTGAGACTCTTTTTCTCCCACTCTTGGACATGTGTGGTGTTCCTTTGAATGTTAATGTGTTTCATGGGCTATGGGGTCCTTTACTCCATAGGGTCTTCTGTGTTTTCCTATATGTGTTACACAGCACCCTCCGTGCAGTAACACAGGGGTGTCATAGTGACCCCCCACCCTAGACTCCATACCATGGGACTGACTACTGTCTCCCAGGGCATGTAAAGTCACCATTGGCTTTATTAGTCCCAAATTACTAACAGAACCAGTACAAACCATCGTATTGTGGACGTGCTGGTAGGGGCAATTCGATTGCCCCTGGGTCTGTTGTTCGAGGGGGCACTGTCCCGTCCCCCCTCGTCGAGTTTTGGTTGGTGGCAGTGGATATTACTTTTTATGTTCAACCACAAATATATCTCTATGGGATTTTCCCATTGTTCGAGGCTAATACTTTTTTTACATAGCCTCTAACATACCGCAGGTTTATTTATTTAATATTAATTCACTGGTTGGTATTTTCTGCCAAAACTCGGTTTTAAAATGGCGTTTGTGTTCGACTCTGTAACTCCAAACCAAAGGTTGAGCCCTTTGTTCCACTTTTGGCGGGCTTCTGTACAGAAGCCCTCCAAAGTGGTGCCACTCTGTCTGGGTACCACAGGGAGTGTGGGAGGGGGTTTAGGCACCTTGGACTAAGTTGCCTTGTCAACCCAAGTCGCACTCTTACGTGTTTGGCCCAAGTGGTGAGCCACCCCGCTCACCACTTAGCATGTTTAATTGACAGCTAGGCTGAATGAATGTGGGTTTTCTGCACAAAAGCAGGGCTTTGGGGACTGGAACTTCAGAAGTCGCCACAGGACCTGAAAATCTGATGAGGGAGAAGCTGAGCCGACCTGCTACGACGACAGGTGGAGCCCTGCTGAACCGACTCACCACTTCCCAACGACAGAGGAGATCTCCCTGCTGGAGAGTCTTCTTCCCTTGACTGGTGGGCACAACCTGTTTACCTTCTTTTCTTGCATCCCAGGACGTCTTGTGGTCGAATTGCCCGTGCCAAGCACCCCGGCAACCCGATAGCCACTTACCACTGGACCGCGAATAAAAGGACTGCTTCTTTTAATTGAGAACTCCGCGGCTGGTTTCTTCTCTGGCAGTGTAACGGACTCCTGTTTTCCTCAACGACGAGACCCTCTCTTCCGCCGGACGAAGCACCGACTTGCACCCGCTGCCAGGAACAACTGCCCCCGCTGGAGCGTCCTCAGCACTTTAAGGTACCGTGTCCGCCAGGCCTCCCTTTCTAAAGATTGCTTCTGGTTGGGCTGGCCACCTTGACCATCTAAACTGGTCCCTTTCTTTTGGTCCAACTCTTTCTGAACCTTTTGCGAGACTTTTTGGCACTTTCAACCGTGTGACCTTGGACACATTTCGACCGGAGCCTCTTAAAGTGGGTCCGGCCTTGTTAACTTTGACTGTACGGTTTTAACCTGCCTTCTTCTCCTAATGTGTTCTCCGAAAGTGTTGGGATCTGTTGCTGTCTTTGCTCTGCCTTTCTCTCCCTCTTAAACCGATTGATTAGAGTGGCATCTTCGTTAAGCGCTCACCACTGTCTGAAAATAAGTGTTGCTTTACTTAAGACTTGTCTAATAATCGTTGAAGGGAGTGTATATCTTTTATTAACCGTGTTTTTGAACTGCTTGATATTAGTGCCAGTGTGTTTAACTAGATGTGTGTTTAAATAAATAATTATATCTTTTACACCAAGCTCTGGTCAGTGTTGGGGGGCGTGGCTTGATGGCTACGTGAGAGGACGTTCCTTGGAGGAGCTCCCGATGATCCGATCTTGATCCTGGGAAAAAAGTGATGGTTTTTGGCGGACTTTCGAGCCCATGGTGCATCTAAAGGCGTATGAAAGTGGGGGCATACGGTGCGTCCCTCCCCAACGGCGAGACTGCATATTCACGGAACTGGACCCCGAAGAAGGTGGCGGTCGCGCAAAGGAAGGGGAGCACCCAAGATGGCCGCCTGTGGACAAAGGGCCATAAAAGGTCCGACGATCTGAGGAAGACAAGGTTGGTCGGAACGTGGGCGAGCCCAACCAGATAGACGGGTCGCATGCGCCTCGGGCTGAAAGCAAGAACATAAGGGCGAGCCCCCGCTGGAGAGGATACAGCTGGGCGCGTGGGCCCAATCGACGCAACAGGATGTCTTCCAAGGTGGTGCGACCCCGGATCAAGCAGCCTACGATGGAGACCTATGCTAGGTCGGCCTCGGGTGCGGAAGGGGGCAAGAGCAAAGAAACCCCTGCGGCGGCGACGGACCCACCGGGTACCATCCAGGAGGTGCTGGCAGCAATTGCTGACCTAAAGGTGGCCTGGGAGACGAAGCTGGACCTGGCCATGAAAGAGTTGCAAGAGGGCCTAAACCTCAAGATAGGAGCGGTCCGAGAAGAAGTGAACCTGTTGCGCCAGGATGTGCGAATGATCGCACAGCGCACTGGGGAACTGGAGAAGGAGTTGGCCCCGACCGTGGAGGCGTGCAATACACACGCCAAGGAACTTCATGCCCTCGTGCAGCGAGTGGGCAATTTGGAGGACAGAGCAGAGCAGGCGGAGGGGCGCGCCAGGCGCAATAACATTCGCATAGTGGGGGTACCGGAGGGAATGGAAGGATCGAACCCCACGGATTTCGTTGAAACCATGCTTTTGCAGGAGATTACAGGCGGAGAGCTGACCCAGAGGTTTGCGGTCGAAAGGGCGCACAGGGCCCTGGCCAGGAGACCGGCCCCAGGAGCCCCCCCGCGGCCGTTGATTGCAAAGATCTTGAACTATCGTGACCGCGAGAAGATTCTCGAATTTTTCCGGAAAGTGGGGACGATAGAAAGGGGGTCAGCGAATATAACAGCGTATCCGGATTATACGCTGCATGTACAACGGAGTCGAATGAACTTTGGAACGGTGAAGAGGAGGCTCAGAGAGGCAGGCCACCGCTACATGTTGCTTTACGCCGCTAGGTTAAAGGTGATTCATAAGAACAGATCCCTCTTCTTTGAGACGCCGAGCGACGCGATGGAATGGCTGGATATGCAAGGTCGACCACAGCAATCTGATGCCCAGACAGAAGCGGATGGAGATAAGTAGCACGCTGCAGAGGCACCCGTGAGGCCATAGCTATGACATTGGGACTGGAATATAGTTTGATATTGTGCTTGTGTGGGGGAAGTCACGGCATCTGGCGGCGGGTCCCATTGAATTCACTTCTCCTAAATAGATGACTGGGAGCTCCTGGGGAGCAACTTCTGCACCCGATAGTAGTACACTTAGTTAGGTCACTGTTAGATTGGTGACACCACGCTGGGTCCTTGTTCTTGGTCACGAGACGAGACCAGACGTGGGTAGGCCTGAGATCCAGGGATGGAGCTGGGCTATTGTTGGGGGTTGGTAGGAGGGAGGGGGGGAGTTGTGTGCAGTGGTGTGAGGTTGGGGAAGGAGGGAGGGGGGCACTGTTCGTTAACAGAAGGGAAGGAGCCAGGAAACGACCCTACATGGGGAGCATTATTGGGAGGGATGGGACGGAGATAGACCGACTAGATGGCATCGGGTAATCTCAGAATTGTGACCTGGAATGTACGGGGCCTCAACAACTACCTTAAACGCAACAAAGTGATGATGTATGTAAAGAGGATGCGCATAGACATAGCCCTGCTGCAAGAGACCCACCTCACTAGGGAAAGGCTGGAGGTGGTCGGGAGGAAATGGAAGGGCACCGTTGTGGGGGCGGCGTACTCAGCGTATGCCAGAGGGGTTGTCACTTGGGTGGCGCCCCACGTGCCGTTTCGAGTGCTTGATTCTACGGTGGACCCGGAGGGTAGAATGGTGGTGGTAACGGGTCTCTTGGAAAACAGAGAAATACACATCATAAATTTGTACGCCCCCAATAACGATACAGCGGCTTACTTTAGGACCCTCTACGGTAAACTTGGCCCCCTGGTGGGGGGTACGGTAGTGTGGGGGGGGGGGCTTTAACTGTACCGTAGACCCCAGTATGGATAGGTCCAAGGACAGGGCAGGAACAACGGCACCGGCGGCTAAAGCGCTGAGTACCCTACTGAAAGACCTAGGCCTAGAGGATGCGTGGAGAAGGCTGCATCCCACGGATAGACAGACTCACACTACACAGCGCCACATGATTTGTACACAAGGTTAGACTACATGTTTGTAACAGACGGGATAGTGAGAGAAATAGAAGGAGCAGAATACAAAGCCTGAGTGCTGTCGGACCACTCGCCCTTGGTGGTAGACTGGAGACACCAGCCCGCAGATCCCTACATGGAGACTTAGGACCGAGGCTCTGCAGGATGAGGGGTTTCGGGAGGGCCTGAGGGACGCCATTGAAGAATATTTTGATACAAACACGGGAAGCGTAAGCTCTGTGGGCACACTGTGGGAAGCGTTTAAGGTGGTGGTAGCCATTTCCCAAGTTAAGGGGCTACGGGGGGTCGAAAGGGAGCTCCGGGAGGCGGAAAGGGAGCTGGAGGAGCTCACGCGTTGCGTGAGCACCGCTCAGGATAACAGAACCAAAGTAGAGGAGCTACAGTTGTCCTGCAGTGCACTCTGGGATAGACTGTGCAGACTCAGCTACAGGAAATATACGGAGAGGATACACGCAGGGGGCGATAAGCCGGGCAGATTGCTGGCTTGGCTGTACAAGAGTGAGACCCCCCGCTCGGTGATTAGTGAGATTCAGGGCGAAGGAGGTAGCATATGCAACACCCAGAAAGAGGTAAATGAGGAATTCCTTAAGTTTTACAGACGCTTGTATGAGGACTCGGGGGAGGATATGGGCCAAGATATATTAGACACATTGGGGGACATTGAGCTGCCCACCTTAGATGATTTAGAACGTTCTGAGTTGGACGCACCCGTCACCTCGGATGAGCTGGAGGTAGTGATTTGGAACTTGCCCACTTGCAAGGCGCCGGGTTCGGATGGGCTGCCCAGCGAGTTCTACAAAACATACCAGCAAGAGCTGCTCCAGCCACTGCTTGCCACTTTCAATGAGGCCTATGAGAAGGGAGAACTCCCGTTGTCCCTCCGTGAGGCTGTGATCATCCCACTCCTGAAACCAGGCAAGCCGGCCGTGGATCGCGGGTCTTACAGACCGTTGTCCATGCTCAACCAGGACAGCAAAATACTCACGGCGGTGCTGGCTAATAGACTGAAGAGGGTGATTAAGAAACTGATACACCCAGATCAGATGTTCCGGGCAGGAACATCACCGATAACCACCGAAGGCTACACCATGTCATAGACCAAACTGAGGAGGACACGGGCGAGCTGGCTATAGTGTCGTTAGACGCGGTCAAGGCCTTCAACTCGGTATGATGGCCCTGGCTGAAAGCGGTCCTGAAGGGGTATGGAGTGGGACCCGGATACCTCAGATGGGTACAGTTATTTTACAGCACCCCGATGGCGAGGGTCAAGACAGGGTCCACGGTCTCAGATTCTTGGCAACTGGGCAGGGGGACCAGACAGGGATGTCCCTGGTCACCTATGCTATATATACTGACATTGGAGCCGCTGGCAATATGCCTGTGTCAACAATATGGGGAGGTGGGCATAAACACGGCCAGTGGAGAGCATCTGATATCATTATATGTGGATGATATGCTCCATTATTTACACTACCCAGAAGAAAACCTACAGTACGTCCTAGAGGTGATAGAACGGTACGCCATCCTCTCCGGTATATCGGTGAAACCTGGAAAGTTCAGCCTGTTCCCTTTGGGTAGATATAGGAATGTCCCGGTGCAGAGGCTGCCTGTTTTGCCAATACCATGGCAGCCCGTAAGATTTAGGTATTTGGGAATAAACATTTACCACAAGATCGAGACAGAACACAAGCACAACACGGAAAAGGCGATAGAGGGGATTAAGAACAGTATGGTATTTTGGTCCAGACTGCCCCTGACTATGATGGGGAGGGCGGCCTTGTTCAAGATGGTGGTCCTGCCTAGACTTTTGCACTTTTTTATAAACGTCCCGTTCCTGATACCCAGGAGCCTATTTGCGAAACTTCACAGCGTGTGCAGGGGTTTTGTGTGGGGCAGCTCTAGGAATAGGGTGGCTCTGTGGAAGCTCCAGAACCCGTGCGACAGGGGGGGATAGGCCTGCCTAACTTCGAACTCTATTACCTGGCGGGGCAGCTGCAGTACGTGGCCAGGTGTCTCTCGACTGAATATTCGGCGGAAGCCAGGCTCCTGCGCGAAGATACAGCCCCATATTTTCTGATGGAAGCGGTGTGGTTGGGCAGAGATAAACTGGTGGGCAAGGGGCGGTTACTGAGGTTGGGCTGGGAGATCTGGCACAGGACATGGAAGATTGGGGGGGACTCGGAACCATACTCCCAGCAGGCCCCTTTGGCGGCTCTGTGTGGGAGCGACTCTCAACTACTTGAATCGGTCCGCAGATACTGGGAACAGGTAGGCCTAGTCACCCTCGGGGACATATGGCAGGAAGGGGAGGAGGTGGACTTTCAGCGGCTGCAGGAAGAGACGGGAGTACATGGTGGCCAATATATAACCTACACTAGGCTGGTGAAAAAGATTAGAGAAAGATGGCCGGAGACAGTGCTCGCGGAGGATCCAGATGCCTCCCTGGAAACCATGTATGATGTATCGGAGGGCGGGCACGAAATATCGAGGATATATGAGCTCCTGCGAGCAAGGACAGGGAAGGAGTTGCTCCAATTGAGACAAGACTGGGAGGAGGAGGTGGGAGGACCCATGACGGATGGGCAGTGGGAACGGGCCCAGAGGTACCATAAAAAGGTGTCCCGTAACGCGAGATTCCAACAGCTTCAATTGTATGTTACCCACAGGGCTTATTTAACCCCCGGGAAGATTGCAAAGTTTGGGGGATCAGCTATACAGCAATGCCCCAGGTGTGGGGAGGTGAACGCGGGACTGCTACACATGTTTTGGGCTTGTCCGGAGGTGCATAGATTTTGGAACGAGGTCAAGACGAAACTGGCTGGCGGGGGGGTGTGCTGGATGTGGAATCGGCCTGGTCATGGCTTGCTTGGACTATTCCCTAGACCCCGGCATTTGAAACACATAAGCAAGATGAAGGACCTGGCCTATGTCTTGGCCAAACGTAGGATTGCCATGGGCTGGAAGGCGGCCCACAGACCTAGGGTGGAGTTATGGTGGACAGACCTCTTGAGGTGGGCTGAAGCTGAATCTGTAGTCTGGTTTGAAGCGGTCACCAGGGGGGGCGAAGAAGAAGTAGGGCCCTTGCTGGCCTGGCGGCAATTGGTGGCCTCGTTGACAAACCCTCACCAGGGTGACAACGAAACAGAGGACCCGGTTGATGGCGGTCTAGGTAGGGCGCCACCCAGTGATGTTCCCATAAACAATTTGTGAGAACCGGCTCTAGTTTAAAGGGGGAGGGGAGAGTTGGGGAGTTTGAAAATGTGTTGAAATATGATGCTTTCTATGTTTTCAAACAGTTGTAGTGTGTTTGTTTGACCTTAAAAAATATATTTTTTTTTAAAAAAAAGCTCTGGTCAGTGTTAGCTTGTTCTACTGTGTTCTATCTACCTATTGTGAATACTCTGTATACTGCCTAACTCTTCTTGAGAGATGTCTGACTGCTCAGCCACAGCTACCAGGTAAATCTGGGTTGTACAGACTGCTACAAATTGGGTTTACTGCCAACCACCTGTAGTCTTAAATCTTTTGCAGTGGTCCCATAGGGAACTCCAGAGGTTTCTGCCTAACACTCTGCGCTTCACACAGGAAATGTGTTCCGCAGGCTGGTCCGTTTGTTCGTTGTGGGAGGGTGTCAGAGTTGCCAGCTACGGCATACGTTTCAGGGTCAGGTCTTCCCCGCTTATGGCCGCCTGCGTTCAACGCTGGTGCGCTGGTGTCTCCAGCACTCTGCAACTTGGCTTCGCTATCGGGAGACGGGATTCACCTCAGCCTCGCTCGGTGGGGCTCAGATGCAGACCGCTACCCTTGGGGCGCTTCTTCGCACCTCTATCCTGATCCGTCTGGCTCTGGCGTCAGTGTCGGTAGGCGTGCAGCTGTCTCACTCACCTCGCTCCCCATGTGAGAGGTGCACTGCGGGCCGGTTTGCCTGTTTGTCTATTACGGCAGATTATCAGGGTCGCCATCGGAATACTGTGTTCCGGGGTCGGATGATCAGATCCATTCCCTGCTGCTGGCTGTTTGCATCCACCGCTGGTGTGCTACGGTCTCTTGCGCGTCACTGCAAACCTTTGTTTTAAGGAGGCAGTGTTGCCAAAGGGAGCTCAGGCGCAGGCCGCCTGTTTGGGACAGGTTTCCTTATGCTGGTTCTTGTGTACGGTTTTCCTTCAAACTTTGTCTCCATACCCTCTGACTATTGCGGTCCATTAATTCCTCCATATTTGAACGATTGAGGAGTTCCGAAGGGGGTAAATCATGGCGGTTTATGCGGTCTGTGTAGGAGCTGCCAACCCACAGCCATCTTGCTCTGGCTCTCGAGCGCCCCCCCGGAGAGTCAAGTTTTGAATGTTTTGTCTAGTCTTGAAGATGTGAAAGAGGCTGTGACGCCTGTGATTGGTGTAATGGCAATCACTTATTCTTGAGCAACTGCCTTGCTACTGCTGACCATTTATAGTGCAATTTCAGGTTTAATAGATGTTTTAATGAACATTACATACTCATCTGTGCCCCAGATAAGGTTTTGAGGTGGGAGTATTTTATACACTCTTTTATAGAGTGTAAACTAAATTGCAAGAGAAAAAATAACTTGCCTCAGCAAGAGTGTAAAGTATGAAACAGCATAATGGATCTGTTAAAACGATTCTTCCCATTTTAATTTTTTTTCCATCTTATGTTCAAGTATCTACTGTTTTTCTCTGGCACTCAGATCCTCAGGGGCCTCCCTGAAGGGCCCCCCCCCATAACCGAAAGGTGAACACGCAATCCACTAAGCAAGGTAGGTTAGGAGGGCTATGAGGATCAGTGGAAGGAACATCCATCAGAAAGAATATTCCTGAGAGGTATTTGTTCTTCTAATGGAGTCCTTCCTCCTACAGATTCCTCATCTACAACAGACTGCCATAGAAATACGTATATCTGGAAGAGGGAGAAGAGCAAGGACACGCCATGTACCAGAAAGCTCTAGCGGACCACCTGACCAAAATGTGCACCCTGCCCTTAGAGGAAATGCAAGCTCCATGTTTGATGAAAATGTGCAGTGAGGACTAGGTAGCCACCTGGCAGATGACAAGAACTGGGACTCTTCTCTTTGCAATGCAGAGGTAGCAGCTAGGCCTCTGGTCGAATGAGCTCCAAGACCTACAGGCAGATCCTTTTCAGCCAGATTGTAGCATTCTGAAATGCAGTGGTTTGATACACATCAACAGGATTTGTTTGGTCAAGGCCCTGCCAGCACAGGCACCAGCATAACCCATGAAAAGCTGGTCATCCTTCCCGCCATCCCTCGTCCCGGAGATGTAGTAGTTGATGACCAGCACTGAATCCTGCCAATGGATCGCTTCTCTGGCTTGGAAGGATGAGGCGGCGGAAAAAAGACAGAAGTTACTTACCAACTGTAACGTTCTTTCGACTAGATATTCCGCCCACGTATTCCTAATCTTATGATATTCGTATTCGCCAGCTTCGCTGCTCTGGAATTTTTTTTTCGCCAGAGGGCGCTGTTCACAAGGTCGTGGCGTCGATGCCCCTCGATGGGCTCCGTACCGTGTCGACGTCACCATCAGTAAAAATAACTTGTGCTGCGCCCGTTGGCTTCAGTTCTGTTTTTCAGAGGAACTATTCGAGGAACACCCAAGCGTGCCTCATGACAGACAGACTCTTTGTGAGAGGAAAGTGTAAGTAACGTAAACTGCACTGCGGGGCAGGATGGGCGGGGTGATGAGGAATATGTGGAAGGAACATCCCGCCGAAAGAACGTTACAGTTGGTAAGTAACTTGTTCTTCAAATGGATTGTGTCCTTCCACATATTCCTCATCTTATGATAGACTCCCTTAGCAGTGGTAATTTTGGAGGTGGGAGTACTAATTATTGTTCTCATGGACGGAATGAAGTACCACCTTGGCAAATAAACCCTCATTAGAGGAAGAAGCATCTAAGCAATAATGCTTGATGAAGGTGTGCATTGATGCCCATGTTGCAGCTGAACAAATATTTGCTGCAGGGAATCCCCTCTTCAGAGCACAGAAGTAGCCATTCCCCTAGTAGAGTGGGCTCGCAGCCCATTTGGTGGGTCTTTTCCCGCCAATCTGTAGCATTCAATTATAGCTAGAATGATCCATCGGGATATGGTCTGTTTTGTCACCGTTAATACCAATTTATGGACAGTATAACCTACAAAAAGTTGGTCATCCTGACGCAATTTTGACATTCTTGAAATTTAAAAACAGAGTCCTTTTAGGGTCCAGTCTATGCAATCTCTCCTCTTCTTTGCCCAAATGAGGAGGAGGTTAGAATGTTGGTAATATGATTTTTTGTAACAAATGGAAGTCAGAAACTACTTTTGGTAAGAAAGATGGTTTAACTTTAAGAACTACGTTGTCCTTGTAAAACATAGTATATGGGGGTTTACATGAAAGAGACTGTAGTTCACTAACCCTGCGGGCTGATGTTAAGGCTAAAAGGACAGTCTTTAGTGTTAGAAGCCTCAAGGGACATGAGTGTAGAGGCCTTTCAGGAATTGAATCATTAATGGTATTTTGAAGTAGGAAACCTCTTCCGAGGAGCGCTTGAAAATGGACAGCGCAGCAAGATAACCTTTAATTAGATGCAATAGGAAAGAAGGCACCATTGAGATGCCACATTGTAAAGGGTCCACATCCTTATCTTTGCACTAGTTACTGAACTTGTTCCAACGACATTGGTACAAAGATTTCATTGCTGGCCTAATGGCTGAAAGCAAAATCTCCATAACGTCATCCGGAAGATCCCAATCCTTGTATCTCAACCTCTCAGAAACCATGCGTGAAGGTTGAGTGTCTTGACCTCTGGATAGAGAACCCAACCTTCCTCTTGCGACAGAAGATCCTCTCTCTGCGGAAGATGTATTGGAGGGCAGATGGACATGTCCAGAAGGTCCGGGTACCACGTCCTCCAGGCCCAATCCAGGGCAATAAGGAGCATGGTTTTCCTGAACTTTCTCAACCTCCTGATTACTTGAGGAATCACGGGGAATGGAAGAAACGCGTACCAAAGTGGAAACTTCCAGTCCACCACGAACGTATCTCCTACAGCTCCTCTCGGAGGAAATTCCCTTGAGCAGTACTGTTCACACTTCCGGTTAACCGTGGTCGTGAACAGATCCACTTGAGGGGTTCCCCAAAGGGCAAAGATCTCCAGAAGGACTTCCTGAGCTAGCTCCCACTCGTGGGAGACTGTGCTCTGCCTGCTCAGAGCGCCTGCCGCTGTGTTCTGCTCTCCGGCTAGGTGAACTGCCGATCGAGAGATTCCTTCTTGTATTGCCCAGAACTAGAGCTGCATTGTCTATCTGCACAGTGGTAGTGGCCCTACACCTCCTCTCTTGTTGAGGTAGTACATGGCCACTGTGTTGTCCGTCATTATCAGGACATTCTTTCCCTGTACAGAGGGCAGGAAGGCCTTCAGAGCTAGTCTGATTGCCCTCAGCTCCAATAGATTGATATGTAGTTTGGACTCCGATGGAGACCAACGACGGCTGATTGTCAGATCGTTGGTATGGGGTCCCCAAACCTTGAGTGAGGCATTCGTTACTACTGTTATCTCCGGCCATGGTTGCCAAAAAGATTCTCCTTTGAGGATGTTGTCGTTGCAAGCCCACCATAGTAGTGCCTGAGCAACTGCACTCAGGACTTGCAGAAGATCCAACATGTTCCCCGAGAACTGGGACCACTGCGTTCTGAGGGCCCACTGAAGGGATCTCATTCTCAATCTGGCCTCTGGCACCAGAAAAATGCAGGATGCCATAAGGCCGAGCAACCTCAGAAAATTGAAGGCCAGCAGATGCTGGGCATTCTGGAACTTTGTTACCATCTGCAGAATGTGGAGAGCTCTCACCTCGGGAGGCGAGGCTTTGCCCAATGAAGTGTCCAAAACTGCTCTGATAAACTGGAGCTTTTGGGATGGTATCATGCAGGACTTCTTGAAATTGAGGGAGAAGCCCAGTTTGTGAAGGAAGTGACAGGTGATCGACCGAATTTTGAGCTTGTTCGGGAGAACGTGCTCTGATCAACCATTCGTCCAGGTATGGGTAGACGGGAATCCCCCCTCTCCTTAGACTCACTGTCACCACCGCCATCAGCTTGGTGAAAACCCTTGGGCGGAGGTCAGCATGAATGGCAGAACTCGAAACTGATAGTGAGAACAGCCAACTGCGAACCTCAGGTACTTTCTGTGCTTGGGATGGATTGGCACATGAAAGTAAGCACCCTGAAGGTCCAATGATACCAACCAGTCTTGGAGTTGCAGAGCCTGAAGGA
This sequence comes from Ambystoma mexicanum, assembly GCF_040938575.1. Classification (NCBI taxonomy): domain Eukaryota; kingdom Metazoa; phylum Chordata; class Amphibia; order Caudata; family Ambystomatidae; genus Ambystoma; species Ambystoma mexicanum. The sequence goes on from NC_090940.1 coordinate 221,065,916, forward strand.
TCTGAGAAAGGGTTACCATCTTGAACTTGTCCTTCCTGAGGAACTTGTTCAAATTTCTTAAGTCCAAGATGGATCTCAATCCTCTGTCCTTCTTTGTGATGAGAAATTAAGGGGAGTACCAACCCTTGTTCCTCTCCGCTACAGGTACATGTTCCATTGCACCTTTCTCTAGCAGAGTTAAAATGCCCTGCAACAGGAGCGGATCTGGAATTTTGGCAGAGTTGGTACCCGGTGGATAGTCCTGAGGCCTTTTTAGGAAAGGAAGGCAGTAACATTGAGCTACTGTTTCCAGTGCCCAAGCATCTGAAGTAATGCCCTGCCATTCTTTCAGATGTTGAGAGATTCTGCCTCCCACTGGGGTTTTGTGTGATAAGGCCTCAGAGTGATTTGGAGGCCCCTGCAGGAGCGGCTGATGGTAAAGATGCTGTTCCTGAGGATGGCTTTGCAGTCTTTCCTCGTACACCGCAAGTGACATTTCTTTTGCCTCTTTGAAAGGCCTGTCCTCTTCCTCTACCAAAAGAGGAGTAGTACCGAAAAGGACGAACCCTCCAGGAAGATGATCCCGAATAGGGTTTCTGAGGCTGTTGCATGGAGGCGCTAAGAGATTTAGCTGCCGCTTTTGAGGTCTGTAGTCTTTCTAGGCTTTCATCAGTCTTACTATCAAACAGCCTGAAGCCATCAAAAGGCATGTTGATAAGTCTGGACTGCACATCTGGTGCAAACCCCGACTTTCTCAACCACACAAATCTTGCGTAGCACTGTGCTTGTAGCCATGGACCTGCTGATACTTTCAGCAGTGTCCAGTCCAGACTGGAGACATTCCCCCATTACCTCCTTTCCGTCTTTGACAATATTCAGGAAGCCTTCCCTTTCCTCGCCTTCCGGAATATGTTCAGCCGCCACTGAAATGCAGTCCCACAGGGTATGTGTGAACCTGGCCAGGGTACGGGTGACGTTCGTTGACTTTAAAGCCATGCTACCCGAAGTAAAAACTTTACAGGCCCAAGCATCTACCTTCTTATCCTCTCTATCCGGAGGGATAGTTGGATATGCAGTCTGTCTTGTAGTTGCAGCCTGAAGAACCAGACTTTCTGGAGTGGGATGTATGTTCAAATACTCAGGATCAGAAGTAGAAGATCTATACTTCTTAGGGAAATTACTGTTTACGGCAGCAATGTTGTCAGGAGCTTCCCAGTTCTTTTCTACTGTTCTCTGAAGTGCCCTATGGAAAGGGAGAACTGGGTCCTTCTGGGGGCCCCGATCTAGAATATCCGTCATATCATCCCAAAGGTGGGTGAGGCTCTACCCCAACCCATATATTCCACCACACTATTCATTAAACTCCTGTACCCTGAATCTGCATGTTCTACAGGGTCAGGTCTCGCAAATTCTAACTCAGGTGACACATCAATGCCACTAGCAGAGTGAAGAGGCTCACAAAGGTCTCTCATTTTTGATTATGGATCTATTATCAAAGACATAGACTTTAAAAAGTCTGATTTTGGTAATGGAGTAAATCTCCTGTCTTGTTCATGAGTTTTCGTCGAGGGAATGGAAGGATCCTTCGATGGTATCGAAGGAATCTTCGACGACACCGATGGAGTCTTCGACAAAGGCGTCGAAGACGCTTTAGTCTTGGATGCCGAAGCTGTTGCGCCGATGGCGTCAACAAAGTTGCATATGTTTTCGACGACTTCTGTTTTTTATGCAGTGTCGGGGAAACACTCTACTCTGGAGGATTCCTCAACGATTTGACGTCGACTCGAGTCTTACGAGTTTCACCCATACTACTGGGTTTTACCGCAGTAGTTCCTGACTTCCCTGTGTTGTCCGATGGAGCGACCGGGGTCTGGCTCTTTTGAGGCTTCTTTGAGGGGCTAGAGGCCGCATTCTCAAACACCTCCATCATCTTTCTTCTAAAATCTTCCCATTTTCCTGGGTAATCCGACTTAGTCGGGCATCGGACCAATTCTGTAGATGTATCAGATGATGACGAGGGAGATCTATGTCTTCTTTTAACTCTTTTTGAAGAGGAAGATGAAGAGTGCCTCGATCTACTACGAGATCGGGATCTCTTAGAGTGTTTTTTGTGACGCTCCGATTCTTTCGAATCGGACGATTTTTGATGTCTTTTTGACAACGGCTTCGAAGAGGCCTTAGAAGCACCCCGCCCCACCGCCAGTTTACCTTTCCTTTCACGAAGGGCCTTCTCCGTCATTGACTGACAGGAGCCACAGTCGCCGGGTCGATGATCTGAACCCAGGCACAAAAGACAAATGCAGTGAGGATCTGTTATCGACATCTTCGAACCGCAGTCGATACATTTTTTGAACCCCGTCTTGGGTGTAGAAGGGGTAGATGAAGACAACATTTTCTGAGAAAATTTCGAAGCGCGCCGTTCGAGAGCAAAGCAATCGGAAAAACTGAACTGAAGCCAACGGGCGCGGCACAGGCTATTTATACTGATGTTACGTCGACAAGGTACAGAGCCCGTCGAGGGACATCGACGCCACAACCTCGTGCACAGCGCCCTCTGCCGGAAAAAAAAATCCAAAGCAGCGAAGCTGCCGAATACGAATATCATAAAATGAGGAATACGTAGGAGGACAATCCATGCGAATGAAGGATTTTTTGAAAGAGATGGAAGTCTAAGACTACCTTCCGGAGAAAGAATGCTCTCAGTCTCAACATAACCTTCTCTTTAGAAAAATTCAAATGGGGAGATAGTAATGTGTTAATTTCAAGAGTGGAAGTTAAGAATGACTGGGATATTCTGGGGATGTAGGTGCCATTGAGAGATTTCTGATGTGCTTGGGCTACTGTGGTAAATGGGTCGGAGCCTAGTGATAAATCTATGCAATGCACAAGTAACTCTCAGTTTTGTTTTTCTTGATATACTTGAAAAATGATTAATCTCTTTATTGCTAAGTGTGAAAAACCTAAGGACTTTTCCACTGTACTCCCCTAGAATCTCTTACACAAGTGGCCAGGGAAGGGCCATTACTCTTGGCTCCCGACCCTGGGGGTGGACATGCGAGGGAGGATCACATAGGTTTGGGGTCCTCAGGGAGTGAGGGAGGGACACCCAATGGTGAGACATGGTATCCCCCTTTTCTAACTATCCCGGAAATCACAGTCCCTACCTATAGTCCCCACTTCAGCTTCCCCAAACTACTTAGACGATGAAGAGGAGGAATAACCGGATGAGGATTACCTCCTGTGTGATATCTAGAGCCATGTCACACTAATGAGGTCAGGCAGAGTCAGGCATATCATCTCAATCACACACATCTCAGACTTGTTAACGCTTAGCAGAGTGATAAAAGGTGGCAGGCACAAGCACAAAGAGAGCGAGACTGGGAGCCGAGAGAAGCAGCTCCAAAGAGGTCAAAGGAGCAAGGTGCTGTCAAGCGGGCAGGCCAACGGACTACGCGAGAAAAGCTGCAAGCGTCAGAAACCCTTGCTGGAGCCCCGTGTTTGCAGACAGGTGTGAGCGACTTGAACAGAACAGTGTGTGCAACCGAGAAGCACGCCTTGCAGGTACTCCAGGACAGCCAGCTCCCCTCCTAAGCACGAAGCAAGGTTGGGGAGGAAACACAAGGCTGCAGGCGACGGCCTTGGAAGCAAGCAGGAAGGCGTCGCTGAAGAAAGCCCCCTCCCCACTCCCCCTCAGTAAACGACCAGTGATTGATCTGAAGGCCAGCTTGTGTTAGAAGTAGGCGGGGGAGCAGTGTTAACGAAAGGTTGCGATAGAACTGCAGAATGTTTAATGAAACAGAACTGTTATGGTAAGACGAGAAAGGATACAGATTGACAGTTGGGTTAGCTAGGAATCATTGTCCCTTCTGAATACTCTATAATTCTGCATAAAAGTAACTTTCTGTGCAAAAGGGAAGGCAAGATTTAGGAAGCAATTGAGAACCGACATTAAGCAAAGCAAATACAGGAAAAGTATACGCAACCTAGGAAGCTGAAGAATTATGGACTATTGAAAGTAAACAGTTGTGAAAGGCCAAGCGGCCAAAGTAAGAAAAGGCAGGCTCGAGCCCAGCAGAGCGAGCCCTGTAATGAACTATTGAAGAACGGAAAGTGCATTTTGAAATACTGTGAAATGAAGGTGAACATTGTGTGCTGCGGTTAAAGAAAAGGGAACATTGAAACAGGTTTTGAGTCCCGCAGAGGAAGGCCTGTGTAGGACGATGGTACTTTAATTGTTTCAGAACTGAACTGTACATGGAAAACGAGAGCAAGAGAGCCTAAATGAGCTGTTGAACTGTGCAGGTGCCTCAGTAAGTCAGAGTGTGCTGAACTTGATGAAACTGTGCCTGTCACGTATCCATCTGAACTTTCTAAACCCCTGTGCTAGTAAACGTGGGGAAGGGAACTACTATACAAGCCATTCTGACACTTCTTTTGATAACAATCTTGATGTCTTTCTTTCCCCTGTACAGATTTGCTGTTAGAGAAAGAGGGCTAGGTTAGGTTCCTTTAGTATAGGCCTCATAATTTGACTTAGACTGATGAGAACTGTTTTTCTTTTGTTTCATGGTCGAGACTATGCCCATGTTAGAGTTAAAATTAGCTAGGAATTACTCCAACCCTGCTGATTTTTCTAAATAAAAGGTTTTGAAACTTGCATCTGTTGTCGTGTATATCTGCTGTTGATAACATGAAGTCTTTTCATTAGGTTGTCCATTATATTGGTTTAAGGACATATTTCATACCCAGAAAGTAACCCAGGGGACCAATAGCACCAAAATATGTTGCACAAAAAAAGCTGCAAGCGCATAGGATTTTCAGAAATTTAAGAGCAGAATTTCAAAGACATTAAATCAGTGGATTCTCATAAAGTGGCGCCCCCCCATGTTTTTTTAACTTACTTTTAAACTAATCTGCAGAGTGAGAGAGAAGACAGTGCATCTTTTTTCTGTTCCAAGTATCAGTTACCAATAGAGGTTTCAGCACTGATGACTGTTTTGTTCTAGTTCATCAGCGGAAGAACAATGATATGTGGATAAATCAGATCTTGTCTTTGAAGAAAAATATGACATTTCATACACACTGGCTCTCTCATAAGTATTTTAATTCCGATATAGATGAGAAAAAGCATTCTGCTCAGGGAACTCTTCAACTGGTGGAGATTGCTGTATTTTATCAGTAAGCTAAGAATTTCATTATCATTTTTGTCTTAAAACGAAGGACTTTAAAATTTCCTGGTAAGAATGTTTTTTTATTATTGAAATTCAAGAAGTGTGGCCGGTTACAACCAATCTCAGATGAAAATTGTTTACAAAGGTTGTAAAACGACTCTCATGCCTCGTATTCTAGAAATAAGGCGATTTTTATCGTGAGGTCTGTAGAAATTAAACAACTTGGGGAGACTTAATTTTGCCTAGGGGCTTGCAAATTAGCAAGCTGGGTCCTTGATGCCAAATATATTCTATTCTAGCATCCTCAATTGGGGCAGAGGCACAGTTTATAAGCCAACATCTTTTGACAATCCCAAGAAGGACAATGCTAGTTTTCATTTATTATTTACCTTCACCAAAGTAGCAATTGCAATCAATACCGGCAACATATTTTACCTTGAAAATAACCGTTAACTCTTACCTTAGGAGGTAGTGGAGGTGGTACCACTCGTTTCAGAGTTGACCTAGAGAAGAATAATAAAAAAATTAACAACTTATTACTGGAAAATCACCTCTATGAATAGGTTCAAGGCAGCTGGTTAATAGAATAGCAAGGTTTCTAGTGAAAACAATATTACTGTAAATTAGCCTGAAACTAGACAGTGGCCTTTTAACCAGTTTTATGTAAAATGGTTGTCAAAGGACACCAGAAAGATAAACAAATGCATTCACTCACAAACAGCATAATTTGAAGAAATGGACTGTAGGGTATTAATAGCATCAATTATGCCAATGTTCCGTCCATTACTAAAGAACCCCAAAAGGGGGAGAGCATTTATATAGAATCTTCAAGGAATACAGAGTCCTAGATAAGGCCAATGCACAAAAATACTATAACAATACATTGGGTACAATTTAGCACATAAACTGTGCTGCATTTTGTGGATGATATTTAATTTGCGATCAGCACCCTGGGAAGAACATTTTATTCTGCCCAGCATGTCAGGATGGAGGATTGTGAGCAGATTCAGAGCAGTGTCACTCAGAATTTCCTTGAAGGAACTATGGAGACAAAAACTGTTCCAACATGCACGAAGATGATTGAGAGGAACAGGACTAAGGGTCAACCAGATTATGATGCTTAATGGGGATTCAATACTCCATATGATAGCTACCATATGAAGTGATGCAGAGACAGCAACTCTCCAAGGCCTTATTTAGGGTAGTACATACCCAATTGGAGAGTAGGCTTTCAATGATTTGCAATCTACAATGAATGATGAGCCAACATCAAGAGATTGTTGCTGTTGCAGATTTAATACACATAATACATCTGATTGTTTCTGTTTATTTACACACATATGGTAGTGTGAAGAGGCTCAATAAAGAAAGTTTAAAACGTTAAAAAAAAGAGTGGCCCTCTGTGTACAAGAAAAGGAGAGAATGATATGGGGAGCATGCAATGAAAGGCACGCATGATGTCTGTCTTTGGTAGTATCACACAAGAGAGAAGAAGGAGTACTGTCCAAATACAGAATTTGAGGGGCACACCATAGATGCATATCAGCCTGTCAAACACATGATAATAACAGGGAGTTCACACATCTAAATGGCAGGTCTGCAAGTATGAAAACCTCTTGCAGTATATGCCTTTTTTAGGCTGAACTAATGTTTATGTATTACACTAAGACCTTTAGCTTCAGCTCTGTTTTGCATTTGATACGATATGATAAAATAGATAGATAGATATGATAGAAATTATATTTGGTAATTTCAACCTTGTCAATGAATTTCTATTGGTTATTTTAAAGTTAAACTCAGCTGCCAGTAATGTATCCCTGCTTAACATGAATATTTCTTTCCTCTAATGGAATCTCTGATTAAGACTTATGAGAAATCCACTCAATGCTTTAAACAAGATTTGTCAAAATGGTTAAATGAGAAAACTCTCAAAATGCAAGAGGACCTAATCAGTGGAAGAACAAATAAAATGGGCACGTCCTACCCCTTTTCTCTACACCCCTGAAAACGGATTGTGCAGAACTGTTGTCATTGTTACAGGGATGCTCCCACTCCTTTCTTTGGACGTGCACGTTAACGTTTGCGCAATGACTGTGACTGGGGATATTGAATAAGAAAATGCAGATGACTTGGGAAAAACCTTTTAATTTAAAGAGAAACTGTAAATCTTTTAGAAGGCACAAAGAGGAGCGTGTGAGTATCTGTTAATGTTTTAACCGTTTATTATCGTTGCTCTTTTTTCAGAGTAAGAGTCACAGTGTGCGACTATGGAGAACCTGTGGGCGTCCTCCCATCTACTCACCTTGGGTATTCCTCTCAGGTGCCAGGGAAGGGCCATTGCTTTTCGATGCCAACCCTGGGGGTGGATATGCAAGGGAGGATCACCAGGTGTGGGGGGGGGTTGCTAGAGGATCTTTGGGGAGTGGAAGAAGAAAGTCATCAGGAGAGACACGGTATATCTCGTTTCCATTCCATAAAGAATCCTCAGTCCTTGAGGCTTTTATAGGGTACTGCCAAAACACGCTCCAGTTCTTCTTTTAAAACTAGCCTCTGGATAAAACCCCTGTATCAGGGGGACTAAGGAAGAAAACTACAACAAGAATGCGTTATTATATGGACAGTATATTCCCACATTCAGCCCCTCTGGTGAAATTAAGAAGTCATAAGTCATCAGAATATCCTCTACCCACCTTTATTAGCCGTTATCAATCCCTTTCTGTCATTCCTCCTCAGTCACACCACTATAGTACTGGGACAAAGAAGAGGCGACTAGGAGCAGTACACACCAATATGTCATTTCACCACTTTGGTACTGGGACGAGGAAGATGTCTGAAGGCTGTTATGAGGGTCAGGCAGGTCCAGAGAACACCAATAACTATGGTCAGGCAAGGCTTAAGGACTCGCCCCTGCAACCTGTTAAGTGGTTGCAGGTGCATAAAAGGTGGAGCTGACAATCAAAGAGAGAAGCCAGCAGGAGAGTAGCCAGGCTGTGCACGTCCGGCCTGCGAGGAGAGAAATCCTGGCGAGAGGGAGGCTGCCGTGGAGAGTCCTGCCTTGAGGTCAGGGCATTGGCAAATACCCAGCAGAGACAGACGCTGAAGCCTGGGCGGGCCACGGAAGGGTCAAAACTGTTCACGCCTCCTTGGTCAGGTGCCCACAGCCGGAGCTGTGGGGCACGGAAGAGACCCCAGTGCTGCAAACTACCAGCACCATCCGCGAGTGGTGAACAGAGCTGCATGCAACTCACAGAGGTTTCCAAAGTGCGAGCATGGCTCACAGCATCACAGGGACGTGGAAGCAGAGCAGAGAGCAAGGGAAAGAAGACACACCGGAGGCCGCCAGGGTCCGGTGAGAGAACAAAAGAGAACACTTGTACCAGGGTGCTCATGGGGCTATTGTGAAGCAAATGTAATTGCTGGATGAACGAAAATCAATATGCAAAGGAAAGTGAACCTAAAGTGAGGGGTTATACTACCAAGTTGAACTATGAGAGAAAGCCTTGTAAATAAAGCATTATTGAATACTGAACTAAAGGAAAGCTTTGAGAAGCTTATGAATGGAAAACAAGTATGTGTGAAACGCAAATAATACATACTGAAAGGCAATTAACGAATCCTATGCGAAAGTGACAAAGCAAGTGATGAACATTACTGAAGACTGTGAAGGTAATGTGGTGAATGATAGTACACTGTCCACCAAACCTTTTGTATAATTTGTGAAGGGTTATCCTTAGTTTGGAGGCTTGTTTGGTGGAGCAGTATAAATACCCCGTCCTCTACCTCTCTTAGTGTCAGTTGAATGATAGTTAACACCACAGAGTGAATTGTGTGAAAAGAACACATTGTGGCAAAGCCAAGAGACTGGCAAGGAGAAACCAAAATATAAGTGAACCAAAGCACAGGGACAGTGACAAAGAAACCTGTGTGGGCAAGAAAGCCAAGGGTCATCAGTTGTGTGGCTTGTAATGGGTGGACCAGGTGGTCCGACAAGTGCGCCTAGACCGAAGATACCCTGTTGGTGAAAGTCAAGGAAACATACAGATATGCATGAAAGAGATTGCTGAAGTGGAAGCAGAAGAGAGCAATCTATGTAAACTCTTAAGGAATCAGAAGCAGTGTAAAGTTAACCTGGAACTAGTTTTGGATATTAAGAGACATAAACAAAGAGTGAGCTGGCAAGCTGTACAAGTCGAGGTCTTGGGGAAGGGAAACCTAAGACCTTGTGAACTGTTTTCTTGCCTTGGGGAGAGGAACCCTGAGGCCCCCTTTTTGAATTAAGTTTTCTTTGTGGAAGAGACAGCCCCAAGAGAGTTTTAGAGATTGCTTTGAACTTGGGGATGAGAACTCTGAGACGTCTAGACGTATGTCATTGCCCTGGGGAAGCAAACACTGAGGCCATTTCAGAACAGTGTTGTCATCTGGGGGAAGGGAACCCTGAGACCCCTTTTTGAACTGCATTGTTGCTTTGGGGAATGGAACCTTCTCTTATCTTATCATAATTAAACTTGTAGAGCGCAGCATAAGCCCAAAGGCATCTTGGCGCTAAGCTAAAGGCGATCCGTCCAATCCACAGGAAGAAACTAAAACAGGAGAGTCTTAAGTGCTCGACGAAATAGTAAGTGAAACTCAATGCTGCGCAGAAGGAAAGGACGCTGGTTCCAGGCTTTTGCAGCAGCCACCGAGAATGCACGCCCACCCATACGAGCAAGCCTGTCCCATACGGGGCTGTATAGTCTTCAGATCTTGTGAACGAAGAGGCCTGGAAGGTATATACAGACTAAATTTATTCTGACGAAATTCAGCACCTAATCCATAGAAGGCCTTGTGCACTATGCACAATGCTTTGAACCTAATACGTTGCTCAATGGGGAGCCAGTGGAGATGCCGCAACAGCAGGGTTATATGAACATCCCAGGGAGGGCGAAGAACTGCCCTAGCAGCCTCGTTCTGCAGCAGCTTGAGGCGCTGCAAAAGATGTTTTGGAACCTCAAGGCCCATTTGGAACTGTGTTATCTTCTTGGGGAAGGGAACCCCAAGACTTTGTGGAACTGTTTTATAGGTTTTGGACACAGACAGAATTTTAAGTTTAACTTTACTGACTCAGACAGTCCTTAGTTTCTTTAGGTAGGGAAATCCCAACTTAGCATAGGGCAAGACAGGCCATATATCATCCGGAAATTTTAGTTAATAAAAGTATTTTATTTGAACTTTGAAATCTGTTGTATGTGTCTTGACTCATGATGCCATCACAGTACACACTGACATTTTATTTAAAAAAAACTTATTTTTAAGTATCATTAAACAAGGGAAATACATCATTTGAAAGGAACCCAGTTTTCTTTTTTTTTTAAATGTAAAACCCTCGACAAATACCTCTTTTAAGAATGTGTAGCGTAATATGTTCTGTTTAAATGACATTCAGTTTCAATCTCACTTCACTAAATGTGCAGTACAAACATTACTAAATGGCTTGACCAAGAGATGCAGCTATGCCAACACATGCAAGAAATGCCACAGAAAAATGCACTTACTCTTCAGCATCTTCAAAGCTATCACCAAATCGTGTAAGAGGCGCCCTAGAAAAAAGTTATAAAATTGAAAACAGCACACAATATTGAATTATTTATATTTACACATGACATCCCATTAATTGTCATCAGTTGGATATTGTAATCAGTTAGATACAAGAAAGTAGCACAATTATATGGGACCATTGCACAAGACAAAAGGTAAAGTTACCCGTATGGTGATTAAGTTACGCCTAGCACCCCATTAACCGATTTATGCAGTGCGAGAAAGGGGAGGTATTCTCACTCCTACTCCCCTTGGATCCTCCATGCAGGTGGCCAGGGAAAAGCCATCGTTTTTGGATCCTGACCTTGGGGGCAGAGGAGCGAGGGAGGATCACTTGGGTGAAGGGCCCTTGAGGATTGGGAGTGGGGTGCCCTTTGGCGAGACACAATATCCCCCTTTCCTTAGTGGCAACCAATCTAATGCTCCCCCATCCTTGATGGGATATTATAAGTCAGTTCCCTTCAATCTTTCACATGTAAAATTTGACAGTACTTGGACGAAGAAGAGACCACCAAGAGCAGTGAAGATTACCTCTTTTCACCACTTTGGTACTGGGATGAGGAAGAAGACTTCTAAGAGTTGTGAGGGTCAGGCATGTCCCTCCGATTGTGGTCAGGGAGGGCTAATTGGTCAGCCACACCCGCAGCCTGTCAAGGGACTGCAGGTTTATAAATGGAGATCAGTCAGACAGAGGAAGAGAGAAGGAGCGTGAGACGGGGTGCAACGTGTGAGGCAGCTGTGGTGGTAGTGGAGCAGCACAAACCAGGATGCCGGCAAGACACAAGACACCTAGTGGAATTTGGGGACCTGATGCAGCTGTGCCGAGTGATTTCACCAAGCCTGGTAGCTTCCACACCCTTGAGCGGGCAACAGGAGCTGCCGTGGAGCTGGAGCAGAGAGGACGCTGCCCGCATGCCGACCGAGGCACAAAAGCTGCTGTGTGCGGAAGACGCACAAGGCAGGCCAGCTTGGCTGGCGCCACTAAAGCATAGAAGGCCGGTGAGTGTCGGAAGGGCAAAGAGTCTCTGAAGCGCTCCAACAAGACTGCGAGGGAATACGGGTCTGCAATAAGGAAACACTGCTGTTGAACTAAAGAAAAACTTAACTTAAAAAAGGAGCTAAGTGAAGGTGACTTGGTGCACAGGAGCAAGTGCCAAGGAAACCTGTATGTGTGTTCTGAGGAGTCCTGGGGCCCTGGTTGCGTGACCTGCAATAGGTGGACCGTGTGGTCTAATAACTGCGCCTAGACCAGAGATCTCTGTATGGTGAAACTTAATAACTCCGAACAGCCTAAAGAAACCACTGCATACGAGCTGGCAACGTGGGCCAGAAAGAAGGTTAAGTTGACCTGATGTCCTGTTCAGACTCCTTTCTTTGGAAATACTATACCAAGTAGAGGTGGCAGAATTGAAGACTTGGCAAAGAGTACTCTGAGGCTTCCAAGAACCACATTTGGTGTCTTAAGAGCGGAGTCTCAAGACCCCTTTGGCTTTTGGATTGTGTTACTGGAAACTTGGGGAAGGGAACCGCAAGTATTGGTTCAGAACTATACAACCTTGAATTGGGAAACGGTAAACTTTGAGAATTTTTCATGGAACTTTCTTGTACTTGCGGAAGGGGAGCTGAAAGTAAGCTGGGAGCTGAAAAAAGCTCAGAACCTTGAGTTGAACACGATTTCGTTTGACTGTGACATCAATACACATTGGTTAATTGTAGTTTTGAGGGTAATGACAGGTTTTGGACACATACAGACTTAAGTTGAACTCTGACTCAGACTTTCCTTAGTTTCGTTCAGGTAGGGAAATCCCACCTTAGCATAGGGCAAGTTGGGCCTTCAACCTTCCAGACATTTAAGTTAATTAACATTTTTTATTTGAACTTTAAGTCTGATGCCTGTGTCATACTTCATGATGCCTTCACAGCAGATTGGCACCTGCCCCAAATATCAAATTAATCGTGTAAAGAGGAGTATTATAGAGGACTTGTGACATATTCCTATTAGCTGAAGGTCTGCGGAGACCAGCAGAAAAGGAAGAAAGCCACATATGTTCTTTTTCTAATCAAAGGCCAAGAGAACCTTACCTTAGAAGACAGGGCTCCTGAACGTTCAGAACAGGGAAATTAGGCATTCGGTGTTCCAGCTATGTGCACATTTTATTTTATGTATTTATTGTTTGCTTGTTAGGTGCTTATACAAGAAGTAAATACTGTTTCAAAGTAAAATACATTTGAGGACAAAGCAATGTTGGGAAAATCCAGGATGTCACCAATTAATTGAGCTCCCATGAGACGGATGGATAAGAAATCCTAAACTGCATGGTGTCACAGATGGCTCAAATAATATGCCAAATCCCATAAATATTTTCAGGGTTCTTATTAAAGGTTTCAGCAGGGTGCTAGTGCCACCGCCCTCTCTTGTCTTGATGTAACTTTTTCCATTCTGCCCCAGGCATCCCCATTTCCGGGGTTAGTAGATAGACTATTATAGCTGAGCGTGATAACTAAAAGGCAGTTGCCTTTTCTATCTAGACTCCCTCAAGGACTTCATAAACTCACCCTGCACTATCAGCTGGTTAGTGGGTACCAGAGCAGCCTTCAGACACTCCACCCAACTTGGTTGTCTTCCTGTTGTGCCCTGTCGCTCCTCTCCCGCTCTCTATAGTCTACTCTCCCCTCACTCTACTCTCCTAATCCCAAAACATCCCTCCTTCACTCCTACTTGGTGCGTCCCTCCTCCTTGGTGCGTCCCTCCTCCTTTGTCCATCAGATGTCTCTCACTATTCTGCTACTGCCTTCACACTTCAATGTTATTACTCCCATAGACTCAACTACTTCCACCTCCATACTACTCCCTGCTCCACGCTACCACTCCCTGCTCCACGCTACCACTCCCTGCTCCACGCTACCACTCCCTCCACAATTTATGAGAGGGTCATGACCCTGTCAGGAGGGAGGAATAGGGAGATGGGTGGACCCCAGTCTCTGAGAACCCCTTGTGTGCCATGCATGTAGATTCCTATGAAGCTGTAGCAAAATGCCTCCTAGTACTTGTTCTGGCCAGTGTTTCAGTCTTTTCAATTTCAGTAGGCCAACCCCCATAGTGCACCTGGGAGCAATGGAGAAAACCCAGAGACTGGAGCCAAGAGAACAGAATCAAGAGCAGCTAGGAGATGTACTTGGAATCTTCCTATGAAAAATAATTCAGACATCCAACAACGAACCAGACAAACCCATACGGACAACTGGCGAGTGGGGGTGGGGTGGCAGCAGACAAACTGGGAGTGAGGGGAGACAGCAGGTGGATAGCAAAGACCCAAGAACCCTCCCCAAACCGAATTTCCAACAAAACCTACCAACACCTGAGGAAATCCACATGGAGAAAGAGCAACAAGAGCCTGTGGCTGCTACCACACCAGAGACGGTTTCCAAAAGCATGATGGATAAGGGGGACAGCTTATAGTGTTTTTTTTAAAGCCTCTCACTTGTGAAATCCAGCTTGTGGGGAAAAGATTGCCTGATTAGTTCATAGAGTCAGGTGAGTGCTGCAGCCAATGGAAGGGGGAGGAGTAGACAGCATCAGCAGGACACAGCAGAAAAGGAGAAAGAAGTGGATTTGGGTGAGTCCAGAGGAGGGAGACCAAAAGACCAGGCAGAGTAAGGATGGTGCGGACGAGCGTGGATACAGATTACTGAGGGAGTGTTCAAGGTGAGGCCGAGTGGTACCAGTTTGGGAGAGTGAAGTAGTGGATGAGAGAGTGATTGTGAAGGTGAGTGTAGTAGTGAAGGTGAGTGTAGTAGTGAGGGAAGAGTGGGGGACAGTAGAGAGAAGGGTATTAGTAGGCTGCGAGGAGAAGGGTGCAGGAGAGAATTCTAGGAGGTGAATAGTGAGAGTTAGCGTAGTGGGAGAGTGAGCAGGTGAGCAGGGCACTATATCTCTGGAAGGATGAGCAGGGTCCCATATCTCTGAAAAGAAAGGAGAGCAGTAGGTCAAACAGGTGCGAGTAGTAGTAGTGCAGAGAGGGGATAGTACAAGTAGTGCTGAGCAGGAGAGAAGTAGCAGTGCAGAGCCCGGAAAGTAGTAGGAGTATGGGAGAGTAGCAAGAGTAGTAGGAGTGTGGAGAGAGTAGTAGCCATAAAGAGGGGGGAGAGTAGCAGCAGTGCGTGGATGTAAGAGTAGTAGGAGCGGGGGGAAATGAGAGTAGTGGTGAAATGGTGAAAGTAAGCAGCAGAGAGAGAGGAACATCGGAGGGATAGAGAAGGAAGAGTCAGGTAGTGTGAGAAGAAATGGTGGATGGAGTGGGAGAGAGATGAACACATGGGATAACACATCAGGGTGTGAGAGGAAGAAATCAGAGTGGGGATTGATCGTCTCTTAAGGCACAACCCTACAATCCCTTTCTAACATCATTGATAGCGTAGAGCAGCCTAGGAAGTCTGGGGGAGCTTAGACCGATAAGGCGTTTGCTCTTAGAGAAGTAAAACCTTTGACAGTAGGGAGAAACAATCAGTATATATGAACCTGGGGAGTAGATATGCCTGGGCTAGGGAGGCACTGGTGAATTCTAGATGAGAGAGAGGGATGGCACTTAGTGAGCCCTCTTTTTCAGCCTGGTGCACACATTAAGAAATCTTTCTATCTTAATATTGGGCAATTAGCACATTAAACATATCTTACGTTTTATGAAAATAAAAACTCTTGAACTTTCAGTGGAGCTCTGAGTTATTAAGGCCATCCCTGACAGCTGGCATTATGTATTTTAACTGTTTGTTAGAATGTCTGGCTCCCTTCCCCCTTGTCACTATATAGTGTGTGCCTATCTTCAGTTAGTGGACCCAAATTTAAATATAAGGGTGAGAAGAGTCCTCAATGATATTTACTTTCTTTATAATGTATCGTGTATTTTTATACTATGTGTGTTACTTGCTAAATACTTATTTTATCTGAGAACTGTATATATGTGTGACATAATACATGAATGTGTACATTGTGACAAGGCCAGTAGTCTGACATTGCCAAGATGGGGTGGGAGCCTCACTCAACTAAGGGTGAGAGGATTAGAGATAAGTCTTGAACCAGTGTTAACCCTATTGGAGACAGTGGCAAAAGATAGGACCCCAATTACTGTCCCCTCCCCCTGTGCTGAAATGTTTTATGTAGACCACACATTTCTCAAGACATGCCACGACCAAATGCTTCCAGTTTCTATTAATCTTTTGTAGAACCAGCGCTGAGAATGATAAGGAATGGAGAGCGGAGCGAAACAATCCACAAGGGAGCAATAAGTCTAGGTGCGAACCTCGGTCGCGGCATACACCCCCCCGAGCAGTCACAACAGAGAGAGGGAGAAACTGCTTACCAATACAGCTGTACTGCCACAGACTACATGGAGCTCCCAGGCCACCATTGAAAGCTCAAGCAGCACCAAAGATGCCCCCTGCACCACCAGGTATCTGAACACAAGACAGATCCACCATCCCTTCCAAGACTTACTGAGAGACCCCAATGAACATGAATACGAACATGGGGTTTCTCAGGTCGGCAGTCTTAGTACACGGCAAGTCCCTGTGGAGTAAATGGGCAGGGCTTATCTCGCATTTGACCAATTTCCATTGTGCTAACATCCCCAGAGTGGTGAAGACACGGCCTAATTAGCTGGGGACAGATATCTAATCACAACAGAGGAGGGATACGAGCATGGGGCAGGAAACTAAGTGTGGGTTGTATGAGGTCGAGGTGGTAGACCAAGAGATCAACACGAGAAAAGAGAGTAGCAGCTTGTGGAGATTTGTAAATCAGGTGACGTATAGGCTTAGGAGTGATGGTGGTTCTGCGGTCTGAGTATGCAAGTGTGTAGAGAGGGTAGTGTAGAGTGTGATAAGACTGGTACAGGGTGAAAGGAGGGTGACTGAGTAGGGGTGTGGGAGGAATAGTAGTGTGGGAGGAGAGTAGTAATGGTGGGAAGAGAGTAATAGTAGTACAAGGAAAGGAATAGTGTAGAGGAGGGGAGCAGTGGTGTGAAAAGGAGCAGTGAAGAGGAGTGGGAGGAGAGGAAACAACAAAGGACGGATGTGAGCGCTAGGAGGAGTGAAACATTTGAGGGACAGTAGAGTGGTGGGTGGAGTAAGGAAGGTGAGACAGTAAGTGTAGAAGGGGAGAGTTAAGTGTGGGTGTGAGTGAACCACCCAAAGTCAAAAAGAGTAAGTGCAAGGCACTATCCCAAATTCCCATTAGGACACTAACAAGTGTTTAGAGAAGGGACAGTTAGGAAGTGCCTCAGGGACAGCAGATAGCCAAAGGCAGCTATTAGACAGAAGGGGTTAGCATTTGGTAGAACTAACATGGGTTATAGAGGACACCTGGGGCAGGGAGGAAATTCCAAGGGAGACTAGTGAGAGAGGGACGGCCTTAGGGCCCACAAAATTCTTAAAACCTGTGAACTGCTTTTGAGACTCGAAGTGATTTGCGTGCCATCTATGATGATATATATATATATATATATTCAGTGAAAAAAACTTTGTTAAATGGACGTTATGGTTAAGTTGCGCTACTAAAAACCTATGAAATTCAGTGAAAAAACTTTGTTAAAGGGACGTTATGGTTCCAAGTAAAACCGAAAAACCCTTGAAATTCGCCAGTTATGGTAAGCTAAGCAACCATAACTCGCGCCACCACCGTGCACTGCTAAGACTAACACCCAGGATATCAAAGATGACATCACAAATGTCATTGATGACATCACTGATGACATCACATGTCTGGCTCACTATTTTTTCTTTTGCTGACATATCTAGGCCACATGGTTTTCTTCAGTAACAGTCAGAAACTAAGAATTTTATTTCATTTGTAGACGTATCCTTCTAGTAGGTTCTTACAGTAATTCTCTTAGAGTACAGTCACATCATATGAAAGATATACATATGGGAAAACACAAGCTTGAAAGACAGCAATCCTTTTTGTGCATAAAGATAATCACTAGCCTTATGAGCACTTTCTGATAGTTCTGTTTTTTTTTTATGGCCGTACTTTCCCTGCATATGGTCATATTTGTATACATTGTACTCAGACTACTTTCCTTAGGGTCCAATCACATCAAGTGATACATATACATAGGGTAAATAGCAGCTTTGAAACAGAGCAATCATTTATTTGCATGAAACTAATCAGTTAAGTTATGAATTGTTTCTGCTACTACTTGTGCTTTTTTGCTAACTTCACTTTCCCTGTATATACCCATATTGGTATGTGTTCTTGTGTCTGTGTTTTGTCTATAGTAATGCAATTATGTAATACATGGGTTTTATTAGCTACTTATTACATATTTCACAGTACACAAAAATGTATTAAGAAAACAATTATTTCATTATTCAACATATTAACATTACGAATATCATACCTTCATCTTGTACGCTGCACACAATGTTATGTTTCTGTATGAGTAGCTTAGTATACTAGATAGAACCCCATAATAGGATGCTATTTATATCAATGCATCGTTCAATGCACTTATTAGGGTATATTTCCTGCAATGATTCTTGACACTTTTTTCGCAACATAATAAAAATCCCTTCTACACACATTTCATGAGAAGTACATACACATGTGATGTCATCAGTGATGTCATCAATGACATTTGTGATGTCATCTTTGATATCCTGGGTGTTAGTCTTAGCAGTGCACGATGGTGGCGCGAGTTATGGTTGCTTAGCTTACCATAACTGGCGAATTTCAAGGGTTTTTCGGTTTTACTTGGAACCATAACGTCCCTTTAAGAAAGTTTTTTCACTGAATTTCATAGGTTTTTAGTAGAGCAATTTAACCATAACGTCCCTTTAACAAAGTTTTTTTCACTGAATTTCATAGGTTTTTAGTAGCGCAACTTAACCATAAAGTCCCTTTAACAAAGTTTTTTTCACTGAATTTCATAGGTTTTTAGTAGCGCAATTTAACCATAACGTCCCTTTAACAAAGTTTTTTCACTGAATTTCATAGTTTTTTAGTAGCACAACTTAACAATAATGACTTTGACTTTATATACATGTCATATGGAACTGACTAGATCTCTTCTTATGAACTTGATGTCCGCGAACTTATTTAATGTTCGCGGACATGTTCGGAGAACAGTACCACCACCTAAAAACTCTGGGGAGGTATGTGTAATAGTTATATCATAACATCGGAACATTTAACAAATTCATAAAGCAGCACACATACAAAGTATATGTAGTAATACTTAAAAAATGTTACCCATATATGTAACACACTAACCATTCATGTAAATACAATATGTTTTAAAAAGGAATATACCAAAAGAAGATAAAGTGGCTTCCACCATAATTACCTCACAGACGCTCCACAACCAACAGCAAGACCAGACGTATACACTACTTATTACATATCTCACCAGACATAGTAAGTGCACTTCTTTTTACTCATATATTTATAAACTTTCTATATTAGAAGAAAAAAAAAACATATTACTTTTTTGTTTTCTCACAGAAATGTGTACTACTCTCGACTGGCTAGAGGAGCATTTCCCACGAGAGGAAATGTTAGAAAATAGTCCACCTAATGGTACACACTTTACTATATAAACCAATTAATAAATATTATTTTGTATACATTTAACATATACATTTTTTTTTATTACAGACCATACAAAAATTCCAAGCATCTCACAACAACAATCAGAGGATATCACTCTACAGTAGATTCATCAAAAAATGTACAACCTTATGCAAAATTTTATGGATTTGAAAAACTTTGTGGAAAATTATGTGAAACCCCCAACAGCACACCATTGTCCAACCTGCACTTGTCCCCCCTCACCCTATCCCACGCAGTTAACCCCAAACCCTGTCTATGGACCAAAGCGTTTCGATGACATTTCCTTCCCTTCTTCACCTGATCCCAGTTATCTGGAAATCCCTAATTCTCCTGTTTTTGTTTCCGTTTCTGCCCCACCTTCCCAGTCATAATTGTATATATATATGAAATAAAGTTACTTTTCTTATATTGTGTTGTAATTACTTTCAGTTCCTTGTAATAAAACCAATTTAGGTGTCCATGGACACCGCGGTTGTTCGGAAATGTTCGTAAAGAAACGAAAATGTAACTGTCCTGAGGACACTACATCTGTCCGTAATGTACTCATGCAAGTTGAAAATGTTCTAAGAACACTCGTAGTGTCCTGAAATGTTCATAAAGAAACAAAAATGTCTGTAATGTTCGCTATCAACTTAAAACTGTCCTAAGAACACAATTGCTGTCCTGAAATGTTCCTAAATACACGAAAATGATGTGTCCTGAACAACAGTACAACTGTTTTTAGTGTTCGCTACCCAATTGAAAGTGTTCTAAGAACATAATTGGTGTCCTGAAATGTTCCTACATAAACTAAATTACACGTGTCCTGAAGAACACTATATCTGTCCTTACTGTTCGCTACCAAGTTTAAACTGTTCTAAGAACACACGCGGTGTCCTGAAATATTCGTTTCAAGTGTGACGCAGTTTTAAATTCCTTCAGAACCCGAACAGTGTCCGTAGGACATCAATGCGCATGCGCTAACCAATCTCCGTGCACTTGGTGTCCTGCGGACAGGCGCTTCCTTCGCAGACTAGTTCGCAAACAGATCATATGACCGCGCCCACGCTCATCGTGTGTCCTGAAATGCGGACACTGTTCGTGTCCCCGAACAATTTAAAAGTACATTTTCAGTTAATCCATAATATTTTTCAATAAAATCTCACCATGCCACAAGTCCCACATAGCAATCTTGACTTTCTATATACCTTTTGAAACTTTCCGATCCTTTTTTTGTGTCCCATCTGTCCACGCACAGTGCGCATGTCCGCGGACCGCGCATAAGCACCCCTATAAAAGACCACGCCCAAGAGCTTATTCCCATTGTGTTTCTGGCTATTCTTCAGAACACAGTGATTTTTGCTGCCACCTGCAGACTACACCATCATCGACATGGCATCCTTAGCTGCTGAACTGCCACTTGGTGCTGCACCTGCTTCAGCACCACCACCGCCCCCTCCACCACCACCTCCTCCCCAAGGGCCTGAAGAGGGGAACAGGAGTGAGGATGCGGAGAAGGAAGAAGAGGATGATGAGAATGAGGTAGAGGAAATCCCTACTACCCGCACTAGGCGTGAGTCTTGGGTGTGGCGGTTATTTACCATTCATTTGAATGGTCCTAAGGCTCGTGCGACCCATGTTACCTGCAATGAGTGCAAAATGATACTCAGTCGCGGGAAGCACGGTAACTACAGCTTTGGGACCACTACTATGAAGCGACACCTGAGGTCATTTCACTCTGGGGCTATTCGCAGGGTTGTACCTTGCGAAGAACGTAGCAGGTTGATTTCCTCTACTTCATCCTCTGTTTCTGATCCTGTCACCACAAGGACCACCGCTGTGGGACAGCGTCTTTCTCAAGCTGCCTCACAGGCCATACAGAATGCTGATGACCCTTACCTTTCGAGGGTCACAGTTGTATGTATGTATGTACTGTGACACAGTACTCTGCAGGGGGGAGCGACTTCGGAGTGCTTTTGAGACTATCGTCTCAGAGCACGAGAAGACCTGCTCACTACCCAAATAAAACCCACTCTACATCTTCCTCTCTCAGCTCGCCCTTTCTTATCCCTGTGGTTGGTGTCCCCCCCTTTACCCTCCTCTCCTACTGTGTCGTGTCTGAAAAACCAAAAAAAATACAAAATTACAAAAATAAAAAAAAAATAAGGCTCTTTTCAGAGCCGCCTTTCCCAGTTAAAAAATAGAAGTGAAAATAAATGAAGCAGGGCTCTTTGTATTTTTTAGAAGTCCGCGAACAGTTCGCGAACATTAAAAAAATTGGGTTACTACTCCATCACAAACATTGTAATCTTCTCTGGAAAGAAGTGGTGGTTCTGAAAAGAGCCTTTGGGTGGTGTTTGTAAGTCAAAAATTGTAAATGCTTAACATCTACTTCAAAATCGTTGTTGTAATTCCAAAAAAGGTCGCAATGCATTTTGTACATTTCTCAAAAAAATCTGATTGCCAGCATAAGTAAGATGGACTCCATCTCTGCGAAAAATGTATGTACTACAAAACATAATATTTTCATTGTGAAAAGAAGACATGCCAAAATCTCTTAGAAAGCCACAAACAGCCTTATTAACATTGCACCTTGCTTTTTCCATTTGTGGACCAAATGAAGAAGAACGAAGCCACATTTGTCTCTGCGCAATCCGTGAAAATATCACGTGCGAATTAGGAAACATGTCCATAACCTTCCTCAGTCCTTCTTTCATAGCAAATTGCAAAAAAATTCCAGTCACATGCCCTAAACGGCTAAACGGTTCCCTCCACAATGAATTACAATTATGTCTGGAAGTTGCTCTGTCTCCAAAGTAGCACAGAGAGGTAGCAAATCCAACCACTTCATTCCACGTACTCCATGCCAGTGTACTTCCACATGTGGGAATCCAAGATCTACACCTACTCCACAGCTTTCTGCATGCACCTTCAACCAATGTATCCACGAATCTCCTAAAATCCAAACAATCTGTATTCTGAAACACACAGCCATAGCTATCTTTTGTTCTCTCAGCAAAAAGAGTATCTCAAAAAGTCTCTCCTGGCACAACACACCCACCAAACTTTCCTGACCAATCCCTTTCAGTGATTATTCCAATTTGCATGACTTCTGAACCCAAAAATCCCCGGATGTAACTCCCGATGTCCTGGAACTACCGCCATGTCCGCGGACATATCGTAACATGAACAGCCCTTCTACCATTTCCACTACACTCTCTCTGCCATTCCCTCATTGGATGTACATCAAAAATCACATGACCATGCACCAATCACATTCAAGACCTCTACATCTAACTGCATCATCATAGATCAGCACTGCAAATGTACTCTGAATCTCTCTGAGTACAAGTGTCATATCATTGCCAAGCAGCATCTACCACAAATACTGTACAAATCTACAAGATTTCTACTTGCAGCTCCACGCATATCCATATGCATGAACACAAACTTCAGGTATGCACATTTTCTGTATAGTACATGACATAGCTCGGAACCATTTTTGTTTTACAGGCGGGTGAAATCACCTGATTTTGTTTTTAGCGGGTGAGACGCCCATTGGAATGAATGGGCGTGCAGGAGGCTTGGCGGGTGAGTCGGCCCTTTACAAGGCGTGTGACACCCGCCAAAAGCATGTGACTTGAGAGCTATGGTAGATGAACACATTTTCAAACAGACTTTTACCTTGTAAAATCTGTTAAATGAATTTACTGTACTTTTTTCAATTTCCTAAAATCAACTACCACTTATACACCTTTATACTTTTTACTTTCTTTAAACACACACACTCAAATCATGTTAAACTAACATTTTTTAAATGAAATATATAGACTACATATATTCAAACAAAATTGCATGCAAACACAATCTATGTTTAAACCTTTATAAAAATACTTATACAATTTCATATTTTTTGTTTTTACTTAATTACTTTAAATTAGACATGACATTGAGGCGCTATTACCTAGAACAGTTTAATTACAGAAATAGTGGTATTCACTAATATATTATAAATTTCACAAGACATAGTAAAGATATTTTATTTTTGCTACAGTTAGTCATTCAATACAATTTGTTCATTAAGAACATATCATATACACTGAACTGATGCAATGTATCTTATGTAAATAAATTAGTTTAATAGTTTTACAGAAGGCACTGAGGATTTCAATTAAAAAAATCAATATCTAAATTAAAAACAGTGCTATATACAAACAAAGTTACTAATTTGAAGCTTTCACAGTCGCAGTGAAGACCAGTTTCCTGAAAAGAAGCAGCCGAATTCGAAGAAGAAAGAAAAACTAAGAAGTTACCTGTTAATTTAAAAAAAAAAAGTAAGTAAAATATCACCATATTAATTATATTATTAATCAAATATACTATAAAATTAATACCAGCTATTTTGGTTTCTTAAAAAAGAGATTTTGTACCATTTTGTCCAAAAATGTCCATGTCGTAAACAGCGATTTACAACCAGAATGGCCCACAAATTTCTATTTTTGGACACACAAATTAGCCAACTGAACCACTACAATTTTCATATTATAGAACAAACAACTGTTTTAATTGTATACATTACATTTACTATTTGTACTTTTCCACACCACTAGCTTACTTTTTTTTTGTCATCTGAACCCCAGTTTAGTGACACATAAATTCAAGAATACCTACCCCTACTAGTTTTAGTTCCCAATGCACAATCACACACCATTACATACATCTTTATCATCTTACTCAAACACTCATGCACACAGCACACATACATTCCAGAACACCCCAACCCATATCTTCTTTATTTTTTTCAACAGACCCTAAAGAATGCCTACCAAAAGACAACTCCGTAGAAAGCAACGCAAAATTAGAGCAAATGAAAATAAAGGTGTCCAACATAAGCATCCATCTCTAGCAGAATTTGTAAAAAAAGTTGAAACAAAACAGCTAATACAATCATTTAGTGAAACACAAAAAGTTTCAAGTACAACAACTTTGCTTCCTCTATCAAAATGTAAAACAAACCAAAAAACAATTAACAGAAAATCACCTATCAGTACAGATAAAACTACTTCTTCAAATTTTAATATAGTGCAAAGTAAGCATACCAAGAAAAGTATTTTAGCCAAAATATACCGTCACAAAGTCCTTCAAAATCTTATAAAAACAGGAGAGAAATCAGGTTCAAAGCTTAAAACCTATTGTAGGAAATTAATCTTAGAAGCATTGATGGACAGTGCAATTCTTCTCAAAAGAAATGTATTTATTTTACTGTTAAACAAAATGAAACCACTAACAAAACTAATAACTAAATTACAAAAAAGACTTCTCAATAAGCGAAATGTCAACAGAAAGAACTTCTTAAGTATCTGCGGAGGTGAATGGAATCACACTACGAGCACAGAACCATATTTTAATGAAGAAGCGTACAAACAAAAGCAAACAAATACAATTGCCATAAACAGCAGTGGTCGAGGTTATGAAAAAGTGAATAATACCATAATGGAACAAGAAGTACTCCTTACAAAAATATGCCCTGAAAACTTAGAATTACCCCTCCATTCAACTGGATCAGAACGTCTAGTGTACAAATGGCCCTGCACGTCAATGTGTAACATTCCCAAACAATGTTTCAAATCTTTACACCAATTCCTCAATAAATATGTAAAAAGCAAAGACAAAATCAAAATTAAATTACTGCAAAATATAGGTACCTGTCCAGTGCGCAAGTACACAGGACTACAAGGACATTCATTGGCCTGCATTACAGGACCTACTTGTAAAACCACTTTCCATGATATCAAAAGGATATCAACACATCATTCAACTATAAGAAATCTAGTCTATAAACTGTACTATGCTAAAAGTCCTGCTTTAGCACTAGCAAAGTTAAATAACATCCTTCTACATGGTCCAGCAAAAGACCTACTTGAAGAAATTCACTATATCCAGAAAAAATATTTTGAAAGTGAAAGCCATTTACAGAATGAAATAGCTTTAAACCAATTAAGCAACAATTCTACACATGGCAACCTTTTGCTAAATGCGTATAGGGAGACAAAGTTGTAAAGCAGGTACTAGAGGTGTGTGGTGTAAACACTCTCAGTAAAACATTAGGAGGGACCAAAAAAGGTTAAAAAAGCCAATATCAAATTTTTCTCCTGAAATATCAAGTTTTTCTCCTGAATCGATGATATTTGAAAAGAAAGTCATTGCTGAGGTCACTGCCCTTGAAGCTAAGCACCGTAGGACCTTTCACAACTTATCCAATCAGGAACGTAAAGCTCTGGATTCCCTATCTTCTAATCCATCGATCATCATAAAAAAGGCGGACAAAGGTGGAGGGTTTGTTATTCTCAACCGCACTGATTACATTGATGAATGTGAAAGACAATTGAGCAACATCTCCTACTACCACTTACTTACTCATGACCCCACATCTGAACTCCAACTTCTTATCGCGGACAAAGTGGGTAAAGCGAAAGACCGTATATGGATCTCAAAACAGGAAGCAGACTTCCTAGTTAAGAAGAAACCCAGCATTCCCACGTTTTACACCCTTCCTAAGGTTCACAAAACACTCCTGAACCCTCCTGGCCGCCCCATTGTAGCAGGGATTGATTCTGTTTTAGAACCACTCTCTACTTTTGCGGATCACTACTTGAAAATATATGTACAAAAAATGCAATCCTATCTAAAAGATTCCAGAGATGTTATTAACTGCTATGAAAATCTCGAGTTTGACCCTTCATCCAACCTACTTGTAGGTTTGGATATTGTTTCCCTTTACACCAACATACCGCAGCAGGCGTCACTTGATACTATAGAAGAAATACTACTTACCAGAGAGGATAATGACCCAGTACCCACCTCATTTATCCTCTGGTGTGTAGAACTCGCTTTGAAACGTAACTACTTCGATTTCAATGGTAAATTTTATCAACAAATTGAAGGCACAGCTATGGGGGCCACCATGGCTCCTAGCGTGGCAAACCTTTATGTTGAAACGTTCGAGAAATCACATATTTACAACAGTAGTAATCCTTTTGCTAACAATATTACTAAATGGAGTCGCTACATTGACGATATCCTGGTAGTGTGGAAGGGGTCACAGGATGACGCCAACAATTTCTTCACCTGGCTAAACGGTCTTAACCCCCATCTACAATTCACGATGACTTCTAGTAATGAGTCCACTAACTTTTTGGATTTAACCATCTACCCCCTCAACGGCGTCTTAAAAATAAAACCTTATCATAAACCAACTGATAAGAACTCCCTCCTGGATTACTCTAGCCACCATATTAAACATCTACGCGACAATCTCCCCTTTGGACAATTTCTCCGTCTTAACAGGAATAGTTCGGATAAAGAAACTTATGAAGCTGAGGCTTCCACACTCAGTAAGAAGCTTAGACAGAGAGGCTATCCTAAAAAGTTAATAAGAAAATCAGCCAAAAGGGCATTTAACAATAACCGAGAGGCGTTGTTGGAACCCAAGCCTCAGAAACCTAAAGAGGATCGCATTGTCTGTGTGAACACTTTTACGGACCAGAGTTTTGAAATCACCAACATCATAAAGAAAAACTGGAAAATCTTCAGAACCGCAACTCAATCGATCCCTTTGCCTATATTCGCCTATAAAAGAAGTACCACCATTGGCAATATAGTTAGTAAAAGTAAATTGAAATCGGTCAATATTTCTGAACCCAAACTAACCTCCCTTTGGGGTCTCCCAGAAGCCACGGGACACTATCCTTGTGGCTCATGTGGCGTATGCAAACTTACTGCGAGAACTAAAGAAGTTGATGTTGGCCTTTCAAAACCCTGGACACAAAAGAACCTAACTAATTGCAACACTGACTTTGTTGTATACATGATTACCTGTAGATGTGGATTGCACTATGTTGGCAAGACTATCAGAAAAGTAAAAACCTGCATAATGGAACATCGGAGCTGTTTGAAGAACAGAACTGAGAATGCTCCACTTGTTAAACACTTCAACCTTTTGAAACACAAATATGAAGATTTTACCTGGACGGTTCTACTGGTTTTGAAAGGACCAAATAACACAGCACGCGAAAAGAAACTGTTGAAAATGGAACAAAAGATGATTTTCACCCTACACAGTGATGTTACTGGACTTAACGAGTCGATTGATTGGCATAATATATAGCGGCCTTGTAAATATCGGTATACTCATTGCTACAATTTAATTACCAATTTTTTGATGTTAATGTTGGCAATTCTACCGTGAAACTCTAAGGTTTAGATTTCGTGCTCCTTTAGTTTTCCCAAAATAACTCTTGCCCCTATTGATGTTCTTAGACCCTCTCGAGTCTTTGTTGTTCCCCCTACTGATTAAGGCACGTTTTACAGACTTGGTGGTGGCTGTACCTCTATCTTCTTCACTTTCTTTCCCTTTCACTCCCTGTTAAGATGGCCGCCGGGTTTCACACACTCAAGGCACTCTTCTTAAGAGACACAACCATAATAGTAGGACTAACTTGTGGTTTCCTTGACTACTAACCTGCATCGGCCGCATCACGCTACTTGTGGATACTTTGTTTAGACCATCAAAGGCGATACACCTTCCTGCCACTTACTCTCCCGTACTGGGTAAGTCACTTTGCCGATTGACGATCAGCACTGTGCTGCCCTCACATCGATTCTTCTTCATTGACCGTTGTTGCAATTTGATCGTATTTCCCCTAACCTGACTGCACTACTTTGTTATATTTACTGCATTTACAGTGCGGATACCTGGGATTTGCCCCTGATGACCTCCCTGTGGTCTTACCAAGGTAGGATGCCTCCGGGCGTTGATGGGGTTATGGGCGCACCCGACCTTTATCACTATCTCGGCTTTCACAGCAAGGTTTCCCTGCCCCGTGTTGTTCGCCCAACTTGTTAGTAAAACAACGATTCCATGCTTCTCCTCCTGATGCACTGTGACATAGTGGATTGTTATCTTTAATATGCTGTGTCCGGATGTCCTTACACCGTTTGTACTTTGACACTACCTACATTGTTGTGTAGCACGTCCCGCTGAGCCACGCTGTCGTGTCTATGACCCTTTTTATATGTGGGAATCACCAGCTATGGTTCCCCCTTCCAATGTTGACACGTTTTTACGCTTATTCGCATAGTGGGGGTCTTCTTCCACACTGTTCGCTGTTTTGTTTTCTGTACTACTAGGCTATGTAATAGCTGATACTTTGGGTATTATTTCCCTCTCTTATTTAGGGCCGTGATTTTGACCACCCTATACCTACTAATGTTAGTAGAGAGCACCCACAGGCACACTATAAGGTAACTATCTTCCCTTATAAGTTGCCCGGTTCATATTCTGAACTTTCCAAAGTATATAACTATTTAATAGTTAACCTTTGATGTTTGCTGTTTTTTATTTCTTGCAGGTGCTATGATAATGTAGTGGCATTATTGTTTTTCATCTTAATTGTCAAATAAGATATACTGTAATGTACTCCCTCCTGATGAATGTTCCACACCTTGCTCTCTAGGAACAGAAACATGTCGAGACGTATCTCTGAACTGTAAACAGAGATTATAATTTATGACACATTTATCCATATTTGGAAGGGTACCTTGTTATTTAGGTTGAAAAGTACCCTTAGTGGTCGTATTTTTGATGTAACACCACTTTCATCTGGCCATCAGAGCCTGTTATGTATTTCCTATTGCTGCTTTCTACATGGGACTTGACAATGTCTGTATTTTTGATCTATTTATTTAATTGATGTTTTAATCTTGACGGACTGTCGATTATTAAAATTTGATATTGGCTTTTTTAACCTTTTTTGGTCCCTCCTAATGTTTTACTGAGAGTGTTTACACCACACACCTCTAGTACCTGCTTTACAACTTTGTCTCCCTATACGCATATCACTATCCTCCCGGATATAGACAAAGTATACACTGCTAATTGTGATTAGACAGTAGTATACCGGGTTTCCTCTCCTTGTAAATAACCTTTTGCTAAACATATACAAAAAAGAAATACTAAAATTTAAAAGTACATCAGCTGAAGTACCAAACCATGTATGTGTATGTTGCCGTAGAATTTTTTATAAAAGTAACACAAAAACTGTGGACCTATCATACAAAATAGAAGACAATGAATATTCTAAATGGTTTGAATTAGCTCTCTACCTTCTAGCAGAAAACAAATATGAAATAACTGAGCCCTTAAACTTTGTAGTTATTGCACCACAAAACTTGACAACAACCAAACTCCTTCACGTTCTATCACAAATAATTTGGAATTATACCCAGTACCAAAACCTCTACAACAACTTAATTTATATGAGAGCATCATAATTCAAACAGTACACCCATTTCAAGCAATAATACGCCTTCAACCAAAAACAGCAAAATTACCTCCCTCTAAATTGGTAAAAGGCATTTGTGGAAAAGTAGTTTATTTACAATTAAATCTAAAAGAAAATGTGCATACTCTAGGAGTGCAACGTCCAATGCACCAATCTTTAATTATATTAGTAAATGGAGTACCTTCAAAAGACAAAAAAATATGGCAACAGCTGGTAGATTTATATAAAGTTAGACAAGCCTTCCAATATCTTAAAGAGAATAATGAATATTACAAAGAAATTAATATTGAAGAAAACTTGAAAGATACAACTGAAATAATTCAAGAAACACAAGAAGCTGGTCAATTTGAGCTACTAGATCCTGCTACAATATCAAATACTTTAGACCAGTATACAATTCATCCTTTGCACTGTAATGACACCGTACAAGATGTACTGGAAACTTACCAAATGCGTCAAACAAAAGGATCGCCAATCAGTATATGGGAAAAAAGTATAGAAGCACGTGCTTTTCCTCTACTCTTTCCAACTGGCAAAGGAGGAAGATATGATGATAGACCTATTCAAATATCAGCTTCAGAATACCGCTCATTACAGATGTATTCTGAAGATCCCAGATTTAGTGAACTAGCAACTTTATGTTACGGAGTGGCACACATATTAAAATCAGGATCACTCTTTCAAAATATGACAGCTACACAATTATTAGAGAAAGTGCAACAAAAGGATGAGATTTTACAATCAAATATTACAAATCTATTAGCAAATATGCGTGGTACTAAACAGTACTGGTTTCGACGTCATGGAGATGTATGTTGTATGATCAGAAACCTTGGCCCACCCACTTGGTTTGTTACATTAAGTTGTGCAGAATATGCATGGGAAGATTTACATGATTTCCTACGCATATCAAATAAAAACAAAACAAACAGATATTCTAACACCTGGAGAACTTTGTTCTTTGGATCCTGTTAATGTTTCAAGATATTTTCACCATCGCTTCATTGCTATGCTACATTTTATTTGTAATAAAACTGTTCCTCCCCTTGGAGAAGTGCAACACTTCTTTTGGAGAAAAGAATACCAAGCCAGAGGAGCACCACATATCCACATGCTTTTATGGATTAAATATGCTCCTAAATTTGGTCAAGACAGTGATGCCACTGTTTTACAGTTTATTGAAAAATATGTCACTTGTCAAATTCCATCAGAAGCCACAAATAGTGATCTTTGTGCACAAATTTTACAATTTCAAAGACACAAATGTGGAAAATATTGTCGTCGCAAATACAAAAACAAAGGCAAATACTACACCAAATGCCGATTTGGTTTCCCTAGACCAGTTACAAATACAGGTCAAGTAAACAACCTCATGTCTTCAGTTAGACATACTGTTAAAGGAAAGTCACCTAAAAATACATATTACATAAAAAGAAAAGAATAAGAAAAATATATCAATGATTATAACACAATCATTGCCCACTTATGGAATGCAAACATAGATGTGCAGTACATTGCAGACAATTCTACTGCAGTTGCACAATATGTCACAGCATACTTAACTAAAGCGTAAAAGACAGAGCTCCAAGACCTCTGGAATGACCTGTCATCAGATAAAACAGTATCTCAGAAATTATACAGCTTGGGCATAAAAATGCTCACCCATAGAGAATGTGGATCTTATGAAGCAGCTGATCGTTTAACTGGTACTTCATTGTATGGTAAATCTGAAAATATAGTATGGCTAAGTCTTGGTCCAGCTAAATCTAGAAAAAGAGTTCTATATCTTCATATGATTTTAGAAACAATAGCCAAACATGATCCCAACAGCCAAGACATTTTAAAAAACAATTTATTGGACACATACTACCCAAACAGAAGTAATACTTTGGAAAACATGTGTCTATACCAAATAGCCCAAAACTACACATACAAAAATAATATGAAACCCGATGAAAAAAAAGGTAAATATAGAGTGACAGACTGTGAAGGCAGCTTAGTTAAACTCACTAAACCAAATTTAATTAATCATATCAAATTGTAATTGAAGACTCCTCAACATAAAGAAGTATATTACATGTCCCTGCTACAACTCTTCAAACCATGGAGAAAAGAAGAACAATTACTAGATAACTATGACTCATATGAGGATGCTTTCAAAGCAAATGAAAGCACTATAACTGATGTAAACATTACACAGTACAAAACAATGTTGCACAATGAACAGCAACATGAAGAAGAACTCCAAGCTCAACTAGATAAGGATACTCCTGACAGTAGTCAACCTTCTGTAACAGGAAGCCAAAAACCACGGGGAGAACCACTAATAACAAATGAGGCAGAATTAGCTATGATAGAAGTAGAAAAAACCATGTGTCAGTATGAAGATAAGGAAGACTTAACTATACTACAATCAAAACTAAACAATGAGCAAAGTAGCATTTTTCAAGAAGTAACAAAACAAATTGCACATGGTGTAAAACATGAAAATAAAGAATGTTCCTGCCATAATTATAAACCTATACTACTGTACGTCAGTGGTGAAGCTGGTTCTGGCAAAACATTCCTAATCAAAATCATTAGTAAGTTCCTTCAACAATTGACAAACAACAAACTGTCAGCTGTTGTCACTGCCCCCACAGGTTTAGCTGCCTACAACATAGGTGGTGTTACATTACACCGATTACTACTATTACCAGTAGAACACCAGAACAAATTAGACTATTACAAACTTTCTGCAGAAGCTGCAATGGAATTACGCAGAGTATTGAAACAAATGAAAATGCTACTAATAGATGAAGTGAGCATGGTCTCCAACCTGATGTTAGCTTTGATTCACCTCAGATTACAAGAAGTACTCAAAACAGACTATGAAGAGCTCTTTGCAGGAAAACACATTATTGTTTTTGGAGATCTGCTTCAATTAACACCAGTAAAAGGTGAACCTATTTTTAAAACATTAGGGCACAAACTCTGCCGTAAAACTGTTGGCAGCATTGGAAATGTCAACCTTTGGCAACATTTCCAATACAGAGAATTAACAGAAAACATGCACCAATCTGCAGATCTCACTTATGCCAACATTTTAAAAAGTTTGAGAGTTGGTATACTTTCTAAAGAAGCAGAAGCAACATTGAAAACCCGGCACATTAATGCACTTTATGGCGATAATGCATGTGCTACAGATGTTATGGAACAATTAGCCCACAAAAATGTCAATTGTATGGCCTTAATGCCAACTCTTGCAAGCTGTTTCAAATTCAATGAAATCATGCTAAGTAAAGAAATGCAACCAATAATGGAAATTAGCGCCACAGACAAACTAGATGTACATGGTATGACACTACCCATGTGTGATCTAGCCACAACAAGACTAAATAATTTAGAAAAATCAATCTCAAACACAGCAGGCTTAGAAAAGATGTTAAAATTATCCTTAAATTGCAGAGTAATGCTTAAACGTAACCTTGACGTGGACCAAGGACTAGTTAATGGAGCACTGGGTACAGTTGTTGGCTTTCAAACATACCCACGTGACAACAAAATTCAGTTTGTCAATATACTCTTTGACAAACTTTCAGAAGTAAAACGGATAGGACGCTCAACAGCTAGATTCCTTCTCTTCAAAGATATGTATGTACGCAGAGAACAATTTTCTCTAACTCTTGCATACGCAGTCACAATTCATAAATCACAAGGTCTTACCCTAGACAAAGCAATGATAGATATTGGTAACAGTCTTTAAAGAAGGCATGAGCTACGTAGCACTGTGGTGTTCGAGCTAAAAAACATGGCGCTGGTGCGCAGTGCATTCTGGGGGAACTCAGAGCCATGATGGATATTTATCCATGCCTCAGTAGAAAGCTGCACTTGCTTTGCGAAACAACATGTTTTCAACGTTATTCGCTGATGGGTTTGGAATGCAGGCCTTCTCAGCCAAGGACACGGCGCTGGGAAAGCTAAGATCCGCAGGTGCCGGCTGGTACCTGATAACGAAGTTTGTTTTGGTTTGCTATGCTTGCGCCAAGGTTTTGAGATGAGTTATGGAATTGTTTTCCGGGGCGCTTAGGAGAGGGAAGCGCTCTGCTCCTTGAGGTTACTGTCGGTTGACCCAGCTGGCAATCAACGGTCACCCATCAATGCGCAAGCGCATTTGCCAGAAGGTTCGAGAAGGTGCCACCCCTTGTTGAGGAGGGCATATATGCGGAAGCCCTCAACGGTCAGATGGGATAAGCACAAAGACCTCAGTCGGAGGGGGGACGCCCTGGTCCGATATACCTGTGGGCTGTTGTGCTCTTGGCCTGGCTGTTGTCGGGGTCTTTCAGCCGCTTCTGGCGAGATAAGGTTTTGTCAAGTTACGCCCATGGTGATGTATTCCTGCTAATTTCCTATGATTTATCTGATTTATGCTTGTATTGTATATATGCCTAACTACAAATAAATAGCCGTATAAGTGCTACTTACTCTCTAAGCGTGCGTGTGGTTGTAAGTCATTGCGTTGTCTACCTGCGTTCAAAGTATTGGCTCTGCGGCTGCGCTGGTGATAAATTACTGTCCGTGCACTATTGGCGAGCAATACATGTTTTGGCTCTGCGGCTGTACTGGTGATAAATTACTGTCCGTGCATTTGGAGAGCAAAACAGCCTTGGCGACGAGGATGGGATGGTTTGTGATGAATTGTTCCAACCATTAAAGAATCCGGTTGAACGCAGATAGGTTTTGCTTACATTGCGAGCGAAAGGTTGTTTTCATTTGGCAGAGAGTGCTGGACGGTGTTAATCTGTTCTGTGTGTGTGTGCGTGTCTGCGCAAGTGACTGCGGTGTGGAAAGAAATATTTATATATATATACAGAGGCTTTGTACATTACTGCAGTGATGAATAGTTTGTTCAAGAAAAAGGGAGTTCTCGCTGGCGGTGAATGTCCCGATGTAATGATTCCAGGGTGGGCGAAAAGCCCATATGATAAGTTGGCTCAGTTATGGGCATGCGGGGCAGGGCTGTGTGAAACATGGGATGGTGAGGTGGGAGACGCTGATCCGTCAGAAGTAATGTCTTGTTTACAACAGATTTCAGTAGAGAGGGGAAAGGAATGTGCCGCGCTAGGCAGGCGGGGTTGGGTTCTCCTGCATGCCTACCGAAAGATGCATCAGAAAAATGTGGAAATGAAGGATAATATTTTGCGATTGGAAAAAGAGTTAGCTGCTGAGAAACAGATTGCCTTAATGCAGCAAATTTAGATGAAACTTTTCAAAGACAAAGCTGACAAATATCAGGCTGTGGCTGAAAGGGCAGCAGTCAGAGTAGCCCGATATAAGTATAGGAAAAGACGGGGAGGGGTCAACCAAAGAAAAGTGGCAGCGGTAATCGCTACTGCAGATGTAAATTGGGATCCCGATAAATGGGATGGAGACATCTTTGACTCAACAAGCCCAGAGAGTAGCTCGGCAAATGAGTCAGATTCCAAAGCAGAAATTAATCAGAAGGCAGTGGCAGCCAAGCCGGTTAGAAGACGCCGTGCTGGGCCCCACCCGCAGAACCCTGGAGGCGGTGTTGTAGATTTAACCACGTTGGAAGATTACACTCAGCAGGAGGTTGGAGAGATTATTACTCGTTTGAGGCAAAAGTCAGGGGAACCTTTATTGACATGGATGGTGAGACTACTAGACGGGGAGCTGCAGGGCTGTTCGTGGATGCCACAGACTCACCGCGTTTTTTGCCTTTGTCCAATGACACCAGTGTACAGGAGGTTTTAAGGGCAGGGCCGCCCCCTGATGAGAATGGCCAACCTCCACAAATGTCTTTGTTGGATTTAGCAGCCCAAGCATGTAACCGCAAGTACCCCATTACCACAGATTGGCCTAGTGAGGAAACAAAGTGGTATACTTTGAAAGAGGCGATTCAAAAGGTTAGAGAGCATGCTATGAAAGAGGCAATTCATATAGATGCTCCAGGACACATGGGGGCCGTGGCGCTCTCAGTTTCAACTAGAAACATGGTGATCAGAACTGCACCGCCCGCATACAAAAGTGTCATTATGACTTTGCTCGTAGGTATGACGGGCAAACCCACAGATGAAGTAGTGGATGCCATTCGGCAACTGGCAGATTTAGGGGAGTGGGATAAGAGTGACAACAGGCCACGGGAGAGAGAGGGGTGTAGCGAGAGAAGAACTGAAGGCAGGAGGCAAGATAGCAGAGACTCCCGAGTGTCCAGAAAAGACATGTTTTTGGCCCTGTTAAAAGATGGTGTGCCACGGGAAGAAATTGATGGCATTGAAACCAGGGTCATGTACGAACTATACAGAAAGAGAGGGCTTGCAGCCAAGGAGCGCTACAAACAGGTTAAGAAACAGGTAGTGACTAAACCAGAGGGGGACACCACCCCTTCTGCCCCTCCTGAGGAAGAACAGGAGGAGGGGTCTATGGGGACACCTTCCCCGTACCAACCGACATATGCTGATTTGAGGAAGGTGGTGAGTGCAATGCTAAAGGCAGAGTCAGGTTACACTCATTCAAAATTTGACTAGGGTTATGGCCAAGCTCCGGCAGCGTCTGCTCGCATAAAGGTGGATAGGCGGCCCCATGTTAATGTTAAGATTTTTTGGGGACCAGGAAATACGCAAGGGGTGAGAGCATTGATAGACACCGGGGCGGAGGCCTCTCTGATTCACGGGAATCCGACACGATTCAAAGGCAGACACTTTACTATTACAGGACTAGGGGGGAAGGAGACCCCGCAGTACAAACTGAAGTGGAAATGAAAATAGGCAGTTTGGCTAGGCAGAAATACCAAGTGTTGATTGTCCCGATACCTGAGTACATAATTGGCTTTGACATTCTGGAAGGGTTGACTTTAGGACTTGGAGGTAAAACATACCAGTTTGGGGTGAGTGCATTAATTTGTACACCAATTACAGTAAGCAAATTGAAGATGCCCCCGGTACATGTGCCTGTGGCGACCAAGCGGGTAGCAATGAAGCAATACCGCATTCCTGGGGGGCAAAAGGAAATTTCAGACACCATCAAGGAGTATGTAGAGGCGGGGGTGTTACGACCTATCACTACCGCCTGGAATAACCCCCTCTGGCCCGTCAAAAAAGGGGATGGGTCTTGGAGGATGACGGTGGATTACCGCGAGTTGAATAAACACACTCCTCCCTTGGTGCCTGCAGTCCCAGATGCCATTACCTTGATTGAAAATGTCCAAAAGTTTGAGGGGACTTGGTATGCAGTGATAGATTTAGCCAATGCATTTTTCTCTGTGCCAATTGCTGAAGAGTGTCAAGAGCAGTTTGCATTTTCTTGGAGCGGGCGTCAGTACACCTTCACAAGGTTACCTATGGGGTACATACATAGCCCGACTATCTGTCACCGGCTGGTGGCAGAGCATTTAGACAAGATACCGTGTAAACCGGACATACAAATCTCTCACTACATTGATGATATTATGATTCAGGGCAAGGATGAGTGCAGTGTGCAAAACCAGTTAGAAGTCATTATGGAAGGATTGAAGAAGGAAGGGTGGGAGATTAACCCGAACAAAATTCAAGGCCCAGCTGAGACAGTGACATTTCTAGGAATTCAGTGGCAAAATGGGCATCGAGAAATGGTGCCGAAGGCCCGACAGAAAATACTTGAGTTTACCACGCCAATGAATAAAAAGCAAGCTCAACAGTTCATAGGGCTGTTTGAGTTCTGGAGACAGCACATTCCCCATTTAGGGCAGATACTGGCCCCCCTTTACAAAGTGACACGAAAGAAATATGAGTTTCAGTGGGGGGAAGAGCAGCAGAAAGCATTTGAGTTGGCAAAAGACACCGTGCAGCAGGTGCTCGATCTATGGCCATTGAAGGAAGGCGAAGTGGAATTGAATGTGTCTGTACAAGACAATTATGCTAACTGGAGTGTGTGGCAGAAACAGGACAGGAAACGTGTGCCATTGGGGTTTTGGAGTCGTAAGTTGCCCGATGCTGGTAACTCATATACTCCATTTGAAAAGCAGTTGCTGGCATGTTACTGGGCCCTGGTTGATACTGAGCAAATGACGGTGGGCCATGATGTATTGATGAGGCCAGAAATACCGATTATGCAA
Organism: Ambystoma mexicanum; assembly: GCF_040938575.1. Lineage (NCBI taxonomy): Eukaryota > Metazoa > Chordata > Amphibia > Caudata > Ambystomatidae > Ambystoma > Ambystoma mexicanum. The sequence continues at coordinate 221,103,659 of NC_090940.1, forward strand.
TGGGTGTTGAGTTCTCCTAAAACACACAGAATAGGACATGCCCAGGAAGCCAGCATAATTAAATGGAAATGGTACATTCAGGACAGAGCCAAATCAGGAAAGGGTGGGGTTGCAAAGTTACACGAGCAAGTAGCCAACATACCGCCCTCGGATTACATACCACCAGAAGTGTCTGAGAAACGTGAGTCTCCCGTGAAATGGGGAGTACCATATGGTGATTTGACCGTAGAGCAGACAGAGCATGCCTGGTTTACTGATGGCTCAGCCCGATATGTGGGAACAGAGCGATACTGGAAAGCGGTGTCATATAATCCCAAGACAAAAAAGATTTTGACGACGTCAGGGAAAGGGAAGAGCAGTCAGTTTGCAGAGCTTTACGCAGTTTACCAAGCCTTGAAACAAGAGACCCCTGGTCGATGTCATTTGTACACAGATTCATGGTCAGTGGCGAATGGGCTGGCGGTGTGGCTGCCAACCTGGCAGAAGAATGGGTGGAAGATTCATTCGAAAGAGTTGTGGGGAAAAGAATTGTGGCAAGATATTTCAGAAATGTTATCACAATGTGAAGTCACGGTGTATCATGTGGATGCGCATTGTGCGACAGATTCATTGGAACGTTGGTTTAATTCTGTTGCAGATGAACACACCAAGATTTCATCTGTGGATGCGGAGCCTCAGGAAGACGATTTGGAGGGTTTGGCCAAGTGGGCTCACCAGAAATGTGGGCACCTTGGAGAAAAGGCTACTATCAGGTGGGCACAAGCTCGAGGAATTAGTATTCCTTTAGAGGTAGTGAAAACAGTCATCTTGCAATGTCCGGTGTGCCAACACCAACAGCATAGGCCTATCCCTCAGATGGTTCACGGCACGTTGCGAAGAGGAAAGTTACCAGGTCAAATTTGGCAGATCGATTTTATCGGTCCTCTGCCAATCAGCAAAGGTTGTCAGTATGCATGCACTATTGTGGATACTTACTCTGGATACATGATGGTTTTGCCATGCAAGCGTGCCACACAACTGAACACCATTAAGTTGCTAGATCAGATCACGTTGCATTACGGAGTGCCTTTGCAAATTCAAAGTGACAACGGGTCACACTTCAAAGGCAAATTAATTCAGGACTATTGTCAGGAGAAGAGTATAGAGTGGCTTTACCACGTGCCCTATCACCCGGAAGCGGCAGGGTTAATTGAAAGAATGAATGGGTTGTTGAAGGAACAGCTACGTAAGTCTGGAGATGGCAGTTTGGCAGGTTGGCGTGATCGCGTGTTTGATGCGGTGCAAGTGTTGAATAATAGACCGGTGAACAATCATGAGACTCCATTGTTGCGACTAATGACTCCTGCTTTACAGATTCAACCTAACCTAGTTAGAGAGACTCTATTGTACTGGGAGATTACCCCGGGCTCTTTAGCTCCCTATCGGGCGACTCCCGAGTCAGCAGGGGTAGACTTGCATTCTCATGAAGAAATCAGATTAGACCCGAGAGGGATTGTTGTGATTGAAACAGGGATTGGGGTACAAATTCCTCCAGAGCATATGGGATGGATTGCCCCTAGATCTGGACTAGCATTGAAGGGAGTTCAAGTGCTGGGAGGGGTCATTGATGCTGATTACCAAGGCGAGATCAAAGTCATCTTGATGAATAGTGGGGACCAAGTGTTACCGATTCATAAGGGTGATAGAGTGGCTCAGTTAATTATCATTCCTGTTAAGTTGTCCATGATTAAAAAGGGGGAGCCTCCCACAGTGTTAACTACCCGTGGGGATCGTGGTTTTGGCTCTTCAGACAGTATGATACCGGGTGCAAAGGTGTGGGTCGAAAGGCCAAGTGGTCCACCCGTGCCCGCAGATGTTATTGCATCAGGCAAAGACCAGATAGTTTTAGTAATGGAACCTGGTAAAGACAAATGGCAGTATGTGCCCGCAGACAAATGTTACCTAAGGGAGTGATTTTCAACACTGATATCTCTTTTCTGGGTTTGCCTTGTAGATCCTGTGTCTGGCTGGTGTGATTGTGGGACTAAATGGACTCCATTTGGGAGAGTCAAACGGCATGATGCTCCGGATAAAAAATGCCATGTCTGTGCCAACGATCAATGGGAGACCGATGATGAGGAGCAATGACGTCCAAAAGCAGCTCGATATCGATGCCGAAAAGCCAGCCAGACCAACGACATGGATTCATGGAAGGCGACGAACACGTCAGGTGCAAGTGCAAACAACATCGATGCCAGCTATGCAAGGCGAAATATTTCCCGATGATTACCCAAACGGAGAATATGTGGACGTACCTGGCACAACAAGTACTCAACATTACGCACTTTTGCTTAACCGATGTGCCCAATGCTGAAGCTTTACTAACTACGTGTTTAGTTGCAGTGCCGACGCCAGTTCCGGTTCTAAAGCACATTTTTGGCGTCACACACAATGATTCGTTAGTTCAAGATTCCGATATCAGACAATCTTTTTCCATCTATGAGTATTGCAGGTTTTGCAAGGAAACGGATCGCAAATGGAGAAATTTGACACGTATTATAACCTACAATATAACTCAAGGCGATGTGTGCTACTTTATGACCTGCGATGCTAAAGAAATTGGCAAATGCCAACAGCTAAATTTAACCAAACAGAAAAATCAAACTGTGTTCGAAAAACGATTGTGTTCACGAGTTCCAAGCACATGTACCAGTGTGAATAATACTATGTCTTGCAATCATACCGTAATAGCTGCCAGTCATCTGAATCATGTGAAACTTCCAACAGGATGGCTCTTTTCATGTGGTAACATCACATACACTTACATTCCAGCTAACATTTCTGGAGGTCCGTGTGCCTTAACTCGATTAGGACTAATGATGTTTCCTTTACACCCAGCAATATCTCGAAACAAAAGATCAACTTTTGAATCTGTGGGTCTATCCCCCAATTGTGATTCACATGTGCATTTGCTATCAGAAGCTGAAGTTCTAGCATTAACCCTTTCATTAGTAGGAGTTTGGGGTTTATCTGCTGGGGGGTACAAGTCTTTGATCAAATTAGCATGTTTAGTAGTAAAAGGACTCAATCATACTTCTCAAGCTTTAGAAGAGTTACTCCTTGACAGCAAAGTTATTAGAAAAGCTACTTTGCAAAACAGAGCTGCTGTTGATTACTTATTGCTGAAGCATAATTTAGGCTGTAACGCAGTTGAAGGTATGTGTTGTTTCAATCTAAGTGACCATTCACGATCCATTGAAAGTCATATTCGAGGTTTGAGGGATCTCATTTCTCAAGTGTCCCAAGAGCAAACTGGGAATTGGTGGGATTGGTTATTTTCATGGATTCCTGATATTGGAGGTACACTGCGTTATGCTTTTGCTTGCATTTGTATTATATTAGCTATCATAATAGCTTGTTGTTGTTGTATTCAATGTATTCTCAACTTGGTTTTAATATTTCGGCAGTTTCAAAGGCCGCCTCCTTTGCCACTGGGCTATGGAAGGTAAATATCCAAGGGTGGATTGTGGTGTTCGAGCTAAAAAACATGGCGCTGGTGCGCAGTGCATTCTGGGGGAACTCAGAGCCATGATGGATATTTATCCATGCCTCAGTGGAAAGCTGCACTTGCTTTGCGAAACAACATGTTTTCAACGTTATTCGCTGATGGGTTTGGAATGCAGGCCTTCTCAGCCAAGGACACGGCGCTGGGAAAGCTAAGATCCGCAGGTGCCGGCTGGTACCTGATAACGAAGTTTGTTTTGGTTTGCTATGCTTGCGCCAAGGTTTTGAGATGAGTTATGGAATTGTTTTCCGGGGCGCTTAGGAGAGGGAAGCGCTCTGCTCCTTGAAGTTACTGTCGGTTGACCCAGCTGGCAATCAACGGTCACCCATCAATGCGCAAGCGCATTTGCCAGAAGGTTCGAGAAGGTGCCACCCCTTGTTGAGGAGGGCATATATGCGGAAGCCCTCAACGGTCAGACGGGATAAGCACAAAGACCTCAGTCGGAGGGGGGACGCCCTGGTCCGATATCCCTGTGGGCTGTTGTGCTCTTGGCCTGGCTGTTGTCGGGGTCTTTCAGCCGCTTCTGGCGAGATGAGGTTTTGTCAAGTTACGCCCATGGTGATGTATTCCTGCTAATTTCCTATGATTTATCTGATTTATGCTTGTATTGTATATATGCCTAACTACAAATAAATAGCCGTATAAGTGCTACTTACTCTCTAAGCGTGCGTGTGGTTGTAAGTCATTGCGTTGTCTACCTGCGTTCAAAGTATTGGCTCTGCGGCTGCGCTGGTGATAAATTACTGTCCGTGCACTATTGGCGAGCAATACATGTTTTGGCTCTGCGGCTGTACTGGTGATAAATTACTGTCCGTGCATTTGGAGAGCAATACAGCACTATCACGCTTACGTACACTTGACGGTCTATTTCTAATCAACTTTGATGCAAGTAAAGTAAACACTGATATTCCTTGCATTTTAGAATATAATAGACTTCGCTCACTATACACTCCCCATCTAAACACATATTCTGTTCCACAAAAACTAAAACGTTGTAAAAGAAAACTAAATCAAACTGAAATGCAACAGGACGTCACTGGAAATCCTCCAAAGAGAGTAAAAGAAACTAATACTACATCAAGTACCACAAACAAAAAAGAATCAATTAGAGAAAGTAAACCAGATACTTCTTTAAAGAAGGAAGACAAACTCCAAAAAAAGCAGTTAGATACAGAACTACCTGGACCATTTAAATTCTCAAATATAGTTGGTGTAAGTTGCTATGCAAATGTAGCAATGAATATTCTATTTCAATTACCACCAATTGTTGACAACATTTACTCACACAGTACAAACCCATTGTGTTTGCAAATGTTAGTACTTCACAGAAATGCAGCAAACAATCCTGACAACACATATAGTGTTTTTGGAATAAGACGACAATTGGACTACTGTGCTGGAATGGTGAAATTCACTATAAACTCACAGGAAGATCCACAAGAATTTCTAATGTACTTACTACAAGTACTGGAAAACAAAAACATACCTATAAATGAAATCTTTCAGATTTCATACATGTGGAAACATACATGCACTCTCTGCAACAATGTGACACAAGAAGAAATCCCCAATGAACGCTTCATATATATATGAATACCAAATTGTGAATCCATTCCATTTGAGCAACTTGTACAAAATGCAAACCATGGTAGATTATGCTCTACCTGCAATTCAGATAATCGCTCCACGTTAGTAATACAAACACATAGTAAATACGTAATACTAATGCTTCTACGTTACAATGCAGATGGTACCAAAAACAACTGCAAGCTGACTGGATTCACACATGGTCAAATATCACTTGGTAAGAAAACCTTCACAACAATAGGTATAATCTACCACGCAGGAGCCACAACCAATTCAGGGCACTACACTGCATACATAAAAAAGAAATGTGGATGGTTTGAATGTAATGATAGTACCATTACTCTAAAGCAGAGATTACCAGCAAATCTTACAAACGCTTATTTGATGTTCTTAAAACCAAAATTTGATAAATAAACTGTATTTAAACCTTTAAGTAAATTTGTGTTACAAAAATATAAACTGTTAGAATACTCCAAAACCTATCTAACTGCTTAAAGATTCTACAACAACTAATCAGATAAATGAACACCACTAAATTAGGCCAAAAAAACACAGTTAGAATACGCCAATTGGTATCTAACTGTCCCAAAATTTAACAATATCCAAATAGGTAAATGAAAACCACTACAATATATTAAATAAATAGACAGTTAGAATACGCCAATTGGTATCTAACTGCTCCAAAATTTTATAATATCAAAACAAATGAAGAATCTGTTACTGTTCCAAAAGAAATACAACATATAAGCAAAGTATAAAGCATTAGCCAGAAACAACAAGTGAACATTGAAAACAAACAAACAAATAAACTGTAGCATAACAGAAAAAGGTTTTTTTTTAAATCCAACATGGATTTTTTTTTCTCCCACAGACCCAATGATTTTAGCAACAAATACAGAAACTGAGCAAATTGCACAGTACTCTGATTTGTACTCTACTAAATACGAGGGTCGAAAAAAAATAAAAGTATATTGCTTATACAATGGAATAAGTCATTACAAAATACTAATACTAACATGCTATTTTCTTTTATCACAGAAATGAAGAAAAAAAACAGACTCCCATTACTAGACCAAACAGTAAGTATACAATAATAAGGACAACCATAGCAGCACATCACATCCATAGTATCTAATACCTTTGTTCCTTATACATTTGTTTTTCACCCAACAAATATGAATAAGATATGCTGCGGTGCACCCAAGACTCTATGCCCTGGCAACAACCACCGCAGCATATCACATCCATGGAGTCAAACATTTCAACTATGATCTATGGGAAACTTTTAATGTCCGCAAACAATGTGAGTGTTCTTAGAACACTTTGAGCTTGCCAGCGAACAATACGGACACCGTTTTTAGGACACCCCCTACAAACATTTCAGAACTACGCGATAGTTCTTAGAACACTTTCAACTTAACAACGAACAATACGGACACCGTCCTAAGGACACCCCCTACGAACATTCCAGGACACCGGGAGTGTTCTCAAACACCCCCATCTTGTTTATTTGCGAACAATTCAGGACACCATGAGTGTTCTTAGGACACATTCAACTTGACAGAGAACAATACGGACAGCGTCCTCAGGACACCCCCTACGAACATTCCAGGACACCGGGAGTGTTCTTAGAAGCGTCTTCAGAACACCACCATCTTGTTTATTTGCGAACATTTCAGGACACCGCGAGTGTTCGTAGGACACATTCAACTTGACAAAGAACAATACGGACAGTGTCCTCAGGACACCCCCTACGAACACTCCCCGGACACCGCGAGTGTTCTTAGAAGCGTCTTCAGAATACCCCCATTTTGTTTATTTGCGAACATTTCAGGACACCGCGAGTATTGTTAGGAGAGACTCAACTTGACAGAGAACAATATGGACAGCCTCCTCAGGACACCCCCTACGAACACTCCCCGGACACCGCGAGTGTTCTTAGAACAGTTTCACTTTGCTTAAAACGGACACATTTTGACTCCTTTGAAAACCCCCTAGTCAGTTTATTTAGAAAATTTCAGAACACCCGTGATGTCCGCAAACAAATCGAACACAAAAAGAACGTCTAACACATAAAAAACACAACTTTCATCCTATCTCACACAATCCCACCCTCCCCAAACACTCCTACACACCAACAAACTCTACAAAATACACATTTTGAACAAAGTTTCACCGCGCTGTCCAGGACGTCCGCGAATCCAATATGGCAGGCGCTACCGAAAAATCTGACGCGCTTCACGCTCCACGCCGTCCAATCAGCGAACACTTTGCATGTCCGCGAACATCACGCAAGACAATTGGCCAATCAGGACACTTTCCGCGGAGCGAACAGGGAAGTGTATCTGCAAACCGAACACAGATATCACTAATTTTTTTTTACCTACTTTTTGGTCATTTTAAAAAAAAACTACTGGATGAATTTCCACCAAATTTGCAAAAGCACGCTTTCGGGACCAAGCCGCTGCTCCTGGTCCAAATTTGGTGGAAATCCGTCCAGCGGTTTGGGCTGTAGACGCGAGCAAAATTTTTTTCCCATTCACTCTATGGAGAGTGACTATAATGTATACAAATATGAGCATATAGAGGGAAGGTAGTGTAATAAAAATAAAACTATGACAAAGTGCTGATACCATAATGATTATCTTCATGCACAGAAAGGATTCCTCTCTTTCAAGCCTGTATCTTCCGCTACGTACATGTTTCATATATGATGTGACAGGAACCCAAGTCTACAAATATAGTACCTTTTCAATTTTTACTTCCTGACTGTTACTGTGTGGTTTCGATATGTCACTAAAGGATAAAAAGGGAGAGCCAGCCATGTGATGTCATCAGTTATGTCATCAATGACATTTGTGATGTCATCTTTGATGTCCTGGGTGTTAGTGTTAGCAGTGCACGGTGGCGCGAGTTATGGTTGCTTATGTTACCATACCTGGCGAATTTCAAGGGTTTTTCGGTTTTACTTGTAACCATAACGTCCCTTTAACAAAGTTTTTTCACTGAATTTCATAGGTTTTTAGTAACACAACTTAACCATAATATCCCTGACATGTAACATAGAACATACTAACCCCCTCGTAGTGATTTTCATGTCCGTGGACTACCGCCATGTCCGCGGACACATCGAAAATCTGAGCGTGGTGAACGTAAATTTAAATAGTGTGCCCCATTTCCCCTTTGAAGTTGGCTCTAAAAAGAGCCGTTTTTTTTTTTTTACAGATGCTTGACAGACACCTGTTATTTTATTTTTTTTCTTGTTTTTTTTTCTTACTTTACTCCTAAAATCTTCACATAACCTTCTCCAAAGCAACCCTTACATTCCAAAATAAAAAGGCATTTCCGTTAAAAGATAAAGAAATGCCATCTTCTTTAAAATTAACAGCATTACTGGCATCAATATTCTCATTGTTACAGAAGAACATACCAGCTCTAAGCATGAAGGCACACATGCCTCGGTTGATGACACACCTAGCAATGTTTTGCTGAGGACAAAAAACTGAACTATTGTCCCATATTGCCCTAGGTAGTAATCCAGAAAAAATTACTTTCGCATTTGGAAGGATCTTCACTACGGCTTGAACCAAGCGTTCCAAATCAGCCAACAAAGTAGGGGCACTGACATTGCCCAAATGGAAAGCACCATAGTGCAAAACTACCACATGCGGACTGTTCATCGTGGCCATATCTGCACAAACGTGTACAATTCCCTGTACATTGCAATCAGGCACAGTGCTCCACACCACCTCCACTCCTTTGACATCAAAGTTCTTTGCAACATGCCTGCATTCAGCGTACTGCTGTAAACCATGCACAAACATATCTCCGAGCACCAACACCCTGACTTTCTCCACTTCTGCCATCTTCACCACACACAGTCTCTTTCAACACAAATCCACAACCTCGACATCTGATTGGCTGATCCGTACAGTCTTCTTTCCATGTTGGATTTCCTGGAAAAACCCGGATTTACCACGCCCTGTCCACGAACAGCCGCGGTGTCCGAGGACGGCGTCCACTTTACTCTCTGTACCATTCCCTCATTGCATACAGCTAAGCAATCACACAATACGAATAACGTCCTCAGAACACCTCCATTTTGTGAATTTTCCAACATTTCAGGACAATTATCATTTCATTATTCTACGTATTAACATTACAAATATTATACTTTTATCTTGTACTCTGCACACAATGCTATCTTTCTCCATTAGCAGCTCAGTATACTACATAGAATCCCATAATACAATGCTATTTATTGATATAAATGCATCGTTCAAAGCACTAATAACGGTATGATATTTATTGCAATATCCTTGACACTTTTTTCGGAACATTAGAATGAAAATCCCTAGTACACAAATTCCATGAAAAGTACATACACATGTGATGTCATCAGTGATTTCATCAATGACATTTGCAATGTCATCTTTGATGTCCTGGGTGTTAGTCTTAGCGGTGCATGGTGTTGGCGCGAGTTATTTTTCATAGCTTACCATAACTTGCTATTTTCAGGGGTCTTTCGGCTGTACTTATAACCATAACCTCCTTTAAACAAACTTTTTTTAATATCACGCAAACAATATACAAACATGGCGTGCAAAAACCAACTTCTACAGATGGCTTTACACAGAATGTTGCAAAGTAAGAATTTATGCTCGTTCACAGTGAAGGTCAGCTGCTTCATTTTTTTCTCGGGCCCCGGAGAGGCTCACGAAGCAGACTATAAGGTTGTATTGTGTTTTGACCTTGACAGACAGAGATTGTGATGAAAGACTTCTCTTGAAGGAGTGTTGCTAAAACGTAAGAGAAGATAAAGATGAAATTTCTGAAACGAAACCACTTTTACATATTATATCACTATGCGAAAGATCGTTGGCACACGCGGAGTCGTATTTTCGGACTGCACCACTCGTAGACAATGGAAATTGCAATTGTACTGTAAGTAACCCTTTACATTACTTTATACCAAATATAATTACAATAGCGTAGCATTAAAGACCGCTCAAGTTGAACTTGTTCGTTGAAAGTGGCATAATGTTTTCTACCGCGTACTATCACCGCCGAATTGATCCCCTGTCGTTTAGAGGGCTCTGAAAAAGGCAGACGACACAGAGTGGGTTAATAGAAATAATTTAACCGGTCTATAGGCGGTCAAGCGCTCTACTCGCTGTGCCACTTTACTGTAGCCTGTCAAGTGGCACAGCGAGTACAGCGCTCGCTTTGACATCCGTGCACAGCTTGCTAACGAAAGTTCGAATCCCGAAAAGCCCAAACTCAGCCTTTCATCCTTCCGTGGTCGATAAATGAGCACCACACACCGTGGTTAATAATAAGCACTGCTTAGATACCTCACAGTTCTTAGCGCTATATGAATGGGAAAATATTATTTTATTATTAACATACTCTGTTGCACTATCTTCGATAGCAAATAGTTTCACGCCCTAATAAATAAAATGACGATTTTTAATGAACATCGGCTGGTGAGACTAATTTATGTTTTTTAAAACAGGTACGTGGCCCCGTTTTGTCTATGTCACGATTTACAGACTCCAGCGGATGGGATCTTCAACTGCCAGGTGCAAGTCCAAATATGCAACTTCATGACCCTCACCATTTTATGGGACAATCGCCAAGGACCAATATGCCCTTACGCAGTACTAGCGGCTACAAACAACATACCAACCAATACGGTGGTCTAATGGCTCTTTACATCTTACTGCTTTTATCATAAACCAACAGCCTATCTACCGCAAAGGAACAACGCGCGGCTCCAAATAAACTTTTGCTGATCGACAGCAGAGACAATAGCAAATCGCTGAATATTCACTAAACATTTCATGCGAAATAAATGTACTTTACCAAATGTACAATCCTGCTGTTTACTTTTAAACCACAGTTTCATATTCCGAATTGTGGCGCACTGAGTTTTAACCTGATCTAACACTCTCTGTACTGCAAAGGAACATTGCATGCCTCAACATGAACTTTTGCGGATCGGCAACAAAGACAAATGCAAATTGCTGAATATTCTCTAAACATTTGATGTCAAATAAATGTACTTTACAACATTTACAATCTTGCTCTTTGCTTTTAAATCACAGTTTCATATTCTGAATTGTGGCGCGCTGTGTTGTGACATAATGTGTGTTGTCTTCCGGGTTCTGTGTAAAGTCGCGTAGTACTGGAGACGACTGGGCACGTTTCATTACGCACCCTGTAACGTCACGGAGAGAGGCGGGGAATATGAATGCTTTGATAATATCAGGCTTAGTGGCGGGACATATGATTTAGTGTCGCAAAAGCAAGTCAGCCAGGTCAATAGCGCCAGTCATAGGATTATCACATAATGACGACGCACACCAGCCGGATTTATCGTTTCTTTAGTGGACAAAAAGTCGGTTGACGCCCCTAGGAAACTGTACTATTAGCGGACAAAAGGAGTGCTCTTAAAACACTTTCACCCTGACAACGAACAATACAAACAACGTTCTCAGAACACCCCCATTTTGTGTAATTGCAACCATTTCGGGACACTGCGAGTGTTCTTAGAACACATTCAACTAGACAGATTACAATACGGACAGCGTCCTGAGGACACCCCCAGTTTGTGTATTTACGAACAATTAAGTACACCGCGAGTGTTCATAGCTCATTTTTACCTTCCTTGCGAACAAAAATGACACATACTCCGTCCTCTAAACACCCCACCATTTAGTTTATTTACAAAATGTCACAACAGCCGTGTTCTCCGCGGACAAATCGAACGCAACAAAAACGTCTAGCACATAAAAAAACAAAACATTGAACCTCTCTCATACTCCCCCACCCTCCCCAAACACTCTTACACACTAACACACGGCACTAAATACAATTTTTTATCCACGTTTCACTGCGCTGTACGCGGTCGACTGCGAATACAAGATGGCGGGCGCCACAGAAAATCTGACGCGCTCCATGCCCCTCGCCGTCCAATCAGCGAACACGTCGCATGTCCGCGGACATGACACAAGCCCATCGGCCAATCGGGGTGCTGTCCGCGGAGCGAACAGGGAAGTCCGTCCGCGAAGCGAACACAGATCACTAATTTTTTTTGCCTTACATTTTAGTCATTTTTTAAAAAACTACTGGACGGATTTACACCAAATTTACAAAAGCACGCTTTTGGGACCAGGCCGCCGCTCCTGCCGCAAATTTGGTGTAAATCCGTCCAGTGGTTCGGGCTGTAGCCGTGCGCAAAGTTTTTTCCCATTCAGTCGATGGGAAAAAAAAAAATTTGGGACCCCCCCTATAACTTTGCCACCCCTGGACGAATCCTCACCAAACTTTGCAAAATAATTCAGAGTGACCCAACTACTTTTTTTGCAAAGGTTGGTGAGGATCCGTCCAGGGAGAGCGAAGTTATAAGCCGCACAAAAAGTGCTCTTCCTATGGAAACAGCAACTTAACCATAACTACATGGACACTACTGTGGCCATGTTATATATATATGCACAAAACCAACAGTTATGGTGGATTTAAAAAGGTTTGGAAAATAAATCCTTTCACCCAAAATGTGAAAATAGGATAGTCCATTTGAGCCAAGTCTCACATTCCACAACACCATCTAGTAGCCATTGCTGGATATTCACCTCGAGTGTTGACTCTCTAAGACAAAGAGCCTCATGGGAAAAAGTGTTGGTAATTCTGTTAATGACACTTTCACTGCACCATCAAACTACAAGTTTGGTTGTAGGTTGGCTGGAATTATCTGCAGCTCTGAGCTGTCTGTGATTCCGGCACCCCACCACCAAATAATTCCAGCATTAACAGCACATTACTGGTGACAGTAAAACTGGCAATTTGTCCCCACCCCCATGGAGTTCTATCAGACTCCATGGAATGGGGAATTACCATTGTTGACAGCACTTGGAATATGCCGGAAATTCCGATATTCAAACTGCCGGTCTCGGTATTACCGTTTTGGTGATATCCCACCGGATTTACTGGTGGGATATCACCAACCTTGTAATGAGGCCCAAAGACAATTTCCTGGAGAAAAGGTTTGCATTTGGGCTAATCTGCATACCTGCGATGCCTTGCTGTTGTGACTCAGAACTTGAGGTTCTTACTTGGCTTACTTTTCCCTATAAAGATGGCAGATCTATGGGCTTTGGCCCCATTTATTCCCATGGGAGAACATTTAGAAATTATTTGAACTCCTTCTAAATGACTTGCTAAAGGTGCTTAACTGAACAGAGGCCTTTTCAGGGCCCCCATAGGGATGTGGAGCTGTTGATCAAAGGTTGACATTTTAGAAAGATCCACCGATTTAGTACAGATTTTAACATAAGAAATGTGTTTGCCCGAGTCCTAGTGCAGGAATTCACTTCCTAAACAGCACAAGAGAATATCATTCAGGTAAATCAGATGGGGTTTAAACAGGGCATACTTACACCTCAGATAATGTTCTAGTACTCAACACCACTATCCAGCAAGCCTTGTTGATCCGTAAGCAAACAATCTTTGTGGAATTTATAGACGTTAGTGCCACATTTGATACAGTAAATAGAGAAGGACTGACACAAACTTCAAAACTGGAATATCCTGCAATGTCTGCAGAGTATGCTTGTGGCACTACACACCTCGACTAGGGTAAGGGTCATGTGATGAATCTGATGATCACTCCTTTCTCTGTGGACAGGGGATAGCAGCCGCTATCTGATCTTGACTATGGGGACAGCTATTTGAGGGAGGATCACATGGGGAGAGACGGCACTAAGGGGGAAAGCCCGGTATCATCAGATGAGGCACAGGCTTACTGTGATCACCCCCTTCAACAACCCTTAAAGCTTGCTAATAGTATCCCTCAATAGTCTGTAACCAACAGAATATTAAAGACTGAGACGAGGAGGAGGGGCAGAGTAATGCTCAATACTCAGCAGAAACAGAATGACCAGTAGTGTTTGGAAGAAGCTGATTGGCTCTAAGCAACTCCCTTTCTCTAAGCAGGTGCTTAAAGTTGTAACAGCTGAAGGTAATATAGAGATACTGCTGGGGAAGCTGACCTGAGAAGCCCACAGATGAGGGGGGAGATGGCGAGAGAAGGACTGCAATAGCTCGTTTGTTGTGCTGGGATTGCAGCAGAAAGAGAATAGGATCCTTCCAGGTGACTGCGGGAACCGAGGATCAGTGCCTACGCTACCCGAACACGGAGAAGAGATCAGGAGTGAGGGGGGAGCCGTGAAATACGTGGAAGCCGCTAGATGAAGCCGGTAATCCTGTGAAGTGGAGGGTTTCACTGTCCCAAGATGGCCGCTGCTACCATCACTTCGGATTTTAGCATTTCCTTGGCCCCTTGTGTGCTGATTGGATAGCCGTCTGCTCATCAGTCAATCACAAAATCGCCGGAAAGGTGAAGCCAGTGCACTCCAAGATGCAAGCTAAGGTGGCTGACTGAGCCTGACCGAGATTCTGAAGGCCTTGGCCAGGATCCCTACCTCAAACACCATCCTGCATACTCGCCTTCAAGTGCTGGTCATGCCAGATGATTCCTCTTCTCGAATGCCGGATTACTCCAATTGCAACATATGGTAAGCCCCATATAAACACTGACTGTGCTTCCGGTTTATCGGCTTCTGTCATCATCACCACCATCGTAAGCTGTCCTAATACGCTGCGCTGCATACCAAACTTTACTTGCGTTGCTTATGGTCCATCTTATCACCTGTGATCCTTTCCACTCTTAGCGCTTGCCTTTGACTATATGGATCACGCTCGCCCGTCCACCGCTTAGCCGGCCAACATGCTGCTGCATTACCATCAGACTGCTATGCATAAACTAACCGTAATACCGCAAATGTTAAAACTCACACAACTGCCGTATTGTTCATGCATAACCTGCTACTCATACTGCTCTGTATCATGCATATTGCCGCCATACACCGCACTATACTAATCACATCTTCGTACCTTTGTGTCTGCATTTAATACCCAAGCCCAAACATAGCTAGCATTGTGCTTGAATATTTTCTACCAAGTGATTTTTGCATCTGCTAAATACGTAAATTTAGCTATCTTGTCTCGACTCCACCAACGTCTGACTTCCACACGCTATGCTCTTTATTATAATGCCAGTCCACCTTGAGGACTACGACCCTGGTCTTGACTATGGCACATCAAGAAGCTACTTCACTGTCCATCTTCCGCCGCCGACCCCCATTGGCCCAACTACGCATCCATCCCACGAATAGACCACTTAGCGCTCAGAACCAACATAGCTCCAATTCAATCATCCAAAGCATTACTATTCCTAGCCAGGCCTTTACTGTACCAGCCCTAGGACATTATCCCTTCTTGTACTCCTCCTCGCAACCATAGTTCACCATCTTTTTATCTGAGAGCCATCAGATATCGAATTCATTTAGTCAGACCCAAACTCCTTCATGGCATACCTAGCATTAACCATTCTCATAATGGCCAGTTTACACAACATTCCCCATAATATCAAAGCTACTTCACTTTTAAAGTCAACTAAGTTTCCCATTGTACCCATGCCAACCAACACAGTTGCACATGGTAACAACCAACCCCCATCCCTTACTCCCATCACAATCCCAATCATATCACACTGTGCACCATCAATCGCAGAAACTCCACACTTGGCTATCGAACTGCACCCCAAGTGCGAAAGAACACCGGACCTGGCACCCAAACCACCTCCTCCTGCTTGCACCAAGATTAAAAAAACACCACCAGTCCTTCACTATCCCCCCTCAAGCCCAACCGCTTAGTTCTGCCCCCCGACAGAAAATTCCAATCTCAAAGGAGCACTCATAAATGGCAGATCCCTTACTGCGCATGTACTCGATATAACCAACCTACTAACAGCCAACAAACTTGACTTCTTAGCAGTCACTGAAACCTGGCTACACCCAGGAGCAGGTCCCCCGCTTATGCTCGCCATACCCGAAAACTACACAACACTAAGAGCTGACAGAACAACCAGCTAAAGGGAGTGGGAGGGGGGTTGCGTTCATCTCCAAATTCCAGCTTGACAGGAGACAATTTGTCTCCCAACCATTCGCATCAGGAGAACTCCTCTCTGTCAAACTGCCCCCATCTCCCCAACACACAATACTCATCCACTTGCTCTATAGACCACCTGGGTCCCCCGTCTTCCTTTGATGACGAGATCACGAACCTACTCACACACCACACCAAACTCAATTCCTAAATTCTACTACTAGGCAATCTAAATTTGGGCTTTCATGACCCACTTGACCACAACGCAAAAGCCATAGAACAATCCCTTAGAGAACTAGGCTTTACTCAACACATATCAGAACACACACATAATAAAGGAAGAACCCTTATAAAGATACTAAATTTGGATTCTTTTATAAACAATGATCTATCTGATTTCTTAATATTCCTTTTTCATTTTTATATCTCATGGAGATATTTTTTTCTTCTCCTGAAGAACCACGGTATAAAAAGTGGGGAAACACGTGTTGAGAGAAATAAATATGTACAGAAAGGAAATAAATATGAATATGTGAATCAATGAATGAAAATGGAAGTTTCATGATATTAATGCAAAGAATAAATACCACATAAGGAATAATTTTGTTGGTGTGATTTATACTGTTTTTACCAGAAGCGCAACCCACGAAAGTGTTTTCCAAAAAGAAAACCAGATTTAAATATTGCAGCAGTCGCAATATACCACTTATGGGTGCAGCATCTAGGTAAACCTACCAGTCAATTTTGGCACCTTGAAATCGCCGAAATAGGGAGTAAAAGCCGACAAGGACTGCAATCAGTAAAACAAAACGAAGGTAGAACCCTTGACTGGGTTGCCGATCTAAGCTGCAACACCAAAATACTCTCAAACTCACTGTGCGCCTGGTCGGATCATCACATCATTCTCTTCGAGATCGAGAACTCCAACCAATCACATCCTATCGCCTCGCAAGTACCCCCCTGCCACTACCGAAAACAGTTGGCTGATCACCCTAGAAAACATACTCACGCTTATCCATCCCATTATCAACACCCCTACGTCCCCTAACCTGGACCCTGCTTGCCTAGTAGACTCCTTCAATAAAAATATGCTTCTAGCACTTGACCAAATAGCTTCTCGCTAAACCAGAAAAGCAAAACAGCCTAGCCACTTAAACAAATGGTTCACATCCGATCAAAAAGCCTTGCGGAAGTCTAAAAGACCTACCAAAGCCAAATGGAAAAAGAACCCCTCATCCCAAAATAAAGAACTGTTCAATACTGCTGCGACTGCCTACAAAAAGGCCATCGTAAAAACGAAAAGTGGCACATTTAACAGCAGAATACTAAATGCCAAATCCAGTTCCAAAGAACTTTTCACCATCCTAAAAGAACTGGAATCACCCATTCCACACCCGTCAGCTTGCAATAAAGATGCCCCCTGGTGTGCTAATATCCAGAAGGCTTTGTTATACAAAATAGCTACTACAAGCCAAAATTGAAACCAAAAGACTCATTCTTGCTTGTAAAGGTAAGACCAATTCGAACAAACACCACACACCCTCACTGAAGAGAGACAATTTATTTGAATTCTCACCAGTCTGAACAATAGAGGTAGAGTCCATAATAACCGGACTTATCCCCACAAAATGTCAAAATCTGCCCTGCATCCATCATCAAAGAAGGAGCCAAAGAGTTTGCGCCCTTCATTACCTCATTCATTAATTCCTCCTTCGCTTCCTGCTCTGTACACAAGAATCTCAAAAGACCACTGGGTCATGCCCCTTATCAAAAAGCCTACCCTCGACCCCAATATCCCCACAAACTACTGGCCAATTGCAACTGTACCGTTCCTGCTAAAAATCTTATATGAAGAAGCTGAGATCCAAATTCAGAACCATCTTGAAACAAATAACTTGCTTGGCCTCTGTCAATCAGGCTTCAGGCCTGGACCTGGCACTGAGACGGCTCTCCTGGATCTTAAAATCCAGATGGACGAGGCCAAACATGTGGTACACCCCTCCCTACTCCTACTACCTGATCTGTCAGCTGCTTTGAATTTGGTTGACCACAGCATTCTGACCACTCACCTAACCTCGTCAGCTTCTTTTTCGCCCAATGCAGCCAAATGGAACCAATCGTTCTTCTCTGACAGATCCATGAGAGTCTTTTCGGCCACTGCTTCAGCAGAGTCTTCACCCATCACTTGAGGAGGCCGTCAAGGCTTATGTGTCTCCCCAACGTTATATAACATCTTTACAAAGATGCCATTCGACCTGCTTCACGACATGGATGTCCCCTACACAAACTACGCGGACAAAACGCAAATTCTTATCATCACTCTCTCAAGATCCTACTAGAAAGATGTCGCCCCTCTAAACGAAATGTATAGTCAAATCCAAGATTGGATGGCCAAACATGTCTTTGTCTAAACGATGACAAAACCGAGCTCCTACTCATTGGGTCTAGGCAAAGCCTTAACAAACTCAACCCGCAATACAAGTCCTTCAACATATATGGAAATCTCATTGAGGTGTCCAAAGATGCCAAAACCCTGGGAGTCTACTTCGAATCAACCCTCACACTATCGAGACAGGTTAATACCACAGCGCTTTCCTCAGCTTACACCGCCAAACTAATAAATGCATGCAGACCATTTGTATCCATCCGGAGCTTCATCACTCTGGCCAGAACTCTGGTACTTTCCAAACTGGATTATTACAACACCCTTTACCTGGGCATTAGAAAACAATCTTCACGAATTCCAAAAATACTGCAAAACAGTGCCCTCCATGCAGCCCTAAATATTTCACTCTCAGACCACATTTCCCAGGCCAGACGCAATGTCAGATAGCTACCGATACAAGACAGAATCACCTTCAGAACACTTATGATCACTCACAAATGTCTCACCAACACAGCTCCCAAATACCTGGCGGATAAATTCTGCAGAAAGACATCCACTAGACCTACCAGATCCAACTACATTCACTGCCTCCTTATCCGCAAGTTCAGGTTGCAAAATTATAGGGGCTCCAGCTTTCCTGTCCTGGCAGCAAAAACCTGGAACACGATGCCCCTAACGCTAAGAGACAAACCATCCTTTCCAACATTCCGTTTCAAAGTCAAATCCTGGCTCCTCTCACTAACCCCTCTCTGATCGTCCACAGCCATATTGTATATACTTGCTGGCTCATGCCTATATTCCACTATTTAGGCCCAACCAAAAAGCTTACCTATAAATATCTGCTTCAACCTTTGTATATTTTCATCCATTTATGTACATTGTGCAACCTGGTTTGCAATCCTACTGTATGTACTTTCTCTGTATTTGAATAATATGTCTAACATGATTTTCCAATAAGTCAAGCGCCTAGATACCTCTGGGTTCAGTGTGCTATATAAGAAAATAAAACAAACAAGACAGTGGTGAGAGTAGGGTGCAGAGGATAAAGAAGTAGAGTAGAGAGGAGAACAATGTTGGAGGGTTGAGAGGAGAGTAGTAGAAAAGACGAGTAACATCAGGGGAAAGTAGAGTGAAAGCGAGACCCAGAGAGAGAGGTGGTGAGGAGGGTGTTAAATGCAAAGAAAGTGGGTGTGAGGCGTGATTTTGGAGACATTCATCGAGAGGGAAAGGATTGGAGAAGTTAACAGAGTTGGTTGTACCCGTAGAGAATCCCAGAGGGAGTCAGGTAGAGAGGGCTACAGTTTTTAGGCCTCCCGTTAGAATCAGGACAGTTATATACAATAGGTGCTACATGGCCGTAATGTTTCACAATACTTCTGATTTGAGGGATAGGGACATCTGGACTAGGGAGGTGGGCACCAACATGGAGGATGAGGCAAAACCTAGGGACCACCTTAGACTGGCCATCCTTATTTTTTAAAAATCTGAGAAAAAGTAACTTGGTTGCATGGATATTAAACAAATTCCACCAATAATCAAAGTGTCTTTAAACTTAAAATGGAAAATCAGAAATAATTATATATTAGTTTATGCTTCAATGCTACCCTTCTTCAATATTTTGCCCTAAAAATCACACCATTCTATCAGTATTTTTACAGATCCCTTTTAAAAGAAAAATGTTTCTTACCTGTTGCCATTTCCACCATCAGCATGTGGATGCCAGTGAGATGCAAAATAAACTCTTGTCTCACTCTAAGAATAAAAACTAAAATTAAAAAGCTTGACACTGCTAAAAGGAACACATTTGCATTATTCAGAAGGGTAAGTAAATAGTATGTAATAACATGCTGAAACATTAGTACTGTGTCTTGTCATCCATAAACTATTATAGGCTGTATGAAGATTCACATAGAAGATTGGTGTGCACATCAATGAAACCACTCAAGTTCCAGCAAAATCAATTCAGTTCAATAAACGTATTGGGGTGACCAAAAAGCGAAGCATGGGAGCTCACAAAGTTCACTGATAGAGATTTGCTACTTTGCAACAATAAGCAAACTGATTTGGGCAAAACTTGAACTCTCACAAATTTGACGAGTTAGACAAGGTGGAAGCTCTTAAACTTCGAAAGGACGTCCAGCAAAAAAATACCTTGAGCCAAATTGAACGTTTTAAGATGAGCCCAGGAAAAAAAATAAGCTGTATCAGTTCCATTACCACTGGCTTTGCACTGGGAAGCCTTCTGTATCATCACCCCTAGAAGGCAACATGCAAACAATCAGTGGATGACTGGCTCCCCCCTATGTCCTGAATATTAAAGAATGATGAAAATTAATTAATTTTAGGAGGAATATGGGGTGCTGAGCAAATTCATTGTATGGTTGATAACTGCCATACAGATTTGTTGTATTTTGGATCTCTCTTTTACAATGCTTGTAGATAGATAGTGTCTTGCCACTTGGCATTTCCCTTTAGTATTATTGTCAGTCTAAAAGGTGAAAGCCACCTATGTTGAGGCAGTTGACTGCTGTAAACGTTTCTTGGTGGTCTAAAGCCATGCACTGAACAATGGTGGTGATTTCAACATTCAACTGGACTCCTCTGGCTCTGCATCCACTCTATTCACTGACCTCTGTTCCTTGCTTTCCCTCTTCATTCTCCCTTCTGGGCCAACCCACACAGCAGACACACACTGGTTGCCCTCATAGACTCCAACCTCCCCCCACCCTCCCACTAGTCACCCCACTCTCCTGGTCAGACCACAGTCTCCTGTCCTCTCTTCTGGTTCCCATTGGCCCCCTGACAACCCCCCCAAAGGTCACACCAACCTCGTTCACTAACACCCGCCCTATGAAACCAGTGACTGCGGCTACCTTTGCCACCACACTCCCCCACCCCTCCTTCCTCCTTTCCTCCTCGTCTCCTGTCACACCTGAAGAAGTTACCAGAGTTGTCTGTTCCATGAAGGTCTCTTCTAAACAGGTCTCCCCTTGCTCATCCAGGACCATCAAGCATAACATTGGCTCTCTTGCCCCTGCTCTCGCTAATTTCTGAAATCACTCCTTTATCACTGGATCTTTCCCCTCCACCCTTACGCACTCCCTTGTGCGCCCACTCCTGAAAAAAACATTCTCTGACCCTAACTGCCCTGCCAGCTATCGCCATCACCCCAAAAACTATGCGATGATCTCTCTTCTTTCTTTATCAATAAGACAGAAGTCATTCGCACTAACATTGTAAAATCACTGGCCATATCGATCTCTAATCCCGCCAAGCAGCCGCCCGTTCCCCCTGCTGAACTCTCCAATAACTGGTCGACCTTCCCTCTTTTTACTGAGGTGGAAGTCCTAGCTGCTATTCAAAAAATTCAATCATCTTCCCTGGAGGATGCTATTCCCATCGAACTTATGAAGAAGATCACCCCTGATCTCCTGGTAGAACTTACATCGGCAATAAATCATTCTTGTCAATCAGGATTTGTCCCCTCAGAGCTGAAATCGGCGAGGGCTGTTCTTCTCAAGAAGCCCACACTCGACCCCACTGTTCCCGCTAATTTTCGCCCTCTCTCCCTGCTCCCTTTTCTACTAAATTGTTAGAGTCACTAATCACACCCATACTGTCCTCCTTTTTGGAATCTTCTAAGATCTTTAATTCTGCACAGGCAGGGTTGTAGACCAGGCAGAGGCACTGAAAGTGAGCTTGTATCTGTGCAGGGTGATATGTCCAGGATAGTTGACTCAAGTGGGGTTCGGGTGTTGATTTTGCTAGATCTTTTGGCCGCTTTTGATACTGTCGACCACCCCATCCTGTTGTGCCGCCTGGCACAGATTGGTATATCTGGCCAGGTTCTTGCTTGGTTCACCTTTTTTCTAACAGACCGCACCCAGACCCTAGCCATGCCTCCATTTCTCTCTTCACCCTGTCTTCTCACTTGTGGTGTACGGCAAGGTTCTTCTTTGTCCCCGATCCTATTCAATATCTACATCTGGGCTCTGGTATGCCTTATCCGCGCCCACGGCCTCAACTGTTACTCGTATACCGACACCCAAATCTTGATCCGTCTAGATCAGAATCGAGCAGAGGTGTCGTCGCAACTTTGTGACTGTTTGAGTGCTGTTGGTGATTGGATGGACCAAAACTGGCTCAAGCTCAACGGCGAGAAGACCAAGGTGTTGGTGGTGGGTTGTCCCCCGGTTCCCTCACTATGGGCCACTACTTTCTGCCCCGGATCTTTGGGTTCCCTCCCCACTCCAGCTAGCAAGGTAAAAAATCTAGGTGTTATTCTCTCTGCTTCCCTTTCTATACACATCAAGTCACAGCTGTGTGTCAAGCAAGCCACCAGCATCTCAGGGACCTGAAGAAGGTTCTACCAACGATACCCGAACCGCTGCGCCCTTCAGTAGTCACAGCACTGGTTCTCTCCTGCTTGGATTACTGCAACTTGCTGCATCTGTCGCAGCCTATTGGACTGATTCAATGGCTACAGCGTATACAGAATCTGGCGGCTAGGCTGGCTACGGGTACTCCGTATGGGGCTCGCATTACTCCGGTGATGCGATCACTTCATTGGCTACCGGTTAGCCAGCGTGTCTCTTTCAAGGCCTTGTGCATTGTCCATCAGGCTATCCATGTCCAGGGGGCTGAGTTTTTAAAGGCCAGATTTTCCCGCTACCTTCCAAAGTGGAACCTACGCTCCTCCACTGCGGATCTCCTTGTTGTCCCAAGATATCACCGCACTAGGGTTGGTGGCAGGGCCTTTTCTATAGCCACAGCCAATCTGTGGAATGGCTTTCCTCCCCGTCATGAGGAAAACATCCAACCACCTCACTTTTAGAAGAGCACTCAAGACCACCCTGTTCTAGCTCTTTACCCTGTGGCCTCACCAACTGCTCCTTCCAAGCCATCCTGTGCCCCTTCTCTTCTCCCACCTCCACCTGCGTGTCCCCCAGGGCTCTATACTCTCCCCCTGGCTCTTTAACATCTACCTTGCTCTCCCTGCACGCCTCATCTTCTCTTTCTCCTCCAACTTCCAGTGTTACGCAGACAACACACCGCTCTTCTTCAGATTCCCTGCTGACCCCCTTGCACCCTCAATTATCCCTGACTGCCTATCTGCCAAAGGAATTCTATCTTTTCTCACTTTCCCCCAGAGGCTCAATGTGACTCAAGCCGTGGTTCTCTCTAGACTGGACAACTGTAACAGCCACCTCATGAATCTGCCTTCTTCCACTCTGCGACCCCTCCAGTTTATCCAGAATAGGGCAGCAAGACTTATCCTTGGCCTTAAGCCCAGGGACCGCATCTGCACTAAAAAGTCTTCATTGGCTCCCGGTTGCTGCACGGATTAAATTCAAATCCCTCTTCATCATCCACAAGGCTGTCTGGGCCCGGGGACCACACTATCACCAACTTTATCTCACTAAATACGCTCCTGCTAGACCTCTTTGCTCCTCTGGCACCAGCTCTTAGTGTGTAAAGCGTTTTACTAAACAGAGGGCAAGGGGTCACTCACTTTCCTCTGTGGTCTAACTCCTTTGGAATAGCCTCCCCCGTCCCCCTGCGTCTTGAGCAGGATCTTCTGAAATTCCAGAAGCTCCTTAAGACTTTCTTCTTTTCCTCCTCCTTCCCTCCTTCTCTCCTCTGCTAATCACACAGTTGCTGAATCGGTGTCCTTGGACTTATGCTTCTTCGGGGCTTTGACCTCCCACATCAATTCTTCCCAGCTCCTGCCTTTCCACAGCACTTTGCATCTGCACACCATGCGCTCTGGAGACTCGCAATTATACCTCCCGCAAGCCCAGATCATGTAGCACTCAACATTCTAGCACTTCGTCCATGGTTCACCCACAGGTCCGGACTCCCTAGCACTTAGCCCCTCTCCCCTCTTCCTGTCTCCACTTGCACGTTCTGAATACTCACAAGGCATAGTAGGTTTGCCTCCCTCTGCCCCATCTGCTCTTAAATATTGTGCTGTAATGTATTTCCCACTTTCCCTCCCTCACTGCTCTGTGGGCACTTCGAAACAATATATTATTATTGTATAAGCGCCTAACAAGCAAACAATAAATAATAATGATAATGATGTTTATTTTTGATTGAATCAATACAAAAATGTAGTTTTTGAATGAAAAGATTCAACATTACAAAATCTGTGAACATCCACAGGCAGGATTCATTGCTCAGAGTTCAAAGTACCAGGCCCCTAGTACTTGAAAATATTTTAGCAGTACTTCTGTTTATCCTCAAATCATGGTATATCAGTTAGACTGTTTCTATTTTTAACTAATTGCTCAGTCACTGAATATGAACAGATATTGGGAAAAGGGGTATTCAATGGTGGAGCACACTCCCGTCCCCTGCACACTATAAAGGGCTAAAAAAAAGCCAAATATTGTAGATACTTTAGATTATTATATCTTAAAAATGTAAACCTGTATATGCTCTGCATACTTTCACAAATCTAATGTTCATTCAGAAATTCAGGATTTTAAACAAAATCAATTGATAGTAATTTTACATAAACATATTACATCCAATAGTCTTATGAACAAACAGAATTTTTTCATACAGTGAATTTATTTGTGAAGATGAAATCCAAATATTCTCAGCTCAGTCGTTTCAGGACGTGTTGGTCCCTTCATCAGGAGCACACATTTAGAGGCTACTAAATTAAGAACAAGCAAAAGAGTGTTTAGAATGCCCAAAGTAAACGTATTTGAGTAAAAAGTATGAAAACTCATATGGTCATTTAATTTAGAGCAAATGGGTGAGATAAAAAAGTAGTTTCTGTAATTTAACTCTCTACAATTTGCCTTCTGTAATACCAATAGTTTTATGTCAGTGGTCCATGTAAAGACTAATGAATGGACTGAGCAGTCCAATATGCATACATGTAACCTGAAATCCCCAGTATACGGAGGCTTTAAGGAACAAACATAACGTAGCACAATCGAGATGCATCGTGCTAGCGGCAATACATCCCTTACCAAGCGGAGGTGGCATGGCTAAAAGCTGGCACAGTAAGACATGTACTGGCTAGACAAATTAGATTCCTTATATCCACTTTGGATGAATGAGGCATTTCACTTTGGTGCCTACATATAGAGAGATACCTATAAGATTCTCCTCTGAGGTACAAGATGTGACTATTATTTTAAGATGTGACAACAATTATTGATGCTATTTACAATGTCATTGTTATTTAATTTGTTGCACTGTGGAAAATAGATAATTTCTGACTCCTAATATGTATTGAATATAATCAAGGAGCTCCAGTTCAACATCTTTATACAGAGTAAATCGTATCTTCTTGTGTTGCACTTTGAAAATAGATAATTGTTTTAGACCCAATATGTATTTTATACACTCAAGGAGTTTCGATTGAACATCTTTATAAAGACATATTTCATCTGCCTCTCAATTAAGACTTTCCTGTGTATATATATCTTTACCTCCTATTTTGGGATATAGCCTGAATATGATGTGAAATTTTAGCAAACACACAACAATGATTATTAAAGAAAAGAGCTCATAAGGATACTTGTATTAATTCTTTGACATCTTGATATTAGATTATAAATGTGTACTAAATAATTCCATTTGCACATTAATTACTTGTATTCTACCTCAAATATCTTACCTCTTGACCAATTGCTCAAATAGAATATACAACCGATCTGATTAGCTATTAGGAGGATTTTATTTTATTTTAATTTTCTATAATTATTTCTTTCACCAGAATTGTGCTCGTCTTTACTACGTAGTAGAATTCTTCACACGTCATTACATGACTAGAACGCTCAGATCAACCTTACCATAATGTCATCACGGTTAACATGGTCAACTTAGCAACAAGTACAATTTTTAATTACATCATCGTGGCTGACGTCACTATATAAACAGCAGCCGTTTTTGGTACCAGGGTAAAGATGGCATTCAAGACCAGAATCTATAGTTGATAGTCACTGTAGAAGATGAGGTACAGCAAGTGGATTTTCTCCCACTTTCCTTCCCATTTTCCTACTATATTTCCACCAACACAGCTCCACTCTTCGCTGTTTTCTACAGATCAATCCCCATCTAAGAAGTGAAGCTGGATAATTCTAGATAATTATTTGGAACGTGGCACCATCTTCTACCATTCCACCTTTTACATATAGTAGGTAAGCCAGTACAAATTTACACTGACACTAGGTCCATTTATTAGTCTTTACACAGACCACTGACAAAACTATTGTTATTACAGAAGGAACATCGTAGAAAGTTAAATTGTGGAACTATTTTATCTCAGCAATTGCCTCTATTACATGAAGAGATTTTGGCCCTAATTCATGGAATGATTTGCGCAGAAAATAGGGGCCATTCGTGCGAAAACGCACGCGAGCGCCAGTTTGTGTATTTAAGGAACACAATGCGCAGGGCTTACCAGGGACTTTCGAGGAATCTGTGCCAGTCAACACCTTGCGTGAGAGATTCGTAGTGAAGGGGAGTTGGGTTCTGCGCAGTCACCTAAAAAAAGGGGGGCGGAACACGTGGAATGGGGGACAACAATATGGTCATAACGAGGGATGTATTAAAGTAAAATCCTCGCAACTCCCATTCACGCGCTAAAAACCTGTATTCATGGAATTGTCCAAGACTCCCCCTCACACAGAAAAAGACGCGCACATCCAGTAACACGTACACCACACGAAAACTGGCCTAAGCGTCACCCCGCACTAAAACAAATGCATAAAAAGGGTGCGCGAAAAACAAACGCGCGTATACAGCTACGATGAATGTACCATTTCTCGCAGCAGGGATCGTGGGACACCGGAGGAGGAGGAGGATGACCAGGGCATGGATTTTTCTACCTAGGACGAGCCTTTATGGAATGCCTGATGACCAGGTCTATGGCAGGTATAGGTTTCCACCTCATATCATATTAGACCTGGTCACGGAGTGGGAGGATGACCTTACATCACCCACCTTGTGCTCCCAGGCACTGAGTCCCTTGGAAAAGCAGCTCAATGTTCTGCATTTTTTGGCCACTGGGTCATTTCAGCGGACAACTGCCATAGTTTGGGGCATTTCAAAGCCCAGACAGTCACGCTGCCTACACTAGGTGTTGACAATCATGACTGCATGTCCCTCAGTCCGCAGGCACATCTACATGCCCTGAACACCTGCAGAAAGACAGGCCGTGGTCCAGGATATTTAGGGGTAGCGCACTTCCCTAAAGTGCTTGGTGCGATTGATTGCACCCATGTGGCTATACATCCACCTAGGGCCACAGAGCACATCTATCGAAATCGCAAGCACTGGCATTCCATCAACATGCAGGTTGTATGTGATGCAAAGGGTCTCATTGCTTCTGTATATGCAAATGTTAGGGAGAATTATCTGTAAAGGCTAATTTCCCAAACCTAGTGAGTCCCCCAGCAGCTTTGCTGGATTTTTGGGGTTTATTTTTTTCTCCTGCTAAGAGTGAGACTCTTTTTCTCCTACTCTTAGGCATGGTTTGAGAATGTCCTTTGACTATGTAATGTGTTTTATGGGCTATGGGGTCTTTTACTCCATAGGGCTTCATGTGTTTTTGGTATATGTGTTACACAGCACCCTCAGTGCAGTAACACAGTGGAGTCATAGTGACCTCCAAACATAGACTCCATACCCTGGGACTGACTATTGTCTCCCAGGGCATGTAAAGTCACCAATGGCTTTACTAGTCTAAAATGGTGAACAGAAACAGTACAAACCATCATATTGTGGAAGTACTGGTAGGGGTAATTCGATTGCCCCTGGGTCTGTTTTCCAAGGGGGCACTGTCCAGTCCCCCCTGGTCGAGTTTCTGGCTGGTGGCAGTGGATACCACGCAAAATATTCCACCAGAATATTTCCTATGGGATTTTCCCATTCATTTTAAACGCACCACTTTTTGGTGCAATGTTAAAGATACCGCCGGGTTATTTATTTAATATTTATTCCCCGGTTGGGTCTTTTTGCCAGGACTCAGTTTTAAAATGGCGTTTGTGTTCGCCTCTGAAACTCTAACCCAAGTCGAGCCCTTTGTTCCACTTTTTGGCGGGCTTCTCCACAGAAGCCCTCCAAATGGTGCCACTTTGTCTGGGGTCTACAGGATGTGTGGGAGGGGGATTAGGCACCCTGGACTGAGTTGCCTTGGCAACTCAGGTCGCACTCTTGTGTGATTGGCCCAGTGGTGAGCTGCCCGGCTCACCACTTAGTATGTTTGAGTGACAGCTAGGCTGATGATGGGGTTTTGCTGCATAAAAGCAGGGCTTTGGGGACTGGAACTTCAGAAGTCGCCACAGGACCTAAAGAATCCGAAGATGGGAGAAGCTGAGCCATCTACAACGACGACACCACCGGTGGAGCCGTGCTGTACGAAACTCACCACTTTCCCGACGACAGACAAGATCTTCTTCCAGGAGAGTCTTCTTCCCTTTGAGCTGGTGGGACCAACCAGTTCGCCTTTTTCACCTTCCTGGATCGTCTCATGGTCGAATCACCTGTGCCAAGCACCCCGGCGGCCGGATAGCCCTGCTTCACCACTACCGCGAATAAAAGGGTAGTACCTTTTAACCGGGAAACTTTGCCGCTGGTTTCTTCCCTGGCAGTGCAACGACCTCCAGCTTTCCTCCACGTCGAGATCATCTCTTCCCCTGGACGAAGCTCCGACTTGCACCCGCTGCCAGGAACAACTGCCCCCGCTGGAGCTTTCTCACCATTTCAGGTACTGTGTCCCGCCTGGTCTCCCTTGCAACAGACTGTCCAAGGTGTCCCGGAAATCCTTGACTCTCTATCCTGGGGTGACCTCGGACCGGTTAACATTACCTTTCTAACTTGATCCAACCTCTTTTGACTTTTCTGCAAAGACTTTGTGTGCATTTCCACTGTGTGATCTTGGGCACATTCTGCCTTGCTCTCTCCAAGAGTGGGCCTGGCCTATGAACTTTTTGCTCTACAGTAGACCATGCCTTTCTTGACTTGCTGTGGTTTCTTAAAAGTGTTGGTACGGTGTGATTTTCCTATTCTGCCTTTTCTCTCCCTTTTTAAACAAATTATTGGAGTACCATCTATAGTTACGCGCTCACCTCTGTGTTGCTAAATAAGTGGTGTCTTAACCTAGACTTGTCAAATAATTAATTAGGGAGGTGTATACATTTCTAGTCTCGGTGTTTGAACTTGCTTGACATATTAGTGCCCGCGTATTTTTACAAGTGTGTTTTTAAATAAATAATTATATACTTTTATACCAAAGCTCTGGTCAGTGTTTGCTTGTGCTACTGTATTTTTGGCCCTATTGTGTATACTCTATATACTGCCTATCTCTTCTTGAGAGAAGTCTGACTGCTCAGCCACAGCTACCAGGTAAATCTGGGTGGTGCAGACTGCTACCAATTGGGTTTACTTTTAACGCCTAACAGCAAACTATCCAGGGTCCACCCATGATAGCTTCATATTCAGAATGTCACCCCTACACCAGGCCCTGGAAGCTGGGAGGCATGGCTCATTGGTGAGTATAAATGCCAGTGCACATGCATGCACGTCACACACACACAAATACACACCAATGACAAACATTTTAACCTCTACTGGGGACAGTGCCTACCCTCTGATGACCTACATGATGACGCCAATACGTAACCCTGACACACCACCCCAGGTAAGATACAACACAGCCCATATTGCAAATCAGAGCATAGTCTCGGGAGGATAACTCAGCGGCAACATACTCGCCTTGAAAACAAGATGACACGGAGTAACACAGGTTCGATCCCCGGGTCCGCGCTTAGAAACCTCTGGGTATTAAGCGCGTTATAAATAACCTATCATATCATAGTGGAGCGCACATTCAGAGTGCTCAAGTCACGTTTCCGCTCCCTTGTTATATGCACCACCACTAGTGTGTAGAATGATTGTGGCGGAATGTGTCCTGCACAATTTTGCAACACGGTGCAGTGTACCGGTGGACATGGTGGTGCCCCCACATCCCCAACCACATGCATGTCCCTTGCGCATGGTAGGACAAAGGGCACGTGGGGAGGCTGCCCATACCCAGCTTGTGGCACAATTTTTCACCTAAAATCCAACCCCTGTGGAATGCACACAGGCCTGGCACATTCCAGGTGCCATCCAATGATGACAAAGGGATAAACATCTGTGTCCACCAACCCACCCTGAGAATGTGTCCTTGGAA
The DNA here is from genome assembly GCF_040938575.1 of Ambystoma mexicanum. NCBI lineage: Eukaryota > Metazoa > Chordata > Amphibia > Caudata > Ambystomatidae > Ambystoma > Ambystoma mexicanum. The sequence goes on from NC_090940.1 coordinate 221,134,382, forward strand.
GTGCTACATTGTCTGCATCCCTTAGAACTTAAACTAATATTTTTTTTTGGCTTTCCAAAAGAAACACAGATGAGGGACTATGCCACTGCCACCATACCAAACTAGGCATCCAATGTCCTATGTGTTACATAAACCATCCCATCTATTTATCAATATCATTTGCATATACAAAGCGCACAATAGGCCTTAGACATTGCAGCACTGTCACAGAAGGCTTACTCAGTTACATAAGTGCTTGTTAAAACATATATGTTGCCTAGCCCCATGTTCCAGGGTGGCAGCATCATACAAATGCAGAAAGTCAATTTAGGTGGCCGTGGCTAGGAAGAGAGGGGAGGGGTAGACGCATACACAACATCACAGGTGGCCATGTATGGGGAGAGGGGCATACACAACATCACAGGTGTACAGGGGTGTGGGGCATACACATCATCACAGGTGACCAGGTGTGTGGGGGGGGCATACACACAGTGCCCGGTTCCCATGCAAACACCAACAAAGTGTCAGCAAATACCATGCACTCACCTGTCCGTGGAACTCACCTGCCTTGCATCCGATGCACACCATCCTGAGTCGCTCCACCTACATGTAATGAAATGCAGAGTAACAGCACAAAATACATGTGCATACATGATCACAGTTGACACCAGAAAGAAAATATGCATACAACACAGAGTGCAGGAGCAACACAGAGTGAATGTCCATTGGCATAGACATGTACAGGAGTACAGTACCACACCAGAGAGAGAGGGAAGGAGAGAGAGAGAGAGTGGCACAGAGAATGAATAACAAGGAACTGACAGATCAAGGAGTACATGGCCCGGTTCACCAATGTACAATGACATGCTGCACAGCACAGCCGGTGTGCCCATTCAGGTTTCCACATAGGTAGGTAACAGTGACATGAACTCCAATGAAATCACCACAACCCCTTGTGAGCATGCAAAGGACACATAAGAGAACCGACACATGCATCAAAGATGACCAATAATGAAGCATGCACAACATGCAATAACAGCGTCTGAATGCTGTAAATCCCACATGACCTTCAACGGTAAGTGTGTTTCTTAATTTGATAAAGGAACAACATTGTCTGGTGGAGGGCATGAGGAGTGTGGACTTCGAATGGTGCAGGATGTCTCACCCAGGAAAGCAGTCACCGCCACATCACGGATTACTGGAAAAACATGGGCGAACATATCAAAACAGATGTTGTGCAGTACATTGGCACCGCACACACGTGCCATGGAAAAACAAAGCTATGATTACCTGCACATGCCACGTGGTGCACCCCCATGCAAACATGCTAGATTAGTTCACCAGGCATGCCTGCACGTACACCACTGCACTTGTATAGTCCCTGAGGAGTTAAGGGCACACCGCAAGGGCAATTAATGCAAAAAATAACAAAGACCCCAACCAGGAAAGGGCAAAACAAAATATTACATGCCAACAAACAATTCCCCAGTTAAAAACAATTGTAACATCAGATATACAGCTAGTAGAATTCGGGTATCATGAGAAAACAGACCAAGTACTGATACACCATGCAACTGAGGGTGTCCATACATGGGTGTTGAATAATACGCAAAACCTATGAGACCTAGGTTTTAGATGTGAGGTTAAGATCAACAATAAACCCAAAAGATCAGAGCGACCTTCCTCCCAGATTACAAAGCACATTCAGTCGGATCATATGAAAATCGAGACCAACAAACCAATGAAGAAAGTTTCCAAAGATACCCGATCAGACGGCAATACGATTTCTTGGAAACCCTCACCCCCACTCTGGAGCCATATCTGATACTGATTAACAACCAAATAACAAAGGCACCAACAGTATATGTCTTTGTAAATGGAACACCAGAGGCTCGAGTCACATGCTACAGTTTGAGCACGAAAAACGACAAAATGATCAGATTATTTGTTTACAAGAAACCTGGCTCACTGCACCTCCGATATGTGAAGGGAAAGATCTATTCATTAATCTGGCAATTAAAAAACACAAAGGAAGGCCGGCTGCAGGTCTCCTAACCTTAATAAAACCGAACGGCTCTTACGAAGTACTCAAGTCAATGAACCCTAATTCCTGGTCTCAGATCATTACGATTCAATATCAGACTCAAGACACTAACGGCCAGTATTTTAACAAAATACATGGAATCGTCAACATCTATTGGAACTCTATTGCTACAGAAACCTCAAGATTCATTGACACGATTACGACAGCTATCGATCTTCAACTTGAGCACCTGAAAATTGAGATTGTTGTATGTGGAGATCTCAATGTTCATCTCTAAACACCTGATGGGCGAATTTTAGAAACCCAAGAAAAAACAACTAAAGCCCGATCTTGATCAAAGGAAATGCTCTAACGAGAGCTGACATTGATCAATGAGAATACACTTTACAATGTCCCTCCCAAACCGACATGGAAAGGCCATGCGTCCGAGGCAATTTTAGACTATGTCTATACATCGGCAGGAATCCCCAAAGAAATTACGAACGTCACTAACAATCCTACAGTGAACAGCGATCACAACATAATATCCATCACATGGACCGAGACGGTGCGTGCCAATGAAAATCTTTCTACCAAAACTCACGCTTAATGGTGGCATGAATCCATTAAGAATAACAGGAAATCAATTGCCGCCCTCTCTGATAAATTTAAGTACACTTTGTGTCAACAAACTGATAAATTGGACTATACAGAGATTCTAAAACCCTTCATACATCTAACCAAGAGTCACCATATTCAAAAGCAAATACACACCCATGTGTAGAACACAATAGTTGCATTGGAATTTTTATTTTTTATTTTAATAAAGAACTGCGTCAAATAAAGCATCAATCCTCTAAAAACACTAATCAGATGATTAAAAAGACAAAACAACAATACCACAACTGGATCAAAAACATGAGAAATATCACAGCTCAAAACGATGCAGAAGTTATGCTCAATGCCCTTAAGAATAATAACACCAGAACTCTATTGGCACTGCTGAATGAACAAACCAACTCTCCGATGGCACTGATCCAGAATGTACCAGAGAAGAACAAGTTACTTCTTACCTGGTAACGTTCTTTCGATGGATATGTTCCTCCGACGTATTCCTTATCTTTGATAGATCATCTCCAGCTGCTGGCCTCGGAAAACATTTTCAGTAGAGGGTGCTGCGCGTCGACGTCCCTCGAGCCGATGTCCCTCGACAGCCTCCGTATCGGCGTCGACGTCATCACGCGTATAAATAGACTCGCGCAGCGTCTGTTGCTCAGTTCCGTTTTGACGTTAACAGTTGTTTTACATTAATTGGTTATTGACCTTGAAGGAGCGTAAGCTGCAACCACAAGGGAAGTATTACTGAGGGGATGGATCGGAGGGGCGATAAGGAATACGTCGGAGGAACATCCCATCGAAAGAACGTTACCAGGTAAGAAGTAACTTGTTCTTCGAAGGGATTGTGTCCTCCGACGTATTCCCTATTTTGATAGACTCCCATAGCAGTGGTGTGTAATTGGAGGTGGGAGTAAAAACGCCATGTTTCCCTTTAGGAATGAACAGAATGTAATACGGCTTTGCCAAACCTAGTCTCTTGACTAGAGGAGAAATCCAGGTTGTAAAATCTTGTGAATGTATGTGCGGACGACCATGTGGCAGCCGCACATATGTCTCGAACCGGATCCCCTCTTTGGAGGGCAGAAGAGGCTGCAATACCCCTGGTTGAATGAGCCCTAAGATTTTGAGGAGGCTCTTTCCCTGCTAAGTTTGTAACATTCCAGAATGGCCAAAATAATCCACCTGGAAATGGTCTGTTTTGTTATCGGTAGTCACAATTGGTGCCCTGAGTAACCTACGAACAGTTGGTCTGCTTGCCTAACCCTAGCAAGTCTGCTGATGTAAAAGCTTAAAGCCCGCCTTGGGTCCAGCCTATGTAGCCTTTCTTCCTCTTTCCCCGGATGGGAAGGAGGATAGAATGAAGGTAAGGTAATTTTCTGAGTGATGTGGGATTCAGAAACCACCTTTGGGAGGAAATTAGGCTTCACCTGTAGGACAACTTTGTCTTTATGAAAAATTGTATGAGGGGGTTTACAAGATAGAGCTTGTAATTCGCTCACCCTTCTAGCAGATTTTAATGCCACTAACAAGACAATTTTAAGGGTGAGAAATCTTAGCGAACAAGAGTGGAGTGGTTGGAAAGGAGTACCCATCAGGAAATCTAAGACTAAATTTAAGTCCCATAAAAGAACCTGGAACGGTCTTGGAGCGTAGACATTAGTTAATCCCTTTAGAAATTGTATTACTAAGGGTAATTTGAAATACGATGGCTCCTCTGCAGTGCGCTTGAAGATCGATAGCGCTGCGAGATAGCCCTTGATAGTGCCAACTTGAAGGCCTGAATTTGCCAAATAGAGTAGAAAGGATAACACCGTTGGTGTACCACATGAAAAGGGGTCGATATTCTCTTCTCTACACCAGCTGCAAAATTTGTTCCAACGGCAGCGGTATAAAGACTGTGTTGCTGGCCTTCTGGCCAAAAGCAACACCTCCATGACGTCATCAGGGAGGTCCCAATCCTTGTATCTCAACCTTTCAGAAGCCAGGCATGACGGTTGAGGGTTCTGATGTCTGGATGGAGAACCCAACCTCTCTTCTGAGAGAGAAGATTCTCCTTGAGTGGAAGACGAATTGGAGGGCAGATGGACATGTCCAGAAGGTCCGGGTACCACGTTCTCCTGGCCCAGTCTGGGGCAATTAGGATCATGGTCCTCCAGAATCTTCTCAACCTCCTGATCATTTGAGGAATGACAGGGACTGGTGGAAACGCATAAAGGAGTGGAAATTCCCAGTCCACTATGAACGCGTCGCCTAGAGCTCCTCTCGGGGGAAATTCCCTTGAACAAAACAGATCGCACTTCCTGTTGGTACTGGTGGCGAACAGATCCACTTGAGGGGTTCCCCAAAGGGCGAAGATCTCCTGAAGGACTTCCTGAGCTAGTTCCCACTCGTGGGAGACTGTGCCCTGCCTGCTCAGAGCGTCCGCCGTCAAGTTCTTCTCTCCGGCTAGGTGAACTGCCGATAGAGAGATTCCTTCTTGAATTGCCCAAAACCTGAACCTGCATTGCCTCTCTGTACAGTGGCAGTGATCCTACGCCTCCTCTTTTGTTGAGGTAGTGCATGGCCACTGTGTTGGCCGTCATTATCAGGACATTTGTCCCCTGTACAGATGGCAGAAAAGCCTTCAGCGCTAGTCTGATTGCTCTCAGCTCTAACAGGTTGATATGTAGTCTGGACTCCGATGGAGACCAAAGACCGCTGATGGTCAAGTCGTTGGTATGGGATCCCCACCCCGTGAGTGAGGCATTTGTGACTACTGTTCTCTCCGGCCATGGTTGCCAAAACAGTTCTCCCTTCAAGACGTTTTTCTGGCAGCCCCACCACTGAAGGTCTCGAGCCACCTTGTCCGGAACCTGAAGGAGGTCTGTCATTCTCCCTGAGAATTACGACCACTGAGTTCTCAGTGCCCACTGAAGAGATCTCATTCTCAGGCGAGCCTCTGGCACAAGGAAGATGCTGGATGCGATGAGGCCTAGCAACCACAAAAAGTTGAAGGCTGGGAGACGTTGGGCATTTTGAAACTTGGTGACCCATCTGCAGAATATCTTGAGCCCTCGCCTCTCGTGGCGAGGCTTTTCCCAGGGAAGTGTCCAGGACTGCTCCAATGAACTGGAGTCTCTGTGATAGTATCATCTGTGACTTCTTTAAATTGAGGGAGAAGCCCAGTTTGTGAAGGAAGTGGCAGACATAATCTAGCTCAATCCGAGCTTGTTCCGGAGATACAGCTCTGATCAGCCAATCGTCCAGGTAGGGGTAGACGTGAATCCCTTCCCTCCTTGGACTTGCAGCCACTACCGACATTAGCTTGGTAAAGACCCTCGGGGCGGAGGTCAGCCCAAATGGCAGAACTTGAAATTGATAATGAGAGCCGCCAATTGCGTACCTCAGGTATTTCCTGTGTTTGAGATGGATTGGCACATGGAAATAAGCATCCTGGAGGTCCAGAGATAGCAGCCAGTCTTGGAGCTGGAGGGCCTGAAGGATCTGAAAGAGAGTTACCATCTTGAACTTATCCTTCCTGAGGAACTTGTTCAATTCTCGTAAATCCAAGATAGGTCTCAGTCCTCCATCTTTCTTCGGTATGAGAAAGTAGGGGGGAGTACCAGCCCTTGTTCCTCTCCGCTAAAGGTACCGGTTCTATGGCACCTTTCTCTAGCAGGTCTACAATTTCCTGCAAGAGGAGCAGATCTGCAACTTTCAGAGAGCTGTTCCCCGGTGGATGACTCTGAGGGATGCGTAGAAAAGGCAGGCAGTAACCTTGGGCAACTGTCTCCAATGCCCAAACATCTGACGTAATAGCCTGCCGTTCCGTCAGATGTTGAGTTAACCTGCCTACTGGTGTCTTGTGAGGAGAGTACTCAGAGCAGTTTGGAGGCGGCTGATGCAGATGCCGAGGTTAAAGAGGCACCTGCTGCTGCTGCGGCTTTTGTATTTTTAATCCGTCCACCTCGGGTGAATTTTTTCTGACCCCTTTGAACCAGCTGTCCTCTGCCTCTTCCGAATGCGGAATAGAAGCGAACGGCTCTCCAAGAGGTTCCTGAGGGGCGATATGGTGTCTGACAGATTGCAGCTCCCAGGGATTTTGCTGCTGCCTTTGATGTTTGAAGCTTTTCTAAACTGTCATCCGCCTTTTTACCAAACAAGGAAGAGCTGTCAAAGGGCATATTCAAGAGTCTGCTTTGCACATCTGGAGCAAAACCAGACTTCTACAACCAAGCAAATCTCCTGGTTGTTGTACTTGCTACCATGGCCATGCTGATGCTGTCAGCAGAATCAATGCCAGTTTGAAGGGATTCGTACATTGCCTCTTTTCCATCCTTAATGATGTTTAGAAACGCTTCCCTTTCTTCTCCCTCCGGGAGGCAGTCAGCCGCTGATGAAGCAGTGTGTGGCTGTGTTATAAGAGGCGTCACAAGATCGCTGGTTACCTTTTCTTCCTGGGGAGCGAGGAGATGAGGCTGCCAGTCTGTCGATGAATCTTCGCAGCGATGAAAGAGCAACGCGGGGAACCGACCCAGCACCCTCCTGACAATAAATGACAGGATTGAGCTGAACCAGCTCCCAACGTCACTGGTAGCACTTCTCTGTATTTGCGTGACGTCAGGACAGTGTACTGACAGAGAAGGCCAGATGATGTCCACTTCGGTACCAGCAGTTCGAGGGACAGATCTTCGGTATATCCTTGGTGGTAGAAATGGCACAGATACCGGCAGGGCACAAGACCAGTAGAAAAGGTAATGGGGAGGCAGACCCTCCAAGAAGGAAGGAAAGAATAGGGGAAGAGAACTGACCACCCCAGAACCGGACCCCTGTCCAACCAAGCAATGGTACGGAACCAGAGGAACCCAGACAGGGACCTACCTAACCTCAAGGACCAAGTACAGACTGGAACCCAAAAGGGCAAGGGAAAAAGGCAGGGCAGGGCTCAAGGAACCAGACAAGGCAAAAGGAGCACAGGGCTAAGCACGAGGAAGAAACAGGAACAGGAACAGGACAGGAGATGAACAGAGACTCAGGCAAAGCAGGGCTCCTGGAGCGTATACACGGAACAAACCGCGTTGAGACGCGTTGTTTCCGGGTCTGCGGAAGCTATTTAAAGCCTGGGAACAAAGTGAGGCTTGGAACGCAAGCCGCTGTCACTGCGCATGCGCGAAACGTCGGATACTGACGTTCCGCGCATGCGCAGGACATTCAAGATGGCTGCGCCCAGGGAGCCGGGAGCCCGGACCGCGGTACACCGTAGAGAAAGGTGCCAACGCGGATACAATCTCCAGGAGGGAGACCGCCGCAGCTGAGGACCCCGACCCCCAGAACAGGTGAGTGGCGCGCGCAGCGGGACAGGCTGAACTTTGCGAGCATACAAGTAGCATTGATGGATTTCAACGCCATGCTACATGCAGAAAATACTTTTTTGGCCATAGAGTCATATCTCGTGTCATCCCTGTCCTGTGGAACAGTAGGGTAAGCGATTTACTACCTGATGAAGTTGCTGCCTGCACAACCAGACTCTCCGGAGTTGGGTGTCTGGCGGTTAATTTTGTGTTAACCGCCAGGATAACCTCAGGGGTTTCCCAGTTTGCCAATATTTTCCTTTGTAAAGCCGCATGAAATGGCACCACAGGATCCTCCTGTGGACCTTTAGCCAAAATGTCTGAGGTCGTCTTGCTGAAAAGCAGGTGAGGGTGTAGACCACCCCATAAACTCTATTATCCTTGCCATCAAGGTTCTATAAGGGGTTTCGGCATGTTCCCCTGGGTCTGGTTTGGCAAATTCCACTTCTGGGGAAGTGTCCAACCCACTTGCTTCATGTAAGGATTCTTGGAGGTCCTTAAACCTACTTTCCTCAGAGGTAAATTCCTCTGGTACAAGAGTTGCAGATCCCTGCAACTCAAAAGGTCTCTCCTAATCCGAATTCTCCTCTTCTTCATAAATAGATGTTAAGGCTCTGGAAAGATCAGATCTTGGAAATGGTATAAATCCCATTTCCAGAGCAGAAGGGGCCACATTCGTCATAATTGGCTGAGAAAACATTGACGTCGTCGACGCGGACGTTAAAGGCTTCAAAGCCATCGAAAAAGGCATCGAGAAAGTTGGTAGAGGCCTCGAGGAACTCGAGAGTATCGGATTTCTACTCGAGGTTGTTGACGACATTCTCGTGATCGAGGCTCTGGGTATGGCCACTGGCTGTGGGGTGGCCGTGGGTTTGTCCTTTCTCGGCGTCGATGTCGGCGTTGAAGACGGCGTCGAATCGACTGACCTGTGCGTCAAAGAACCCTTCGATAATGGCATCGAAGATGTCGATCCATGCGTCGAAGGGATTTTCGACGACGGCGTCGAAGATGCGACTTTGCCTTTACTCGAGGGTTTGTGACGCTCTCGAGTAGCTTCTTTCACCAGGTGCTGTGACTCGCTGCGTTTTGATTTTTTGGGTCTTCTTTTTCCTGAATTCCTCCCACTCAGCCTGAGAGCTCTGTTTTGTGGGGCAGGAGACCCTTTTCGGGGAAATGGAAGAAGACGATGAGGAAGGGGGATCTTCGACGTCTCTTTTTTGAATGCTTAGATCTCAAAGAGTGATGGGAACTGCTACGAGACCTAGAACGAGAATGTGTTTTGTGATGGCAAGGAGACGAATGTCTCGACTCCGCCGAGGAAACTTTCGAAGAAGTTTTAACTGCCTTACCTCTCTCGAGCTTCCCCGTACGCTCCTTCAAGGCTTTCACCGTCATGGACATGCAGTCCTCGCACTCCGAACAATGGTGCTCGACTCCCAGGCACCACAAACAGATACTGTGAGGATCCGTCAATGACATTTTCTTTCCACAGTCTGGACATTTTTTGAAGCCGGACCGTGGAGTCGTCGATTCGGATGAGGAAGCCATCGAGTACGAGTCGGTATTCTCGAGGAATAATGAAGTATATTTGACTGAAGAACTGAGCATATTCGGAAGCACCACGAAGCGCAGAAAAACGGAACTGAGCAACGGATGCTGCGCAAGTCTATTTATACGCATGATGATGTTGGCGCCGATACGGAGGCTGTCGAGGGATATCGGCTCGAGGGACGTTGACGCGCAGCGTCCTCTACTGAAAAAAATTTCCGAGGACAGCAAGCTGGAGATGATCTATCAAAGATAAGGAATACGTCGGAGGACACAATCCCTTCACCCTTCCCATTTCACTGTTCTCTACCAAAGGTTTTAATTGCACAACGAAGCCAACAGCAAAATGAATTGGAACTTGAAATGGGATCATGCAGACATATTATATCAGATCAAAAAGCTGAATTCATCTCAAGCCCCAGGGCAGATGGGCTATCTAACACCCAACTAAAGCAACGCTTTCTTGATACCAATTTTTAAACATGTAGATAGACACCTGGCTTTAAACTATCGCCCCCATAGCGCTACTGGATCCGCTGGGCGAAGCTTTTGCCTCTGTAGTTCTCTAGGAGCTGGTAAAATGGTAAAATGACGTAGGGAGATTAGACCCGAGACAGACGGGCTTTGTTAAGAACACATGTACTAGCATCAATCTCCTCATATTAAACCTCCTCAAACTTGAAGAATGCAAAGAGAAAACAATAACCATCGCGGTTTTCTTCGATTTAGAGCTCGCTTTCGATGCCATAAATAGAAGCAAATTCTGGCAAAAACTAAGAGCGTGGAACTGTCCTAATAGCATTTTACAACCAATAATAGCCCTTTAAACAAATACGTCAATCAAAGTAAGATTAACATGCAGTGGCTACCCAACATCTGCAATTAAAACAGAAAACAGCCGGAAACAAGGATGTCCGCTAGCTGCAACGCTATTTAATCTATACACATCGGATCTACCTGAACATCAAGCAGCGCTGCCTGGAAATCCACCTATACTCAATCAAACAAAAGTCGTACACATATTATTTGCAGACGATTTGGTATGCCTCGACCAAACAAAAATTGAACTGCAAAGATCAATTGATCATTTAATGATATTTTAAAAAATGATCTAAAAATAAACATTGAAAAAACCAAAAGCATGAGACTTACGCAGAAGGCAAGTAATAAACCACTGTCGCTATTTCTTGATGGATCAAAATTTGAAACGGTAACGCCATTTAAATACTTAGGTATGATGATAAATAAATCTGAAATGGAAACTGAATGGATCGCCAACATTAAGGAGAAAGCATGCTGCCTGGCCCATCAAGGAAAGATCATTCACAATAAATACAGCGCCTATTCCCTCCAACCTATCGTTGCGGTTTATACCCAGAAAATAATGGCAATTCTAACCTACGGAGCAGAGATCATGCCCAATGCGCCTAAAGACAGTTGGACTTTGCTAGAAGGGCTCATATGGCGGAAAATCCTGGCTCTACCCTTCACTTTTCCAGCTCCGCGAATTCACCATGAATATCATTGAAAGCAATGAAAAATTGGAAGACCCAGACACTTTATAGGAAGCTTTACATAACAGACAAGATCCTTTCAATTGACATACTCTGCAATCACCCAAAAGCTACCAAAGCAACGGACCTTGAACAATGCAATCATCTATTAGAAACTGAAGAGATCCAACTGGAGATGTTAATTAATTGCCCTGAAAAAGCAAAAATAAATCTCCAAAGAAATGACTGGATGAGAACAATCCACACCAACTCAAGTACAAATTGTCATTAACACACAACATTGATGTTAGACCTCTACACCAACTTCCTTAATATCTGCAACAATTTCCAGATTGCAAGATCCGAGACAAATTCCTTAGACTACGGCTAAATGTACTGCCTACATGACTATTGGCAATGACCAAACAAATCCCTGAAGAACTCTCTTTCTGTCAATTTTGAAAAGATCACACGCAAATTGAAACTTTATACCATATCATTATGGTTTGTACGGCATTGCAGAACAAAAGAGAATTGTTTAGAGATAGGTGGCTACAACAAACAACTCCATTAGAATCAGCAGAACGATGGGCATCGATATTGATCGGAAACGACAAGAAACTTACCATTACAACCATACGATTCTGGGAATCTATCAGTGCAGAACACTAAAAATAGCCTACCACTTGACCAGACCTAGTAAAAAGAACTATTTAGATTTTTTTTTACAAGCAACAGAATAATGCATACATGAATTTTTAAGATTGATTTCTCTCCTTTTTTGTTTTTTTCTTTCCTCCTCTCATAAACTCTCTCTCTCTTGTGAAACTTTGAAAGTAAATTGTATTTGAGTGAAAACGTTTGTTGATAAACTAAAACATTGAATAAAAAAAAATAAAAAGACACGCCAACATCTAGCCAGGGGGGTAGGTGGTTGAAAAAATAAAAAAAATGTCCATCTTGGACCAGGGGGTGGGGGGCCCACTCAGGAAGGGGGAGGGGCAGGGTGCACATCAACACCCACATGTGTAGAAGTTGAAAAAACAATTCCCTCCATGGGTACATGGACCACACAGCTATCATGGATTGGAAGGGCAGTCGCCACCTTCCTGTATAGAATTTGAAGGAGGTGGTTGGTGGTAAGGGAGGTTGACTACGTAAGGCCCTTGCCTGGTCCTCCATGGCAGCGGCCAGGCAAGACCCAGATAAATGCATCTACAACATGAAGCCTCAGAGGTCTGCATACAACACCTCATGGGATGCACAGAGTTTGTCCGAGATGGTATGGGTCAACAGTTCCTTCTGCTATTAGCACTGTGTACTGTGGGCTGCCTCTCGCACTTCCATTGAAGCTCTGAGGGCCAATTAACTCTCGCCTCAGGGCTGCCCTGTGGGCCCGACCCTCTGCAACCAGGTATGCCTGCAGAGACCTCAGGTCTACCCCTCGGCTCCTGTTGCTGGCCACAATGTGCAGCATGTGTGAGCGGCATGTGGACCGCAATGCCTGCAGCAGGCGTGCTTCCTGTGTTTCTCGTGAGAATGTGGAATTGTTGGCCACCCTATCCATGCTCTGAGCCAACACCTCATAAGAAAAGGCATGTTGCTGTGCAACACGCAACATTGACTGCTCCCACACATTATCCCCAGCCATGGCACGACTGCCACGTGTGCATGCCCTACGGCTGCTGGACCCAAGAGAGCATGGCCCTTGATGTGAAGCTGCTGTGTGTGGCTGCAGGACTGCATCCCTCCCTTTGTCATCTGTCCCAGGACCGGAAGCCAATACAGTGGAGCGTGGCCTTGCAGCCTTAACCACCACAGACAGACATGGCAAAACTAACTGGCCCTGTGTGGATTTCACCACCTGCAGACGCACAGGCTACATCAGCACCATCACTTGATGCACTCACCTCCGACAGCATACGGGAATGAACGCCCGGCTCACCACCAGAGCCACTGGTATCATTAAAGGTGGACTCATACTGAGTCGTGCCCCGGATGGACTGTAGTACCAGTGGATTTTCAAGGGCTGCCACAACACGTCCTCCACTGGTGCTCTGTTGGGGCTCAGCCTCCCGTTCCTCCTTTACCTCCTCCCATGAAACTGGTGGCTCATCACCTGCACATAGACACAGAGACAGGAAGAATCATGTTAATTGTCATCACAATGCTGTCCTGCAATTACATGCATGTCAACATGCCCTAATTTGCATTCATACACTATGTACAGGGCTCAGTGGTATAGCTGCGGCAGGGATTTACACGTGTAGCAAAACGCTCGGACACTCATGGCACAATATCCCGCACACTGACAGTGTGCATGGAAGGTATGTGTAGCATGAAGCCACCTATAGACATGTGTGGATGGAACCACTACTACATGCAGTGCATTATGACTATCACGTGCCTCAGACACAAACACTTGAATGGCTTAGCTGAGCCAGTAACATCACTGATGTACATACCCAGATGCCACATTGTGTTTGCATGCTGGAAATGTGTATTAGTATGCGACGGTTGTAGATTACTACTGTCACAAATCCATGTTCAACCGATGTGCAGCACAGGTGTTGTATGCACTCTGCAGTACACTAAGCTCGAGTCAGTAGACCATGACATTGTTCACCCATGGCAGTCATACAAATGCAGGCAGAAGTGCCACACAATCATACCAATTCATTCAATCTACATACACATATTCTGGATGCACATGCTTCTTCACTCACCGGATGTTTCCTCGTATTCTGGCAGGTCTCCCACGCCTTGGAACTGATCTACATGAATCAACTCACTCATGGCCTCTTCATGTGGAGGGAGCTCCTCCTCCTGTGGTGACCCACCTCCCGTCACCATAGCAGAAGCAAGGTTGGCACCCAGCTACGCTTTGTTTCTGCGGCTGAGGTCATTCCACTGCTTCATGACCTCACGAGCGGTGCGCCCCTAATTCCTCAAGGAGTTGATGTGATCCGTGACTCGCAGCCAGTGGACCATATGCTGAGTAGACGTATGGGTGCTCCCTGGCCCCGTGCACATGTCACGGTGGTGGTCGCGCACATAGTCCACGAGAATCTTGAGTTCATCACCATTGAAGCTCCTCTTCCTCGCTGTAGCGGTCTCCTTTGCTGTGCTTTGGGATTGAGCCTTTCCCTGTTCTGCACGCTTCTGCCTCTTGAAAGGAGGTGCAGACCCTGTGTGGCTGGGACAACTCAGGACATTAGGGGCTGGACCACTAGTGGCCTAGGCCATCACCCAGTGATGTTGGGTCATTCACTGGCCCAGCAGGTCCCTGACCCAGGGGGCTGATATCAGGTGTTTTGCGTTGCTGTCCCTTCCCCTTGGACACACAGGCATCAGCTGCCCCTGTGTGTCCGTGGCCCTGGGGGGGGAGGAGGAACAGGTACTGCAGTTGCTCCATGACACTGGTTGTTGGGGACAGGAGCTGCCCCTGCAGGTGCCTTAACCTGGGAGCAGGGGAGAGCAGATGACCCTGCAGGTGACTCAACCTGTGAGCTGGGTCCAGGTGCTTTGCGTTGCCGTCCCTTCACCTTGGACACACGGGCATCAGCTGCCCCTGTGTGTCTGTGTCCCTAGGGGGGGGGCGACAACAGGTACTGCAGTTGCTCCCTGTCCCTGGTTATTGGGGACAGAAGCTGCCCCTGCAGGTGCCTCAACCTGGGAGCAGGGGAGAGCAGATGACCCTGATTCTCCCTGACCCAGGATGCTGGGGACAGCAGCATCACCTGCAGCTCCCTGACCCTGTTGGGGGTGGTGCACAGCTCTCTCTGCACCTCTCCGACCCTGGCCACCTCGGCCACCTTTCCATTTTAGGGCCATGGATTAGTACAACGGGAGGCACACCAAGCAATTGTCCTGGGCAATTGCAGTGAGGGGGAAAGGTACGTGATGTAAAATGTACTAGTATGGTCCAGCAAGGCTCAATTTTATCCCGGGTGAAAAAATGAATGGAACACCCGGGAACAGGCACTCAAATATCAAAAAAGTGTGTACGAGACCCTCGGTAGCTCACGTGAAAAGAAAAAGCGTTAGGTGGTACACTGTGGCACCCAGCAACACAGAAAATGCATACGTGAAGCCCACGAAAGCCTCTGTGATGTTAACAATAGGGGTACGTGATACACAGGGACAGCCAGAGTACGAATAATGCGTGCGCGTCTCACCGTTAGCCTAAAAAAAAGAAAAAGACATGTGTGTACACCGAGGCATGAGCCCCACCAAAATAAGAAGTTTGCACACTCACAGTAGTGAAAAAAATGTGTGGCACCACAAAAATGTCCGAAGTTCAAACGTCCGTCCGCTCCAACTCGCACAAGTCGCACGCCTTCATCCTTAATCTCAACGCCAAGGGCCAACGCCCAGCGCGTGTCACGTAATTTACGTGATTAGGCCCTTTCCTCTGATTTCAGGTGTAAATGCTAATTTTGCATGCGCGAAGTAACCGTCACTCTGTTTCCAGCTGCCCACGCGAGTAACGCAGAAGACCCACGCACTCCTGCCTACGAGCCATTTTACCTGCCTCCTATTGCTCTGAGCTGCCGCCTATGAGCCATCTGTTGCTGCCTGCCCACTGTGTGCCTGCAGCCCACCTGCCCTGCATTTTGAGTGCCTGCTGTCAAGCCATTGCCAGTGCTCCTGTCATCAGCTCTGTGACACCCTCAGCTGATTCAGAAGACTCCCAACGTACCATTACATCACCACCGCTCCACAGCCCAGCCTAGCCCAGGACCACTTTGCCCACCCACAGCTGCCTCGGGGGTTGCCATGTCTGAGCAAACATCTCCAGAGGCAAGTGGCAACCCCACGGCAGCGACTTCACAGCCAGTAAAGTTGACATCCTGGTGGAGCATGTCCTGGGGCATTATGATGCCCTCTTCAACCCTGCAACGCAGCAAGGGAGGACGGAAGCTGATCTGGGACCAGATCGTGGCTGCCATCAACACGGAGGGGGTGGAACCCCGTGACTACCAGCATGTACGCAAGCGCTGGGAGGAGCTGAAGTCCAGGCCCCACAACAAGGCCCAGCGCTTCCTCCAGGCTTGTGAGCACCAAGGGGGGCGCTGGGCCGGTTAAGCACCACCAACATGCGGGTCCTGCAGAGGTTTTAGCCAGCGCTGCAGACTCAGGTCAGCGATTTGCAGCACCGTCTGGAGTCATCAGGTGAGTGTTCATGTGTTTCTGTCCTCCACTGTGCAAGTGCATGTTGATGTATGGTGGGAGTATGCACCTTGGCCTTACAGCAAGTATGCCTCTTGTACGGATGTTTGTATGCATGTCCCAGACAGTGCTCTACATATGTTCAATGAAGCATGCGTGATTCCAACGGTGTTACTTTTGCTATGTGTGTTGTACTGCAGCATATTACGACATGCACATGGTTTCTTACATGTGTCTGAGACGCGCCCGTGCGAGAGGTGTGACACATGGGTGTTGTTGTCAACATCATGAACAGGCATGGTGTACATGTGTATGTGTCTGAGATGTAGCTGGCCATCTCTCCTGGATGGATGTAACTGTGGCATTTCAAGGTGTGCACTACTCTTGTTGCCTGATTGACGTTGAGGGGACTCTGATATGATAGCTCAGTGCACAGCTTCAGGACTGTCAGGTGATGTGTTTGCATGACATGTGTATGTCCCATTATGCATGTGTGTGTAGCATGCACAATTTGTAGGTAGTGAGAGTGCCATGTCCAAGGATGTGATTCTCTGTTGTGAAGGAGAGACATGTATGTACATTGCATGTACCTGTATGTTGTGGAGGGTGATGATGGTTGCGACCTTTAGCAGTGCACTTCATGTGCATATGTTTTGTGCCAAACACACATAGGTACAGTACCCTGATGTTTGTGTTGTATATCTCCTTATCCACAGCGGCCTTGGAAGAAGAGGGCGGAGAAGGTGCTGTGGAGCAAGGCAGCAGGGATGCCTCCACCGGGCAGAGACGCAAGGCCCAGCCACGCCCCCTGGTCATTTCATCATCGGGGAGCGAGGAGGCTGGTACCGCATCTAATCCATCGGCCACAGCTGCTGGAGGTCCAAGAGGGCAAAGGTGGACATGGACTCCTCGGCAGCGTGGTGGACAGGTGAGCTCACACAGGGGCAACCCACTGCAGAAAATGCTGGAAAGGCATCCAGGTTGGCGGGGAGGAGGAGGAAGAGGAGTCTGTATCAGCCCAGTCCATGGGGTCTGGCAGGGGTGATGAGGTGGGTGTGACTGTTGCAGTCCAGACTCGGGCAGGAGGCAGTGCAGGTCGCTGTGGAGATGCCCGTGCAAAATCCTGCCCCTGGGCCAATTCCTGCACCAGTATGCACCTGCCAGCATGGCCCAGGCCGCACCCACCCGCAGGTTTCGGATGTTTCCACGCAAACTGACACCCCAATGCCTGCGGATGTGGCCATTCGAGACAAGAGTGGTACCCGTGCTAGCTGGTATCGCGAGGCGTAAAGGCGTCATTCGTGATGATGTGCAGGCTTACCATCATGGGCTTGCACATCATCACAATGAGGTCTGGGCCTCTCCTGAACTGGCTAGCTACTTTCCTGGTCTCGAATTGGGTGTGTGGGCTGGCCATTTATGCAACCCCCTCCTTGTCTTCCTCCTCTGCTTGCCAGTCATCCTCCCTGGCACCTTCCGGCCAGGATACCACCAGGGCCCCCTGTATGCCTGTCCCAACCACGTCGGCACGTCTGGTGGAGATCACATACCTGCCTGAGTTGGGAGTCAATGTTGGATCAGCCGAGGTGGTCACCACAGCGATCCAGGCTACGACAGACGCTGTGGCATGGAGGGAGAGCAGGCACCCAGGAGCAGGGCACGTGCCAGACGCCCCTGGGTACTTTCATCAGCCTGGAGGCTGACCAGGCAACCCAGGCACCGGGCAATAAGGCAGTAGCAGGCTCTGAGTAGAAGGCTTCATGACTCAGGGCATACCATCAAAAGGGGGCAGTTATCTGGCGTCAGGCAGGACGCAAATGTAGACCTCCGCACAAGGAGGTCTTCCGTGTTTGCGCGGTATGGGCAGAAAATCGGGGCAGAGAGGCAGCAGGCTCGGGAGGCGACACTCACCATAGCCAGGGTAGAGATAGCACTGCGTTGGGCAGAGAGGCGGGCTGAGGCCCTCGAGGATACTTGCAGGGAGTGAGAGGGGATGGAGAGGACCATGTTGGAGTCCCTGCAAGCTCTTGAGGTGAGAGCGGAGGCTCGCCCAAGGGAATTGGACGCAGTGTATGATGATGCCCTGGCTGAAACATTGGTGGAGAATGGTGAGAAGGACCAGCCCGCTACCTTTGTAAATAGTTAGACATACGTTTCTGTTGGTTTTGTTCATTATTTGGAGCTTCTGGACTTTACTCCATTTTTTGTACATAGTTCTTCATGTGCAGGTTTGCTTATATTTATTTCATTATTTGGAGAGCACATTGGACATTACTCCTTGTGTTTTTGTGCATAGTTTACTTGGGTTTTCTGATTTTCTGTTCACCATGGGGTCATATTTTTTTAAAAATCATTTTGATGCTATTGTAAATAACTTTTATGGACATGGACATTTTTTCATACTTTTGATTTGTTCATGTACATATTTTGCAATTTGATTTATAGTGTGTATGAGCAGAATACAACTGTACAATATAATGTATTTTATGAACTCACAGTCATTGTTTCCTGTCTGAATCCGCACTGGTCGCCTGGCTACCCTCTGACCTCGGCCCAAGGCGCCCTCGCCCACCACTTGCACACCCGCACTGCCTCCCTGGCATCCCCCGCACTTGGACTGTTTTTCTGTATACCAACAGCCCCCTACCTGCACTTGACACCTGATGTCTGCACTTAGCCTTCCACTTGCCACCAGCTGGCCGCAGTTTGATAATTTTCTTAGTTGTTGTATTTCTTATGATGTCCTTCCCATGTAATGCACTGCCCGCTCACCCTTACCCCCCACACTTTTCTCCTTCCCCACTTCCCATGCACTGGCGCCATCTCAATGGCACCTGGCCTACCAAGATGGTTGTCTCTGTCTTCACTGTGTTCCCCCTCCTCAGACTCGTTGCGCTTTCAGACACTTGTGTATGTGTGCATTATGAATGCCATGTCATTTGATATGATTTCATGTCATGGCCTTCACACATGGACGAAACAGTGATGTGTTTATTAGGATATCTGTTCTGGTAATGGCAGCTCTTTGAGGCTCATGCCGTGACACGCCTGGGCAGTGTCTGTTCATCTGGCACACATTGATGCTGCGTTTTATTCTGTCGTTGTGTGACTATTTCTCCATGGGGATTATTGACATGACATTGTCACATGGCCAGCAGGGCCTCACTTTAACATTAACTTGTAAGATGTGCATGTTGGGCGATGGTTGCAGACAGCAATTGTGTTTGAGCAGCTGCCACACTCGTGTATGTGGCCAGGTGAATGTGTTTATTTTGGTTTGCAGGATACATGTTCCAGTGTATATTCGGGGTGGTGTTATGACACGGAAGTCAAGGTGCACGACACACCATTGATAGACTGATTATGTGTCACTATGTCAGTGTACAGAATGCAGGTGATGTCCTGTGTGGAGAGGGCTGCCTGCAGGGTGGTGTCATGGGTGATGAGGGCTGGGTGGGGGTGTCCCATGTGTTGAGGGCTGCCTGCAGGGTAAGGTGATGGGGGCTGGGGTGTCCTATGTGGAGAGGGCTGCCTGCAGGGTGGCGTCACGGGTGATGGGAGGGGGTGTCCCGTGTGTTGAGGGCTGCCTGCAGGGTGGGGTGGGGTGATGGGAGCTGGGGTGTCCTATGTGGGGAGGGCTGCCTCCAGGGTGGGGTGACGGATGATGGGGGCTGGGGTGGGGGTGTTCTGTCAGGAGGGTTCTGCTTGCCACGGATTGCGAGGTGAAGACACACAATTTGGCTGGGGTGCGACCGGGGATTGAAAGGTGTTTCCGCGCGATTACGCTGGGGTGCGGCCAGGGATCACGCAGAATTGTCACGCGATTTCGCTGGGGTGAGGCCAGGGATTGCAAGGTGTTTTTGCGCAATTATGCAGGGGTGTAGCCGGGGATCGCGCAGAGTTGTCATGCGATTTGGCTGGGCTGGGGCTGGGGATTGAGAGGTGTTTTTGCGCGATTACACTGGGGTGCGGCCGGGCATCGCGCAGAGTTTTCACGCAATTTGGCTAGGGGGGCTGTATGCTGGACCAGGGATGGCGCAGAGGATTGCATCTTGTTCGGCACTTCACTTGCTTTTTACTGTGCATGGGGGTATATTGGTGGCGTTACTGGCGCAGCTTGATGTTCCTTGCGCCACGGCTACTGATGCCTCAGGAAATCCAAGAATATGCGTGCCGCACAATAATTTCTCTGCGCCACAGCTTGCACCTTTTCTGCGCCACATTCCATGAATCGGGCCCTTTGAGTCTTCATACAAAAGGTCAATTGAATTAAATGACCACATGAGTTTCCATACTTTTTACAATAATACATTTACTTTGTGCATTCTAAACACTCTTTTGCTTGTTGTTTGTCTAAAAGCCTCTGAATGTATGCTCCTGATCAAGGGACTAATGCGTCCCGAAACGCGTTGAGCTGAAAATATTTGGATTTCATCTTCACAAACAAATTAGTTTGATGAAAAAAATATTTGGGTCAGAAGACACTTGGTTGGAATATGTTTCTGTAAAATGACTATCAATTGAGGTTGTTTAAAATTCATCCTGCATTACTGAATGAACATTAGAATTGTGAAAGTATACAGAGCATAAACATCACAGTCCATCTAGAATAGTTGGCTTTGTTTAGCCCTTGATTTTGTGCGCAAGACGGGAGAATGCTCCACCATAGGATAAACTTTTTCTCACTTGTTAGATACAATCTCTGTGGCAGGATTGAATTTTCCCCCCCTGTATCTGCATTACCTTCAACTTAGATGACAGCCTGAATTCTGTGAATAATACCAATGCTGGGAGTGATTTAAGAACTGATGTTTTCCATTAACAGATATTAGTCACTGTCTGGGAAAAAGTAAAAGTCATACCACTTCATCACGGGCTTCCGTTTCTTTCCGTAGAGGAGGTTCAAATTGCAGCTTGTCAACTACAAAAATCAAATCAAATACAATTAAAGCAGAATGCATTTAAAGTTCGACATATTATGTATCACAGTATGCATTCTGTCGGCCTCATCACGAGTTTGGCGGTAACCCTTAAATGCGGCAGGAACACCATTACCGCCACATTTAAGGGTCCGCCAAATCACGGGTTTGGCAGCCTTTACCCTCAGCTCTGAGCTGGGGTTAAATGCGCTGGGAATTCGCCGGTTTTCGGCGCAATTACTGCGGGGTAATACCGCCAATGGTAATCTCGACAAAAATTCCCCATTGGATCCAATGGGGAATGGGGAATTACTGTTCTGCCAAACCCGTGATCGGCGCTAATAGCGCCGGGGGAGTTGGCGGTAACGCTATTAGCCCAGGGGGTATCTCGGCGGTAATATTGCCGGGATACTGCCCAACTCATGAGGCCCCGTGCATTTTTGGCTCCACACTGTAAAATAGAGCTACACTAAAAACACTAGGCACAAATTCTAGGCTTCAACGCAGCTGCAGTCAGAAATAGCTCCTCTAGACAAACACTGAAGGTCATACAGTTCTCTACTATATGGTTTGCAGCTTTTGTTCGGACATAGATATGGCGTACCACAGACTAACTCCACCAACCTGGCTTCGAGAAGATGCCCATTTAACTGCCCTGATGTGACAACTCTCACTTAATGATATTGATGCTTCCAGCTGGTCAGGTACCCAACACAGGTTCTAACAACAACTCAGCAAGCATGGTCAATCAGCATGCACCTCCCACACCTAGGGGTCTTCATTGATCTGATGTGCACATTGAAAAAATACCATGCTAGCAGACTGCAAACTGTAGCATCTACCATTAATGATTCAAGCAGGAATTTCTATAGAGTTCTACGTCATAGTCTGGGTAATACACCTACTTCTGTACAAATCCCTCCAAATGCTCCGAGGCTATTAGACAGCTTGAAGCTCTGTACAAAACTCAAATAAATAGTGCTGAGTGACTGAAAGAGAAGAAGGTGAAGTTTATTACCTCCTTCACTTCAATGTACAAGATATTTAAAGTGTAACAAAGGTCAAGAGCCCGTTCTCAGCAAGAATTGGGTACAAAATTGATATGACCATAATGGAGATATACAATTTAGGGAACGGCTGCTGCTACTACTGATATTCAACTTGATTACTGAGGCAAAAGAAGGAATACAGATCATTGTCTGGCTATTTAACCAAAAAGGAACTTCCCTGTGAAACCTGGTCCCTGCGTCCTCAAAAGGCAAATTAGGTTCACAAGAAATGTGCTCTGGAATCAATATTTCTTTTTTTGCGTAGAAGGCTACTGCTAAAAAGACCCATGACTTATTGATCAATTTGGTGACAAATTGTTGGGTTGTATTGTTGTGGGCCATACAAATATCCTTGGTGGCTGAGGCCTCATGTGTGATTGTCGTATGGTAGGCAGTAGAGTTTAACCGATTACGTTTTTTTCAATCCAACATGGTGACGATTTGCATCCTTCCAGTCACAAAATGGCACAGCAACAGAACATTGCTGCACAACTCTCCTCATCTCCATGCTTACCACCAGATTCCTCATTACTGGGTCTACTGCCTGTAGGTCACAGACTTCTGGTAGATAGCCTGTACTAAGTCAAGATATATTTTTGCGCTTAGTCCTTTCTTCCCCAAAAATAGGTGTCTTCCCTAGTGCACCGGTTGAGGACTGCCAAGTATCAAAGGACGTTGGGAGACTCAGGGTCTGCAATTTAAAGTCATATGCCTAACTGTGAGAAACCTGTGGGTGTTCGCTAATTTGGACCCCGAGAATCCTCTATTCGGGTGGCCAGGGCATGGCCATCGCCTTTGGGTCTGGACCCTGGGGGTGGACCAGTGCAGGAGGATCACCCTGGTAGGGCAGCCGGGTCATTCGCAATACCTTAGGAGAGACACTGTATGCCCCCTTTCCCTCCTTTTGTACAATCGCATAATCCCTCTATCTTTTTTGGGTATTTTCAAAACACACATCCCCCTCACCCCCCATTTTCGCATAATACTGAGAAGAGGCAACCTGGAGTGGTGAGAATTACCAGTGAAAAACCCCACTAAAACACAAAAAACAGACTACAACACTCTGACAGCAGGCTGTCCCCTTAATGAAGTCAGGCAAGGTCAAGCAGATCCAACCCTAATCACACACCTGCTGCCCATTAACATCACACAGGTGTATGTAGGGAGACTGCTGAGAGAGAAAGGTCAGATGCAGTTGGGATAGCAAGAGGGAGGCTGCAAGGCTGAGACCGACAGAGTATCCTCCTTCAAATCCCAAACAACAAAAGCAAGCTGGGAAGAATGTCTGGAGCGGAGAAACCAAGCAGCTCGGAGCAGTCAGGTGAATCCAGACGAGAACGGCGTGCGACGACGCTGGCCCAGTGAGAAGGAAGAACTGCAGCGTGTTACAGGAGCCCTGCCTCCTACATGTTGGATTCAGGCAGCCAGGAGCTTGCTGCTGAGGTCAGAAAAATTGCTTGTTCCATTGGGACCAGCGCCGACCCCAAGGATGTAGAGGGGCAGGTGGGTGAGACCCTGACCTCATCCCCACGCCAAAGGACGCAGCCGCTGTCCTCGCAACGCTGCCTGGTGAGTTTGATCAAAAGAGAGAGTGAGAGAGACTCAGGTGAGCAGGTGGGAAGCGGGCCTGCGTGAGGGAAACCACCAAGAAAAGCAGGCAAGTGGCCGGAACCCAAAAAGGTAGGTGAAAGTTGATGACAAAATAAATGAAGTTGGTCCGAGCCCGGAGGGGGGAGATCAGCTGAGAGCTTTTGGTTAAAGTAAGTTTGAGTTGAACTGAAATTGGTCTGAGCCCGACAGAGGGAGACTAATTGAACATTGTGTAAAGAGGATGTGAGCCCGCCTGAGGGGGTTCCAGGGTGAACCGCAAATCACCCGCAAAAGTGATACCTGAAAGATAATAAGAGCTAAAGCAACAGAGTGGCCCCGTGTGAGTGAACACGATATCGGAAGTCTCTGTAAAATGAAAGCATAGTCCCTGAAGTGAAGGGAAATGATGTGAACACTGAAAAGCAAACGAAACTAAAAGCCAAAACAGGGAAATCACTAAGTAGAGCAAAAGTTAATAGAATCCCCAAGAAGACTTGTTTGAGACAGAACTGAATGTAAACTAAAAGGAATTGATTTTCAGAAATACAAGTACCAGAATGCAGAAGTATCGGAGTGGTCATGTATGGGATTAAAGCAAAGCCATATAGTTTTGAAAGTCTCCGACAGTAAAGCAAAGTGAATCTGGAAGTAAGCAGGTTGGGGAAGGATATCCCGTTTCAATTGTGTAAGCCTGAAAGAGAAGCAAACTTTAAATATTATTTTGCACTCCATGGTATTTTACGAATAAGAGACTTTCAAGGGGATAGAGACTTTGTCGCAGAGCGCCCTGGTGTTTGTTCTGAACTGTATCCTCGTGCTAGAGGAGCCACAGACTGTGCTAAACTCAAGTGTACCGCCTTGCACCGTGCTGAAAACGTGGGGAAGGGAGGCCAACGGCCTGAACATCCTGACATATCATTTTGTGAACACTTCTTTCATTTTGGTAACACTGTTTCCCACACCATTTGTATTTAAAGGTAAGGATTGGCAATAGGTTTATTAGTATAGGCCCTTTTATTTTGACAAGACACCACTAGGACTGTGTTATTATTTTATGGTCGTTGCTTGCTCCCATCTGTAGATTTAGGATTAGATAGGCGTTTATCAAACCGTTTTTGAAGTTCAATAAACACCCTTGAACTGTGGTCACTTGTGTCTGTCTTACTGTCAATACCATGCCTTTCTTACATAACAGATTGAGTTGTCATTGATTCTTATTTCAATAAAATTGTGAAACACTGATCCTAAATTGACCAACTTCAACCAGAGCCAAGCATCCCTCTCATTTCATAAACATGTGAAACTCCATCACTTCCACCGAGTCATAACTCCCAGGGACCGAAATAAGGATAGGCCTAGCAGGAGCTGAAAGGTATTCTGAATCACTCAGTAAGTACATGCTACCTTGGGGATACAGGAGTGGTTATATAGCGTTCCGCAAACATGACTACCATATAAGATACAAACTATATCTTTGCCAATTATATTTGCCCAAATATGTTTTAAGTGTCCTCTAGATATGTCCTAGTGCTCATTCATACACATTTCCAAACACACAGATTAAATGTCACATATATATGTTATCTATCTCTTGCAAATCCAGGCCAACTCCCAGTTTATGGCCAGACAACAACTCACCTGTCAATCGCCTATCAAGAGATACTATTTGCAATTCACAAACATGCCCTAGGTAATTGTCCAGCACCATTGGCATCCTGGTTGACCTTTTCAAAAGAATGGAGGAAATCTGGGCACCTGCCCTTACCATCTGCTTTAATGTCATGGCTAAGGAACTTAGCTTTCCAACCACATGGAAACAAGTGATCATTTACGGAAATATTCAAAAAAGGTTTGGGATACAAGCTAGCCTCTTACAGACCAATTTCTCTGATTGAGGCCCATTTCAAGATCATTGGGCATATCATTTTGGCCAAATTATGACAATGGGTTTTGGATCAGAATGTCTTAAGTGACAACCAACTTGATTTCCATAGTGGCTATCTATCATACCTTCAAGGACCTGAGCACTGGTGTTGATAAGAACGGAGGTAAACTGTCAGTTGCTCAAGTCCATGAATTGCCCGGAAGCACCGATTCTGATGTTGACCGAGTGTTACACTCACCTGGCTCCCACAGGGGCGTCGATCTGAACTGGACAGCTGCGGCCTCCACCAATATGAGGCGTAGTGCCGAGATGACGGACTGGACTGGCCCACCTAGCTTTGTTTGCTTGGCCCGTAGGAATATTCTTCTGCAAATGGAGAAAGGGAATTAACCACCCGTGGAGTTGAGCGTTAACCCTCCCCCACTCCCGCTGTTCTCCCCACTGATCACCTTTGATGTCCCCTCTTATAGTCTCGCCTGATGGTTTGGAAAGGTGAGCTCTCCATCCTGCATTGAGTGCAGGGGTGCGTTGATAACCAGTTGCTTCACTGGCTCGAAGGAATTGGTGAGTTCCAGAACAATATTGACTCTGAGATTCCCGGCAAGACGCCGTAAGTATGTAGTTCGTAAGAGTTAAAATGTCTGACTTTCACTCTTGTCCGATTCCTTGCAGGTTGCAGCTTGACCCTAGCGAAGAGTTCCTCGTGGCAACCGGTAATATTCAGGTAAGAATTTGTATTATCCAACACAGTTCGATAAAATAATGTCAATATGTAACCTGTTGCTTTCTCCCTTATTCAGGTGCTGAGAGAAAATATGAAGTCTCAGGGAATAATGCCTCCGGCGGTAAAATCAGGTAAGTCTATTGTGGTGAGGAGGTTTCCCCTTGTTTGTCCCTTTGTTTCACCTTGCAGTTCCTTTGTTTCCCTTTAGGGGCCGGGGTTCGGCGAGGATGCAGTGGAAGCTGCGCCAACCCGTGAAGAGGAATAGTAGCCCCGGTGGTAAAATCAGGTAAGTTTATGGGGGGTAACTAATATTGCCTCTGTGTATTCCCTTGGCTCACCTTGCTGTTCTCGTCTTCCCCTTAGGTGTCGTAGTGCGGCAGGAGCATGCAGAAGGATGCGGTGGAATGTGAAGATGCTGCGAAGGCCGGTGAGTTCAGCGCGGCGCTGCTGCTGACGAGGCGACGCGCATAAAATAACTTCTTTATTCCAGCTCGAAGGCGCGATGGATCGGGAATTCAGGTAAGGATCAAAGGTATTGCTCTTGTTCTAACCTTTTCTCCTCCTCTCCCCTTTTTCTAGGAGCTCCGGACTCGAGGCGGGCGTGGCAGAAGACTGGATGCAGACTTGCAGGCACGGTGAGCGTTACGCTGCTGGATCCAGAATAACAAGAAGCGGGTGCTGCTCTTCGGGCATGGTTTAAATAGCCTCCAAAGTAGTCCCAGGTAAGCAGTCCTCCCCAGCCCCACCCAAGTAAAAAATAGTCCCTTAGGTAAAGTAGTCCCTTCCAAGCCTCCTTTGGCTTGGAGCTCTTGCAGCATGGTCTGCATCAGGTGAGTTTGCAGCATGGTCTGCATCAGCTAAGTTTTAATCTATGAGCCTGGCGCCTATGGCGCCAGAACTGACTCTCCATATGAGCCTGGCGCCATAGGCGCCAGGACTGCACCCAAATAGCCCCTAGCAGGGGTTGTTGGGTTTGCTTAGTATAACTTGATGCCTGCTTCCGGGGTTGCTGGACTTGGTCTGGGTCCCCGCGGGTAGGCATCATGACACCGAGCTACACACTGTTAACAGCGCATGCGTGAAAACTGAAGACAGCAGAAAATGGATGCCCTTACTCCCAGTGAACTCTAGCGTTCGTCAGGGCTGTGTTTTGGCTCCTCTTTTATTCTTTTTGTACATCAACAGCCTTTGCATTGCCCCAACTTGGGGTTCGCACTGATGGCCCAAAATCCGGAAACACATTTTTCCAGCTTGAATATATGTAGACAATATCATCATTATGGCTCGAAATCTACATGCCTGCAGCTTTTCATAACGAGGTATGCAATGTTCATAAACTCACTGGATCTCCAGGTAAATGCTAATAAGTCAGCTATCATAGCAGGGTAAACAGGTTTTAAAACTGTAAATGTATCCACTAATGATAGCAAAATTCCATAGGTGACAGAACTTGATTATCTGAGAATTTTAACTCAAAGCTCACAATTACAGACAGGCAGGGAAAAAGTAATACACCAGAGGAAGGCGTGTTTAGATTTATGAAACAAGGTAAAACTCAGCCTGTCTCAATTGCACCCAACTGTCTACAAGGCAAAGCCAGTGGCAATCGCAAAATATGGCCTATCTGTTTGGGGCATTTTGAATTTATTGAGTTTGCAAATAGCTGAAAACAGATTTATAAAGAAACGTTTGTGCCTCCCCAGTCTCTCCAAATTTCGCTTCGAAGTCACCAGGAAGACCTGCAACAACCCTAGAGCTGCTCTGACGCATATTATTGGCGCTTGCCTTGATAAACCCGGTTTAAACAGCATTCCGTGGCTTCAACATATCCTTCTCTGCTCTTAAAATTAAATGCACAAAGTAATTTTAGCAATCTTGACCACAATTGGCTGTGGTGACCAAGATAGTCTAAAAGCACGACTTTCACCTTTCCTGGATGGTGTAAGAGAAGATTGTGAATTGGCAAAATCTTTGAACTGCAATCACTTTATTCTCCCTTCACATGGTTTACAAGCTTACTTACTGTGGTCTCATTTGTGAAAGGAAAGATGCTTAATCACAAGGGCAAGATTGAACACATTTTCTTTAAGGGCAATGACTGCATTCGTGGACTAACTCAAATGGTCCCACTTGCTATGATCTATGTGGGGGCCTCTGTGGAAGATGTGCTGAATTTTATTATACTTTGTTCGGCATATTCTGACATTAGACGTAGAACACTGGACTCTGACTGATTGTGGTTTTCGTTATTGTTGTATTGATTTACTTAATCTTCTATAAGCTGTGACCCCTTGTGTAGTTTGGGTGTTGTTGATATACCAGAGACAGGCCCTATATTTGAGGAAGAGCATTCTTACACCCCATCCTGATCCAACCCACGAGCAGGGCTCATCTTGGTCTGTCAGACTAATATTTGTGCTTATGATTTTATTGGTGTTCTGTGGTGTCCTACTCTATGACTTAGGTGTTATTCCTATGTCTGATTGTTTGTAAACCTGCGTATTTGCACCCAGGAATGTATCCAATGTATGGTAATATGTTGTTGTTGCCTTGTTGTATGATGAAGGGCATACGTTACATTTTTATATCCTTTTTATTTTAATAATTCCATTTGGGTAAAACCTAATCAAATTAGTTTGCATTGTGTATATGAGAAGTGCCCTGAAAAGGTGAGACTATCTGCTGAAGGATGTTCTCATGGAACAAAGTGGATGCTAGTGATGACCACAAATAGTTATTTTTTGTATATTGGGCTCAACATTTTTAACACATATCATACTTAACTATTTCTTTGTAAATTCAAATGGATGGCTATATATGTCAATTGTTTTATGTAATGCTTCGTAGTCCGAAATGTGTACTTTTTTATACTTCCATTTTTATTATCATTACGTTGACATTTTTCAGTTACTACACATGACTCACTGTACAACAACCACAATAACAACTGAAAGTCCTCCCCCATCCACCACCCCTCAAAACTCAAGAGATGCTGGCTGCCATACGCAATCTAAAATCAGATATGCTTAATTCAAATTCGTACAATTGTCTATCCCACGTTTGTCAGGTGTGAACCACTTCTACACATTAAGACGTGTTACAATACTTTAGAAAGCTTTGTACTTCAGGCAGTGGAACCACCTGCCCGCCCCATTCCCACTTCTCCCCCAGGATCTCAGAACACACCCCCTACACCAGCTTCTTGTCCCACACCACTAGGTCTCTCTTACCTACTCCTTAACTCAATTTCCATTTACCAATCAATGGGTCCCACCCCTCGTCAAAAAAGTCTACAATTGGTCATTCACGATGGCAGTTAACTTCTCTATCGTGCAAATGTCCCTGAAGTTTCTGTTCCCAGCTTGCCCTGTCAGGGACTACCATTTGTGCACCGGTGCGATCCTACTCGCACGTACATAGTATAGATTACCATAGTCTCGGAAACCTCACCTCCCCTCTTTCCACTGAGGGGACCCCCAATAGATTCTGAAGGGGATAAAGCTCCAAGTAGACCCCTGGAACTTCCTTCATCCAACTAAGGACCTCTGCCCAGTAGGTCTGGATCAACACACAATTACACCACATATGAAATCATGTAGCCTGCTCTCTGCAGGCAAAGTGGAGAGGAGCCCTGAAAACTCTTGAAAAATCTAACTGGGTCTCTATGCTATCCATGGAGAACGTTAAAATTGTGCTTGATGGTTGACGTAAAGAGGTTACTGTGGAAAGCAATTTTTTAAATGCTGGACCAACTCTACTCGGGGACTTCCTTCCAAAACCAGTTCTCCCACCCTTGTTTAAAATCCTGTCTATTCCCCACCTCAGCTGTGATCATATAAATCGCGAAAGAATTCCCTTCCGACCCTCCACTGAAGCAAGCACCACCATCCCAGAGGTTAGCAACTGTCGTCCCCTCAGATATTCAAAGATAGACATCGCTTCTTTCCCCACAACATCGGCCAAGACTTCATAGGCTATAAATGTACCTTCCGAAAAGAATTGGCCCGCCCTCTCTGCCCCTCTGTCCGACCAGGTCTGGCAGTGTCGAAAAACTGTGCTGCAATAAGTCTATTGGGGGTCCCTACACTGAGGACAGCGGGACGACCAGGAAGTCAAGCAGCCATTAGCCCTGGATTCTTTTCATACTGACCATATAACCCCTAGGCTAGGTTGAGAACGCAGCATCGCTGGAATCACCTGCAACTGGGACCACAGATCATCTCTAATCTTTTTTGGGTGTGCCGCAACATCCTCGAGAAAGGTCCAATAATTCCCCATATCGTCCCTTAAATGTTCCACCAGCACCCCCAACTGGGTCACCTTATAGAAGGTGTGCAAGTTGGGGTACGCAAATCCCACACAGTCCCTACGCAATGTTAGCATATAATGTTTGATCCTTGGGACTCTATTCTGCCAAACAAATCAGGCCAGCATGGACTTCAGCTCTCAAAGATACACCTCCCAGACCAGCATGGGCAAGCTCGTAAAAGAGATAGAGCAGTTGAGGAAGAACGTTCATCTTAACAGAAATCATTCTCCCATAGCACGAGAGCAGACGAGGAGGCCAATTTGCTAAGTCCTTCCTCAACGTTGCAAGCATTGGGGTATAATTCAAGGAGAACAACATGTTGAGGTCCCTGGGGATTCAAACCACCAGGTATTTAAGTGCCACTTTTTCAACTCTCACTCCCTTAAACTGTACCCTATTCTCCAAGCCAGAACACTTGCATCTAATTGGAATAATACAAGAATTGTGAACATTAATCTTAAGTCCTGAAAACCATCCAAAGGTCAAAATCAGGGACATAACCTCAGGAACCGACGATTGCATATCCACTAGATATGCCAGAATGTTGTCTGCAAATAAGGACAGCTTAAGGGATGTTCCCCCACAGGGAATACCCTTGATTGTCGGGTTAGACCAGACCACAGTCGCTAAGAACTCTAAGGACATAGCATAAAGCAAGGAAGAGAGGGGACAACCCTGCCTCGTACCTCTGATAAACGTGAAGGAGACCGTGAGAGACCCATTAACCAACACTCGGGCCATCGGGAAGCATAGAGGCCCGTTATCCATCGCCTCATGTGTGGCCCCACCTGAAACATCCTCAGAACCTGCAACATATATTACAATTCAACTCGGTTGAATGCCTTTTCTGAGACTAATGAGATCACTGCAGCATTTCCATTCGCCCTCTGCGCCACATGCATCAGATCAATAGACTTTATAAAGTTGTTTGCCCCCTGTCTCCCCTGAATAAAGCCAACCTGATACCCATGTATCAGTGTTGGGAGATATCCCTCAAACCTACACTTCAGCAGTGTAGCCAGTATGTTCCCATCTGTATTCAGGACCGATATAGGCTGGTATGAGGACACTCCCTCAGATCTCTACCTGGCTTATGGATAACCACTACGATGGTGCTCAGCATCGAGGAGGGAAGCACTTCCCCTTCCAACAGCCGGTTAAAATACTTGGCCAGATGTGAGCCCAACAGAGACCGAAACATCTTGTAGAACTTGAATGAAAATCTGTCATCCCCCTGGAGTACTACCAGACTTTGACCACTTGATCGTAAGGGCCACGCCTCTGGGGAAATCGTGCCATCCATGCTGGCTGCCGCAAGTGCAGATTAACCCGGCATCCGTTGCAATGCTAGGAACTAGGACACTAGGTTGTTCTCCCCAGTGAACTCCTATATATACAAAGTTTAAAACCTCAAACTCCTCTCCCATTGCCCCCGGACCTTTAACTCTATTGATCTGCTTAGATGTTTGCACCTCCTGTAAGCGCCACGCCATGATTTTATCTGCCCTGTCGCCTTTCTCGTGCTACTTCTGTTTCAAGAAGGTCAACTTATTTTCTGTATCTTGGATAAACAGGGACTTTAACCGCGACTTACATAAATGTAGCTGTGCTGCCTTTGTGGACTCTGCCCGCCCACCTTTTTACACCCACCTTTGAAGACCCTCTATATTTGACCGCAGATCTGTCTCCCTCGCTTTTTCTGAGCACCCAGGCCCATCAAGACCCCCCTAAATCATTGCCTAAACCCTCCCCACACAAACGTGGACAAGTATCTCCCCGTCATTAAACTCAAAGTATTCCTGAAAGTGGGTTCGGAGAGTCTGAGCGAGCACCTTATCCTTCTTCAGCAGCATATCTTTGCACATCCACCTGCCTGGGGGCCTTCAAGCCCATCCCTCCCCAAATACCACTTGAACTAGGTTGTAATCTGACCTCGGAATTAGAGAGATGTTAACAGAGAAGACAAACCCCTTCATGGCTGTGTCAACCAAAACTAAGTCAATTCTTGAGTAGGAATCATGGACACTAGAATAAAACATGAAGGAGGACTCCTCTTCAGCCTTCAGCATCAGAGCATCCCCAACCCCCAGGTTGGTGTTAATGCTATGAAACCTTCTAGACTAAGACTGCTCAGCCTGTGATACCTTCTCCCCCTTCGGCTGTTTCCTATCCTTCTGTGGCTTGAGGACCATATTAAAATCATCCCAAATCATCAGTAGTCCCTCGACAAACAATTGTAATTCTTCTTTGAGGTTAGTCCAGAACACAACCTATGCCTCATTGGGACCGTAGAACGACACAACAGTGCATGGGCTGCCACTCAATAACCAGTTAACTGCAATGTGCCTGCCCTCCGGGTCTCGCAACACATCACAAACCATCAATCTAAGCATGGATGCTATAACTATAGCAACGCCCCTCTTCTTGGTCGGGCCGAGACCTGAAAAGCCTCCCCAATACACTGAGCCATGAGTCCCGGCGAACCCCTTCCCGCCCATTGGGTTTTCTGTAAAAGACGCAGGTCAAAGTTAGCTCTTTTAAACTCTCGGAGTACAAGAGACAGCTTAGTGGAAGGGGTACACAGTCACCGCCTAGCAAGTGTGAAGGCAGACAAGTCCTGAAAACAGTTATCTTTGAGTCTCCCAGGGCCACTGGCCACTCTCTTCTGGCCTTATCAAGAATCCTTGTGTTCTCCTCAAAGTAGTGAAAGCGTGCCAGCAATGATCTCGGGCCCTGACGACCTCCTCCCGCCCGGTGTGCCCTATTAATAGTAGGTTCGGCCGTGGAGTCACCACCAAACAGGAGCTTGATCACTTCAATAAATAGTATTTTTGAGGACTCTCTCACTTTCCCCCTCCTTCTCCTGAATCCCTCAAAAAACAAAGGTTGTGCCGCCTTTTCAGATTCTCAAAATTGTCCATTCTGAGGGTCATCTCAGATTCCCACCTCTCAAGTTCTGACAGCCGCATGTCGATGAGCACCTCCATCGTATCCAATGAGGTTCGATTGTTCTCTAAATTTTGCAGCCTATCGTCGATTTTATCCACAATCTTGCCCAAAGTATCCATACGCATCCCAATGTCAGCAAGTATTTATTTATTTATATAGGGTGTTGAATCCTGCAGGACGACAGAGAGAATGGGGCTAAATAGAGCTAAAGGAATCATGGGGGGCTTTATGTGTATAACAAGGTTTTTAGTTGTTCATGAAATATTTTGCTGTTTGCTGTCTTAGTTCAAGCGGTAGGGTGTTCCACATTTTGGCCAAGGCCATGGTAAGTGATCTCCCGAGACTGTTAGGAGCGTTTGAAACATAGGTGGCTGACTAATGACAGAGTCAGGGAACGGAGTGTCTTTGTAGGTCCATATGGGCACATCATGTTTCAATGTACCATACACACTATCTGTGCACCAGCGCGGCTAACTTAAATGGAACCTGTGCGGAGATTAGAAGCCAGTACAAAGCTTGATGACAAGTGGTTATATGCTCTTTTCTGGTTTTTCTTTTGACTATGTGTACGGCATTGTTTTGGATCACTTGTAGTTTCTGCAAGTGCTTTTTATTTGCACCCATCAGTAAGGCATTGCAGTAGTCAAGCCTTGGGAGTATTATTGCTTGGGCAACAGATGCACAGTTTTGTTCTGAGATGAGTGGATGAAGATTCTTCAGGATACGAAGACAGTACGAGCAGTTGGCAACGACCTGGTTGGGGTGAGTATCTGAGTTGACTGAAGATCTCACGTATATCCTCAAGTAACGTTGCTATGTCCTTTTTGGTGGAAACCGGGGCGAGATCTGACATTATCCCCAATCATGTTTCCTGCCCCAATGGCGGGCTGGGAGAGCTAGCAAAGTGGAACCTTTGCCATGAGGACTCCCAATCCCATCAGCGTGAACAGGGAGCCGGATTCACCTGTATAGCCCCACCGTACTCTGCCAATTCGTCTCCCCAGGAGAGCACTACCGCGAACAGGAGCACTATCATGCAATCAAAACTTGCAGCTCGGCATTCAGGGTCCACGTCTCCAGGGCTCAGGCCACCTCAATGGGCTGTACACACAGAGCAATATGATGCCCAGCAACACCCATGTCAGGGGCCAGGACCATGCACCGATGTGGGGCTCTTTGTCAGGCCAAGTAGGCAGTAGCACCACCCTCACCAGCTCCAATCCAGGGAGAACAGACCTCCTCCGCACAACAGGGCCAGGGGTGCCACGTCCCCGCTTACCTCAAACAGCTGGGCGGCACAGATTCTGGGGAAGGGGGCTCTGGCTCTACCGCCTCAGGCCTGTCACAGTGTTGCTCTGCATATTCCTTAAGGCCCTAGTAACTATGCTGGCTCCACTGCACGAGCAGCTGTAGGGGCCTGATCTAGCACAGCAGCCTCCAATGACAGCCAGTCTCCAGGGGCCAAACAGCAGCTAAGGGCCCCTCACCTCAAGTCTCACACCAAGACAGCTCCACCTAGAGGCACAGGGTGCAAGGCATGAGTGGCTGCCAATCACTGTAGGCCCAGAACCCCACTTGCACTGGAGGGCAAATCCAGGGGCAGGGCTCCTCCTTCGAGTTATCCCCTCGCAAAACCAGATCTCTGGGGCATTACCTCGGTTCCTCACAGGGGGTCCTGTGCCCTGTCTCATCCTCTCCTACGCCTCCCACTGCAGCTGGTCTCCTAGCCAGCCTATCCTCCACCAGGGGGATACTGTAAAGGCCTCTGGGCAGCCTCACCGCAAGTGGCTCAGGCCCTCACTGGCGGCTGCCCCGCTGCCTCCTCTCCTTCGCTGTTATACCGGCTGTTGTGACTCAGGTATACTACCCCTATTACACCAATCAAAGGATACAGGTTGGTAGTGAAAAGGATACACGAGGAGTAGCCTCAGACATACAGAATGATCTGAGGTAGACCGACGCCTGTCATTGTGATACCTTCCAACTAATGTTACTCTCTGACTAGTAAGGTACACAGCCAAAGAGAGTAATTAGTGGAAAGGGTGAGTAAGACAAAATACACCAGGCTGTTGATAGAAAACAAGG
The DNA here is from genome assembly GCF_040938575.1 of Ambystoma mexicanum. NCBI lineage: Eukaryota > Metazoa > Chordata > Amphibia > Caudata > Ambystomatidae > Ambystoma > Ambystoma mexicanum. The sequence continues at coordinate 221,170,055 of NC_090940.1, forward strand.
AATTACATTAGTAACTGACCTACCAACAAGAAAGTAAGGGTCTTTCTATGATAAACTAACCTGTATTTCAGGACAGTCACGGATGAAATCCAGAAAATGTCAGCAGGAAATCCAAAGGAAAAACGACAAGGAAGGAAGTTAGTGGAGGACATTAACCGGTACGGATCGAGGGCCGCACTAGAGTCGGGATGGTGCACGCAGGATAGCGTCCAACAAGTCTAGTGCACAAGTCCTGAATGGAATCCAAAAAGGTGGAATAGAATTGGAATATACTGTTCCAGGAAATGATTATCTGAATAATGCCCTTAGTAGGAGTGACTGAGTTAGTCTGGATTAGGAGGGTGATTCAAAATAGACAATGTCCAGGATAGTTGGGATACCGCTACGAAATAGCAGTTGCCACTAATCAATACAGGATTGCCCAGTGTATAAATATAAGGCTGCTCCAAGGCGGGAATGGAATGGATTAGACCGGTGCAGAACACAGAGAAATATCTGCTCCCAGGCGGAACTGGAGCGGGACTAAGGAAAAGGAGACCGCTGAGGACCGCGGTGTAATACCGCTCTGAGACGGTCCGGGAGCGGGAAAGTGGAGATGAAGACCGCTGAGGGAAGTGGTGCCAGGCTGCTCCTAGGCAGAACTGGAGCAGGTAAGTAGAAATTGATGACCGCCATAGACCACGGTAAAAGGTTGAAGATGAATAGAAGAAAACTTCCAACTTCAAAGCTCCGGAACGCAAGGTCTCCAGTAACGATCAGAAGCACCGGTACACTGGATGCGTCGCGTTATAAGGGATCACGTGACAGGCACGGACCACGCGTGATCACGAAGTAACCAAAGAACTTCGCGTAGCCAAAACATATCACGTGATTTCACTAGCCGCTGCAATAATAGTAAACACTGCAGAAATAAGCGCACGCAAGAGATGCAGTGCCATGCGCCTAAGGGAAAGTTTACTGGAAGCGTTTCCCCGGCAGCATCCCAAAGAGTCTCCACTGTGTGTAGAAAGGCCTGGCAGTTCTAAGAGCTGTGTGGGCAGGTAAGTACAGCCTATTGGGAGTCCTCCGAGTAATAATAGGTGTGTAAGCAGATGTACCGGGTTGGCCTGGGTTGGCAGGCATGACACTGGCGCAATGTCACTGCCGGCTCCTCCACCCGCAGTGGAGCTCACGCTCCCTAATGGGCTCTGCCCACACACCAGAGTTCCTTTGCGGCGCTCATAGATTCTGGGTCTGTGGGATTATATCCTACAGCAGACCTTCCAGTTAAGCATTGTGTGCATGAACCAGGGCTCAGGCCCCACCAGGGACCAGTCACTGCCACTTCGCCACAGCTCCACAGGGACTCTGAGATTGGCCCAGCATCAGCTCTGCACTTGGCAAGGCCGCTCGGCGAGGTAAATCTTCTTTATCTGCAGAGCCAATAAAGGAGGGCTCTGAGAATTTGCCACAGTTGTGCGAAAGCCTTCCCTTAAAAGGTGCTCTATTCTCTGTCATTCCAGCAGGGGTAGGAGACGGGGGCTCACTTAGTTCTCAACCCTCAGGACATAGAGCTCAACATTCAGGTGACCGTCATGAACGTGCCCCTTGGTGGCCTCCGAAATGTGTACTCTAATGGATTTTATCATCTGAATATAGTGAATAAAAGTCAAATATATGTTTGCATGGCTCCATGTACTTGGGAGACAAAATTAGCTCCTAGTAGCTGTTAGTTTCAAGCCAGCCAGGCTACTCTAGGCTCTAACCAGAAGATAATTAGCCCCATCAATATTGGACCCTAAACTCATATCCTAAAACACGACAAACTCAAAAGGAGAGACCCAAACAATGCCAATTCCTGCACTCTACATCAATTAATTTTGTTTTCCTGAACCAATGTTAACTCCTCGTTTACTATGGAAACCTATGTCCTCAAGGGACAGTGGTGCTCATTTAGTGTGCTTTGAATACAAAAAGCACAGTCAAAATGCCACATTGTAAGACTGCATGGAACCAAGGACCTGCCTTTTCATTTTTTTAAATATTGCACATTTATTGTGTGACAGAGTCAGGCGCATGTCAGGGAGAAAAAGGGGGAGGCAACCTACCAAGGTATATACCAGAGCTGGGTCTAACCCAGAGGCAGATTGCGGAAGGTGGGGGGGCCCAGTCCCTGCCACCATGGAGTGTGCACTCAATGTATGTGACTGCTGGTAGCACTGTCACTTCCACAATGCCCATCAGACTCTCTTCTGATCAGCATTCTCTTTGGTCTCTTTCAGAACTACAACTCGCAATAATGCACCTTGGTACAACCAAGAAAACCCAGATTGGACCCAAAGGAATGGAATAGAGACCAGGCATGCAATGGGCTGCCATTTTACCTGCCAAGGTTCGTATAGCCATCTCTAATCGGAGATAAGACACCCAATATCTGACCAACAAACATCAGGGGAATGGAGGAGAAATAGAAAATGATCTGACAGTGTGAAGACACTGCAGCGGAGCACATAAATTCTCATAAAACCTGTGTGGTAACCAAAGTCACTAGAACAGGAAGAACACCACCAGAAAAACAAGCAGTCTGAACACATGGATGCCAACACACAAATGTTGACTAAAAATAACAGGGCTAAAAGCTTTCTTAAAGCCTTGAAGATGAAGTCCCGACCCTCAGAGCGATAGCCTAGACAGAAATTGTTCAAGGGCAGCATGTGACTAGGGAGACCAATGAGAGCGGGAATGAGTGTTGGAAGGGGGTAGGCTGGGCTAAACAAATCGCAGCCAGCACAGAGGTGATTGGAAGGTGTGCTGCTAATGTCAGGTTTGAGCAGTTGTGGACGAGGCCATGCGGATAGTTGATGAGCGTTGAGGAGACCGTGGCAATGTTCTGAGAGAGTTCAGGTAAGATATTGTGTGCAGTAGAGCGTGGTACCCGTTGAATGTAGAGTGGTGAGGGGAGGGAGACAAGAGGTAAGAGAGAAACAGAGAGAGGGGTAGAGAAGTGTAGGGAAATTTTGAGAGGGAGAGAAATTGAGTGCAAGTCAGAGAGAGAGTGATTGGTAGAGTGTTTAGAAGGTGCATAGGCAGCAGTGGTGAGGGTGGACCAAAATCAGAAGGAAGGTAGGTAGGTGGGATGGATAGGCGGAGAGAGTGTGCAAGATCAGGCGACAGGAGTAGACCAGGGTTATTGAGGGTGAAAGGAGTGGGGTGCAGGTAGAGAGAGGTGAAAGACAGAGAGGAGAGTGGTACAGGTAGTGCAAAGCTGGTGGAAGTAAGGGGAGTGGAGGAGAGGGGATCAGATGTGTATTAAATAGACTATTGTGGCATCCATCATAAAACTTGCAAACACATATCCAACAGTCTGCTTAAATATACATAAGCACAACATTTATAAAAATTCTCCAGTGAACTAAAATGCAGATACATGATACAATTTTAAGAAACATTGCTCAAATAAATAAAATTGATAAAATAATTGGAGTAAGCTGATAAAACAATTCCAACCAGACAAGCAGCTCTTACAGGGGTGCTTAATGACTTTCAAATTCCAGAGCCAGTAATATTCTAAAACAATCTTATTTGATTTATAAACACCATAAAACCACTGGTCAGCGATATGTGGTACCAAATCGTAGAAAGGCGTTTAAAAATACTTGTCAATCAATAACACTACATAATAATTTTTTTTATTTTTTTATTGCAATCTTTAGTTTCTACAAACTTTTATCACAATGTTTCTTCTATTGGTTCCCTAAGTTCCACACTTGCTAAATTACATTAAAAATTGCGTCCATAAAGTCAACAATTGCACAAGTGATCTTCGTGTTATGGCCAGATATCACACGAGTCCACCATTCTTCAAAGTTTCCATTTAGTGGAAAGGAAAATCCCAAATGAAATGTTCTTTGGGGCGCAATAACGCTACATTTTACAATCAAATGATACAGCGATTCTATGTCCTTTTTACAATATCTGCAAAGATTGTCTGTGAGATCCAAGTCTTTTCATAGCCAGCGCATCTCTTTGGTCTTTAGTGCGTTTAGCTGTAAACACAAAAACTAGTGGTAATGGTGATAGAAGGGCATTTTAGTAAGTATTTTGGTTGTTCATTTAATTTAATTGTTATACTCCCAAGTGGAAGAGCTGTATGTAGCGTCGCTCTTCTTTCTAAGTTTGAGATCCAACTCCATATTTGGAGGCGTTTCTTTACCAATTGTGGATGTTTTTAAAGAGACTCTTTATATATAGAGAGTTGATTGCCAGTTCATGTCGCAATATTGTCATTGATACGGGACGTGGAAGTCTCAGAACTTTGTGCCAGAACATGCCTTCGAGTAATTCCCATAGTTTACAGATGACGTTCCATGCTGCTTCAGTGCCGAATGTTATTGCTGACAGTACTTTATTCTGATAGAATACTAATATCGGCTGCAGTGAAAATTTACCATATTCGTTATGCAATTTCAGGCCTTGTAAAGCATATGTTGTCATACGACTTCTCAAATCTTTGTACCATGGCCATTCTTGAATTTATGTACTGAAAATGATCCCTAGATACTGTATCAACGTAGTTGTCTAGATTTGATCTTCTGCAACATGCCATTTGAAATTTTTGTTTTTTGCTCCTTTTAGCAGTCCCATGTGTATTATTTTGGTTTTGGAAGTGTTTATTTTGAGATTATTCTTTGTTAAATAGCTGTCTAATTTTGCCATCAAGCGTTGTAATCCTATTTGAGTCCGGTCTGCTAACACCAAGTCATCTGCATATATTAAGCAGTTAATTGGTTGATCATTTATTTTCAGAGGAAAGCACTTGACCTCATTCAAATTGGCTGGCAGATCGGAGATAAATAGTTTGAATAACAGGGAAGCCAACGGGCAACCCTGTTTTGCTCCCTTTGAGGTCGGTATTGGGTTTGTCAACTCTCACTCATGGTTTATCCGAATTTGTTTTTTTATGCAGTGCTCTTATAGGATTCAAAATGTCTGAGCGACATTTCCACAATGATAATTTCTGCCACAGCAGGTGCCGGTTTATTTTGTTGAATGCCTGCCGCATGTCCACAAAGGCAAGAAAAGGGTTTTTGCCTCCTCTTAAGGTCTCCAATTTTAAAAGGTTTAGTAGCAACAGGTTGACTTCTGTCCCTACACCTTTTGTAAACCCTGTTTGTCGACAGTCGCATATCCCCGCCTCTGTGGCCCATGAAGAACATTTTTTTTGTAGGAATGCGGCAAAGATTTTACCAATCGTGTCTAACAACGCAATTGGGCGGTAGTTTGCTGGGTCGTTCAGTGGCCCTTTTTTGTGGATTGGGACCACAACCGCAGTTAGCCAAGATGGAGGGACCACTTGCCTAAGTGACATTTTTTTAAATAAAGTTTCAATAAACCGAGCCCACCTTTCAGGCTCTTGTTTAAGCATCACGTTGCTGATATTATCGGGGCCAGCTGCTCTTGAGTTTTTTAACAGCTTAATTGCTTGTTCGATATCTGAACGGGCTTCAGCGATGTTTCATTGTTTGCTAATATACTCCTGGGTATCCAGTTGCTCAGCATGAGAATCCTGAAATAGTTTGAAGTAGTGGCTTTCCCAAGTATTGGGAGCTACTTTGTTACTTAGTATTTGGTTACATTTTGTATTACCAGAGTTGAGAATTGCCCATATTTCACGTGTGTTATGTTTTTGGAACAGATCTAGTATTAATTCGGTGCGTTCTTGATCTCGTAGAGTAGTAAAAGCTTTGACCCAGTTTCTATAACGTTGACGTCAAAGTCTAATTTGTTCACTAGGCATGGGGTTCTTCGCTTTACGGAGCCTTCTTATATCTTGCAGTAAAGCTTTTTATTCCTAAGGCTAGCTGTCTGCTGAATTTATGTTGATGTTGGTGGCCAGCAATTCCTTTTATGTTAGTTTGCACTATAAATTTCTTTAACAAAGGAACGTAATTGATGTCATGTTGTGCCATGTGTACTCCAAGTGTATCAGTCATTCAGATTTCCGATCTGAGCCCCACTTATACGAAGTCGATTGCCACTTGGGTTTGTAGTTACAACATCAGAGTATTTTCTAGGCGTCTGCAGACATGCTTCTCATGTCATTTTTAGCATATTGTGATCACTGCTGCTTACTGATGTAATGTTTAGCTCGGTCACTTTTTCAAGTATATTTTGTGACAACCAAATGTAGTCCAGCATTTTTTGGGCCTGATTATGGTGCCATGTTGGGTTTGCAGGAGTATCACCCTGTACATGCCTATTCAGCATGACAGTTTCGGCTGCGCATTGCAGAGTGCCACGATTTGGTTTCAACCAACAATTCTTCAAACAATTTTGGCCTTTGATTTTGCAAAGGCTTGTTTGGCGCAAACCATGTGTTTGAGTCGCCACAAATTATAATTTCCAGGTTTTGGTCAGACGTCAAACGTGAGTCGATCATAGCAGTCACTGAATCGACATATTTCAAAGCGCTGATCATGGCAGAGTTCCAATAGGTGTTTATCAGCAATCACTTGGGTTTTGCCATTTTGTCTTTGCTTGAGTGGGTGATTAAATCTCCTTGAACAAATACATTTGGACTAGATAATTCCTTTATCGTCCGATCAAGTGAGTTTTTAATCATCATGAGAAGACCAGAAATGGGACGGCCTTTCTGATTTTTTCTGGCAGGGTTTAGCAAGTTCGTATAGCCATCTCTAATCGGTGATTCTCGAAGCCATGTTTCTTGTAAACATAGCGCAAAGTTATCCTTTAAATTCACTGGAAAATTAATCAACAAATGTACAAAACCTCTTGTATTCCATGAGATCAAGTTCTGGCGGTTGACTCGTGGATCTTTGCATATCTATTGTCGGTTCCACTGGCTCTTGCTGGAAACTCCCTGCTTTGCCTTGAGATCTGGGCTTTTCACAGCGAGTCGTTTCCTCAACAATTCTCCTCTTTGTTCATTACGTGTTTGTGATGTAGCTATGTCTTTAGAGATAGACTCAGCTTCCAACACACAATGTGGTTCCAGGCTGAGCTTGAATTCGTAGAATAGCAACTCATCCTTTGCATCCAGGAGTGTTCTCCTGAAGTCTTGAGAATTTATGTGCAGCAACACTTGATCGGCAGTTCTTTCAGTTGCATATTCCACAATTTTTATGTTGTCAGAGATAACTGTCCGTAGCACTGGAATGCAATTTGAACAACTTCATTATATTTCCACGATTTAGATTAACATCATACAAAAAAGGTAGCAGGCGCCCCTCTCTCGAAAGAACAAGGCATGATAACCTGTTCAGTGGTTATTAACCACATTGAGAGTTCGCAGCCATTGCTTTTTGCTCACTGTACCTTCACAGATGGGAAATATCCATTTGCATATCAGTCTTTGTCCCGCCCACAAGGGCAGTCCAGCACCGAAATGCTATGGCAATTCCTCTCTGAACAAGAGTACCATCAGCAACCCCATACACGTGTTTCAGCCTTGTTGGGCATCATCAGTGAGGTGAAGCTGAGCCTCTCTAAGCACAGTGAGCAGGGAGTCCACGTCTGGTTGCCCCCAGGTAACCCAGGGTGACCAACCCCAAGTTCCTTTCAAAAATACAAAAAAGGTAGCAGGCGCCCCTCTCTCGAAAGAACAAGGCATGATAACCTGTTCAGTGGTTATTAACCACATTGAGAGTTCGCAGCCATTGCTTTTTGCTCACTGTACCTTCACAGATGGGAAATATCCATTTGCATATCAGTCTTTGTCCCGCCCACAAGGGCAGTCCAGCACCGAAATGCTATGGCAATTCCTCTCTGAACAAGAGTACCATCAGCAACCCCATACACGTGTTTCAGCCTTGTTGGGCATCATCAGTGAGGTGAAGCTGAGCCTCTCTAAGCACAGTGAGCAGGGAGTCCACGTCTGGTTGCCCCCAGGTAACCCAGGGTGACCAACCCCAAGTTCCTTTCAAAAATACAAAAAAGGTAGCAGGCGCCCCTCTCTCGAAAGAACAAGGCATGATAACCTGTTCAGTGGTTATTAACCACATTGAGAGTTCGCAGCCATTGCTTTTTGCTCACTGTACCTTCACAGATGGGAAATATCCATTTGCATATCAGTCTTTGTCCCGCCCACAAGGGCAGTCCAGCACCGAAATGCTATGGCAATTCCTCTCTGAACAAGAGTACCATCAGCAACCCCATACACGTGTTTCAGCCTTGTTGGGCATCATCAGTGAGGTGAAGCTGAGCCTCTCTAAGCACAGTGAGCAGGGAGTCCACGTCTGGTTGCCCCCAGACATCATGATCGTCTGAATGAATGTTTTGCAGTCTCAATTTGACTTTTATACCTTCACTTCCATGTTGCCTTCTTGGTGGTGATTTTGTGCATGCTTTAGATACCTTGTGCTTCTGCAACAACGTGAGTTTGGGATTCAGCTTGCAATGTTTGATGGATTTTAGGTCTTTAATTTGCGGTGAGTTCCTTGCTATGTTTTTGTGTCACGGCGAATGGAATTTTGAACATTTTTCTGGTTGGTTTTGCTTTCCTTCTGACTTGTCGAGGTTTCTTTTGCAGTGTTGAGACACTTGAGTCGTTTATCTGATCATCTGTGTATGTTGATAAATCACATAGATCAGATAACGTGGCAGATCGTACCGACTCCTGGTCCTCAGATTCTATTCTCCTGCGTTTATGTGGATTTTCAGATTTGTAAAAAGGCCAGATGGCGGTTTGTCAAGGATGGTTTTTCCTGCTTGTGTTCCAGCATTTCGTTTATTTGTCTTTGGACGTTCAAACAGTGGAGTTTTCGTCGGCATTGTCAAATTTCTTATGAAAGTCTTTGCATTCTGGCGAGTCGACTTCTTTGTTTCTTTACTCGACTCTGGTGTAGGCAAATCTTTTTTTAAGTTTGCAGCGGTTTCCTTTTTTTGTTAGAATTCAAGGTGCCAATTTTGGCTGGACCTGTAAAGATTACAAACAAGGAGAAAGGGTTGGTTTCCTCTCCTTTGCTTATCTCACAGAGATCTAGAGGTTTGTGTGTTGAAAGAGGCAAAACGCCGTCATTAAAAGTGCCTTTTTTCGTCTTAAGTGGCATATTTATTTCGTTTCTGTTATTGCTCTTTGCGTTTTGGATCCTTTCTTTATGACATGTTTCGCTGTTTCCAGTTTTGTTGATAGTTTTGTTTGTCAAGCTCTCTATGATCTCGCTTTGATAACGTTGTTAGAAGTTGCCATTGTAATTGTGACCACGGGATATTATCTGGCAGGCGAGTTGTTTTTTGTGTGGCAGGTCGCTGCAAAAGAGACCTTGCTTTTTAAAGGGAATGGCGAGGTCTTAACACCTGTGCTCATGCATATACATTGATGTTGTACTGTTTTGTTGATGTCGTTTTGTTGCTTCCATTTTATAGACTTAAATAGTGCAGCCATCAGCTCATTTTTTGTTGATTGATCTTTTTCTATTAGCTCTTCATGAAGCAACTGCCACCGCACCGATTGCTCTGCTTCCTTCTCAATCCTAGACTGCAGGGACCCGGATGAATTCTTCAATGGTTGTGAGTTTTGAAAAAGCATTTATCATCAATGTTGCTTGGTTAGCTAGAGTATCCTGCAAGGATTGGTAAAGTTTGATAAACGGTGTTAAAGCCGTAGATGAAGCGGCCAAGACATTATTGTAAATTTGTATTGCTGCTGCTGTTGATAAATTAGATCTAGCTGCAATTTCTCTATTAGAATCGCCATCCACTACATAATACACATACATACACAGTGGGTCTGAAGATAACCAGTTCCATTAAATCTGGGCATGTTGTACATAATTTAAGGTGGAGAAGGAAACTAATTGTTCATAAAAAGATAGGTTACGTTTTTGCCATCATGTATGCAGTTCTCTTTTTCCAGGCGCATCTAAGATAAGTAACTGACTTTCTTCCAGTTGGTTATTCCATTTTTTCATAGATCTACCACAATATAAACCTCCTTATGCCTTCCTGTATCAATAGCGGATCCACCAACGTGTCCTGAGATTTTTATACAGAGTACAAATAAAGAGAAAATGCAAAACAGTTTTGTCAATTGTTTTACAATAATGACAATAAGTATTGTGCCCCCATTGAGAAGAAACATTTCCAACCGGCAAAATATTCAGACAAAGTTTTAGTACGAACAAACAATTCCTAGTGTCCCACCCACCAAGATAGGGCTTAAGGGCACTAGATTCCTTCATACATATAAATATTCTGTAACCAAACTGCTCTTTCAAGCCGAGCAGCTTATCTTAGGATCAACCCAATAATCAAACGCCTTAATTAAAAGTGTTTTGGATTGGGGATCCATGTTTTGGGGGTGGGACCAGGAATCCGGAATACTCTGTTTGAATAGCATGTCTTTCACATGTTTTAGCCAAAGTAACGTAGCCGCACCTGAGAATTCTAACAAATTAGATAACATTGGCAAGTAGTCTTTAAGAAAATAGTTTGTCCAGATCTTCAGAGGAGATGTAAAGACAGAGAAGCAGGGGATGTAAATCACAGAGGGAGAAGAGATTCGTTATAGTGGGAGAAAGAGGCAGAAAGAGAAAAGGTATGTGGAAGAGTGGTGAGGAAACCGTGGTGCAATCAGTCTCGTGGCCAAAAGGAAAGGATCATTTAGAAATTCACTGAGTGAGTTTGACAGAGAAGACAAAAACCTTTAGGTTTCTCTATCAGAATTAACACAAAGAAAGTAGGGGTTACTTTGTATCAGGCTACGGCGGGATGCCATAGCGGCTAGGGACACCTGGGCTAGGGTGGAGGTAGCCCACATGGAGGTCAAGAGAGCCAAAGAGTCCCTCTTAGTCTCACTCATTCCGGTCTCTGTGACAAATTAATTTAAACATTCAATAAATAAAAATAAACCTGAAATCTTTGTCTGTGGATTATTGATGCAATATGTGAAAATTGTCGGAGTAGATGAGTACCACTTTCTGCTGGAGTACTTGGAGAAAGGATATTAGCGGCAAGACAGTAATGCTTGGTGCTGTCACACTAATGCAAAAAGTTGGATCCTCCAGCCACAGCCATTGAATGCATGAATAGAGTACAAATGGTCCTTAAAGTGACATTTGATCAGTGCCTTTACACAGTCAAGAGACTGATTATTCATGGTGCAGAAACTGCGGAATGAATACAACTCAAGAATAAAGGGTGATGAGCAAACAGAATCTCCAAGACAAGTTAACTTGGCAGATCTGTCAGATGGCTTCAATCATTCTGCCATTGGCTTGTGTGTCTGGTGAATTAGACCTGAAACAAACTCATCTGTTTTGAAATGTAGGTGTTGCAAAAATAACCTTTTGAAAGATAATCGAGCAACAACTGTATTTTTATCAGATATAGTATGCCAAAATCTGTTGTAACGAACAAGCCAGTGTTAGGCAAGAGAAATACGTTGGTTTACTCGATTTTATGTTTGCCAGTTCTGGCTTCTTCCTGTACCCTATCTATCCATCAGCTCCTTAAATTATTGCAGGAGTAACCAGCCCTCCTCGGGCCTTGTCAATCTGGGGCAGGCCACCAGTCTATCCTTTAAGATACTTCTGCAGGTAACCTCCAGGCCCCTTCACTTTGTAAGGGTGAATGGATACCCGTGTTCATTCCGGGTCAGGTGAAGTGTCCTGCATACTTTGTGTTGTGTTAAAGAATACGTTGAGTTAGAAAAACTATGCAATTCTAGAAACAGTGTAGGGTCATTTTTGGAATATGTAATTGCAAAATGACTTCTATTGCAATTGGAATACGATCAGTGTTCGTTCCGAAAAAGAAAGAAATTCAGTGACATGCTAAGTAGAGAGCACTACTTAGAATTCGGAACCGCAGAATCGTCCCAGAAGTGACAGTAATTCTATTTCATTACTTATCTTTTTCTGCACTTGGGCAACTATTTTGCGCATGGTGACCGTCATGTTTAATAGCAGGGAAGGTATGTCTTCAATCTAGAAAGTTACAAGCAACCAAACCACAGATCCTGGACAAGAGGGGCATAAAGTTGGTTACAAACTGGCAAACTATCACAAAGTCCCAGGACAAGATGGTGTGGAAAAAATAAACTAAACGTTTATAACATATGTACATACTAAAGACATTCACACACTACTTCAGATTATCTATGATGCTTAAGCAGAGTAAAATGTACACCTGTGCTCAGGGGCATTTCAAGATGCAAACACTCTACAAATGGATAGCATGAACAGGAAATGCAGCTGCAGTAGAAGATCTTTATAACAGAATAGAATGAGGTTTCTTGACTTACAATTTATTTCTGATGCAGTCCTTTCGGCTCTACTACTCTTGTTTGTAGAACGAATTGTATGACGAACAGCAACTGAGACAGGCTGAAAAGAGCAACAATAAATATATGGTGCATTTATACGCTGTCCCAATATTATTACAAAATGTGCACACTGTATAATACAAAATAAAGCTACTTTATGGATTAGTGAGCAATACACAATGATAAAGAACCCTTACAAAATTTGAATTACACCATAGGCCATGGGATCCGCACTATGACACCAAAATATATTTTCCCATAAAAACAAAAAATGAGAGAACATGCCTAAAAACAAACACATCTGCACTACAATGAACAGTTTATTAGCTATACTGTGTGTTGATAAAAGGGAGTGGGGTGCAAAATTCTTGATTATTAGCTATTCATCTACAATTAGTTTTCTCAATGTCATTTTATTATGCCAAAGAGAGCAAGGACTTCCTGGAGATGTATGTGCTTGCATTGACCAAATAAGCATGCATTCTGTCTCAGTTACATTTTAATTTCTGACAAGAATAGCACAATTAAGCTCAGAACCGAGGCAATTGTGGAAGGGTGTATAACATGTTGTTGTTGCTATCTTTTTCCATCGCCTAAACAGTGCGCTGCAGTGAGTCAACTTGAAAATGGAGGCGCATGAGTATAATATTTCGAGCACAAGATACTCACTGAAGTAACTCCTGTACATCTATTCTACAAGTACATTAAGTCATAACACAAAAGATGCCCACTTTCATTTTTGCACACAATATTTATCAACTTTGTCCAATGCAACAGTACGGTCAGATTATTATCACACTTCAAAAAAGCTCATTATCCCTATTTTCTTTGATCAAAAAGTGGACTCTTAATGTGGCACTACAAACTAACTATCATCAAATTTCTCTTTTTTATCTAACTAAATTACTTGTGAAAATTGTGCCCTCAAAGCCGTTCCGTTTTTCCAAATTCCTAACTTGCTATTTCACTGGCACGTGGGTATTCTTGTGCGTCATTTGGTTAAAACAGCACCCTTGCCAGTTTCATACTTTACTCAAGTCACCAAATGTTTTCTTCAATATTGATACTGTTGAACCTTTTGGTGCATTTGATACTGTTGGTCACCTGACTCTCACTTCCTTCCTCTTCTTCGGAATTTCTGTCACTTCTTTGTCATGGTTTTGTTCAAGTTATTGCTCATGGTCTTTCCCAATGTTTTGTTCTTGGTCCCTTTCTTTTGACTTTCTATTCCACCACTCTTATTAATTTTGCTGTTTGGTTTGCAAGCACATTTCATTGCTGAAGGTACCCATTTATTTCCTTAGTTTTATGATATGATATTGCATTTATAACGTGCCTGTGCACAAGTGTTTCAAGGCATTTCAGATTATTTTCATCAACATCTATCCAGCTGGGTCATCCATGTGATGTTGGACGGCTACCCATTTAAGTTTAATCCTAGAAACACAAATTCTCTTTGTTTCAGCCACAACCTTTGTTTGTAGTGTCTGTTATTTGTTTTGCTCCCGCACAAATATGTATTATTTTATCAGCACAAAACACTGGTTTTGGGCTTAATTCATCTAATTTCTGTGAGGGTCAATTGTGGCTCTCATGTGACTGTCTTGCCAGCTCCCTTCGTGAACTCCTAATCTATTTCATGCATTTCAATTACTGAATACGATGTTGTTGATTTCTTGAGATCTGTTTGAGTACCACTTAAACACTTTAAAAAACATTTGAACTATGTGACAATTCACAAGGTGTTGGCACTTCTACCCAAAGGGGAGCACTGTTCCATGAGTCTAGTGAGGTATGGTCGCTACCCCAATAGACCCCCTAGTGGTGGTTTAATGCGGGAGGACCGCATGGGGAAGGATTCCACCTCTGGAGAGAAGGATGATCAACTGGGGTACAGTCCATTGAATATTTTCACTCCCCAACATTCCCTAGCCCTCCCTCATGTTCAGAAACAGTACTTTGAAAGCAAGCCTATGTATTGCTGCAACATAAGAGATAAAGCCAAAGTACTAGGAAGAGGAAGAGTACAGAAGACATGAAGATCATTGACTGTGGCTCTGTGGAGGCATGAGCATTAAGTCATTAACAGAGACAAAGGACTTGTACAATCTGCATGGGAGGAACTGGACACAATGTATAAAAAGCAACTAAGGACTATCCAGTGTGTCAAACCCGGCTGCTGAGCCGAACAGTGCCGTCAGAAGAAGTAGGTGTGGCAGATCTCCAACGCAGGTGAATCAAATCCTCCTGACAGACCAGAGGGAGGAAGACGCAGAGAATGCTGGCGAGCAGCACTGGGAGTTCTCTGTTGGGTCTGCCGATGCAGACCCGAGTACACAACCGAGAGAGGGAAGCAAGCTGAGCCATAAGAGGAGATGCCACACTGCAGATCCTCACAAGGAGAGAAGTCTGGAAAGCTGACAGAGCCAATCCCGGTCCCAGGAAGCCCCAGTGATGTACCAAAGACCCAGACAAGGTAAGAGGAGGTACAGTAGACCCAGAGGGGGTGATGAAGCAGGCGGGAGAGACGCTCAAACAGCTTTCCCTTGGCTCAGTGGGAGTGGACCAACCATTGGACCTTGCCAGTCTCAGTCGTGCCTCCAGCATTTGCTGCAGGGCCTGAAGAGGCGCCTTTCCCTCCTCCTTCTCCTCCATCATGGTCGGCACAAGTAGGGCCTTCTAGAATCTTCGACGATCTTTGCTCTTGAACGGCGCAGAACTTCACTGACAACCGGTCCCCGCTGTCGGCAGATGATGCAAAGAGCACACAGGCTTCTTTGAAATAGAAATCAAACTCTTTCTGTCCAAAACACAAATAAAATAACAAATGGCTTGGAAAGCAAACTCAAGGACTCCCAACACTGAAGCATGCGATAACAATCAGAAGATAGCTGACAAAGGAGGGGCTTAGGAAAAGGATCATTGGATGGGGGCAGTATGACCCAGAGGATAATAATTGGTTTAGAGGAGAAATACTGTTTAAGTGCAAGTGAAACTTTTTTCTTTTACCGAGGATTCCCAGCCTGACGTCAGGGAATATTCATGCATGTGAATCCATGCCAGACCCCATGCTGGAGAAGAGAGCCATTTTCCTATATGTGAAACTATATAAAGACTGGGCGAAAGCCGCAAGCCAGGGGAAGGGAGTCATTCCCTGTGATACTTTTTGTTCTAAGAGAACATTCTTTATGGAGTATAATATCCGAGAAACAGAAGAAGGGAGCCATTCTCCTGAACTAGGAACTTTCTGTATCCTTTAGTTATAGTTTGAGTGGTTGAGTAGGTTGTGATACAGGACGGTGGATATTAATTTGACAGATATTCTGACAGACCCTTTTAGAATTAGTTTTGAGGCAGGGAAATCCTGAATTAGAAGATAGGGATAGTGAGGATCTTTTTCTTATTTACACAAATAAAAGTCTATAACCAAAACCATGCCAGCTTCCTTCTTTGATACCTTTACAACAATCATTTGAAGAATGCTGCTTTTCTTGAGTATGTTATATAACACAATAGCATGACATTATTTCTGGATTACTCTTTTGGTTACATTTTGTAATTTATCTTAAAATACCATGATCATACTGTACATAAAAGAATTTGGTTGACAATCAGCAAATTCATCTCATAGTTAATGATCCACTATAAGATGTTTTGGAGCTTATGAGAGGAATTTGTTGACTATCAACTACATTTTTGTAAGGTCTGCAAAATCCTCTCATTAAAATCAACACTCCAGGGTAATAATCTGGCCCCAACACCACAGGAACCAAAGGGAGACCCCCTCATTGTCAAGAGTCCACAGGCAGCCTTAACTAGATAGTGAGACTGCAAATTACATGCTTGCTTAAGATATCTGTGTGCATTCTCAAATTTGAATCCTCACAGAGCCAATATGGCAACTATCACACTCTGGCCAAAGCCATCACAATTTATAAATGGACATGCAATTTCAGAAATTTCTGGACTTTTCGAATAATGATTCTGCCTCTTAACTCGACCTTGGAAGAATTGCATTGTTTCTGTACTACCTCTTCACAGTGAGGTTAGCATTGTGCCTTTTGGGTAGTGCTAAGATTCAGTACTTCAGTTCATTCATCAATAGTTAATGGATCAGGTTAATGGATCAGGATATTCCTCTGAATTCCCTTTATGTAACCATGTATACACGTAATGGAGTGGATTGACGCCGACCTTTACCTTCTGCGACCTAAAATTAGTTTCACATAGGTTCACTTGGCATTGGGGATGTCGCATTTGGCAATAGAGGTAGAGGTACACACTCCAACCTCTATGGTGCAAACAAGTAATGAGGACTCTCTTTCGTACAAATGCGCCAAACTTTTGCAATAATATCTCCAAAGTCGAGATTTATTTGTGAGTGCCCTTCATGGTAACACGTGTTTCGGCGACATTACATAGTGCCTTTCTCAAACCAGGGTTGTTAAATATATGTACATATTTGATATTGTGATTCGTAAAGTGCACAAACCAAAATAAAACAGTAAATCATAAAAATTAACAATAATTTTCCATGATTTGCCAACACAGATAGTATGCATGTCACAAATTAATGGACAGAAAGTATAAGGGATGGACTTACACAAGCAAACACAAGAGATGCAAGGAACCGCAAATGAATAACCTGGTACTCAATTTATCTAACAAAACTCACCTGTGATGAATTGCCGTCCTCAACAAAGGACTTTCATTTGTTCCTACATGTAGATCCGAACTCATTGACTTACAAATTGATGTGTTTAAAAATATACGAAAATTGAAACTAAAAAAGATTTTTGCCACCCAAATTAAGAAGCATGTGTCAGGACCTACAAAAGCGCAGAAAAGCCTATTAACCATGCAAGACATTAAAAACATACACATGCTAAGGGCTATTGAGGAGCCGGAAACATGAAATCACACACACATTGCAAGAACTCCGTTTTTTTTTTTTTAATTTATTTTTATTTTCAATAAAACCAAACAAAATAACACACATTACAACTGTTTAGGACGTACATAATCAGCATCAAACCATCACATTATACAGTGTAATTCTCCGTCCTCCCCCCTCCCACCCCACAAACTAGAGACGGCACACTCATGTCATCTATGGGAGCATTATAAGGTATCGCAGTGCTTGTGCACTCATCCGAGTCCTCTAATTCGTTATTGTCCTGGTGAGGGTTTGCCATAGAGGTCACCAATTGCCGCCAGGCCAACAAGGGCCCTACTTCCTCCTCTCCCCCTCCCCTAGTAACCGCTTCAAACCAAACCACAGATTCTACCTCCGCCCATCTGAGGAGGTCTGTCCTCCATAGCTCCACCTTGGGTCTGTGGGCCGCCTTCCAGCCCATTGCGATCCTGCGCTTGGCCAGGATGTAAGCTAAGTCCTTCATTTTGCTTATGTGCTTTAAATCCTGTGGCCTGGGAAAAATCCCGAGCATGCATGGCCAAGCTGATCCCATGTCCAGCTCCACTCCCCCACCAGCCAGTTTAGTTTTAATCTCATCCCAAAATCTGTGCACCTCCGGGCAAGTCCAGAACATGTGTAGCAGCCCCGCTTCCACCTCCCCACACCTGGGACATTTCTGCGTAGCCGAGCCTCCAAACCTTGCAATTTACCCGGGAGTCAGATAAACCCTGTGAGTGACATACAATTGGAGTTGTTGGAGTCTCGCATTCCAAGATACCTTTTTATGGTACCTTTGGGCTCTCTCCCATTGCCCATCTGTCATGGGTCTTCCTACTTCCTCCTCCCAGTCCTGCCTCAATTGAAGCAGCTCCTTCCCTGCCTTTGCTCTTAGAAGCTCGTATATTCTAGATATTTCGTGCCCGCCCTCCGAAACATCATACATCGTTTCCAGGGAGGCATCAGGGTCATCCGCTAGCACTGTCTCCGGCCATCTCTCCCTAACCCGTTTCATGAGCCTAGCGTAGGTTATATATACTGGCCTCTATGCACCCCTGTCTCTTCTTGCAACCTCTGAAATTCCAATGCCTCCCCTTCTTGCCATATGTCCCCAAGGACTACCAGTTCCCAATATCTGCGGACCGCTTCGAACAGTTGAGAGTCGCTCCCGCATAGTGCCACCAGCGGGGCCTGCTGAGAGAACGGCTCTATGTCACCCATCATTCTCCACGTTCTGCGCCAAACCTCCCAGCCTAGCCTCAATAGCCGCCCTCTTCCCACCAGTTTGTTCTTTTGTAACCACACCACTTAATTCAAAAAGTATGGGGCCGAGTCTTCCCGCAGAAGCCTGGCTTCCGCCGAGTCTTCAGTCGACAGCCACCTGGCCACGTACAGCAGCTGCCCCGCCAGATAATAAAGCTCAAAATTTGGCAGGCCTATGCCCCCCCCCCTTGTCACATGGGTTCTGGAGTTTCCCAGGGCCATTCTGTTCCTGGAGTTACCCCATATGAAGCCCCTGCACACGCTATGAAGTCTCACAAATAGGCTCCTGGGAATCAAAAACGGGACATTCACAAAGAAATGCAGGAGTCTGGGCAGGACCACCATCTTAAGCAAGGCCGCTCTCCCCATCATAGTCAGGGGCAATCTAGACCAAAACACCATGCTGTTCTTAACTCCCTCTAATGCTTTCTCCGTATTGTGTTCGTGCTCCGCCTCGATCTTGTGGTAAATATTTACACCCAAATACTAAATGTCTCAGTCTGCCATGGTATCGGCAGGCTAGGCAGCCTCTGTAACGGGACATTCTTATATCTACCCAAGGGGAACAGGCTAGACTTCCTAGGGTTCACCGATATGCCCGAGAGGGTGGCATATCGGTTCATCACCTCTAGCACATACTGCAGGTTCTCCTCCGGATAGCGCAGATAAAGGAGCATGTCATCTGCATACAGCGATACCAGGTGTCTACCACTTACTGTACTAATCCCCACCTCCCCGTATTGTTGCCTCAGACTTATTGCCAACGGCTCTAATGCCAGAATGGATAGCATGGGTGACCAGGGGCATCCCTGTCTGGTCCCCCTGCTGAGTTGCCAAGTATCTGAGATAATGGATCCTGTTTTAACTCTCGCCATCGGGGTGCTGTATAACAACTGGACCCACCTGATATATCCAGGTCCCATTCCGCATCCCCTCAGGGCTGCTTTCAACCAAGGCCATCGCACCGAGTCAAAGGCTTTGACCGCGTCTAGCGACACGATAGCCAGTTCACCCGTATCTTCCTCAGTGTGGTCAATGATGTGGTGTAGCCTCCTATGGTTATCTGTAATGTTCCTGTCGGGGACATATCCCGTCTGGTCTGGGTGTATCAGCTTACCGATCACCCTCTTCGGCCTATTGGCCAGCACTGCCGTAAGTATTTTGCTGTCCTGATTCACCTTGGACAAGGGTCTGTAAGACCCACACTCCACGGCCGGCTTGCCTGGTTTCAGGAGTGGGATGATCATCGCCTCGCGAAGGGACAATGGCAGTTCCCCCTGCTCATAGGCCTCGTTGAACATGGCAAGCAGTGGCTGAAGCAGTTCCTGTTTGTATGTCTTGTAAAACTCACTAGGCAACCCATCCGTCCCGGGTGCCTTACACGTGGGCAAATGTTGGACCACCACCTCCAGCTCTTCCGAGGTGATAGGGGCGTCCAGTTCTGTACGATCTAGGTCGTCCAGGGTGGGCAGCTCTATGTCCTCTAACGTGTCCAGTATGTCTTGACTCCTATCCTCCCCTGCGTCCTCATATAAGTGTCTGTAAAACTTGAGGAACTCCTCGTTCACCCCCTCCTGGGTATTACAGATGCGACCTTCCTCATCCCTTATCTCACTGATCACTGTGCGGGGGGTCTCACTCTTATACAGCCAGGCCAGCAATCTGCCCGGCTTATCGCCCCCTGCGTGTAGCCTCGCCATGTATTTCTTGTAATTTAGTCTACATAGCCTATCCCAGAGTCCACTGCAGCTTAACTGTAGGTCTTTTATCTTATCGCTATTCTCCCGGGCGGTATCCTCATGTCGTGTGAGACCCTCCAGCTCCCTTTCCGTTTCCTGAAGTTGCCTTTCGATGCCCCCCTGGAGTCCCTTAGATTTCAAAATGGCTACTCCACGCACCACCACCTTGAACGCCTCCCATACTGTTCCAACCGAGCGCACACTGCCCGTGTTTATATCAAAATATTCCTTGATGGCCTCCCTCAAATCCTCCCGGAACCCCTTATCTTGTAATGCCTCAGTCCTAAGTCTCCATGTCGGGATCCGCGCTCTGGGGGGTTGGTGTCGCCACTCTACCACCAAATGCGAGTGGTCGGATAGTACCCGGGCCTTGCATTCCGCTCCCACCATTTCTCCCGCTATCTCATCCGCTACGAACACATAATCTAGCCTTGTGTGCAGGTCATGTGGCGCTGCATAGTGCGAGGATTGCCTATCCATTGGATGCAACCTTCTCCACATGTCTTCTAGGCCTAGATCTTTTAACAATGTCCCCAGTGCTTTGGCCGCCGGCGCCGGCTTCCGCGCTTTGTCGACTGACCTATCCATTTTGGGATTCAGGGTGCAACTAAAGTCCCCTCCCCACACCACCGCACCCCCAGCCAGTGGGCTAATTTTGCTGTAAAGGGACCTGAAATAAGCCGCTGTATCATGGTTGGGGGTGTACAGATTTATGATGTGCACTTCCCTGTTCTCCAGGAGTCCTGTCATCGCTACCATTCTGCCCTCTGGGTCTACCGTTGAGCTAAGCACCTGGAGCAGCACATGCGGCGCCACCCAAGTGATAACCCCTCTAGCGTATGCAGAAGACGTAGCCCCCGCAACATGTCCCCTCCATTTTCGCCTGACAACCTCCAACTTCTCCCTTGTGAGATGAGTCTCCTGCAGCAGGGCAACATCAATGTGCATCCTTTTTAAATACAGCATCCATTTATTACGTTTTAGATAGCTATTAAGGCCCCGTACATTCCAAGTCACAATTCTGAGATTACCCGATGCCATCTACTCGGTTTGTTCCCAACCCACCTCTCCCTTCAATGCTTCCCTTGATGGTTTGTTTTCCGACTCTCCCCCTTCCCCCCCCTCAACAGTTTCCCCCCTCCCTGTTCCCCAACTCCCATCCACTGCACACAACCCAGCCCCTCCCCCCACCCTGCCCTACCCCAACAAATGCCCAGCTCCATCCCTGGATCTCAGGCCCACCCGCGTCTGGTCCTGTCCCATCGCCGAGGACTAGGACCCCTCGGGGCGTCACCGATCTAACAGTGACCTAACTAAGTATATTACTATTGGGTACAAGGGATGCCTCCTAGGAGCTCCCAGTCGTCTATTTTAGGATTGGTGCATCCAGCGGGTCCAGCCAGTTGATACTACAACACACTCCCCACAAGCTTAATACAACTCTATATTCGAGTCCCAATGTCTTGGCCATGTCACCCTAGGTGCCACAGCCGTCTGCTACTTATCTCCTGCAGCTCCCATCTGGACATCCGTTTCTTGAGGTCGGCCCTGCATGTCCAGCCAATCCATTGCCTCGGTCGGCATCTCGAAAAAAAGGGATCTGTTCTTATAAAACACTTTCAACTTGGCTGGATAGAGCAACATGTAGCGATGGCCTGCGTCCTTCAGCCTCCTTTTCACCGATCCAAAGTTCATCCTACTACGCTGTACAAGCAGCGTACAGTCCAGGTAGGCCGTGATTTTTGCTGAACCCTTTTCAATCGTTCCTCCCCTCTGGAAAAATTCGAGGATCTTCTACCGATCCCGATAGTTCAGGATCTTTGCGATCAGCGGCCGCGGGGGGGGCTCCAGGGGGCGGTCTCCTTGTCAAGGCTCTGTGCGCCCTTTCAACCGCGAACCCCTGGGTCAGCACCCCGCCTGTTATCTCCTGTAAAAGCATGAATTCCACGTATTCTGTGGGGTTTGACCCTTCCATACCTTCCGGCAGGCCCACGATATGGATGTTATTGCGTCTGGCGTGTCCTTCTGTTTGCTCAGCTCTGTCCTCCAGATTGCCTACCCGTTGCACGAGGGCATGGAGCTCCTTTCCATGTGCGGCGCACGCCTCCGTGTTCGGGGCCATCTCCTTCTCCAAGGCCCCAGTGAGCTCCGCAATCGTGCGCACTTCCTGTCTCAGCAGGTTCACCTCTTCCTGGACCGCTCCGATCTTGAGGTCCAGGCCCTCCTGCAACTCTTTTATTGCCTGGCCCAACTTAGTCTCCCAGGCCACCTTTAAGTCTGTGATCGCTGCCAGCACCTCCTGGATCGTGCCTGGTGTCTCCGCCGTTGCCGTGGGGGTCTCCTTGCTCTTGCCCCCCTCCGCTTCTGGGGGCGACCTGGCGTAGGCCTCCATAGTGGACTGTCGGATCCTGGGTCCAACCACTTTAGATGACATCCTGCTATGTTAACTGGGCGAGGGCCTGCCGTGCCTCCCTCCACACAAAGGTCCGCATGGTCACGGACCACTCTCAGCAGGATAAGTATGTACTTGTCTCTTCTCTCGCGCCCAGAGTGGGCCGTGTCATCCTACGTGCTCGTACCCTCTCGATGTCGTGGCCCGGTTGCTGTTGTGTTCCTTCCGTGGCCAGTGCTCGAGTGCGCTCACCTATTCGCCGCACTCCCTTTGTTCCCCCTCTTCCGCGATCACAAGGCCATCCGGCCCACAATGCCCAGGCCCAGAGGGGCCGATTTAAGTGTCAGGGGATCAGCAATTGTCTCGCATCGGCCTCCACAACTGGTCTGCGCCGATGTTTAGTCTGTCTCTATGGGATTTCTCCCATCTCCCTGTGTATACAGAGTTAATCCGCTGCGCTGTGAAAACTGCAGCCACCACCGCCCGTTCGTTCGCGTTGGCCCCAGGATCCGCGGCCACCTTATTGGTGCGCTGCCACAATGAATCTTCCTGGGTTCCGCCGGCGTTCGATTCGATTACGCCGCGGGCCCAGCGTCAGTTACCAGTTTGCTCGACGAGTCTAGGCAATGTACAGTCCGTAGGTTGTACCAGCAGCGGGTACGTGTGCCTTCAGATGTGCGCCGCCTCAGTGAAGCAACAGCGCGTTCCGGGCAAGCGCCGCGGTCTGCTTCTAATTGCTGGTCTTGGAGTTCAATGCAGGGGCTTTACAAGACCTACATCTCGTGAGCCCTGTTGTCCTCTTTGTCTCAGCCGCCATTTTGTTCCACTCGCCGATTCAGCGAGTGTAGCCATCATCTTCACACGCATGGACATTATTTTTCGGTGCCGGCCGGTTCCCGTGCACGCACTTCTCCTCCAGGAACATTGCAGGATCAGCGGAGCTCCACGAGAGCACGTCCCTTTAAATGGCCGTCCAAGCCACGTCCCAAGAACTCAAAGTTGTATCAGGATCCATGACGAATGTTGAACTCAAGACAAAATCCAAATTCACACCTCAATTTTCTCCAGAGAATGTTATTGATCTATTTTACAAGGCAGTACTTAATGATATTCAACGGTTAGCTGACAAAAATAATAGCCACATGCGAACCAGGCAGAATTTGAATCCATCTGAACAAAGAGCCTTAGAAAACCTTAAGAAGGACACTAATATAGTAATCAAAGAGGGTGACAAAGGGGGCAACATTATTATTATGAATCAACAAGATTATTTAACTATGGCAGATCAACACTTATCGACCCCTGAGTGTTACGAAAAGCTACCATCCAACCCACAAGCAAATATGGTATCGGAATTACAGCAAATGATCAATCATTGGCACCGACAGGGCAATTTAACAGATGAAGAGAAAAAATACCTGTTCATTCAACATCCACGTATGCCAACAATCTACTTTTTGCCAAAGGTGCACAAAACCTATCACCAAATAACTGAAGGTAGGCCAATAGTCAGTGGCAATGGAGGAGCAACCGAAAACATATCTGAATACATTGACAACCTTCTCAGCCCACAAGTGCTTAAACTCATGTCATATTTGAAAGACACCACTCATGCAATACAGATCCTGAGTAATATTCAGTGGCAACCAGAACTTATCCTTGCATCACTTGATGTCCGAGCTCTTTATACCTCTATCCAACACCATTTAGCCATTCAAACTATTAATGTGTATAAAGATACCAGCGCATCACACTTTCAGCAAATACACATGCTAAAGGAAATGTTGAAAGCAACTCTGGAACTAAACGTGTTTATGTTTAATGGAGACTACTACCACCAACAACAGGGAGTTGCAATGGGTACTAAATATGCACCGGCATTAGCTAATTTATTCATGGGGATGCTAGAGGATGACTTAGTCTACAATGACAGCCTATACAGTGAGCATGTAATTGCATGGGCACGCTACATTAATGATATTCTCCTGATCTGGAGAGGAGAGAACCAGCTATTAGAACAATTCATAGAACGTATCAACACCAACAAATATGGAATATAGTTCACATCAGAAATAGATGCTGTATCAATCCATTTTTTAGATCTTACTATCTACATCAAGCACAACCAAACATACACCAAAACCTTCCGTAAACCGACTGAAGTAAATTCATCATTACGTGCAACCAGTTGTCACTTACAAAGGGTCAAGGACAACATTCCGGTAGGAGAGTTCATACGTGCAAGACGTAATTGCAAAAAATATTTGCAGTTCCAAAAAGAATGTGAGCTGTTATCCACAAGATTCAAGCAAAGAGGTTACAATATCAAGCACATCAAAAAAGCAGAAGATAAAGCTTTCGCGTTAAAACAGTCGGATATATTGTGCAAAAAACAGACCATAAAAAGTCAATTTGAAAATGTGAGATTTATTACAACATATTCGAATGACCACTCCAAGATCAGGCAAATACTAAATCGTAATTGGCATTTATTATAATTGGATCCTGACCTGGCGTCTCTTACACAGAAGAAACCTCAAATCGTTTTTTCCAGAGCAAAAACATTCAGGAATATTGTCAGCCCTTCTCTGCTCCCAAGCATCAGTTACAGCCAGCCCACGAACTGGCTGTCCCCAGACTGTTTTGGGTTTAGGAAATGTGCGACATGTTCCATGTGCCCATATGAACACGCACCGGCAAGCAAATTTCAGGATGATCATGGAAGCTTTTGGAACATTAAACAGAATATCAATTGTCGAACTAAACATGTAGTATCTGCCATTATATGTATTTGTCATAAAGTATATATCGGAAGTACGATTCGCCAACTTCGAATAAGAATTCGTGAACATTTGGCAGGCATTGGAAGTCAAAATCAGAACTTACCACTAGCCGTACATTGGCAACGAGAACACCAAATGGTTGATAAAAAAGCAATCAGGTTCATTGGTTTAAAACATGAAGGACTTGGCAGTAGAGGAGGAAACCTTGAGCTAGCATTGAGACAATCAGAAGCCAGGCTCATTTGTCATTTTCAGACTTTGAAATTTCGTTTGAATACGGACAGTGAAATGTATTGCTTTCTATAATTTTAATTAATAATGGGATTCAATGTAAATTCTGCATACCAGATTGTGAAAAGGGGCCAATTGTTAATGGACGTAATTGCACACTATAACCATACAAGATCATCTAATGTGTTCAAAACATGACATACCCATCGCTTGGGTCAATATATTTAATCAACTACTAATGTGCTAAAAAGCAACCTTCAAAAGATACAAGGTGATACATGAGACCGGTTCATTTAGTACCTATTTAAATGTATCCCATGTAAAATACCATGCTAACTAGTATCTCGCCCATTTACAATTTATTGCATTGATACTTATGCATGTTCAGACAATTAGGCAATAATTATGGATATTCTTAAAACATTGCAAGGCTAAGAGTGTTAGAAATATAAGGGTGTCACTTAACGCAAAATTTAAAAATAGTAATAATATAAGAATTACGCTTATTTAGCTTTCCTTAAGTACTAACATTGAACTGTATGTGCATACTTATAAATTAAAACGTAAAGTAACACTGCAGTATTTAAAACACGTACCACCATTCTAGTACAAACTAGATAGCCCAAAAGATGGCCGACGGGGTCATGGCAATCGAGGATGGACTACCGTCTTGCCATGACTCCCGCCATCAACACGAATGCCTAGTTTGTATAAAAAGACAGATGCAGCAAGGATGCAGGTTGATCGTTTTACCTTGGATGTCTCAGACGATACGGTAAGCGTGCTAATCTTAATTAAAAGTCATACGCTGGATTTAAAGTATGTGCGTCTATTTCGCGGCATAAGGCAGCAATACACGGCGTGTTTACAACGCATGCACATGCCATAAAAAGTGCTAACAAGCGTTTTCAGTATATAAGACGAAATAGCCTTGTAAATCATGTGATAATAACGTTCTAAAAACAAGCAACAGTATGTTTACAGCATCGGGTTTCTCTTTTTGAAATAGTAGAATTATTCTATCAGCATATTCAATGAGGAATGTCAATGCAGTTACAAGTATTACAAAAAGTTTGTATACAATAGACAAATTCAGCCTATAGCGAAAGATATAATAATGTAACTAGGTGAATAACGAAACTTGTGTTCCTTTCAGGGATTTAACCCATTTAATATCCAGAACAGACAAAGTTAAAATTGAGTTGTAACATTGGGATATCCCATGTCAAAATGGTGTTGGATGGTTTCTCGAGCCCATATCAATATGTAGCACTTAGTAGTAGTTTTAAGCGCAATGTGAGACACAATAATATTTTTGGAGGAATTTAGACATTGTCCTGTATATTTTCTATGAAAAAATTGGAAAGTAAGAACACACGAATACAAGATTAGGTGTTCATGACATCATCAAACTTAGTTCATGGTAAAACCTACAACTAAAATCAGTAAAAGTGTAGAATGTTATATAAAAATAATGTACAACGAAAAAGATGATTATTGACTATGTTGTTTCTATTTTTGTTTTTTCTTCCTGTTCTATGTGCATAATCTTTACCTTACACATCCTCCCCTTTGCCCATCCCTTATACTTTCTGTCCATTAATTAATTTGTGACATGCATACTATCTGTGTTGGCAAATGATGGAAAATTATTGTTAATTATCATTATTTACTGTTTTATTTTGGTTTGTGCACTTTACGAATCACAATATTAAATATGTACATATATTTAACAGCCCTGGTTTGAGAAAGGCACTATGTAATGTCGCTGAAACATGTGTTACCATGAAGGACACTCACAAATAAATCTCGACTTTGGAGATATTATTGCAAAAGTTTGGCGCATTTGTACAAAAGAGAGTCCTCATTACCCCTTTATGTAACCAACATACTTTTCATACAAAATATCAGTTTCACTCACCTCAATGTCATCTTCATCTGGTTCGACATAATGCTGATGGCTATCCGGGTTATTGACTTTGTCCAACAATTCGATAGCCAGTGCTTTTGAGATGCCAGGCTGCCCTATAAAGCTATGCTGAAGAAAACACAATATTGTTTGTTATTCACCCAGTGAAACTCCAAACAAAAGAAATTTGAAAAAATTGTGAAATTAAGTAAGCGTAGTACAAATTAAATGTAATTAAGAATGATAAAAGCACCTTTAACCTGTCACATAAAGTAGGTTTTGGAATTCTCAACTTTCAATAAAATTTTTCAAACCATGAAAATGTGCAGTGAATGGAACTACAGTCATCTGCCAAATAATCCTACTTGAGTGCTCATTATATGCCAACTCTACATGCAACTGCATGGGTAACAGCTGCACACCCATTACCAACTCTTACAGGATCCACTAGATGGGAATTAGATTAGCAATGATTGGGGAATGGGTGGTGGGCATTGATAATTAATGTCTTTCTGTTTACAGATTCTCAAAACTGGAATATCTCTACGTACTCTATTGTCATCCACACACTTTGAGCAACAGCCCATGTGCGAAGGGCTGAGGAGAAATACATATAATTGTCACATGCATGATTTATTTAACATTTGGTATTTTATGTTAACACCAATAGGTTAAAACACTTGTACAAACACAAATAAAATCAGTGCAAACAATATGGACTAGCGATAGAACAGTGTAAGCATAATGGTTGAGATAGTCGTATCAACAGACCTTCGATGATAGAGGAAAGAGAAAAACAAAACAAAAAAAACAAAGGTGATAAATAAATCCCTGTATAACATGTTGAATTAGTGTCACGTATAATATCCACACAACAGATTACTATTGTAGAATCAGCAATGCAACCAAATCATATTCCTGAGACATTGCAAGAAGCGTTTAAATTACCCATATTTCAAGAAGCATTTAAATAACAGGTCACTTAACCATAGACATTCAGGAACAGACCACAAACATCATTGAATTTATCAGATGCTCATCAGCATTTAAAAATTGCCCTCTCATACATGGACATGGTCAACAGTTCCTCCACCCAGTCAATAAATGGGGAAGCAGTTGGGGGATTTCCACGCACGTAGGATCATTTTTTAGCAAGCATGCACGATTGGTACTGCACTGTAGCAATGGAAATGTTTTACATGTAACATTGGTTCTCCAACATGTATATCCTCCCAATATTATACATTTAGAATTATTCCACCCATGTAGGCGTCTGTCATAATTTCAGAGCACTCTTTGTTATTAATACTTTTTGCAGTTTAACGATTAGGAAGTCAGTGCCAGCAGTCACTTTGGCTGTGTATCAGTCACATACAGTCACATTACACAAACAATGCCCATTTCTGAGAGAGAACATCAGTTCAGCTTGCAATGGCCTGCTATAAAAAATGTCTCCTTCAAATTTGGCTTGCAATGCACAAAGAGCTGTTAACAGAACTTTGGTCAATCCAAACAAAACCTTAGCACCTTTTCTACACCTAAAGTGTGGAGTGAGCACTTTTCTGATAGAGACTGTTTGTTGTAGAGTTTGAAATTAACAGCTCTCCCATGCTCATGACCTCACATCTTCTCCTGGGCATCAAGAACATTACTAATGGGGAAAAGGCCTTTTAGAAATTAGCCTAAACCCATGACAGTCCTTTAAAACAAGTTGGGGTCTGTAGTGTGACTGCAGGGTCACCAAAATGTACTAATGCAACTCCAGAAAACGGTTTCATAGTATTAAGTCTCCTTTATTCCAGCATGGTAGTACAAACCACAACTCCATACACACCACTTCAACAGGAATAAATGTCAATCTTCAAACAAGTCAGGGTTCTACAAATAGGGTCCACGAATGAAGGAACATGGAGGGAGGCCGGGGAAGAGAAGGTAGATGCAATACATGGTAAAGGAAAGTGGTAATTGAAAAATTCCAAGCAGGATATAATGGGAGCCAGCTCCGAACTGTTCAAAGGATGTTGTAACGAGACTCGATGGCCTCTGTTCCCTTCAGCTCCTGCTCACAGGATTGTCCTGTCATCAGAAAATGACTAAGTGCAGCTGCGTTCAGTACCAGTCCTGTTTGCTAGTAGCCAGCAACACCATTTTCCGAAGAGTTAACATTGTAAATTGCAAGCTACTAGCCAGCCAAAAAGGTAATTTGTGCCCTGGCATGACACGTGGGACATATTGCCCTTTAGTTTTATCTAGCAACCAACACATATTAAAGGAAACATCCTGGACTGGTTTGCCAGTTTTAACATCAATATTAATGAAGTAGATTTAATACCATGCCCATGGTCAGAACATAGTTTTATCCATTTCGAAATCATTAAACCTATACGTCAAAAAAAGAGCAAACCCATGAAGACTATTGTTACATCACAGAATCTTCGGCTACTTACACCTGTAACCTTAATTCCACTCATTACCCCTGTGTTCCAAAGTGTGAACACCTATGAAACATCAGATGAGCTTGCCTCAGTATTCCAGTTGACTCTGTCCAAGGCGGTGGATCATATTGCTCCACTAAAGACTAGCGATATACCCGTAAACAAAAAATCTAAAATCTGGTATTCATCAGATATACACAATCTGAAATTGGCTAAACGAAAAGCATATAACATATGAACAAAAACGAAAACCCCATAAAGAGAGAAACCTAGGTTTTGTCTGCTAAAAAAATATAAAGACAGCATTAAAGCAAAAAAAATCAGATTATAAAACTAATTGAGAATGCACGTTGTAATACAAATTAACTTTTTAAAATCTTGAAGGAAATGGAAAATCTGATCCCCACAGAAATTAAGCTAACGAAGGATGGACCCTAGTGCACATCTGTCCAAAAGCTGATGACTGAGAAGGTCATAAATATCAGGAAAATTACCAGAATAACACTTGAGAAGACCATATCTATAGCCCAAACTAAAATAAAAATAAAATGAGCAAACCCTCCCCCACACGTTGGAGAACAGAGTGGATCACTTTGTGTTTGAAGAATTTGCAGAAAATGACTTTTTAGAGATTACTGAACAGCTCAAAGCCACTACTTGTAAAGGCGACAACTATCCAGTTGCATTGTTTAAGGATTGTGCGCCAGAGTTGGTCCCCCTCAACACAACATTTATGAATAGCCCTTTTTTGGAGGGACATGTGCCGGAAGTAATAAAACAGGCGTAGATTACATCAATGCTGTAGAAACCCTCTTTAGATCTCAACATTCCCACGAATTACAGACCGATCACAAACGTTCCATTTCTACAAAAATTTCGAGATCGAGCTGCTTACCTACAAGTTCATAAAAATGTGACTTCTGTGACAAATCCTGAGGTATCACCCCTGCTTTAGATGGGAGCCCATTCCCATGAGGCCAGGGAGGAAGAGGCCGCTACCCGATAGTCCCCTTAGGTGTAGTGCTCAGCAGGAGGATCTCATGGGGAGGGAGAACCCCGTTGAGAGCAGGGGCATCCCACCTTCCATCAAAACCCTTCCAATTCCATATGACCGAATGTCCCCATGGGTTGTTACAGTAGGCATCAGGCAAGAACTACTGGGACGAGGAAGAGGCAATGAGTAAAGAATATCACTGACAAGAACAAATGCATACGTTCTAGCCTTTCTAGTGATCCTGTTGGTCAGCCATCGTTCAAAGGCCGAAGGGAAGAGAACAATGGCATCTTTGTTGTTGGCTCGGAAGGAGCCAGGAGAGTGCCCAGGTATGCGCAGGAGAGAAAAGCAGAGAGGCAGACTTTGTTTGAGAGAGAGAGAGAGAGAGAGAGAGAGACGCTCTCACGGAAGGCCCGTGATGCAGAAGGCAGAACCACCGCTGAACTGCAGTGCAGACACGCGGAAGAGCGGGGAAGGTCCCGGTGAGCCAGAGAAGCCACTGAAGCTCCTGGGAGACCTGTGGACAACCGTATGGGGATGGCCAAGGCCCTACAGGTACAAGAGTGGCTGGTCCGAGGGTGGGTGGAGACCCAGGGGGTACTTGAGGCCGGAGCGGATAACTGAACACTCACCGGGGCAGAGTGACCTAGTGAATGGGATCTTGGACCCATATCAGGAAAGCATACCCTGACCAGTAATAAAGGGGAAGACAAGCATTGCAGATACAAGTGGCATTTGCAGACCTTGGTAGGAGAGTACACCAAGGCTGTGGATCGACGAGAGATCAGGCAAAGAGAACGTTGCACCCCAAACTGTAATCAAGGGGAATACGAAGCTTGTGGGTACAAGTGACACTCAGAGACCTTGGCAGGAGAGTAAACGAGGGCTGTGGGTGGAAGTGAAGACAGCGAGAGAGAGCTGTGAACCCAAGAACACAGAGTATGCTACTTTGCAGGAGAGTGGTCCAAGAGGAGGGATAGAGGGAAAGGGCCGGGGACCCTCAGCAGAGCCTGGGAGAGACAACCAGGCCCTTCTTCATTGTCACAGTACCTGGAAGGCAGGCCTGCTCAGGGAAAGTCGGGGACCTCAGCACAGCTTGGGAGAGAGATCCATGCTATTCTTCCTCGTCGGAGTACCTGAGATGGGTACTGAAGAAGGGTCTGGTACCCATAGCAATTAAGGGAAACAAAAAATCAGAGCACAGCTTGGGAGAGAGAACCAGGCTATTCTTTATCATCGTGCTATCTGGGTGTCAGGTCTGCCCCTCAAGACGGCTTGGAAAACGTGTCCAGGCGTTTTTTCCTTGATGCATGGCCTACGGGACAGGCCTGATAGCTAAAGATATTGAAACATCCTGACAACTGAAGACACAGGGAAATTCTTGGATAAAGTGAAAAGATACAAAAAGGGAGGGGGGGGGGAAATCAACCCCTTGAGTCTTGTGAAACTGTTGTTTGTTTTTCTACACTGTTCTGGAACTTTTGGCTTTGAACTACAAAGTTGAGCTGCAGGTCGTCAGTGTTAGGCAGAATCCTGTGCAGTTCCTTAGGGAACACTGCAAGAAGATTAAGACTACCGTAAGCAGTAAACCCAATTGGTAGCAGTCTGCACCACCCAGATTTACCTGGAAGCTGTGGCTGAGCAGTCAGACTTCTCTCAAGAAGCGTAGGGCAGTATACAGAGTATACACAATAGGGCTAAAAACACAGTAGAGCAAACAAACACTGACCAGCGCTTTGTATAAAAAGTATATAATTATTTATTTAAAAATACTTTAGGCAATATACTAGCACTCTAAATCAAAAGCAAGTTAAAACACAGTCAGGTAAATTATACACCCCTCCCTTGATAACTATTAGACAAGTCAGAGTTAAAACACCATGATTTGTTAAACAGATGTGAGTGCGTAACCTGATGGCACTCCAATAGTTCAGTTAAAGGGAGAGAAAAAGGCAGAGCATAGAACTAAACCAGGTCCCAACACTTTTAGGAGTTCTCAGCAAGGGAATAAAGGCAGTATATAACGTAGAGCCAAAGTTCATAGGCCAGGCCCACTTTAAATGGAGCAAAGCGAAATGTGCCCAATATCACATGGTTAAAAATGCACTAAATGTCTTTGCAGAATGTTCAAAAGAGGTTGGGGCGATTCAAGAAGGTAAAGTTAGAAGGTCTGGGGCCAACCCAGTTGGAAAGCCAAGGATTTAAGGGTCACCTTGGGCAAACCGAAGAAAGGGAGGCCAGGCAGGACACAGTACCTTAAAGAGAGAGGAAGCTCCAGCGGTGGCAGTTGTTCCTGGCAGTGGTTGCAGTTCGTTGTTTCGACCAGGGGAAGAGAGGATCTCGTCGAGGAGGAAACGTGGAGTCGTTGCACTGCACAGGGATGAAACCAGCCGCAGAGTTTCATTGGTAAAAGGTGCGTTCCTTTTATTCGCTGTCAAAGTGGTGAAGCTTGGCTATCCGGCCGCCGGGGTGCTTGGCACGGGCGATTCGACCAAGAGACGTCTTTGGAAGGCAAAAGGGGTGAACTGGTTGGTCCCACCAGCTCAGAGGAAGAAGACTCGTCCAGCAGAAGATCTTCTCTTGTCATCGGGAAAGTGGTGAGGTAGTTGCCGCAGGGCTTCACCGGTGGTATCGTCGTTGTAGATGGCTCAGCTTCTTCCCTCTTCGGATTCTTAGGTCCTGTGTCGACTTCTGAAGTTCCAGTCCGAAAGGCCCTGCTTTTATGCAGAAAAACCCCCATTCAACAGCCTAGCTGTCACTCAAACATGCTAAGTGGTGTGCCGGGCGGCTCACCACTGGCCCAATCAGAACAGAGTGCGACTTGAGTTGCTAAGGCAACGCAGTCCAGGGTGCCGATTCCCCTCCCCACCCATCCTGTGGAACCCAGACAGAGTGGCACCATTTGGAGGGCTTCTGTGGACCTTGGTCAGAGTTACAGAGACGGACACAAACGCCATTTTAGAAAAGAGTACTGGCAAAAAGACCCAACCGTTTATTTAATATTAAATGAATAAACCGGCGGTATCTTTAACATTGCACCAAAAAGTGGTGTGTTTAAAATCAATGGGAAAATCCCATAGAGAATATTCTGGTGGAATATTTTGTGTGGTAACCACTGCCACCAGCCAGAAACTCGACAAGGGGGGACTGGACAGTACCCCCTTGAAAACAGACCCTGGGGCAATATAATAAACCCCTTCCAGTACTTCCACAATATGATGGTTTGTACTGGTTCTGTTCACAATTTAGGACTAGTAAAGTCAATGGTGACTTTTCCTGCCCTGGGAGACAATAGTCAGTCCCAGGGTATGGAGTCTATGTTTGGGGGTCACTATGACACCCCTGTGTTACCGCACTGAGAGTGCTGTGTAACACACATAAAAAATAGATCATACCATATGGAGCAAAAAGAAAACCCCCTAGCCCATAAGCACACAAAGAGTCAAAGACATACCTCAAATCATGCCTAAGAGTGGGAGGAAAAGAGTCTCACTCTTAGCAGGAGAAAAAAACAAACCCCAAAAATCCAGCAAAGCTGCTGGGGGACTCACTAGGTTTGGGAAATTAGCCTTATAAGAGAACTCTCCCTAACGGTCAGCCGGGGGACATTTCCCTTTTCACCTTATATTGAATTTAGCTTGTGAGGGATAGGTTGGGATTTGGTCACAGGAGAGCAAACTTTACTTAGGACATTCTGACACTGACAATTTCATTAGCTTGTTTTGTTGAGGCAGAGAAACCCCGCTTAGAGGTAGGGCTAGTTAGGATTTCCTCCAACCACCCCACTTGTTTTTGTTATTAATAAACAATATTGCCAATCAATTTACCATCCATGTGTTTGAGTCTTACTCCTACACCATCATACTACTCATAATATTCTAGCAAAACGTCAATCTGGTTTTAGAGAGGTGCGATTGTTGAATTGGTGACGAGCCATAAAGATTATTGTAATTCCTTGTACGTGGCGCCTGATTACATGATCAAGCGTATCCAAATCTTACAGAACTCTGTGGCGCGGCTGGTTACTAATGCTCCTTTTAGAAATTATATTTCTCCTGCGCTTCGCTCTCTACATTGGCTCCCAGTCGCAAAGAGTTCAATTTGAATGTGTCTAGTTCATCGAGCCTTCTTCGGAGAGGGGGCGGAATATTTACAACTTAAATTCCGCCTGTACATTCCCTGACGCACTTCGCGCTCGCAACATGCGCATCTTATCCAGGTACTCAGATTTAGATACTCTCGGGTTGGAGGACAGTTCTCTCTGTTGGTGCAGTCAAGCTTTGGAATGCTCTTGCCCCGGACTTTGCGGTCTACTCAGGATCACTTACTATTCAGTTGTTCCTTTAAAACCTGGCTTTTCTGAGGCCTTCTATTTCCTGATCCCTGTTCTGCCCTTGTTTTGCCTACGTGGAGTTTCTTAGTGCCAAGACGCCTCTGGGCGAACGCAACCCTTTACAAAAACTGATAACATAACATAGTACGGAAACAGCAATGTTAGATCTAAAAAACAATATTCTGTCAGTAATGGACCAAAGGTGGCACTTCCCTTTTGATGTTATCAGACCTGTCGGCTGATTTCGATCTCGTTAACCATTGTATCCTAGATGACAGACTTCGACATACTGCAAACGTTTCAGATGAAGCAGATGAATGGGTAAAACTGTTTCTAGCTGATCGCTTAGCCTGAGTATTCATTGGTGAAGAAGCTAGCAAGGCTATTAAAATACCTTGTAGGGTTCCGCAGCGATCTTACCTCTCACCGGTTTTGTATAACATTTTTACAATATCACTGTTTGATCTGCTAGACAATTTGAGTGTCAGTTACACAAACTACGCAGATGATACTCAATGTTTGATCCCCAAAACTGGGGACTATAGAAAACACTCAAAGACTATCAATGAGGCTTATTCCCATATTCAGCTGTGGCATGGCATTGACAGCTTAGCTCTTAATGACACAAAAACAGAGCTTATGCTAACTGGCATTGCCAAGAGGTTAATAAACCTAGGCAGAGAATTTGAAAGCTTTAAAATAGCAGGATGCGCCATACTGACACTATCAAAAGTGAAAACACTGGCAGTGTATTTGGACTCTGAACGGAGTATGAAGGCTCAGGTCAGCAACATCATATCTACCTCAACCTACTATATCAGACTATTAAGTCAAAGTCAACCTTTTTTGTCTAAAGATAACTGTGCAATGCTGGTGAGGACAATCTTTGGATCAAAACTGGATTATTACAGTAGCTTGTTACTTGGAATTAACAAGGAGAGCTATCCAAAGTACAGGTCATCCAGAATAGCACCATATGTGTTGTTGAAAACAAAGGTAGGAGAGATCCTATGTTTGCGAGAAACCTGAAGGTGTCTCCCTAGCTAGTCCCAGGGGATCCGTCATACAGGTGGCCAGAACATGGGCATCGCTACTGGATCCAGTTCCGGGGGGTGGACCAATGAGGGAGGATCACCTGGATGTGGGGTAATCTGGGAGTCGGACACCGACGGGTGAGACACAATATCCCCCTTCTTTCAATACCTTTTCCCCATCCTACCATGTAAGACATTCAAAACCACTGCCCCTGCCCCCTTTTCAGACACAAACATTTTCACACGACACACCAGAGAACGGATTAACACCAGAACCGTTTACCTGACATGTCCCAATACAAGGGTCAGGCAAAGTCAGGCAATTGATCAGAATCACACACACCTCACGGCCCTTTATCTTCCCCACAGGGATAAAAGGTGGAGCAGGAGAGCACAGTGTGAGCACGGCAGACAGCAAGACGAGTCAGCTAAGCCGCTGTGGCAGTTCAAGCGAAGGAGAAAGGCATCATGAATCGGGAGGATGGTGAGGAGAGAAGTGACCTTGCCCTTTTCGTCCCAGACCCGCGGAACCTTTAAGGAAGAAAGCCTAAGACTGCAAACAATAGCAAAAGTGTCTTGCAGCAGGTGTCAACAGTACACAGGGCAAGCCTATGCCGATAAGATGGAGCAAAGGAAGCTCCCGCTACCATGGTACGGCCTTGACTGCAATGAAGAGGAAAACCAAGCGGTTCAAAACAGCTGGGGCTGTGTTGGTTGAGAATCGCAAAGTGGCACATTTTATCCAAGTTCAATGAACTGTGAAAGAACTGTAACAAGTGTTAAAGGGGAGACCAGCTGCAGAGGGAAATCAACACCACGTGGGTGCTAACTCAAGAGACTCTGGTCGATCCCCGTGTTAGTGAAACTAAAGGTACCAGAAGGCCAAAAGAGATCAAAGTGGTCATAGAGGAGGTCCAGTAAAATCCCTGTACAATCAAAAGACTTTGATCAACAAATTGAGTGAAAGCAAGGGAAGTGAATCTTTCTACATAAGAAAGCAAGAGAAGTGAATCCCATAACCATTTGTGAATGTGAAGTTGGTCAGAGTTAACCCAACCGAGGGATGCTGATGAGAAGGGGGCATGCCTAAAGTCCCAAGAAACAATGTGTTGACAAGAGTAAAACCGGCGGAGGGATGTCCACTTGAACTGTTAAAAAAAGAACATTAAGATTGTTGAAGAAACTCTTTTGTTTGAACTTTATTTTGGAATCCCAGAGGCCCTTGAAAGCGAGAGAACATAGCTGTCTGGGGTCTTGATATCAGGAAAGAACCTTCTAGAGATTTGAGCCCAGAAGAGGAGAATCCCGGGTTGAAAGTCGTCACCCAAAGCCCATAGAAAAGAGACTGTTTATTTGTTTTGTTATTTGAATAGGTCAGGTCCTCGAAGGCAAGAAACTTTCAAGAAAAGGAGACTTGGCCATCGACGGTCCAGAGAGCTGCGATTAGAACGGTTGTCTCATGCTGGAAAAGCCATAGACTGTACTGTGCTCCAAGATCTCACTTTAACCTGTGCTCAAAACATGGGGAAGGGAGACCCAGGCTACCACATCCTGACATATTATTTGAGAACACTTCTTCCTTTTCTAGAGAACTATCCCAAACCCTTTTTTGTATTACTTCTAAGGTTTGGCAATAGGTTTCTTAGTTTAGGCACCACTAGGACTGCCTTATTTTCAATTGATGGTCGACGCTTGATCCCATCTTAGATTTAGGTTTAGTTTAGGCCTTTTTCCACCCTGCAACCATTGTTCAATAAACACCCTTGAACTATGATTAGTCTAGTCTGCCTTTACTGTTGCCACCAGGAGTGCCTCACATCTCCCACGCTAGACATACCCTTCACTGGTTAGAAGTGGAAGCTAGAATCTCATTTAGAGTCCTTACTATGGTGCACAAAGGTCTTTCAGGTATCAGCCAACTATACCCATTGGAACGGATCTCTCTGCCTCCAAACCGCAGACATTTGAGTTCAAATGTTCCAGACATGCTGTATGTACTGTAAGGGTGTCAAAGAAGGATGCTAACACAAGGGTGGCATTTTGGTTGGTAAAAACCATTATTTCTCAAAAAAGAAACCCTCACTATTCCCATCTTCTAAGAAGGGTTTCGCTGTTTCAAACTAATACTAAAGGATATTCCAGAATGTCCGTCAAAATCAAACTCCACCATCCTGTGTCATTACCTACTTTTATCTGTGACGAATCCCGTGACATTGTCACTTCTCCCCAAGGGGGAGCCCCTTCCCATAAGGCCAGGGAGGTGAGGCTGCTACCTGATATTCTCCCTGGGGTGGTACTCAGCGGGAGGAACTCATTGAGATAGACTCCCCCTCAGGGGCCCAGTGAGAACCTCTCAGGAGAACGAGGTATGCCAACCCTTCACCTACACCCTGCACACCTTCCTATCCAATAAAACTCAACTCCATATCCCATACTTCTATGTATGTCTGTAGGTCTGAAAAAAAATACTAAAATGAGCAGGAACTACCTTAAGGAGACCTACTTAACAAGTACTGGGACAAGCAGGAGGTGCGGAACAAGGAAGAGTAATGGTGAGAATTTGAATGAACAGTCTAGTCTTCTATGTCCGCTTACTATAAAAATGAAAGAAAGACTTACCATGTTCTAAAGCCCTCCTTGGATGAACAGCGAATGTATGAGTCGTACAGCGTGGAGAATAGAAGAGGCTGCTGACCGAGAGACTAGCAGGCAGGCAAAAGCATACCTACCCAATCCCCCGTGAACGGACCAACCGGAAAGAGGGAGAAGCAGAGCTCCAAGCGGGTGACGTAGTAGCACTGTGCTGTCAAGTGAAGATGCACTCTGCAAGACACCAAATGCTGTGGATCTGCCGCAGCACAAAGGAGAAAGCCACGAGAAACCGAAAACACAAAGCAGAAGAGCCTGAGACCAACCGCAGCACACTGGCAGTGACCCTAATGGTACAGGGGTTGCCGGAATGGTTGGTGGGGGCGAGCAGAGTTGTGGGGGCTGAGGAGGATGCCCCTGGGGGGAATAAAACATTAAAGGGATGGTCTAGTAAACATTTTTATTTAAAAAATAGATAGGCAACATAAAAAAAAAAATACTAGCATTCTCCGTTTTAAAACTTCCTATGTAAAATTATGAGCTATTCAAGCTCAAAATTCGCAAAAGCAAGCACAGGGGCGCAGCCATTTTGTGAAATGGAGGCCCTCCTGTGCTGGCTTTTGCGGCACTAATGAAGGAAAAGCCAGCCAGCTGTAGTAAACAAAGGCTACCGCTGGGTGGCTTTCCCTTCATTAGTGCTGTAGGCGGAGGACGGGGACCGGAGACCAGAGCAGGAAAGCTGCAGCTGAATCTCGGTAAGTGCTATTTATTTTTTTTTACAAAAAATAAGCACTAGCTGCGTTTTTTTTTCCTAAGTTTTCCGGGCTGGAGGAGCCCGGAAAACTTAGAAATAAAACCGCAGCTTTAAAAACGTTGTATTTATGTTTGCGGTCGCTTTTGAAGCGACCGCAAACATAAATACAACGTTATTGTGTTGGAAAACGCTGCGATTTTTCTTTCCAAGTTTCTCAGGCTCCTCCGGCGGAGCCTGAGAAACCTGGAAAGAAAAACTGCAGCGTTTTCCAACACAACCGCGTTGTTTCTGCCTGAATCTGCTTTACCATCCGAGAGCCCCAAATGGAAAAGCAGATTCAGGCAGAAACAACGCGGCATTGCGGAAAACAACCGCGTTGTTTCTACCTGAATCTGCTTTCCCATTTCTGCTTTTCCCCAAATGGGAAAGCAGATTTAGGCAGACAACGCAGCATTTAGCATTTCCCATTTGGGTCTCTCGGGCTCCCCACGGGGAGCCCGAGAGCCCCAAATGGGAAATCAGCTGCAGGTAGAAACACTACGCGGCATGTAAACATAACCGCATGTGTTTCTGCCTGCTGTGGCTTTCACTTTGGGTCTCCAGTGCTCCCCTGGGAGCACCGGAGACCCAAAGTGATAGCCACAGCAGGCAGAAACACATGCGGTTGTGTTGGAAAACGCTGCGGTTTTTCTTTCCAAGTTTCTCAGGCTCCTCCGAGCCGGAGGAGCCTGAGAAACTTGGAAAGAAAAAACGCAGCGTTTTCCAACACAATAACGTTGTATTTATGTTTGCTGTCGCTTCAAAAGCGACCGCAAACATAAATACAACGTTTTTAAAGCTGCGTTTTTATTTCTAAGTTTTCCGGGCTCCTCCAGCCCGGAAAACTTAAAAAAGAAAACGCAGCTAGTGCTTATTTTTTGTAAAAAAAATAAATAGCACTTACCGAGATTCAGCTGCAGCTTTCCTGCTCTGGTCTCCGGTCCCCGTCCTCCGCCTACAGCACTAATGAAGGGAAAGCCACCCAGCGGTAGCCTTTGTTTACTACAGCTGGCTGGCTTTTCCTTCATTAGTGCCGCAAAAGCAAAAGCCAGCACAGGAGGGCCTCCATTTCACAAAATGGCTGCGCCCCTGTGCTTGCTTTTGCGAATTTTGAGCTTGAATAGCTCAAAATTTTACATAGGAAGTTTTAAAACGGAGAATGCTAGTATTTTGTTTTATGTTGCCTATCTATTTTTTAAATAAAAATTTTTACTAGACCATCCCTTTAAGAGCATCAAAAACAAAACTAGAAGAAGTCGGGTCTGGGACCCGTACCCACAAAGGAAGATCCTTACAAGTCATCTTTTTCGTGGCAGTACCTGGCAGGAAGATGAACCAGGTCTGCCAAATCAAAGCAGTAGAGAAATACACGTCTGGGACCTGCACCCACAAAAGAAGATCCCTACAAGTCACCTTCTTCATGGCAGTACCTGGCAGGAAAGTCAACCAGGTCTGCCAAATCAAAAGAGTATAGAAACTCAGGTCTGGGACCTGCACCCACAAGAAAGAGGAATACAAACTATCTTCCTTGTGGCAGTACTTGGCAGGAGAGTGACCAAGACTGCCACCGTCTGAAGACAGGGAAGCCTGTGTATAGGATCTTCAAAAGGAAAGACAAAGTGTTGAACTGTGAAACCAAAGTGAAAAGAGACAGGAGAAGGGAGTCATTCCCCCTGGTTGTATCAAACTCTAAAGCCAAGATACCAGGAGAAAAGTCATGCTCTTGGTAGTAATTCCCCCTGGTTGTGTTGAACTGTAAAATCAGGATACCAAGAAAAGGGAGTCATTCTCCTGATAACCAAAGCTGAAAAGACTTTCTGATATATAGTGTTAAAAGATAAGCACTGTGTCTGCCAAAGAAAAGTGCTGGAATGTTGTATTTCGTGTTGGAGGATAATGTTATCCCCAGTCCAGAAGAGGGGAGTCATTCTTCTGGACCAAGAAGGTATACTTTATCTTTAGTTTAGTTTTAAGTGTAAGGGACAGCAGTGGGGTTTTTGACACAGGACTGTGGACTATTGATTTACACAAACATTCTGATCGAACCCTTAGTGTGTTCGTTGAGGCAGGGAATCCCCTCTTAGAGATTGGGAAAGTTAGGTTTTGTCTCCATTTTCTTGACTAATAAATGTCTATAGCAGCCACTATGCCACCTGTGTGTCAGTCTCCCCTTCTGCACCCCTACACTACAACTAAAGAAGCCAACAGAAGGTTCTTTCTCCAGGAAAATGACTCCCTTTTCCTGGTTTTTGGGTGTTATTCCCAGTAATGTTCTTTGGCAAAAGGATGTCTGGGAGAATGACTCTGTTCCCCTCTCTTCTCATAGGTGTATCAAAAGGACTTTAAGTTTCTTTACCAGGAGAAGGACTACCTTCTTCTGGTATTTGAGAGTTCTTTCCCGTATCTCTTAACTTGATGTTCCTTTTGCCCCCTTCTTGTGGAATTAGCAAAGTCCCAAATCGTTCTCGGGGTCTCAGTGGACTATTCCCTGCCACTGCGACGAGGGTGACTTTCCTTGGATGCTTGATACATTTATGTCAGGGAGCCTAGACTGTTCTCTGGTGGTTAGTGGGCTAATTGCTGCCACTGCAATGATTAAGTTGTTCTCTGATGCTTACTTCACTTGTATTAGGGTCCCAGACCCTTGTCTGGTGATCAGTGGGCTTGTTGACGCCACTGCGAAGACGAAGTTCTACTCGGATGCTCCGTCCACCCTTTTCAATAGTTTGTTACTACTGGGCCAGCGTAAATTCGATCGAGCATGCCCCTCTCCCACCCGTGTCCCCTCCGAATTTCTCGTAGCACCTATTACTTTCTTTGGGACTTTGGTACGCCACCAGGGCTTCCTGGGACTGGGGTGCATCTCTCCAGCTTTTCTGGCTTGTCTCCTCTGCAGCACCGCAGTAGCTGCACGCTGTACTGGACTGCTCGGCTCTCTTCCTGCTTTATGTTCGGGCCCGCTCCAGTTGGATCTACAGAGAACTCCCTCTGCGATTCGCAGGCATCCTCTGCTCTTCAGCATCCCTGGTTACCTGACAGGATTTGAAACTCCCACTCTGGACAGTTTCCACACCTGCTGCCTCTGCCTACTGGGCTCGACAAAATCTTCAGTCCTTCTCCTCTTCTAGTACATTGTCGCCAAACCTGCCCTGGTAGATTGTCAAAATCCTTTGTTGTTTTTGTTTTTGATAGGTTGCTCTTCATGCAGTCCTTGGGGCCACCTCGTACCAGTACTAGCACAGTCCATAATCTTCATGTCTTCTGTGCTCTTATTTGTTCTGGTATTTTCTGTTTTGCTGTTTCTCCTACAATACAGAAATTCATTGGTCTACTCTCAAGGAAGTGGTTTGGAATGGAGGGGGGTTTAGGGAAGGTTGGGGTGTGACACTGGCCAACAGGCTGTACCCTAGGTGATCGTCCTTATCCTCAGAGGGGGAGTGCCTCCCATTGAGGTCCTCTCGCATCAAACCCCCCCATGCGATCATCAAAGTACCCAGATCAAAATTGGTCCTAGTGAGTAACTGTGCCTTTGCCATTGCAGCGCCGAAGTTATGGAACTCATTGCCACCAGATTCAAAAAGTATTCCTACCTTGGCATCTTTCAAGCTAGCCTTAAAAACTCACCTTTGTAACTAAAGCATTAGGACTTAATTGTCTACATTTGAAGAAGATGTGTGTAACTGCTTATTTGTCTGCTTTTTAGTTAGGTATTAATGTGTACTCTGTCATTCTCTGTGAGCGCCCTGATGCCTAGGGGCTTATTTTGACGCAATATAAATACATAGCAAAAATAAATTATTTTCAGAAATTCCTTTCTTTGGGCACTACATTCTTTACACAGTGTTCTTAATCCCTCATCTACTCATGCAGAGTTAAAGCCTTGAGTCCTGCCAAAGAGTGAGGCATGGTATCAAAGAGAGATTTTGTTTATTGCTGTATGGGAACAAGCTGTGCCCAGATGTAATTGGGGTACGATTATTGCCTTTCCTTTCTATCTTCCCAACGTGAGGCTAAAAAACAATTCCAACCAAGAATGGACTGAGCAAACAACTAATTCGGCAAATAATTTGGTGTTAAATCCACACCGGAATGGTCACAATCTATCAAGGGGCAGATGCATTAACACCACAGAAATTCACACCACAGTTTTTCTATCACAACCATCAAGGAGCTTTTGTGAAACGGGAATAAATGTAATTATATATCCCCATCAGTTTACCATCTTCATATGGTCTTCAAATCTCTTTATAATCTGGCTCTTTCTTATCGCTCATCTTTGTTTTCATTTTATATTCCTTCGCAAACGCTTTGGACTTAGTCTCTTTTCCTCTTAACTGTGCCACGTTCTCCTTGTGCTGTCTCGTTTTCAATCTTTTTCTTTACTTGCCCCATTACATTGAAATGTGCTACCACTTTCTCTATGCTCCATCTCTTTGCACTCATCCTTCCATTCTGCTCTCAAATAATATCTTTTACAATCGATATCATGTTATTGTAATTCATTTATTTTTGCACTCTGATGTTGTAATTGTACATTGCTTTGGCGTACAGCACTTAATACATATAAATATAATAACTATACAAAAACATTTATTTAATTATCAGCAAGATAACTTAGGTTAAAAGAAAATAAAAAAAAGATGAATATATCCAAATAGAAAACAATAAGCAAT
Organism: Ambystoma mexicanum; assembly: GCF_040938575.1. NCBI lineage: Eukaryota > Metazoa > Chordata > Amphibia > Caudata > Ambystomatidae > Ambystoma > Ambystoma mexicanum. The sequence continues at coordinate 221,214,397 of NC_090940.1, forward strand.
CCAGCTATTTCTTTTGATATCGTGCTGTGTCGATTCGTCAAGTATCATCACTTCTCCCCAAGGGGGGAGCCCTTTCCCATGAGGTTAGTGAGGTGCACCAGCTACCCAATAGTCCCCCTAGGTGTGGTTTAATGCAGGAGGAACTCTCAGAGAGCAATTCCCCCTATGGGGATAAGGACGATCACCTAGGGTACAGCCTGTTAAACATGACACCTCAATCTACCCCCCCTCCCCCAGCACCCCCACCTCCAATCCAAGCTACTTCCTTTAAAGCAGACCAATGCATTACTGCAGTATTTGGAATACAGCCAAAACAGAAACTACCAGCGAAAAGAAGAGCACAGAAGACATGAAGATTACAGACTGTGCTACTACTGGTACGAGGTAGCCCAGAGGAGGCAGAAAGATCAAAGTGTCAAAAGAAACAAAGGATAACAATGTATAAGAAGAGACAATGGACTAAAGAACTTGTCAAGCCCAGTCATGAGAAGCAGCAGAGATGGCGATTGTCCCGCAAGGGAGTTTGAAACCTGGGCGGCAGACCAGAGGAAGAGCAGAACGGAGGACACTGGTGAGTAGCTGAAAGAGTCCCCCTGGAGTCTTACTGGAACGGACCCAGGCACGAGACCGAGGAGAAGCAGCACCGAGTGGAGCTGCACACCAAGATACCGCGGTGAGCAAGAACAGGGGAGAGAAGACGGTAGAGCCATAGAGATGAACCTCAGTCCCAGGAAGACCCAGTGACGTACTGAAGCCCTAGTGAAGGTAAGGGGTGGCACGGGGGAGCCAGAGGGAACACAGGGGTGCAAGCAGGGCAGGGTCATCTGACTATCCCTCGGTTCACAAGCAGTAATACGGTTGTTGGGCCAGAGAAGGGTCAGCCGTGCAGCCAAACTAATCTGCCGAGCAGCAGTGGCAGAGAAGTCCACTAACCACCAGAGAACGGACAGGCACCCCAATATAAGTAAGCCAAGTATCCGAGGAGAACCTCCTCACAGCAGTGGCAGAGATAAGCTCACTGAACACGAGAGAATGGGCTGGGACCTCAATCCGAGAGAACTAAACATTCAAGGACGTCACCCTCACAGCAGTCGCAGAGAAGTCCACTGACAACCAGAGAAGGATCTGGGACCCTAACGCCAGTAAAACAAGCATCTGAGGAAATCTTCCTCATCGCAGTGGCAGATATAAGTCCACTGAAACCTAGAGAAGGACTTGGGACTTTGCTGATACCCTGAGAGAGTGCTAAGATAAACCCCAAGTTTGAAGGATAAAGAAAAGATCTCTCCAACACTAGGAGAAGGGAGTCATTCCCCCTCGCCTTGTTGTCAACTATATTGGAGTGCGCAGACCAATACCAAGAGAAGGTAGTCATTCTCCTGGTCTAAAAGCTTTAGTTGTACAAGGTTTTGCTGGAACTACAAGCCAGAGGAAGGGAGTCGTTGCCCCAGGCATCCTTTTACAAGAGAACATTTTGGGAACAACACCTGAATGCAGAGTCCAGTCTGCCCCAGTCTCTGTTGTTGGTCTCAGTGAGAGGAGCTGCACTACGTCCCCTGAGTCCAGTCCTGTCTCTACCTCCAATAACTTTTAATTAAAAAGCTGTTTTGGCGTGCGGTGCAGAGTCCGGTCTGCCCCAGTCCGCCTCCGTGTTCGCCTGAGCTTGCCTGAGCCGGAGCCAAATCCTTTGTTCATTGCTAGCAGAGATGACTTTGGTAGTGGAAGGCCGACAGACTCAGAAAAAATCTCTTCAACACCACCGAATGTTAAATCCTTGGACGGCGATGAAAGCCTCAGCTGGAAAAAAGTAAGCAAAATCACAAGTCGTACCTTGCTTGCAACTCATATCTTATTGACTGTACCAGCTCTATTTGACCGGCCTTCCACGCCGCACACTTAATCCATGCAACGAGTCACGGAATTGTGAACGCGCTAGCGAAGGAGATTTAGACTCTTGTTCTTCTGATCACCTGTCGAGCGTAACTACAGATTCGGCAGTAAACCTTTTAGTGAAACAAATTCACCAAGGTAAATTCAGGAAATCTACACAAATAGTGATCCAAGAGACGCAAGTCGGCAGTGAAGAGGAAACTTTAGACGAAGCAGCTGCCGCGGTGCATCATCTTCCCGTGGTGAACTCCTTGTTACTCTTGAAGAACAGAAATATAAACAAGGAGGCTGACGTGCAGTCTGTCAGCCCACCGGAACATGTGGAGGCATCCAATGTATCCAATGTAACAAACTGTGCGGCAAAGCAACAGTCTCCAAAACAACTCTGCGAACCTCTAATCAACTTGGAACCTGAAAAGACCGAGGCACACTCCACCAAAACTTCGCTCTCTAATGAGAAGGCTTCCTCTCCCTACGTGGTGAGCGACGATGAACTACTAAGTCTGCCAAATGAAGAGCCCGAGCATAATAATGCCGCTCCCCGGCACCCAATTTTGTTACCTGTTCAGCTGAAGCCAGCTGCATTTGATCAATTCAAAACCACAAGCAAAGGCTTACAATTCGTAAGGCCAGTGTCAAACCTTTTTAGACAGCATTCCAGCTTGCCTCCCGTCAGTAAAGACGGTAGAGCCAGTAGCAAGCGTTGTTCTATATACACTACAAAACGATCATCTACCTGAAAAAAACCAACGAGACTCCCACGAAATCATCTGAGTCATCTTCTAAGACAAAAGGGGGCAAACCAGCGGCGAAACAAACGATCGATCCCCCAGACCAAGGAAATATCAGCAGCTACGCCTGTCAGGCACCACCGGAATCAGGAGCCCGACCAAGAGCGTCGCCTAGATGCACAGTAGTCTTGCCCCTGCTTTTGGCAGTACAAAAACTACCCGATTTGGAATCGAGCTCCATTGCAAGAGCCCAATGTTTGCAACGCATTGCTGAGCTAAAGTCCAATGCGTAACATCTTCCAAGTAACTACAATCAGCAAATGGCTCACGCAAGCACTCCTCAAGTCTTGAACAAGCCTGCATATGATGAAAAAATGAGAAATATTTCACTTATCGACTCTCAATCCTACTTGGACTGTTCAATATCTTCTTCTTCTGGACATGACGCTTTTCCAGGTAATGCCCAGCCTGCAGGCATCTCTGCCGAAGTATTAACACAAATACATAATGTTTTGGCGGCTTCCTCAGTTGCGCTCGCGCCCTTCACCAAATTATACGAATCTTTACATGGCCAACTAAATGACCAAGGAGCAATGATTCAAAATTTGACGCAAGAAATTGAAAACATTGATCTCTTCACTAAATTTCTCCAATCACAGATGGCAAAGGAGGCTGAACTAACGATCAGATGGCAAGAGCGCCTGAGTGATCTGGCCGCAAGACACCACTGTCAAAACGACACGCTAACCGAAGGCTTATTAGATGCCGTGAAATGGATGAGGAAAAATATCAATCGTGATACTCAGTCCCAAAAAATGACATCTTCAACACAAAGCAAAGCAGCTGTTGCAAATGACGATGTTCAAGCAAAAAACATGATAATTTCAGATTCAAACAGTGCTGTTAATGCGTTAAATGTGGACATTCCTGTCTTACCAGCAACACACCTCTTACCGCACAAACCAAAATTTTTCCAGGCTGGTTCAGGCCAAACGAATAATGCGGACCCCACAAGGAACGAGTGCGCCCTGTTGGCGGATACTCCAGCGGCTCAGGAGGAAATCCCAGAAAAAGCGAGATTTCAACCAAACTCGTTCAACAACTTCAGTCGTCCAGCAAAAACCATGGCCACAACTACAATAAGCAAATTTGGTCAAAAGTCTGACAAAAAGAAAACCACTACTCTTGGACCGAAAGACCCTCAACAAAAAAGTACACGCAAAATGTAAAAAAAATGTATACAAATTTTGACAACACCAAAAAAAACAAGCCTGTTTGAACGAAAAAATGCTCAGTTGCATCCTGACTGTCAACAAACAAAAATGCCTATGCAGGCAAACGGATCAAAGAATGTACAGACAAAGCAAATTGCCAAGCGCCGACGAATGGATTCGGACACAAATAGCTCAGACAGCTCTGCAGTAGAAAGCTCTGTCGATCTATGCAACCTATCCACGTACTCAATCAGAAGTGAAATAGACTACGATTCTGACTCTGAAGCGCTTGCAATAATTACTAATGAAAAATCTGACGAGTATAAATTACTGCCAAAAGCTGAACTGATCAAACGGCAAAATCTTGCATTATCAAAAAAGGAAAATGTACGCGATTCCAAGGGTAAGATTTCACCCGTAAGCTCCAAGCTAAATCCGAAGCAAACATCGAACCAGAGAAAAAATGGATTTCATCTCCGTTCCAGAGCACATGCTGACAAAAGCCTTAAATCTCATATAAGCTCATGGAAACTTTGCTTGCAGAACATCCAATCTGATGATAACGAAGTAAACCTGAATAGAGCGAACATCCTGAAATTATTCACGTGTTCCTCAACTTCGGACAATAACGACCAACGACATAAAAAGCGTTGAGTATGCCACAGAAAAATCTACAGATCAAGTGTTGCTCCACATAACATCTGGTGCAGTAAAAAACATTCTTCTACAAGCAATTGAAGAGCTATTTGTCTTTGGATTCGACATCACTTTGGAACCCGAATCGAAAAATCAAAATGAAACACTGACAAAACAAATTCAAAGGATCTCCAAAGCGAAGCCCGTCGGATGTCATTACGGAAATTACTATCTTACCCCCTAAAAACAAGAGGCGTCCTGGACCATAAAGCCAGAACAGAAGGAAACAGATCTGACGCTCGTACGAATCACACCTCTTGACAATAACAATGAGTGACCTGGACCAAGCAAAGGCTACTCTCCTGGAACACACGTGGATTCACCCATCTGTTTAATAACTTCACAGAACCCCTGGATGACGTTTTTGTGATTTGTCTTCAAGAAACTTGGCTCCGTGAGGTTCCCATCTGAGACGGATACTCGATCTTCTGGGCTCCGTGAGGCTCCCACTCGAGACGGATACTCGATCTTCTTGAATCCAGCAAATAAAAACGCCAAAGGGCGCCCATATTCTGGGCTACTAACCTTAGTAAAAATTGAAAAATGGATGACTCCTCTAGCATCAATAAATCTGAATCCTTTTATTCAAGGTACGCTAATGCAAATTTCCACAAGGAACATTAACATCTACAGTCATCTACTTGTAATAAATGGTTATTGGAACCCGGCAATGATTTCAACTGCAGATTTCATTGACACTGTAACAACTCTAATCGATGATGCTTTTCGGAATTATCGTGATCTATCAGTGATCATATGCGGCGACTTGAACTGCAGCTGGTTTTGATTCAATCAACAAACACTTGAAAACATTTGGCTGCTTGAAGACAAAGTAACAGAATGTGGACAACGGTGGTCACAAGTCCTTACCTCACGAAACTGCCAAATGGTCAATGGAAACACCAAAGGTGACCAACCTTGTAACACAACTTGGAAACGACTCCAGCGTACGAATACCTTAGATTACATTTGGGCATCCAGAAACGCATTGGAAAGAGTGGAGTCTTTAGAGACAGTCCCGAAAGACACTAGCGATCACAACATGCTACAGCTTTCCTTGGACTATGAAGTACCTTTACAAACTGAAAAATACGAGGTACCACTGACAACGAATGCTGCAGGTAATCAGCTAAGAACTAACGGCCCACAAATCCAGAAACTAACCCTGCGCCTCTCTGACTCAAACAATGTTGAATATACTCTGATGTTGGCCGATTTTATGCTGAAATCTACTAACTCAAGACAAATTGGGTATATTCCTCAAGGTGATAATTGAACAAAACAGAGCCGAAGTCATGCTAAAATTAATAACCACCAAAAGCTCCCGAGATACATGGGCACTTCTAAATAAAGGGAACACAAAATCAACTCCAAACATATTAAATGGAATACCAAGCTCAAAGTGGGTCGAATATTTTACAAACATCTATGAAATGCCAAATCAAGATGTACATGAAACTTTTTCAAATACCATAAAAGCATGGGACATAACGCCTTCCAGTGAAGATCTAGAACTGGCAATTCAAAAGCTGAAAAATTCGAGAGCAGCTGGTCCTGATCTAATTTCCAACATCATGTTAAAAAAACAAACATCACTGGGCCAAATTTATGGAATGTTTATTTCGACAAGTATCAAGTACAATGGAAATGCCTGAATCATGGGCAAAGGCAATATTGGTCCCGGTTTACAAGAAGGGCAGTAGGGACGATCCATCTTATTACCGCCCTAATGCTCTTCTGGACACTACGGGCAAAATATTCGGATAATTTCTCCGATCGAAGTTGTCCGCATGGGCGTCTAACGAAAAGCAAATAGATAGCTGACAAACCGGCTTCACGGCACAAGCAGGTGTTGATGTAAACCTCACACTATTAACCATACTGAAACTTGAAGCCCTAAAATCGAAGAGAAAGGTATTCTCTGCATTTGTCGACCTTAGACAAGCATTCGATGCAATAAACAGAGAAAAACTCTGGTCTAAACTCCGAAGGTGGAACTGCCTGGCACAGATTCCTGATCCACTCATAGCACTACACACTAACACCACAGTCCAAATAAAAGTTAACTCGCAAGGTGTCCTGACCGATCCAATCCCAACGCACAAAGGAGTAAAGCAAGGGTGCCCACTAGCAGCTGAACTCTTCAAACTATTCATCTCTGACTTACCGAAGTGGTTGGGATCTGCTCACTGCTTTTCCCCGAAGATAAATGGAACATCAACTAAATGTCTAGTGTACGCAGATGATATTGTGCTGATAGACCTTACCAGATAGGTCTACAACATCTACTCTTAAATTGAAACGAATACCTGAAAGACAATGACCTGCATCTAAACACAGAAAAAACTAAGATCATGTGCATTGGGAAAAACCTATTGAAGAAAAAGAAAAACTTTGGATGGGAAATTGAAAAAGCTCCTTTAAGTATCATCAAATCTATACGATACCTAGGAGTTATGGTCAATGACTCGATTTGCGAATCTGCCTGGACTAATGACCCAACTGAAAGAACAAATAAATTAGGTCTTCAAGGATCTAAAATCAATAAGGATTATGGGAAATTCTCATTAACTCCAATAAAAATGTTTTATTTGCAGAAGTTCATTCCTACAATAACATTTGGTGGAGAAACAGGATGGAATCTTGACCACCGCCTCTGGCAGAAACTCAAAGCCAAGTTCTGGAAACAAGCCTTGGGACTCCCCAACTATATCTCAATGGTAGCATTAAGATGCAAACTGACTCTGAACTCTCTCTATATGACGATAATATAGAAATCTCTCTGTCGCCCTTGAGGAAAATGCTACTTGGAGCCCAAATTCCAGCGTATGAAATCTTCACCAACGAAAACGACCAAACAAAATCGAGTTTACTTAGTCTATGCAAGTCAAAAACAAATAAGATCATAAAAGCTGCGAACATTTCCGTTGTTGAGCTGCTCGATCGACCCCAGCATGCAAAGAAAAAACTTGAAACCTGGGATTGGATCCATACCAACGATCATCGAGCAGCCCTCAAAACCACTCCACCTGGTCTTCTGAATATGTTGAAATTACACTCCCAACCTAAGTACCTAACAATGTGTCCTTCTCGTCATCACAGGAACCAATTTTTGAGATTCAGACTGAACGCACTGAACAATAGAGAAATGTTATGGCTGCGACGCTCCAAAGAAACAGTCTCGGATAAACGCAGGTTTTGCAACATAGGCGAAGTTGAGTCACTAAAACACCTAATAACAGGTTGTACTCAGCTCATTACTTTACGAGAGTTACATATACGCAGCTTTAAACCTACATACTACGACGCCGAAGAATGGCGGGAAACCGTTTCAGATGGGAAAAATATCAGGCTAACTTGTAGTATAATTAATTTCCTTGATGCTATACCGACTATAAATTGAATCTAAATCACGAACACTGGAATTAGTCAATGTCTGGAAAACTCTGAAGGAACTTCGATGTTAAAGTTGCAGGAAGCTGTGCACCTGTATTTAACTTTAAGTGGAGTAGAAAGAAAAGCTAAACCTTGTGATGTCTCAATGTAACAAAAGTGTGATACATGTATTAAACTGAAGTTTTACAATAAAAAAAAAAAACAACACCTGAATACCAGGAGAAGCCAGTCATTCTGCTGGAGAAGGAACTTTCTGTTGGATTATTTAATTCTTTAGTTGTAGTCTAAGGGATAGAAGTAAGTTGTGACACAGGATGGTGGAGCTTGATTTTGACAGACTTTCTTACAGATCCATTAGTATCAGATTGAAGCAGGGAAACCCCTCTTAAGAGATAGAGAAGGTTTCTTTTACTATGAATTACGTTTATAGCAACCAATATGCCACCTTTGTATCAGCTTCCTTCTTTTGGCACCTTTACAGCGTATACAACACTTACATGAGCCCCCTTAGCAAAATGCACAAAGAAGTAGGCTTAAGTACAAAAATATTTCCAAGGAATGGTCACCTCTTAAGTCTTAAGGGGTCATTGCACCTTTCCCGGTATTCCGCCGGTAATTCCGGAAGGATATTGGGAAAGCTGCATTACCATCTCTGCTGCCCCATATCCCGGGTGGCGGCGAAAAGGTAAGTTCCCATGGGAATTACTTAAACACCAGCCCCTGCATTACTGGTGCCAGTGATTCAGTCATTTATATGCCGGTGGCGGCCTGATCTACCTGCAGGTAAGGCCTGCCGGGAGATCTGTGGCCCCCACCGGCAGACATGTACTTTGCTGGTCCGGGAAAAATGCTGGTGCTGGAATTACTGGCATTTTTTCCAGACCAGCAAAGTTATAATGAGCTCCTTGGAATTAAACAGTGCTCTACGACTTTCCTCTAGTCGGGAAATAGTCGGGGGAAGGACCTTCTTCAGTGACATGCATAAACACAACTTTTTGCATGCATGGACGGTTGTGCAGTATCAGAAACTGAGTGAACTACTTTACTAATTTAGAAAAATAACATTTTATTCACAAATTAATAATGCAGCATTTTCCACACACTTACTCAGGGAGACAATTTGAACATTTTGAACTCATTTTCTACTTCAAAAATGGCAATCCACAGCTTCAGTGGGGGCAGAAAATGTACATTATTTATGATACACTTACAGTTAAAAGCCTTTCTGCTGTTGGCCTCTTCTTTGGATTTTTCGTTAATGCCACTTTGATAAAATTATGGAATGTTGCTGACCTTTAAAATAATTGTAAAATAAGATTAAGAAAATCTTTGTCATTTGATAGGTGAGACAGGATCATCTAAACTAACAGTGAACACTTTATAAACTTACATAAGGCATATAGGAAAATATTTCTAAACATGCTTAACATCACAAACTTCCCCACCCCAAAGACAAAAATGCCAAATGGGAAATGCAAGTTTAAAAAACCAAGTTAAATCAAAAATTCCAATACTAAACAATATTTTTGTAAACTAGTAAGTGGTGGTGCATCGACATTCTCTTTTGGAGAAAAGAATAACTTTCCCAAAAGCCAGCAACTATTTTGAACTCTTTGATCATCAAGGGCTGGGATGCAAAAGCAAGGAAAAACAGAAAATGTGGGTTGCTAGCATTCCAGGGAATCTAACTTTCTAGCATCCACACTAAATCTGGATGCATATGCACAGTGACAGGATCAAAGGCCTGACCCTGTCAAGGGGCAACAGGAATCCTCTCAACCTGAGGCAGAAGGCATACCAGGGTGTTTATCAGAGCCAGTCCTGCCACAGAGGCGGGATGCGGAAGTTGGAAGGGCCCTAGTCTTTGTTCCTTCCAATTGGGCCTGGCTACAAATGTCCAGTAATACTTGCTATCACCCAATATCGTCTGTGCACTGTTCTTGCCACTGTTCTTTTTCCATTTTTTCAGGACTCAGATATCCTTGCGGTAGAGAATGGACAAGCAACCCAGCAGCCAGAGAGCTGGCAGTCAACAGCAGGGCAGCAGAGATGTGTGCGCTGCAGACCAGCGCCCAGAAGGCTCCAGGACATGCAAGCAAGCACTTGAAGAAATGGTGGTGTTTCTCACGAAGTACGGCTGACTTGTGCCTGGAGACCACATTCATAAGAACTTTGAGAGTGACTATATTTGTTGCAGAGCGCCACTGCTGAACTCCGGCGGACCCACGTTTAAAGGCTACATGCAAAGAAATGTTGACAATAGGTTTGTTGTGGGCTGCTACTGCCAAACTCTGACCGGCGCTTGAGTGAGGAGGACTGACTACACAGGAATTTTAAAGCCTTACGGCGTATGACAACATGGGGTGAAAAACATTTTAGTGATTGCCCCAGGAAAGCAGATGGGCTTTAGGACTAATGGGAAGGGGAGGAGGAGTATAAGGGAGAACACAGGAAACCAGGCAGTGTGGGTTGTTTGGTTAAAGTAAAGGAAGGAGGGAGCTGACCGAAAGACCAAGCGGAAGAAGGACGGTGCAGCAGAGCAAGGAGGAGGATTGTAAAGATTGTGTGCAAGGTGAGGTATTGGCTCGCGAGAAAAAAAAAAATGGTCTTTGGTGTGAGTGCGTATATATTGTGAGTTTAGAGAGTAACTGAGATTAAGGGTAAGAATAGGGGTGTATGTGAGAGTGAACATACAAGGCTAACTATAGAGTAAAAGAAGGGAGACTGGGAAAAGGTGGGGTGCAGAATAGTAAAAAGGAGAGGGGAGAGTATAAAAGGGGAGAGTAGTAGAGCATGTGGAAGAGTAGCAGGAGATAGAAGATCAGAGGGACAGACGGAGGAGTGTAGAAGAGAAGGGAGCGGAGTAGAAGGAAAGGAAAGAAAAGAGAGATCATCATGCAAGGAGAATAAGGCTGGGAAAGGGAAAGACTAAGTGAGATCTGGGCATCTAGAAGGTAACCCTTTTAAAGATCTTTCTGTTTTTGTGGGACACTTTTTAGTGCCCACCTAGAAATTCCCAGAGGGAGACAGATAGAGTAGGTAATTGCCTTTACGCCCTCACGAGTATCAAGCCAGATCATAGACAGTAGGGATTACTGATCTCTACCGGGGCTTGGGCTAGGCAGGGAAAAGCTACGGGAGACCAGACAGAGAGGAACGGCAGTTAGTGAGACCCAATTTAAACATTCAAATAAAAACATTTGAACCGTCTTTGAGAGTTGGTGTGTTCTCAAGGACATCTCTGCTACATGGTGTCATCGTGGGATTCATCCAGCCCAGATACAGATGCTGTCCATGTGCGAGAAATACTGAAGGGAAGTCAGTGGTGGGAGGAAGGGGATTGCAGCGGGGAGACTCCTAGCTGACTGCAAGCACGGAACCCCTTGACCGAGAAATCTGGGAAATCCGAGTAAAACTAACATTCCTTACTTTGTACGCCCTACTAGAAGAACCAGATGAATCTCGGGAATCAGCTGGGTCTAATAGTACACAGACCAAAGACGACCCGGCGGAAGAACCAAAGAAGTCTCTTAGAAAAGATACAAGGCCAGAATCAAACAAGCAGATTGAAGCAATCACAGGCCAGCGGAAGATGTCTGCCAAGCCTCCCAGGAGGTCCAGCACTGCAGCAGTGGAGAACCCCCACGGAGCAAGATGGGGAAGAGGAGTTCCCAAGAACATCACCCAAGGAAGATCCCAGTCCCTCTGGAGAGCGCACTACACAAACACCCACGGAAGACATGCTGTGGGCCCGAGTGGAAGGGCAACTTGTTATTAGTCGCGAACATCAAGAGGCTCTTACAGCCCTCCTGGTGTGATTAATGAGAGACAGGAACCACCGGCTGTGCTTCCCACAATCCTACAAAAACTGAGCAGTGGAGAAGATCCTGCTGGATTTATTATCTGTTTTGAGAGAGTCGCCTAGACCGAAGGCTGGCACAGAGAAATCTGGGCCTGGTATATCGTCCCTCCTCTAACAGGAGAAGCCCGGCAGGCCTTTTGAGCCCTGAGTCCCATACGAAGGGCTGAAGCAGGGTACCCTACAGATGTTTGGGCAGGATCGAGAGCGCTATAGGATGAGGCTACAACATCTGCATTTACATCAATAACTCTTCCCTAAATGACTTACATGTGTGACAGGGACAGTAAAAGCTGACCATGTCAGGAGGGGTTTGGGACCTTTCCCAGCCTGAGGTGGGAGACCTACCAGGGTGGAAGCCAAAGCAAGTTCTATCCCAGAAGGAGAAGGTGGCAGTTGGAATGGCCCTAGACCCTGTATCTTTACATTGTGCCCGAGCTTCTGACCAAATACAGAGAGAGATACAGATATACAGAGAGAGAGAGAGATACAGATATACAGAGAGAGAGAGATACAGATATACAGATATACAGAGAGAGAGAGAGAGAGAGACAGAGAGAGAGAGAAAGAGAGAGAGAGAGAGAGAGAGAGAGAGAGAGAGAGAGAGAGAGAGAGAGAGAGAGAGAGAGAGAGAGAGAGAGAGAGAAAGCACTCCAAGCAGCAGATTTCAGCAAGCAAAATCAGCTAAGATGCAGGCGCATACAGAGCTCGACTGGCCACTGTAAACCTGGGTCAAGCAAGGAGTGCTCCGGATTATAGAGCAGCGCAGAACCAAAACAAACAAGAGGCTATTACCTGCCACTGGACCTGTCTACTCCGGATACTATTTTTTCAGACTGTTGATGGCTGCAGTGGGCAACCACTGCAGAACATGGCAGAACCACACCTCAGAAAGGGGGCGGGCTTACGCCAACATTTACATCTTAACTTACCTGTAAAACCTCTCATGGGGGAAAACAAGCCAGAGGTTCACCCCGGGGAACGAGATGATGGGAGGTAGCCAATGGAAGACGAAGAGCGAGTATGTAATGAGGAACTGAAAGCAGGAGAAGGCGCAGACCAAGAGACCAGCCAGAGAAAGGACAGTGGAGAAAGGAGTGGGGGAGAATCATTGAAAAAGTATGCAAGATGAAGTATTCGCCAATGAGTGAAAGTGGTACTGCGTTGGGAGTATTGTAATGAATCCCGCAGAATCATCACTAATTCCCTGGTGGTAGTTTCCCCCTCCATGGCCAGGGAAAGGCATCTGCTACCTGATCCTGACCATGGGGGTGGTGTAAGGGGAGAGGTGATGGCACCAACAAGAGAAACGCTGTATTTTCAACCTTTTGATGTACAGAATCTTTAATGGCATTATAATGGTATTATAATTGTTTCACAACTGTTCAATCACGTAATGTAAAATCCATTAAAACCTCCTTGGACTCAAAGTTCCAGAAATCCTCAAGTACTGTGACGAGGAAGAGGGAGCAAGGAGTTTATATGGAGGAAATGTGACCTTGAGAACAATATGCAGTCTAGTTGTTACAAAGCTAATCAGAGCGCAGGACTTTTAAAAGCCCCAATCACCTTCAGCTGACAGAATAGGAACTTGATCGTGGATGGAGAGAGAAGGCAGGTTGCAGAATGCCCGGTACGGGAAGCGTGGCTGATGGCTGAAGAAATCCCACGAAGGACCGTGGGCACATAAGCACGCCAGAAGTCATCTAGCAGCATTAAAGGCGTTCGGAGAGGAGCTCTGGTTACGAGGAAGCAGTCTGTGCACAGCAGAGCCGTGTGTAGAGACACGGTTCTGAAAATCAGCGCCAGTCTTTGCAGCTAAGTCTAGAAGAGTCGACATAAAGTTCCAGTGGACTCTACCACTGAAGGGGAGACAGCGTCACACAAGCATCTGTCAAACGCAGCATGAGGAGCAAGTGAGTCATCCTTATATTGAAGGGGGCCCTGGGATATGCGGATATGCTGATAAGCATATGAAAAGTACTTTTGAGTACCAACCTAATAGGACTAAATGGAAAAGGCAAATGTGGTGCAATTTCCCTGACATGAGATGTCAGTTGGGGGAAACCTGGGACCAGCATTGCCTAAGCCAAGGAACACTGCCAAAAGAACAAAAGGGGCAACTATGGTGCAAGTTACATGACTTAAAGAGGTAAATTGGGAGATACTTGGAATAAGCATTGCCAAGAGTCGAGAGAGATTGTTAAAAGGAAAAGCTTGAATAAACCCTCAGATATTGGATGAAGGTTTGGGGGAAATTGGTACAAGTAATAGTTAAGGACAAAGTGAATGCGCAGAGAAGCCTGATAAGGATATCAAGCAGTGAAACCTTTTTGGACAAGGATACCTGGCAGGAGAGAACACCAGGGGATATAAGGGGGCCAGAAAAGGTGATATTCCTGGCAGGAGAGTAAACTAGGATATCAAGAGTTTACAGTTGAAGAATTTCTTGGCAGGAGAGTGACCAGGAATTCACGAATTCACTTTAAATTGGTATGGTGAAAAGAGATTTATTCATCTTAAGTTCTTGTTTCCTTTGAACATTTTGTCAACCAGAAACTTTAAAAAGACGTGCCTTTCACCATATTTGAACCTCTATTCTGAAAAAGACATTTGACTTGCCATCCTGAAAATTAGAGAAGACTTTCCTTTAACCTATGCAAAACAACACTATGGAAATGATACTTTGTTTTGCCATTCTGAAAGATCAGGAGAGACTTCCTCTTTTCCATATCAGTCTCATGGAAATAATAATTATCACCTTGAGGAGAGTATTGGGAGAAAAAGATATCTGTAATATCTTTAAGATACCGGTCTTGACACAGAATACTGTGAATAATTTGCTTGAAATAATCCAGGGGAAGGGAGCTAATCCTTGGATAAAAGAAGTGCTATGTTGAAGTTATATGTTGTAGTTATTGCACTTTTCTGTTGAGTTGAACTTTGAAAGATTTACCTTGTGCATTGTGTGTATATGCATTAGTGTGAGGGCCAGATTGAGTTTAGACGCAAGGTCACCCTGCCTTAGTTTTAGTTTCATAGGAAGGGACAATTTTGTTAGGATAGGGAAGTTAGACCTTTATCCAAAACCCTTTCTATTAACAAAAGGGCTAATGTTAAGAATGATATCTCTTCGTATCCGTCTCTCATTTCTGACCCCTCACAGTATGCATGAATGGCGTTGTAGTGAGAGTGATAGAGTAGGGAGTAAATGATAAGTTGAGTGGAAGAATAAAAGGAGGTGATTGGGAAATAAGGTGTGGGGGTGTAATAGTGTAGAGCGAGGGGTAGGAGTAGTGTGGGGGAGAGGTAGTGTGGAGAGAGAGAGAGAGAGGTACTGTGGAGAGAGCAGAGGTAGTGTAGAGAGGGGCAGTAGGAGAGACGGATAGTAGAGGAGTGAAGAGAGGAGCTAGGAGAGCGTAGAGAGGGTATGTTAGAGATTGGAGAGGGGAAGAAGTGTAGTGCAGACGGGATAATAGGAGGAAGTTTAGAGGGTGGAGCTAAGTAGTAGAGATGAGAGGGGAACATCTGATTGGGAGAGTAGGAAGCAAAACGGAGTGAAGGAAAGACGGTGGGTGGAGGATCAATGGGGAAGGGAGAGAGACAGACAAGAAGCAGAAAGGCGTGGAAGTTAGAGTCTAAGAGGGGCCTTAGTGTGTATGACGGACCGATTCTTACTGAAAACTACCTTTGGGGATCCTAATTCCACCTAGATTGCTCCCAGAGTTGGTCACCCTGAGTTACCTGGGGGAACTCAGACATGGACCCCCTGCTCACTGTGCTCAGAGAGGCACAGCTCCACCTCGACTGATGAGGCCTAACAAGCCTGAAACACGTGTATGGGTTTGCTGTTGGTACTCTTGTTCAGAAGGGAATTGCCGTAGCATTTCGGCGCTGGACTGCCCATGTGGGCTGGACAAAGACTGATATGCAAATGGATATTTCCCATCTGTGCAAAGTTACAGTAAACAAAAAGCAATGGCTGAGGACTCTAAAAAGTGGGAAAAAAACCACAGAACAGGTTATCATGCTATGTGTTACGCTCACCTGGCTCCCACAGGGGCGTCGGTCAGACCCGGACGGCTGCAGTCTCCACCAACGAGATGCGTAGTGCAGAGAAGACTGACTGGACTGCCCCTCCTAATCTTGCCTGCTTGACCCACAGAAGTATTCTCCTGCAAGTGGAGAGATGGATTTAGCCAACCATGGATTCAAGTGAAGGCACCCCCCCACAGTCCTCCCCACTAATCACCTCCGAAGTGCCCTCTCAGCAATCTCACCTTATATTCTTGAAAGATGAGCTCTCCATCCTGGATGGATTACAGGGGCGCGTTGATGCCAGTTACTTCACTGGTTTGAGGGTGTGGGGGAGTTCCGGAGAGTATTGACTCTGAGGTTCCTGGCGAGGACCAGTAAGTATCAAGTTCATAGAGTTCAATATGTCCGATGTTCACTCTTGTCCCCCCTTCCTTCCTTGACTTGAAGCTGAGATCGTGAGAAGATGCTGTCGTGGCAGCTGGTGGCGCTCTGTATTACCCGACGCTGTCCGGTAAATGTTGCACGTGTTTAACGTGTTGTTTTCTCTCTCTTTGCAGGTGCGGCACATGAAGATGTGGAGAGTTATAGAATAATGCCCCCGGTGGTAAATCAGGTAAGTCTATGGTGATAAGAGATATATTTGTTGGTTTTCTCGGCTCACCTTGTTGTTTTCTTTTGTCCCCCAGGTGCCAGAGTTTGGCAAAGAAATGATGGAGGCAGCGCCGAATCGAAAGATGCTGCGAGGACTGGTGAGTATGGCACGGCGCTGCAGCTGGAGATGCGAAACGTACAGAAATGATGTTCTTTCCAGGTCCGGAGGCGAGATGGATCGGGAATCAGGTGAGGAATTTGAAAATAGTTTGTTTTCTAACCTTGTCCTTTTCTTTCCTCTTTGTTTTAGGAGCTCCAGACTCGAGGTGGGCGTGGCAGAAGACTGGATGCTGACTGCAGGCACGGTGAGCGTTACGCTGCTGGATGCAGAATAACGCGAAGAGTGTGCTGTTGTTTGGGCGTGGTTTAAATAGCCTCCAAAGTAGTTCCAGGTAAGAAGTTCCCTAGAACCACGCCCGAGTAAAAAATAGTCCCTGTAATAAAATAGTCCCATCCAGGCCTCACGTTGGCTTGGCCTCACTTGCAGCATGGTCTGCATCAGGTAAGTAAAGTCTATGAGCCTGGTGCCTATGGCGCCAGGACTGAACCCAAACAGCCCCTAGCCGGGGCAGTTGGGGTTTTATTAAGTATCTGGATGCCTGCTCTCGGAGCTGATGGGCTCTCTAGAGAGGCGCCTGCTACCTTTTTTCTCTAGAGAGGCGCCTGCTACCTTTTTTTGAAAAACCCATCCCTAGGTTAGATACAGAGGGATAACCCTTAAGAGGCCCCTTGACAAAAACACAAAAAACCCTCAAACTATCTTTTGGAGTTGATGTGTTCTTGAGGACATCTGTGACACAGGGTGCAGGAACTGTTAAGAAAATGGCTGAGAAAAAAGGACATAAAACGAGGCCAAGGAGAAGTTGGTCTTGGAACAGATTGTGGATTTCTTGCCTCCATACTTGCAAAAGGTAATTTATCTGCTACATGACACTTCTTTAGAACAAGCAATACAAATGGCTAATGCACACCTGGGGCAATATACTTGCGGGAAAGCGGTACTGGGACCTAAGACAGCCAGCAATATGAAACCTGGGATTCTTGGTAGAGAAAAGAGCCCAAACTTGAGAAAACCAAGCACCTCCCCACCAGTACCCAAAACAATGACTACATCTCCCCTCCTGGCAGACTAGAGGAAATCCTGGTCAGGTCCATGCAAGGAGGTAATAAGGTTTCATGCCTGGGAGAAACAAGGATATATCGCTAAATTCTGCCCAGAAAAGCCCAAGGAGGAGCCTATGGAGATCAGAGACTCCTGAACCTGGGGTAACAAACACCTCTCAATGAAATACCCACAGAAGGGGATGACTAACTGACCATTCTGGAATATCGGAATGACCAATTAATGGATAAGGATGACGTGACAAAACTGCTCACCTGGACAGTTTAAACCATAGGCGAGGCGGAAAGGAAACTGAATATATCGGTAACAGCCCAGAGGCTAACAGCCAAAGCTCTACTGTAGTCATCCATCAGGGCTGACATGGTTACCCCATATGAATGACACCATCATACTTATGGGAGATTTCAAGGCATTAAACTCCCTATGAGTGGAAGGTCGTATCCTAATCATTTACTAAAACGTTTCTTCAGAGCAACTTGCCCAAATTGGGGGTCTGCCCTTAAATACAAATAATAGGCAAATGGAGAGGCCCATGTAGCTGATTTTGCAATCAGATTCCAAGGGACATGTCTCTGAAAGGCCACTGACGCGGCCTTATCCCTGACCAAATGGGCATGCAAAAGCTTCAAGGATATAAAAAAACAACCCATCTGATGATAGTTGATTTAGATGCTCAGGAGCCCTTATTTGCTCCCCCAAATGGTAGCAGAAGTTGGGAAGATTTCTTAATTCCTTGGATCTGTCCAAGCAGAATTTTAAGGCCCTCCTGACATTCAGGGAGTGAAGAACCCTCTCCCCCTCTCAAAGGTCAGAATGGGAAAGAAAACAGGAAGAGAGACTTTTTTGGTTGATATGGAACTCCTAAACAATGTTCAGTAAGAAGAAAAGATGAGTTCAGAGTACGAGTTTATCCTTATGAAAAACTATAAAGGTTTGCTTGGCTGAGAAAGCTTGAATCGTGCGTATGTCTCTGGTAGGTGTAATCGCCAAAAGAAAAGCTACATTCAACAAGACTGGATTGATGTCTGCTGATGCCATAGGCTCGAAAGGTTTATGGCAAAGAGCGGAAAGGAATATATTGATGTCCCACTTGGGGTGACTCGGCCTGAGGGGAAAAAGGTGACTCGGTCACTCAACATGCCACTTCACCACAGGATATTCTAAGGAAGGCATGCTATCAAATGTAAGACAGACACAAGTGACCAACCACAGTTCAAGGGTGTTTATTGAACTTTGAACAAGAGGTTTGAAAAAGGCCTATCTAATCCTTAATCTAAAAGTGGGCGCAAGCTACGACCATTAAATAAGAGCCCGTTGATACCATAACTTCCCACCACCCCTCCTCTCCCTGCCTCACTGACCTTGTACGCACCTCCCCTCCCACTATCCCCCACGCACCCCCTACTTACACCCCAACAACCTCCACGACCACACCCCACTCTGAAGTCAAGTACATCCTTTTTAATGCCCGCTCTGTAGAGAAAAACAGACCTCCTCTCCTCTGACAAACCTGACCTAGCCTATATCACGGAAACCAGGTTCTCCGACGACTTTGCCCCTGTTGCCCACAAGGCATTCCCCCCCCCCCCTCCGGCTACTCCTTCATCCCGCTCAACAGACCCTAAAAGAGGAGGCGGCGTGGCAGTCCTCTACAAATCTCACTTCTCTGTATCACTCGTTGATTCTCAGATATGCATTACATCATACAAATCCCTTCTTGTTAAACTCTCTCTACCTCTGACATTCTCCCACAGCTTCTTAACTATGTACAGACCTCCTGGTTATGACAGACATTTCAGAACCAACCTCTGTGACTCTGTAGCCACCATTCAAGTAAATCACCGCTCCCTGACTCTCCTAGGAGACTTCAATTTCTGGTTGGACATTCCCACCAACCCCATGACCCATTCACTGGTCGACAGTCTTGATTCGCTCAACCTCTCCCTTCATATGAACGATCTAACCCATTCTAAAGGGCACACCCTAGGTGCTAGCTTCCATGAGCTGATACATCTAGCCCCACCCTTACCACTCATCCAGTCCGACCACTTTGCCGTCACTTTCCCCACCCACTCCCCAGCCCCCGCCCCTACCCCCATCTCACCTCACCCCTTCACCGCAAATGCTGGAACAAACTAAAGATCATCCCTGACCTAGCCGAAGCCCTTCTTCTTAGACCCCCTACAACACCCCCCCGACAGATCCTTAACCATCAACTCCTTCGACTCATGGCTCAATGGTTCACTAATCCCTCTCGCCCCCTTGCGCCCCTCTCCCTCAAGCCCCAGACCATTTCCCAAATGGTTTACTCCCAAACTGAGGAGTGCGAAAAAACTAAATAAATCTCTGGAACGCAAATGGCGAGCAGAAAAAAACAGTCTCAGCAGATCCACTTTCACCTTGCACCATCGCAACTATAATGCAGAAATCTGGAAAGCAAAAAAAAACCTACTACAACAATCGATTCTCAGCTCTGGAAACAGCAGCAAAGAACTCCAGAGAGTCATATCTGAATTAGTCAAACCCACCTGCACCTCTTCCCAATCCGCCCCATCACAATCGCTCTGCGACTCTCTCTCCCTCCACTTCTACGCCACCGCTCTTGACAGGACGACTTCCCTTAACAACAAACTGTCCCTCCTGTCCCCATCCCAAATAATGACCAATCCAACTGTGTTACATAGTTTAAAATGTCCATATTGCCTTGTTTAAATACCAATAGATTCTCTTGTGCCGAAACAGTTGGCTCACAACGACCAAACATTGCCTGCAACACAAAACAAGGATGTGAATCTAATAGTTGGTTGTTTGTGGTCACTAGAGGGGTTGCCCAGCAAGAGCATTTCTGGACAAATTAGACAACATAAAGCTCATCTTTGTGCAATCTGTTGGGAAATAGGACTTTGAACTGATCCAGTGAACTGATCCAGACATGCTTCAATAAACTCTTAATTTTTTTGGATTGGCATCAAATTTTCTTGCGGTCAAAGGATCGAGAGGAAGTTCCAAAAGGTTAGGAGGTGGCTGGGTTACCATTTGCTGCAGTGTAAGATTCTTTTTAAGTTCTGCACTTCGCCATTAAGTCGAACTACTGCAACTAATTGTTGCACTTAATGCATTCCTTTTTTGGGTTTAACTTACTATCAGGTTTGGCAAACACTGACCTGTGTTTGTCTTGACAATAGCGATGACTTTAGGAGTAGTCCACTAAGGTATTCAGAGACCTGAATGGAAAACACAGGGCTCTGTGTACCCAGTGGCCAAACACTTGCAGGAACTCTGATGACTCTGTCATCACTGATCCCCAGCCCAAAGTCTCCTCCCATGTGGCCAGGGGAAGGCAGTGACTACCTGATCCTGACCTTTGGGGTGGTATTCTGAGGGTGGATCACGTGGAAGGAGATTGCTGTCAAAGGAGAGTGGTGAGTCCACAAGGAGAGAAGCAGGATACTTCTCTTTATTGTAAAGAAGATCATTTAATTCTTGAGTTTTAGATGGTTTGCTGCCAGCATTCAAAACCATCTGATTTGAAAACTCTGAGAAACACTCTGTTTAAACAAAACCATATTCAGTCTTCATTACACATGGTGAACCTAGACCATCTGAAACATCTGATGTTTATGGTGATTGTAATTTTATTGCAACTGTTCAACCATGTGTTTTAAAATATGTTGAAACTTCCTTCGACGTCGAGTCCCAAAAAGCCTCAAGTACTGTGATGAGGAAGGAGGAGCAAGGAGTTCATATGGAGGAAATGTGACCATAAGAATACTATGCAGTTTAGTTGTCCTAAATCTTATCCGCTGTGCAGGACCTTTACATTTCCAAATCACCTGCAGCAAGTGCATCTGGAGGAACGCCAAAAGAGAAAGAAGGCTGCAGAGTGCACCCAGTGGGAAGCATGACCAGTGGCAGAGCAAATTCCACAAGGAGCTGTGGGGAAAGATGCTTGCCAGAAGCAGGTTGGTGGTGTTCGGGACCGGCAGAGGGGAGCTCTCTAAGAAAGAAAGCAGACGGTACGGAGCAGGACTGTGTAAGGAGATACGGTCCTGCAGAGCTGCGCGGATCTTTGCAGCGAAGGACAGTAGAGCGGACACAGAGATCCAACGAGACTGGGTAGAAGGGGAAGCAGGCCCCTCGCCAGCACACCTCAGCAGCCGCACAGTGAACCGGTGAGTCGTCCTAATAGCGTAGGAGGGCCCGAGACATACAACTATGCTAAAAAGCATTTTTAAAGTACTTTTGAATGCCGACATAATAGAACTGAAAAGGAAAGGCAAATGTGGTGCAATTCTCCTGACATGAGTTGTCAGTTGGGGGAAACTGGAACAAGCACTGCCAAGAGTCAAGAGAGATTGAAAGAAAGGTTGACAGACAGAGCTTTAACAAGCCCTCAGATATGGGATGTCAGTTTGGGGGAAATTTGCACAAGTAACAAGTGAACACAAGTGTGCTAGTAAAGAATCACAATTGTGTGATACCTAAGGAGAACATGAATGGTGCAGAGAAGCCTGATAAGGTTATCAGGTAGTGAAAGAAACCTTTTGGGAAAGTGGTACCTGGCAAGAGTACACCAGGGGATCTAAGTGAACCAAAAGAGGGATATTCCTGGCAGGCGAACCAGGATAACAAAGTTTTTAGTGGAGAAGTTTCCTGGCAGCAGAGTGTACTGGGAAACTCTTTTTGAATTGGTGGGTTGAAAAGAGACTTGGTCGTGTTAAGTTCTTGCATCCTTTGAACATTTTGTCAACCAGAAACTTTGAAAAGACTTGCCTTTTGCCACACTTGAATCTCTGTTGTGAAAAAGACATTAGTTTTGCCATCTTGAAAAGGAGTAAAGACTTTCTTTTGCCTTATTCCAACCACTAATGTGGACAAGACATTTTGTTTTGCCATTCCGAGAGTCTCAGAGAGACTCCCTCTTTTCCAAATCATCTTGTGGAAGATACATTTGTTTTGTCATTCTGAGGAGAGTATTAGTTAAAAGACATTTGTATTAGCTTTATGAGATTGGTTTTGACACACAACATTGTGAATAGTTTACGTGAAATAATCCAGGGGAAGGGAGCCAAACCATGGATACAAGAAGCATTTTGGTTGAAGTTATATGTTTAAGTTATTGCACTTTTCTGTTGAGTTGAACTTTGAAACGTGTACCTTACACATTTTGCGTGTATGCATTAGTGTGAGGGTCAGATTGAGTTTGGACACAAGGTAATCCTGTTTTTGTTTTAGTTTCATAGAGAGGGAGATTCACGTTAGGATAGGGAAAGTTAGGCATTTATCTAAACCGCTTTCTGCTAATAAAATGGCTAATGTTGAGAATGATACCATTTTGTGTTTGTCTCTCATTTCCGACCCCTCACAAAACCCTGTGGGGAATAAAACCTGTGATCCTAAGGAGTGCTATTTGATGAGGAGTCTATCAGGATTGCCGTGATCACCGTCTGAAAGGTGATTTGAAGAGAAGGTAAGTATGAAGCTGAAGTAGTCCACTGGAACAGGATCCGGGGGAAGGTAAGGCTCACAGCGATATCAGAAAGGAGGCAAAATGCAGAACGGGAAGGCAACACAAGCAGAAGGGGAGCCAAGTGTTGGTAAGTCTCACCTCGAAAACAGGAAGAAGGCAGAATGCAGAACGGTAGAAAAAGGCCAAGAAAACTGAGAAGGTTGTGTCTAAGAGGAAGGAATAGCAAAGGTAAATTAGAAAGAAGTGTCAGTGATCATAGAAACAGAAATGATGTGAAGACCCATATGTGCTCACGGCTTAGGTGGTCTTCCTGCGTCACATCACAAAGACGGGAGCGCCATGTTGGAAAGAACTAGAATGTTCATATGGGAATGTTATGGAGTTCATCAGACACAAGCTTAAAAAAAGGAAAGATATCTACAGTGCCTTCCTTTCCACTTGTGCCACAAGAAGCTGGGAGATTTATTCTTGCGAACAAAGGCCCAATTTCAGGTATTCGCCGACAAGCATATCGATCGCGTGGAAGGGTGTCGGATCTGTTCTCTATCCTGGCTTAGAAGGTTCGGGAGATCCTGTAGATGGAGAGGGGATCCTGGGACAGGTTCATCAATTTTGAGAATCAGAACCTGGCTGGCCACCAGGAAGCTATGTACATTGCAATTGCTGTGCAATATGTCACCTCCTGAAACCTGCGTCGAGCTCTGTGAATAAGAGGAAGGGGTGGAGAAGAATAGACCTTTCATGCCCTCCCACAATATTTCTAGCGTCTCTTCTAGGGAGTTCTGACCTTGCTCTTCCCTCAAGGCAAATAACAGGCACTTCCTGTTCGACTCTGTGATAAATAAGTCCACTTGGGGAGTCCCCCAAGTAAGGAATAGGGACTGAGTGGATGCAGTTCCCATTCGTGATTTGCTTCCGTTAGTCGATTCAGGCAATCAGCCTCTGTGTTGGACACACATGTTAAATGGACTGACAAGATCCAGATGCTGTGCAGTAAAGCCCACTCCTAGATCTGAACTGCAAAGGAAATAGGGTGTCTCAACTGTGTACCTTCTTGTTTGTTCATTTAAAATGTCGACACAGTGTTGTCTGTTTTTATAATACCTTCCACAAACGGCATCCCCGATAGTAGATTCTGAAGGGTTAACCACCAAATCAGATGCTGCCTCAGAGTGAGGAATCGCTATTTATTTGCTTGGAGGATTGCTGAAGCCCCACACAAAAATAAAGGACAACAGATTTTTTTTGGTGGTGTTACAAAAAAAACACTCTGCTCCCATTTCGGTGCACAGAAAGTCCCTTAAGTATGAAGGAAAGCGGACAGGACGTAGGAGTAAATACGGTTACATGTGGATGCCAACTTTAACCTCCAAGTAACCATCAAGATCGTAACTTAAGGGAACCAGTGATCAATGACAATGATAGTCATGCCAGGTCTCCCGTAAGAGGTTTTTATGGGGACAGATTTCCCCTTTTCAATATCTGACTGAAGACACTACAATGAGGATCTGACAAATTCTCTTTCCCGGTACCCCAAGTAGCCAGACTTCCTGGGGAAGAGGACTTAGAAGAAAGGGTATTCATATTATTTTATTGCTGTTTATGTTGACTTGTTTTTGTATATCTAATGTTATTAAATTGTCTATTGTTCTGTTTAGCACTTTGAAGCCTTAAGATCTGTGCACCCAATAACTGAACAAATGAACAAATGTGAATCAGTCCTAGATGGGAAATGGCCTGAAGGGAGCCAATAGCATCTTTTAAAACCTTTAAGAATTGCATCATATCATCCTCTCAGAAAGCGTTTTCCTCCTTAATGGGCATAGACTAACACTATTTTTCCCTAGGGAAGCCAAATAAAATTGAGAGTTACTAACATGGCTTGGATAGAAGTCCAGTTCATTGTAGCACGGAGAGGAGGATCAATTTGATCTCTAATGTAGATTATACCCCTACTTAATGAATATAGACCCATCAAATCCATGATCGCTGAATCCCTGGGTCCGCTTTCTTTATCCAGTGTTTGTTGCACAGAGCCAGGAAGTGTAGGGGACTGTGCTGCAGAAGAGAGGGTAAGGAGATTGGAGAGGGGCGGTAGGGGGCATTGATTGGGATTGGAGGGCCTGGGGCAGTGTGGGACGGAAGCATTGTGCGGGGGGGGCATAGGGCTGCACTTCAATTACGCATAGATATAGGCAGGCAGTGGGAGGAAGACAGTGGAGTAAAACTCCCATATGCAAGGACTGCAGGTGCTAGGGGGTAGAGGTGGGGAATTCAACAAAATAATCTTGTACAGATAGGGAACCAAGAGAAGGGTTCAGTGGTCAGAATGCTGTGGGAGGGGCTTCAATGATCTGCGGTTCAGTCAGTTTTTGTTTGGTTGAATCGCATAGTCTCATAGGGATCTCAGACATGTGTCATGGTTAAGCATAAATGTCAGACAACACCTTTTCAATTCAATTATTGTGCTATAGGGAAAAAGTGTAATTATTTCTGAATGATCCGAGGCCTTTGTCTTTTCCCCAAGGCAACAATTCAGACTAAAGCCTGCATTTTGCAGCATCTAAAGTGCCCCGTCAATTGTTTGTCCAGGTCACCAGAGGGGCTGTTACAGTAATCTAATCTTGGGGGGCAGTCCTTTTGGACAAACAGAACATCGGCTATAATTTGGACGGATGGGAGTAGACTTTCTTAACAGTGACACTCAGCCTGGGATTTCATCAACATCCAACTAAACCTAAGGTTTTGGCTTGAAATCTTGCCTGGATTTGGGTGGGCTGCCCAACAGACAAGGTTAGGGCTCAACTATGGGAGTGATCCAAGTTGGCTTTAGTTCCAAACACAATAGCCTTTGCCTTAAGAGGTGATGAGCTACAAATAACAAAGAAAAGGTTAAGTTTATCTACCGTTCTGAACATCCAATAGAGCTGTGTCATCAACAATGCACTTCAAACTCAATATAGGCAGAGAAGAACAAGTTACTTTCTTACCTGGTAACGTTCTTTCGATGGGATGGTCCGACGACGTATTCCATATCTATGACAGGTAATGTCCACAGCTGTGCTGCTTCGGCAAATCTTTGGCGTCTGCGTCGATGAGCCGTCCCTGAGGACCTCCTCCGACGGCTGACGTCACCCGATGTGATAAGTAGGACGCAAGACAGCCATAGCCTCAGTTATATTTTTTTCCCAGAACGTGTGCCACCAGTTTTCTGCCAGTCAGACACACAAGGCCTTGCGGAACGCAAGCTGCAATCACAAAATAAATTCTGCAGCGGGGAAGGCAGGGAGGGAGCGATATGGAATACGTCATCGGACCATCCCATCGAAAGAACATTACCAGGTAAGAAAGTAACTTGTTCTTCGAGGGGATTGGGTCCTCCGACGTATTCCATATCTATGACAGACTCCCAAAGCAGTACCAAGCAAGGAGGTGGGAAAGAATTTAGTATACAAATTTAGCATGCCCAATCAAATTGCGGAATAGAGAACTGCCTTGCCAAAGGCCAGATCTTGCCCTCTGATGGAATCGAGGGAGTAGTGACGTACAAAAGTATGTACTGAAGCCCAGGTGGCTGCATCTCAGATGTGACGAATAGGAACTCCCCTCTGCAGAGATGTAGACGCTGCCACTCCCCTGGTAGAATGGGCCCGCAAGCCAGCCGGAGGATCCTTACCCGCCAAGCGGTAATACACGGAGATAGCTAAAATAATCCAACGAGACAAAGTCTGTTTCGTCACAGCTTGTCCCAAACGCTTTCCAGCGTAACCAATGAAAAGTTGATCGTCCACTCTGACCCGGGACATGCGCGAAATATAAAAGCTCAACGCTCTCCTAGGATCAAGCCTATGGAGCCTCTCCTCTTCCAGGATGTGGAGGAGGATAGAACGCCAGAAGAACAACCTTCTGGCTCAAATGAAATTCCGAAACCACCTTCGGAAGAAAAGAAGGATGAACTCTAAGGACAACCCTGTCCTTATGAAACACAGTGAAGGGTGGCTTAACTGAAAGTGCCTGTAACTCACTCACTCTGCGAGCGGAAGTAACCGCAACCAAAAACACAGTTTTCATAGTTAACAGCTTCAAAGGGCAAGAATGTAAAGGCTCAAACGGAGCACCCATAAGAAACTTAAGAACAAGGTTCAAATCCCAACCTGGCACTAGAAAAGGTGACGGAGGGAATACATTAGTGAGCCCTTTCAAAAACTGCGAAATTAAAGCAATTTTAAAATAGGAACACTCTTCAGACGAGCGCTTAAATATGGACAGCGCCGCCAGGTAACCTTTAATGGTCCCCACTTGCAAGCCCCTGTGGGCCAAAGAAAGCAAAAAAGACAGAACCATGGGAATGTCACATTCAAAAGGATCCACATTCTGAACTCTGCACCAGTCGCAGAACTTTCTCCAACGGCAACGGTACAGAGACTTAGTTGCCGGCCGCCTGGCCGAGAGCAACACCTCCATCACGTCTTCAGGGAGGTCCCAATCCTTATACCTCAACCTTTCAGAAGCCAAGCGTGAAGATTGAGGGATCTGACCTCTGGATGGAGAACCTGACCCCCCCCCTCCCGTGAGAGCAGATCGTCTCGGTAGGGAAGACGACGTGGAGGGCAGATGGACAAGTCTAGAAGGTCCGGGTACCACGTCCTCCGGGCCCACGCAGGAGCAATGAGGATCATCCGGGAACCGAACCTCCGCAGCACTTGCAGGATGACGGGGACTGGAGGAAACGCGAACAGCAGTGGGAATGACCACTCCACCACGAACGTGTCTCCTAAGGCTCCTTTTGGAGGAAATTCCCGCGAGCGAAACCTTTCGCACTTCCGGTTGACACTGGAGGTGAAGAGATCCACTTGAGGGGTCCCCCAAAGGGCAAAGATCTCCAGGAGAATCTCCTGAGCCAGCTCCCACTCGTGAGAGATCGAGCTCTGCCTGCTCAGACCGTCCGCCGTCTCGTTGTCGTCTCCGGCCAGATGAACAGCCGAGATCGAAACTTCCTGCTGGATGGCCCAGAATTCGAGCTGCATCGCCTCCCTGCACAGCGGAAGTGACCCTGCCCCCCCTTTTTGTTGAGGTAGTGCATGGCCATCGTGTTGTCCGTTAGAATCAGGACACTCTTTCCGCGCACAGTCGGCAGAAAAGCCTTCAGGACTAGCCTGACAGCCCTCAGCTCCAACAGATTGACATGGAGTCTGGACTCCGACGGAGACCAACGACCGCTGACTGTCAACTCGTTGGCATGAGCTCTCCATCCCGTGAGGGATGCGTCCATCACGATCGTCACCTCCGGACAGGGCAGCCAAATGCCCTCGACGGCCCACCACAGAAGGTCCCGGCCCACCGAGGCGGCACCTGAACAGGGTCCGACAGCCTGCCGGAGGACTGAGACCACTGGATCTTGAGTGCTCACTACAAAGATCTCATCCGCAGACGAGCCTCTGGCACCAGAAGAATGCAGGATGCCATGAGGCCGAGCAGTCTCAAGAACTTGGACGCTGGGAGATCCTGGGCAAACTGAAACTTGTGCACCATCTGCTGAATGTGAAGAGCCCTCACCTGAGGAGGAAAACACTGCCCCAGGGACGTGTCGAGCACTGCTCCGATGTACTGGAGCTGCTGCGTTGGTGTCAAATGGGACTTCTTTAAATTGAGGGAGAAGCCCAGCCTGTGAAGGGAGTGGCAGGTGACGGACAGATGATCCAGGACTTGCTCGGGAGAGCTCCCCCTGATCAACCAATTGTCCAGGTAGGCGTAGACGTGAATCCCCCCCTTTCCTGAGATGCGCTGCTACCACCACCATGAGCTTGGTGAAAACCCTCGGGGAGGAGGTCAATCCGAACGGCAGGACCCGAAACTGAAAGTGCGAGTCGCCAACCGCGAACCTCAGGTACTTCTTGTGCTTGGGATGGATCGGCACATGGAAGTAAGCATCCTTGAGGTCGAGAGACACTAACCAGTCCTAAAGTTGAAGGGCCTGGAGGACTTGAGAAAGATTTTGAAATTGTCCTTCCTGAAGAGTTTGTTCAAACCGCGCAAGTCCATGATGGGTCTCAATCCCCCGTCTTTCTTTGAAATCAAAAAATAAGGGGAATACCATCCCTTGTTCCTCTCCGCTACAGGCACCAGTTCTATGGCGCCTTTCTCCAGCAGGGCTTGAATTTCCTGCGCAAGGAGCGGATCCGGACACTTCAAAGAGAGGTTCCCTGGTGGATTGTCGTGAGGCCTCTGCCGAAAAGGAAGACAGTAGCCGTGGGTTATGATCTCCAGAACCCACACATCCGAAGTAATGGCTTGCCACTCTACAAGATGCTGCGCCAGCCTTCCCCCAACCGGCGAACCATGGGACCTGGCCTCATGACTGAGTGGTAGCGGCTGCGGTGTTGCCTGAGGGTAAAGAGGCAACTGCCCGAGCGGCCTTGGCACCTCAAGTACCTTTATTTCCACCTCTGGCACTCTTACGATGGCCTCTTTGACTGCTAGCTCCCCTCGATTTACTGAAGGACGAGTAATAGCGAAAGGAACCTCCCCTCCATTGCTGTCCCCTAGGACGAAAAGGCGGAGGTTGGCGAACTGCAGCGCCCAACGACTTCGCTGCAGCTTTGGAGGTCTGCAACCTCTCAAGGCTCTCGTCAGCCTTGCTGCCAAAAAGGTGTTCACCGTCAAAGGGCATTTTGAGGAGCCGGGACTGCACACCAGGAGCGAACCCAGACTTCCGCAACCACGCAAACCTGCGCCTTACGGTGCTCGCCGCCATCGACCGGCTGACACAATCCGCCAAGTCCAAACCCGACTGAACGGCCTCACACATAGCATCCCTGCCATCCTGAACCATAGCAAGGAAACCATCCCGTTCGTCCCCTTCGGGAATATGTTCAGCCGCTAATGCAACACAGTTCCACAGAGTGTGTGTGTGAAACGAGACAAGGCACATATGGAGATGACCGCCTGAAGCTCCATACCCCCTGAAGAAAACACTTTCTTCGCCCAGCCGTCAAAACGTTTGTCGTCCTTATCCGCAGGGATGGTAGGATACGACACCTGCTTTGCCGGGGCCGTAGCCACCTGCACCGCCAAACTCTCCGGAGTGGGGTGCCTAGACAAGTAGCAGGGGTCTCTACTTGCTGGAGGGTATTTTCGCGACAAAGACTTGCCCACTGCCGGGAGACTTTCCGGAGCAGTCCAAGCCGCGCCGCCACCCTTCTCTGCAGAGCCATATGAAAAGGTAAAACCGGGTCAGTGGGGGGACCGAGATCAAGGATGTCCGTGAGATCATCCTGAACGAACTCCCCTGGGGGAGCTGACCAACCCAAGTACTCGGTGACCCGAGACATAAGGCGTCGATATGAAGCATTGGCATGAGTGCCAGGCTCCGGCCTACAAAACTCCACCTCCGGAGAGGTGTCCAGTCCACTGGCATCATGCAGCGACTGCCGCAGATCATCAAACTGGCTATGGCCCGAGATAAGGTCATCTGGAACCGTAACCGGAACCAAGCCCCCATCAGAGCCTTCATCACCCTCTGAAATGTACTCCAGAGGGGGAGAGGAAGACCTCTGTGGACCAAAGCATTGCCTGACCTTAGCCATAGCCTTTCTAGGGGCAAACCCCGAGCCACGGTGCCCCTCCGACACCACCGCCCCGAAGGCGTCGAGGGCGCCGAACGAGTCGGCATCGACAGAAAAGGCGTCGACGTCGAGCGAATCGACGTCAGCTGCAGCGCTGCCAGCATCGGCAGCGTCGACACAGGCCTCGAAGCCGGAGCTCCGAGAGTGTCTTTCGACGACCTAGGCGCCAATGGCGTCGACGACCCCCTCAGAGCCGGAGCCTCGAGAGAAATCGTCGACCACCTCGGCGCCACAGGTGTCGACATCTTCTTCGAAGACGGCACAGGATCACGCGGTCTCGAGCGTGTCGAGGACCGGGACCTGGAACGGGCATGGCGAGAACGGCTACCCTTGTCCGAGCGGGACCTCTCCCGCGAGCCGTGCCGAACACCCGAGCCCGAAGACGTACGGGCGGTGTTTCTCGACCGGTGCTGACCGACCCCACTCGGAGGCGCGGACGGACCGGTGCCCTGCGATTCAAGAATCGCTAGCATCTGCTTCCCGAAGGAAGCCCATTCCTCCGGTGTCGCTTGCATGGAGGGATAAGCGACCCGCCGACGGGCGGAGTCCTCGGAAGAGGACGGAGAAGGCGACCTATGCCGGCGCTTCCGGGAATGCCTCGAAGAGGTGGAGGAGTGGCGAGACCGACTCCTGGAAGGAGAACCACTGGACTTCCCACAATGACGCGGAGAGTCCCCCCTCGAGTCATCCGTCGAAAGCCCCGCAGACCTCGACTTCCAGGGCTTAGACACCCGGCCTACCGACAGCTTCTTCTTGCGTTCCCGCAAGGCCTTTGCCGTGAGCGACTGGCAGTTGACACAGTCGTCCGTATCATGGGCCTCCCCGAAGCACCAGAGGCAGGTGTTGTGCGAGTCCGTGACGACATCTTGGACCCGCAGTTCTTGAAGCCCGGACGCGGGGTTGAAGATGAGAAAGACATCGCCACGAACAGGTCTTCACAACAAACCGAACAGGTTCAACGAACCGAGAATTGAAAACAGCAAACTCCAACGAGTCGAGGCGTACCGAGATTCACGAAGCGAACACGTTCGCGGAAAAAATGAAACTGAGGCTATGGGTGTCGTGCGTCCTACTTATCACATCGGGTGACGTCGGAGGAGGTCCTCGGGGACGGCGCATCGACGTCATCGACGCAGGAGCCAAAGATTTTCCGAAGCAGCACAGCTGTGGACATTACCTGTCATAGATATGGAATACGTCGGAGGACCCAATCCCCTTGAATACAAATTACTTGAAAAAGCCTGGGACCTTTGGACACCCTGCAGGTATGCAAAGTAGAATTTGAAAATATAGGTCCAAGGCCACTGACTGGGACCTCCGAACCAAATAAACAGCTGAACACAACTTCAGTTACTGGATTTATCCTCGTTGTGTAAAGTAACAGAGTGCTAATAGCATCCAAAAACACACATTCCTTGCATCTGTAATCATCAGCATTTTGTCGAAGACTGATGCAATCTTTGCCCCATGTCTGGGGCTAAACCCCGAATGAATTCAGGGAAAAGATCGAATTTCTCAAGATTTTCCTACTGCGTCCTCCAATATCATAGCCATAAAGTAACCATATTGATGAGTGTGTGGTATTGAATCGAAGCAGGTTCTGAATTTGGTGTTTTTAGCAAGGGTTTAACCAGCCCAATATTAAAAGTTCAAAGACCATCTAATTTCTTATGAAGCAAAGAAGAACGATTTAAATAAACAGAGTAAAATCTGAATTCTTTGCATAAATGCACAACCTGAGATCATATTGCTGGATTACTCAGTGGCAGGCCTCGCAAAGAAAAATGAATCTACTCATGGTGACGTCTGACAAAGACTTTACCACCGCTTTTGCTAGAATTTTGCATTTCACCATACATGCACTGCTGCCACCCAGAGGCCAGCCACACACAGTGAAACCCTTATTTGACGTTGTTTTGCAGTATATGCCAAATACGTTTTTTAAAAAAATCACAGAATTTCATTACACTCGCCAGCACCGTCGAGTGCCATGGTAAATACAGAATTCACAATATGAATAAGACACTTATCAAAACATATAATTTGTGGGGGGTTCTAAACGTTTTTGACATTTTGAACCGTAAAATGTAAGCAATTTTATATATTTTTATCAACTCACCATTTTGCTTTTTCCTTTAACTTTGGAGGTTGGAAATAACTTTTGGACATTAAAAATAAAGCCCTAAAAGAGGAAAAAAATATTCAAGTTTTCCACATTTTACACAGTCAATTTATTTTCTAATTTTGATATAATATACACACACATAATACACTTATATAGTGGCCGTGAAGGTTGAAAAAAAGAAACTATAATCTTAGCAAAAGTTAACAAGTCTGAAATGTTTATGAAAAGCAAAACCAAAACAAATTGAGGCTGATTACACTAAACAATAGACTTAACAGTAAGAGTGAGCAACTCACCTCATTGGATGAAGATCAAACATAGGTGGTTGAAGTTCAGCAAGTTCAATTGCCGTAATACCTACAGCCCATATATCACACAGTTGGTTATAACCACCATTCTTTTCCACTGCTGCCACTTCTGGTGCCATCCTTAAAATATATAAAAATCCTAATTACAAAGCGAAACACCAAAAAGACATTATTATATGTGTTTACTCTAACACTTAAGCAAAGCTATTCAACAATATACACTGTCTATACCTTCCACAGGAAGACATAAGCAACATTTTCTTTTTCTGAATACCATATCCTTTGATTGACTTCATCGCAGAGGGTTATGGAAGCCATAAGCACACGAAAAGAAATCACTGCAGGGGGATTTGACATTTTCTCTGTAAAGTATTATTTTCATTTTTTGGTTGCTGTGAGTGAAGGGCAATGTGATCCTGGTATTGTTTCATGTTTTGCATAGGTCAGCCAAGCCTCACCTCTACACTCCTTGCAATGCTGGTCCACGAGGAGAGTGAATGAGGTGGAAAATGGATGTAGGGGAGCCATACAGAACATACAATTATAGATGGGTATATTATAACTATGGGGATTAGTCCAACTTGGGCCGCCAAATGACTGACAACTCGAGCTTCGCTGTTGCCTATTAAGTGTCACTCCTTGGTCGAATTCATCCCTGCAGTTGGTAGCTACCCATCTATAATTCTATATGCATAAAGTGGGCATTCCATAAGTATCCCCATGTCAATAGAGAAAGAACTTGCAGGCAATATTTTGCTATAATGCACTCAAGTCATACAAGCTATCCAAGTCGGGTGCCATGTAATTAATTTCTAACCTCAGTAAAAGAAGGGACACCAATGGCAAGCTCAAACAAGCATTCCCAGGGCAATAGATCTGGCTTTGTAAACCTAGAGGGCAAGCATTATCTCTAAAGGCCCCACAGGATGAAAAAAGTGTATCCTCGACATTTACAAATAACTTTTGGTTTTGCCAATGTCTATTACTGTATATTTGCCATTTGAAAGAATTGCCAATGTTTCCAATTCATAATGTCTGGCAGATTGCTGAGCTCTCAATTTGCTCTGCAGTGTAAGGTGCATTTTAATTTCTCGGCCATACCTATTACTTATGGTCAATAAATCAAGCAGGTCTCATCTGCATAAAAAGGAATCTATGTTTGGATTAGACACTGTAGCTTTCTCAAGTTGATGGACACTGTTACAAGACTAAACATGGTCACCAAAACTTTCACATTGTTCAGAAATTCGTTTTACTTTTGAGCACTTGTTCAATACACTATAAAGATGGGAAATTAGACAAAAGTGATGAAGTGAGTCCATAATGAGTTCTAATCTCAGGACTCACACCCAATGCCCATATGTACTGTCGGTGGGACCATCGGTCCTGCTTGGCCAGGGAACACCAATTAATCTTTTTTCCATATAAGTGCAGCATTGCAGAGCTGGCGGAGCCAGCATCAGTGGCGGCAACAACCTTTACTACACATCTAAAGGGTACAGAGCAGCTGAACACTGGGAGTGAGCCAACCAGCAACCTTGTTAAGAATCCAATGTGAGCCCTGGACACAAATAAGTTCAGTTGACACCTTCAATATTCAAAGGTGCCTTCTGAAGAAGCAGAGTCAGTGACAGCGGATATCGTTTTCCCAAAACCAGAGTAAGGCAACATTTAGTGACAGCTGTTCCTGAAATGGGTAGACAAGCTTTGCTGAAAACATTAAATCCTCTTTTTTAAAGAATGTCTCACTTTCAGGCTAACTGCTGATTTTGGCAACTAAGAGGGAAAGAAGTCGGAACCAAAAAGGCTATCTGGCAGAAAGATATTTGCAGTACTAAAGACATCCACCGAAAAAACCCATCAGCTAAGAAAAAAGTGTCTACACACAGAGGAGTGTTTTCTTCCTCGCATGCCATTCTTGGAGTCAGCCTGCAACCTTCTGCTACCAAAAAATGTGCCGCTATCTAGAAGGTCTACTTTGTACCACAGTACGTGAATGCAGACTCCTGCATCGTCCTTCTTTGTGAAGATAAACCTGCAGATACATATGCAACACCCACAAAATATCAGTGAAAACTCAACCACAAAGATGAAAAACAACCCTGATCACTTTAACAAGTTCGGAAATAAAATGCTATCCTTATTCCTTAATCTGCCTTTCGTGTCCTCAAGTCTGTCACACATTCAAAAATAATAATATATGACACTCAAAACAAAAATCAAATTCAGTAATGCTTGGTCAACATTCAATCTCTTGACTCCGGAAGATTGAGTTACATGGGGACGGGAGGGGGGGGGGGGGTGGGGGGAGAGACTAGGCACAGTGAGAAACCCAAAGGTGCCTCACCCACTAGTCCCCGGGGATCTGCAATCCAGGTGGCTAGGGCACGGCCATCACTTTTGGATCCGGTTCCTGGGGGGCAGAGCAGTGTGGGAGGATCACCTGGGTGAGGTGTCTTCGGGGAAAGCGACACCGGATGGTGAGACGCAGTATCCCCTTCCCTGTAACACCTTTACCCCATCCTACCAGGTAGGAAATCCACCCCCACGCCCCTTTTTGTTTTTTGTCCATGTCCCGAAATGGGGTTCTGTTTCATATACTCAGATATTGGCCTGTTATTACAGCTGAGCTCCAGATGTGCCCTGTGTCATAGCGAGTTGTGATCATTCTTCCGTCTGCCGACCTTGTTGTGTGAGGTCGGCTGACCTCACATAACAAACCTAACAAGCTAAGAAATAAAACAAAAACTTGTGCACCAAGCACTGAAGAAACCAGACAATTGTGTGGAAAATCACCTTTATCGAAGAAACCAAAAACTGAATAAACAGATGCAAGGTAATCAGGAAAAAAACCTGTATTACCTAAACAAATGAGGTGTGGGCTTCACCTCAACACAATCCTGTGACCTTGCAACACCATTGACTAGAAACTTGATATATCAAACTAGAGCTTAGCAGGGCTAGTTTCAAACCTATGGCCCCTTCCTTTTGTTCCCCTAATGTGGCTAAACCAAGGATATCTGACGGACAATCAAATTCTTCCTCTTTACATTTACCATATTAGTGTTTACACTCAAGGTTTTTTCTTATCCATGTACAGGATCAAGCATAGATCTAACTATGCTGAGACTGAAATGGCTCCATAAACTAGGGGTACTGTGCACACAGGTGTGGAGCTGGGAAAACCCAACTATATTGTTTCCATTATATTTAGGTCTGTCAAACTGCATACCTTTGCCTTACTCACTGTGACAGGACCAAGAAACACGCCCTGTTAGTGGAGGGGGCATAATAACCAGGTTACTCACTGTAGTGACCACCTTACTCCTCGTCCATAGTCCCCTTTCCTCCATACTTATGGGACATTCCTGCGTCCTCTGGGACGGGACCGGAGCACTTTGTAAAAGCATCCAAAATTTTGCAAAGAAATGTTTAGTCCTTCCTCTCTTTCTACGTGGGGCCTGGCACGTGACCGTAGCCCCGGCCATCTAGGTTCCGCCCCGCACATCGCCTATCAGTCCTTTTCTATTGCCAGGTCAGAGACCTTTAAGCAATAACAGAGGAACCTTATTAGAGGGGACAGAGGGCGGGCGTATGGAGGAAAGGGGACTATGGACTAGGCGTAAGGTGGTCACTACAGTGAATAACCTGGTTATACTCCTACGTCCCGTCCCCTTTCCGCCATACTTATGGGAGATTCCCAAGCACTCATTACAGGGAAACGGGTGGATGGAAAATCCCTTACTGAAAAAGGTTCTTCAGCATAGCCTGACCAAACTGGGCATCAGACCTGGAGCTCAGATCTAGACAATGTTTACAAAAAGCCGATGGGGAGGCCCAAGCAGCCGCCTTTGCGATGGTCTCCCAGGGAACATATTTCTGAAAGGCTACTGCGGCTGCCTTGCCCCGCACCAGGTGTGCATGTATACCTTCAGGAGGCTGCAGTCCTTG
Organism: Ambystoma mexicanum; assembly: GCF_040938575.1. Classification (NCBI taxonomy): domain Eukaryota; kingdom Metazoa; phylum Chordata; class Amphibia; order Caudata; family Ambystomatidae; genus Ambystoma; species Ambystoma mexicanum. The sequence goes on from NC_090940.1 coordinate 221,251,474, forward strand.
GACAGTATAAGACTCCGTAATACAGGCAGCGATCCATCTGGAGATGGTCGCCTTAGAGGCCTGTTTACCTTGTGGATTACCGAAGGTCAGCTACAGTTGAGAAGAGCTCCAAAATTCGGAAGTTTTGTCTAGATAGAACTTAAGAGCCCTAACATCCAAACAGTGCAGAACCCTTCCTGCTTCTGAAGCAGGGTTCAGAAAAAAGACCGGCAAGGAGATTGATTGGTTTAGATGGAAATCAGAGACCACCTTCGGCAGGAAAGAAGGGTTTGTCCGTAAGACCACCTTATCCTTGTGAAAAACCAAGAAGGGACGCTCCACCGACAAAGCCTGGAGCTCACTCACACGCCTTGCAGAAGTAATGGCAACCAAAAAAGACACCTTCCAGGACAGGTGTTTAAGGTTCACCGTGGCCATTGTTTCGAAAGGTTTATGGCCCAACGCCTTAAGGACCACATTCAGATCCCACGACAGGTCTGGATTACGAACCGAGGGGATAAAGGCGTGTCAAACCTGCAAAATGTATCTTAACCACTGGATTAGACCGAGAATAAGAGCATTGGTCCGTAGATAGGTAGGCGGATACCGCCGAAAGATAAGTTCTGCATGACAGAACGTGAATTCCCGACTCTGCTAGGTGGGATAGCACAGTGTCAATTGTAGCTGCCTTTGGGTCCAGTTGCTTGTTTAAACACCAATGACAGAACCTGAGCCATTTGCTTCTGTACTGGGACCTAGTCGAGGGTTTCCTGGCTGCCTGAATAAAACGCATGTTATCCACAGACAGGCTAAGATGTTCTAGAGACCTGAACTCAGGCACCATGCCGCAAGTTGAGCGATTGTGGGGAGGGGTGCCACAGCTGTCGCTCCCCCTGGTGAAGAAGATCGGGGCTCACCGGTAACCTGATCGGCGGATACACCGACAGGTGTTGAAGTTCTGAGAACCAAAACCTGGCCGGCCACCATGGGGCTATGAGTAGAAGGTAACAGTTCACTGTGCTCTTCAGCTTGGAAATCGTCCGATGAACCAGAGGCAGAGGTGGGCAAGCATAAGCCCTCATGTTGTGCCATGGAATCTCGAGAGCATCCCCTAGAGAGGAGGCTCCCAGCCCGTTCCAGGAGGCATACAGAGGAAGTTTCTTGTTTGCCTCTGTCGCGAAGAGGTCCACTTCCGGAGTGCCCCAATGCAGGAAAACACATGAGGATCTCCGCCTTCAATTCCCACTCGTAGCTGACCATCGTCCGCCGACTGAGGGCATCGGCCGTGACATTCAGCTGGCCCAGAATGTGTACTGCAACTAGCCAGGCATAATGAAGAACTGCCCACTTCCAAATCTGGATGGACAGGTCCACGAGAGGGGGAGACTTGGTGCCCCCTTGCTTGTTGATGTAATACATTGACACCACATTGTCTGTGCGGATACGGACCACTTTGTTGGCAAATGATCGGTCTGAACGCCTTGAGCGCTAGGAAGATCGCCAGAAGCTCCAGATGATTTATGTGGAGGAGCTTGTCCTGAAGCGACCAAAGATCCGAGACCTGAAAAAGATCCAAAGTCGCACCCCACCATAGAAGGGAGGAGTCCATTGTGACCGTCACCATAGGGGCTGGGTCCTGAAAACCTGCCCCCACCGACAGGTTACTGAGAGACGACCACCACTCCAGGTCCGCTCTCATGGAAGCCGGAATCATTATCATTATCAACTCCGAGTCCGGATCCACAGCCTGACGTCAAGAACTCCGAAGAGCCATCTTGAGAAGAGGAAGAGCCAATACGCACGAGACCATGAGGCCCAGAAGCCTCTGGAACCACCATGCCAACATGCTCTCTGACTGCCCAAACATCTGACATGTGGCCAACAGATCCGCCATTCTGTCCCTGGTCAGGTACACTCTGCAGTCGATCATGTTCCAGCGAAAACCCAGGAAAATCAAGCCCTGTGAGACCGTCATGGAAGATTTCTGCCAGTTCACCGACAGCCCGAGGTGGAACAGGAGCTGAAGGAGAGACTGAAGATTGCTGGCGGCTTTCAACGGGCAAGGGCTGCGTAAAAGCCAGTCGTCCAAATACGGATACACATGGATACCCTGCAGGCGAAGATAGGCCGCGATCACTGACATCATCTTCGTAAAGACACGCAGTGCCGAGCTGAGGCCAAAAGGAAGCACTCGAAATCCTCCTCTCCCACAGAGAAACAGCGATATCTCCTGTGTGGATTCCAGATCAGAATATGCATGTATGCATCCTGAAGATCCACCACGCTGAGCCAATTGCCCATCTGCAAGGACCACCTTATCTGGCCGTGAGTGATCATCTTGAATTTCTCTTGGGGTAGGAAAAGATTGAACTGGGAAAGGTCTAGGATGGTGCACAGGCCAGCCTGGTTGGGTTTGGGCACCGTAAACAGCCTGCAGTATGTTAGGCAGAAACCTGTGCAGTGCCCTCTGGGACCACTGCAAAAGATTTAAGACTACAGGTGTTTGGCAGTAAACCCACTTGGTAGCAGTCTGTACCACACAGATTCACTTGGTAGCTGCGGCTGAACAGTCAGACTTCCCTCAAGAAGAGTTAGGTAGTATACAGAGTATTCACAATAGGTCAAGAGAACACAGCAGAACAAGTAAACGCTGACCAGGGCTTGGTGTAAAAGAGATATAATTATTTATTTAAAACCACATCTAGGAAAACACACAGGCACTAATAGTAAGCAATTCAAAAACACGGTCACTAAAAGATATACACTCCCTTAAAAGAACATTAGACAAGTCTTAAGTAAAGCCCCACTTATTTTCAGACAGCGGTGAGCGCTTAACGTAGATGGCACTCTAATAATTTGTTTTTAAAAAAGGGAGAGAAAAGCAGAGAATAAATTGAAACAGATCCCAACACTTTTACAAGAACATAACAAGAGAGGAAGGCAAAGTAAAACCGTGAATTCAGAGTCAGTAGGCCGGATCCGCTTTAAGAGGATCGAAACGAAATGTGTCCAAGGTCACACGGTTGCAGTGCACAAAAGTCTTGTAAAGGTTCAAAAAGAAGTTGGACCAAAGAAAGGGACCAGTTAGAGGGTCAAGGCGGCCAGCCCAGTCCAGAAGGTTAAGGGGTTATTATTACCCTGTAGCAATCTTTAGAAAGGGAGGCCTGGAGGACACGATACCTTGAGGTGGTGAGAACACTCCAGCGGGGGCAGTTATTCCTGGCAGCGGATGAAAGCCGGTGCTTTGTCCGGGGGAAGAGAGGATCTTGTTGTGGAGGAAGACAGGAGTCCGTTGCACTGCCAGGGAAGAAACCAGCCGCAGAGTTTCTCAGGTACAAGGAGCGGTCCGTTCATTTGCGGTTCAGTGGTGAGTGGCTATCCGGCTGCCGGGGAGCTTGGCACGGGCAGTTCGACCACAAACCGGTCTGGGGTGCGAAGAAAGAAGGTAAAACTGGTTGTGCCCACTAGTCAGGGGAAGAAGCCTCTCCAGCCGGGAGATCTACTCTGTCGTCGGGAAGTGGTGAGTCGATTCCGCAGTGCTCCACCGGTGGTTTTGTCGTGGTAGGTCGGCTCAGCTTCTCCCTCATCGGATTCTCAGGTCTTGTGGCGACTTCTGAAGTTCCAGTCCCCAAAGCCCTGCTTTTATGCAGCATACCCCCATTCACTCAGCCTAGCTGTCAATCAAACATGCTAAGTGGTGAGCCGGCCGGCTCACCACTTGGGCCAATCACACAAGAGTGCGACTTGAGTTACCAAGGTAACTCAGTCCAGGGTGCCTAAACCCCCTCCCACACCCCCTGTGGTACACAGACAGAGTGGCAACACTTTTGGAGGCTTCTGTGGAGAAGCCCGCCAAAAAGTGGAACAAAGGGCTCGACTTGGGTTGGAGTCACAGAAGAGAACACAAACGTCATTTTAGAATCGAGTCCTGGCAAAAAATACCAACCAACGACTTAATATTAATTAAATAAACCGGCGGTATGTTCGAGGCTATGAGAATTAAATAATTAAAGTTGGTAGCCTCGAACAATGGGAAAATCCCATAGGAAAATATTCGCGGTCGAATATAAAAAGTAGTTTCCACTGCCACCAGCCAAAACCTGATCAGGGGGGACGGAGATGTGCCCCCTCGACTAACAGACCCCGGGGGCAATCGAATTGCCCCGACCAGTACGTCCACATTATGATGGTTTGTACTGGTTTCTGTTAATAATTTGGGACTAGTAAAGCCAATGGTGACTTTACATGCCCTGGGAGACAGTAGTCAGTCCCAGGGTATGGAGTCTATGATGGGGTGTCACTATGACACCCCTGTGTTACTGCACGGAGGGTGCTGTGTAACACACATAAAAAAACACATGAGATCCTATGGAGTGAAGGACCCCATAGCCCATAGAACATATTAACAGTCAAAGGAACACCATAAATCATGTCCAAGAGTGGGAGAAAAAGAGTCTCACTCTTGGCAGGAGAAAAAACAAACTCCAGAAATCCAGCAAAGCTGCTGGGGGACTCACTAGGTTAGGAAATTCAGCCTAAAGAGAGAATTCTCCCTAACAGAGTAGAAGCCCTCCCCTTGTTCCCCAAGGGGAACGGGTTCCACAGCTCTGAGGTCCAGCAGTTTCTGAACCTCAACTTTTAGGGAGGACGACCTTGACTGCTGGAAGGGGGGATTGAAGGGTGGGGTGGGGGGTAAGGGTAAGCAGAAGCCCGCCTGAGCGACTGACAAGACCCACCTGTCCTCGGAGATGGTCTGCCATGCCTCCCAATTAGACGCAATGCGTCCTCCCACCGGGGTCTCTTGCAAGCGCAGAGAATCCTCATTTGGCAGGCTTTTCAGTGGTGTTACCACCTGACCTGAGGAGGAGGCTGATGAGCTGCTGAAAAACCGAGCCCATTGCTGCCTCTGGCGGGAATTACCCGAAGGGGTATCCACTCTGCAGGATTTCTGCAGAAACCCCCTGAAACCAGAGGAGGGCCGGCTTTGCGACAACGGTCTCTGGGTCCTAAAAGGAGTTTTAACCAGGACGGACAAAGACTTAACTGTCTGAGTGCTGTCCTTCGTTTTGGTCAGCTCCACATCCGTTGTTGAATGGAAAACCTCCTTACCGTCAAACGGCAGGTCCAACACTTTGTCCTGCACCTCCTTTGAGAACTTGGTGGCATGCAACCACACCTGTCTAGAGGCATCAACTCCCAGCATAAGGCGCCGAGTCGAAGTGTCGACATGATGCGCCGCGGCCTCAAGCAGATCCTGGGCCAAGACCCTGGCATCGGACAATCCCGCCTTAAAGTCTTCCAGCTTCTCGACCAGAATGAACTCCTCGAACTCTGACAGAACTTTCCACATCTTCATATTAGCCCCCGCTAACACCAGCTCTGCATTGGCCTGCCGGAGCTGCAAGGCCGAGTTAGCGAAGATCTTTCTCCCAAGGGAGTCGAGGAGCTTGTCCTCTTTCCCCAGAACATGAGTAGCCGTCGTAGAAGAGGATGCTGCAGGCCTGGACTGTAAAGTGGCCGCAGCCACCACAGTGGAGGAGGGGGGCGGACAAGATGATGGGGCCACCTCTTCCGAAGAATGCAGCCTGTAATGCGCGTCAATTTTCTTATTGATGAAAAGTCCAGAGTGTGGCTTTTCCCAGACCATACAGACCTCAGCCAAAACGTCCTTCTGCAAGAATAGGCCGGTACACTCCGAAGGAGACAGGGTGAATGCCCCCGAAAGCACACCCTCCTGCGGAGCGGGTGCCTCGGGCACTGGAACATCCAATAGGCACATCATGTCCAGTACCCGGTCATGGAAAGCTCTAATAGAGCGGGGCTGGTCCTCGCTGTCCAGATCGCCCTGCACATCATCCAACAGGTCAGGATCCTGCTGAACCTTGTCAGGCACCGCTTTGTCCACGGGGGACAATGGAGGCAAGGGCGGAAGAGTCAGGGGAGGCACAGTAGGCAAAGGCGGCGCTGATGGAACCACCGGGCGAGCGCGTGGAGCCAGAGGCGCAGGCAGGCATATCTCCCTATAAAGACCCTTGAAATACTCTCTCAAGGGATCAGTACGTATGAGCGTCTGAAATTTGCCGAAAAAGGCGTCCTCCGGAGATGGTTTGGGAGCTGCCGGAGGAGGCCTCTCATGAGGAGGATAGTTCCAGGGACGCAGAAGGGAGGACTGCCAAACAGGCCCATTACCCCGAAGTGTCCACAAAAATCAAGGATGCCGAACCCACAGGCAATGAGATATTGTGCGGAAGGGGCATCCGAGCGTTCCAGTCGTAAACTGGACAAAACGGATGTGCACAAGGAATCTTATGTTCACCCCCAGAACCAACTCCTACACCTGAGGCAGATGGCGTAGTTGTAGGGGAAGCGCCCAAAATGGCCGCCGTGGTCATGGCGGAAACGGCTGCCATTTTGCCATCACCTGAGGGGAACTGCGGCACGTGTGGAAGTGACGCAGGGGTCCCCGCCGGTGGATCAGGGGTCTTAATTTTAGCCTTTACACAAGAAACCTCGGCCGAGCCGGTACTATGTGGCCTGGAATGTTTCTGCGACATACCAATAGCCGAACTAGCCTTCACGGGAAGGACCTCAGCACTGCCGGTAAAGGAGGAACTTTCACTCCTTGCACCCTCAACAGTTCTGGTGTCGCCATAAGAGCGGGAACGGTGAGAAACAGCTTTCACCGGTAAGGCCTTGTCAGGCCTCTCAGAAATGTTGGTTTCCTTAGCCTCTGTACAAGGCACCTCGGACCCAGGTCCGGTCACAGCCTTACTAGCGCGGGCCTCGAACATGCGTTCGGTACTTTTGAGGGAAGCCGATAAAGAGGATTCGGAGCGAGCTCCGGTACCCCATGATTCAGTAGAACTAGGTCTACAAGCAGCCCCCAAAGGAGGGGCCTCGGAGCGTACTCCGGTATCCACAGGCCCCTTACAGAGACCCTCGGAGAAAACTCTGGTACAATTATTAGGCCCAGAAGGCACCTTGAGGCAATCCCGGTGATGGAGAGGTCGACGCTCCTCCCGGCCCGGGAAGAGCCCGGACAGATATCTCCCGGCCGGGGTGCTCTGAAAAGTAAAGAACTTACCGGGCGTTTCTTCTTTTCGTCAATAAAATATTGAAAATGCAAAGGAGGAGTATGTCTAACACCTCCCACCGCTCCAATCGACGTTGAAGTGCCCGGACCAAAAGGGAATCGCAATAAAAACAAGAGTCCCAACGGTGGTCCGGACCCAAACACTCTAAACAAAGAGGATGGGGATCCGCCCTCGCAAAGCTTCGATGACACGATGAACAATCTGGAAAGTCTAGTTTGAATGACAGACAGACTAGTACACAATCGCTAGCGAGAGCCAGAGAGGAGGAAAAAAGGAAGAAAATGTTCCGCGGATGCAAGTACGTCCAGTCCCGAACGAGCATAGAAAAGGACTGATGAGCGATGCGTGGGGTGGAGCCGAGATGGGCGGGGCTACGTCCACGTACCGGGCCCCGTGTAGAAAGAGAGGAAGGACTAAAACATTTTTTGCAAAATTTTGGATGCTTTTACAAAGTGCTCCGGTCCCGTCCCACAGGACGGAGGAATGTCCCATAAGTATGTAGGAAAGGGGACGGGACGTAGGAGTATGCCAGACACCATAGAAGGAGCCAGAATGTCTGTAAATGGACCCTCTTCCAGGCCCTCCTTACCTTCACCTGGATTGGGATGCTAGAGGGATACAGTCAGCCTCAGCACCTCAACGGAATTTGGGGAAGCCGGGCCGTGCAAGCAAGGCTGGTATAATAGTAGCCAGCAGGTCACCAGAGTGGAGCGATGGGGAGGTGGAGTCAGTACCGGGAGGACCCCCATCACACAACACAGCAAGAGTACAGCTCCAGCAGACAGAGCGTGCGCTCCGGGACCCACTACTAAGTCACAAGGGACTTAATAAAAAGCCTCCATGGAAGACATGGTTACAAACCACTAGCCGCCAGCGAGATGGAATAATAAACTAGGCCTACAAGGCAGCACAGGGGCAGCAGTTCCCTGTGGATCACATCACCCATGTTGGAGCAAGACTATGTGAAAAAGGATGGAGCTTACCAGCCTTTTGAAGCCCCCTCAAGCCTTACCCCGACACCCACCATGGAGAAAGGCAAGTCATTGGGTAATCCTGGGAGTTTTTAGGTGTGGGTTACTTGGGTGAGGACAGGAGGTAGAGGATGACGACGTCCAAGAGACCAGAGGAGGAAAGTGTGACAGCTAGTGAAGAGAGGGGTCTGTGATGGGTTTGTGCGTGAAAGTAAGGAGTGCGTAGAGTAGTGGTTGAAGTGGTAGGCAGTGGTAGTAGAGTGTGGTAGTGAGACGAGGAGGGGATGTAGCAGTAGTATAAAGTGGTAATAATGGTAGAGGGGGAGTTGTAATAGTAAAAGTTGATGGTGGTAGAGAGGTGTAGTGATGGGAAGTAGTATTGGAGTAGGAGCAGAAACATGGTAGTAGTATGATATATGATATGATATGATATGGCATTTATAACGCGCCTATACACAAGTGTTTCAAGGTGAGACGAGGCAAGGGAGGGGAACAAAGGAAGGACGGACAACGATCCTACTAGGCCAGGTGTCATTCAGATTGCGCAAGTAGGTGGGATAGAGGCAGGGACAGTGCAGTATATGGCAAAGATGATAATAAGTAAGTAGCTGCCAGCATGTGGCAAGTGCATGGATAAGTGCAGACAACAGGTGTCACATGGGCTGGGAGGGGGACTGTAGGGATACAGAAACAGTCCCCAAGTGCAGGTGTTGCCAGGAGGGCAGTGCAGGTGAGAGACGCTGAGGTGGGAGGGACCTGGTCCAGAGAACAGAGGGTATCCAGGTAGCCAGTGCAGTTCCAGTTACAGCTAGGAGGAGTAGTAGGGTCAAGGAGGCAGCGTAGGAGGGAGGACAGCATAACAATAGAGGTAGTAAGAGATAGTGACAGTAGTGAGTGGAGGGATTGATTAGCAGGAGGCGGTAACATCAAAGGATGGAGGTAGGATTGCAGATTTTGAGATCAGAGGTATAGCAGTGGCGTGGGAAGAAGATATCTTGGGGCCCAGAGTAGAAGAAGGCTAAGAGAGATTGTGCATTTGAGTAGAGAGTGACACCGAGCGGAAGGAGACACTAAGCAGGCTAGATCCGGGAACGCCTTATAGGCCCCTAGAGAGCCAGGTAGCCATCGTGCTAGGAAGAGCACCATTAGACCTAGAGAGAAAACATAGATAGGGGTCACCTGAAGTAGCTACTAACACCCTTATGGACGTGTTCCACTCAATGGCAATGGGGACACAGAAGCACCTGCACTGTAGCTAACGGTGCCGGTGCTTCCGTGACAACCATGCAGTTAGGTGCCTGAAGACCTGGCAGGTCAGGCCTGCCGGGAATCCATGGCCCGTTCCGACATCGTTGTAGTATGGCAGTCCGTACTCGAAATGAGGCCCATGGTCTTTCTCTAAGCCTATGTTACTAATCCCTACTCTATACAAAGAAAGTTAAAAGTGATGCCGGTCAGGATGTCAAGGTGGCTAAAGAGAAATACAGTTATCCGTCCCAAATCCTACTGTAACATAAGCTTTTCACATTTTTCATCAAAAGAAAAACCTAAACTAACCAAGAAAGACTTTGGGCCAGTGCCCGAGTACAGGGAGGCTACAGGTGTTTGCCGCCTGCCCCACACTTGTGTCTCTTTATCATACACCCTTGCTTATGTGAACAGTTCTTGCACTGATGTAGTGATTTCCTGGATACAGCCAGCTTGTTCTGTCTGTCTCTCGAATCAGTCTCTTTCTCCCCATTCCAGAAAGCCTCTCCTGACTTCAACGCCTACATTCTGAGGACTTTTTCCCCTCTCTAGGGCTTCCTGATTATTTCCACGCCCCTCCCATTTCGGGCTTCTCTATCTCTTTCTCCTCTTACCGTCCACTTCCCATTCCCCTGGAGCCACTGTGTCCAGAGGACCTCTCAGGGAGTGCTGTGCAGCCTGCCAGAGCCTCTTCTTGCGGCAGAGCTGCTTACTTGAGTCATCCACTCGACTCAGTGTCAGCTGGAGTCTTCGTTCTGTTTCTGCTTGCTCTGTGCTAGGATTTGTGGGGGGCTCAACCTCTGTCCTCCAAGGTAGTCTGTTGCCTGTTCTATCAGCCACGCTGCATGGCACCGGGTGTTCGTCTGTCTGGTCTCGTTATCACAATCTCTTAGTGCGGACTGTCAGGTGCAATGCAGAGTCTGGCGTTCTCACTCTCTTAAGCCTCACATCCCCTAATGTGCACTGTGGCACTATTGTACTCCGCAGAATGTGCGGATACTTCTTCCTGATTGCCTCTTGTTCTGACATGGCTCCATGAGGCTGTTCTTTCCGCTGTTCTGTTTTGCATGAGGGGCACTGAATAAAGTTGGGTTCAGAAGCCAGAGCAGACATTAAAGGGGTCCTAGGGATTATCATACCCCTTTACTCTTAAATACCTCAAAAACCTATTATCTGTGGAGGAAGTCCCTCTCTGGGGGTTTTCTGTCCCCCCAGGGGAAGTTACCTCCAGTGGGGTCCTGCTTACCCTGTTCCCTAAGGGGTGTGGCTCCCCCTTTGGGAGAGGTGACAAACATCTTGGATATGTCATACAATAGATACATTTGATCAAATGAATGGTTGGTCAATGGACAGTTTTACAGAGATCAGAAACATTCATCCATCTTCCTCTTCAAATGTTCCATGTAATAGCTACAGTTCATAAGGGGAAGGACACAATTACACACATCATTTTATTTTTTGCTACCTTAAAGTATCAACTAGTAAACGAGGGCACCCTTATAACTTTAGACATTCTGGATGACTTCTCGCGAGACAGTCATTCCAGCAATAGACCACATTTTGGAGTTGTACCACTATGTAATAGTTCCAAAAATCAGATACGCCTGGATAACAGAACAGAAGCAAGTTAAGCCTTTCCTAAGGTGTAGTAGACTGCATCTGAACTTCTATGGCGAGGTATGTTGGAAATGAACTGGGGGTACAATTAACTGTTTGGGAGTAGGGGGTGATTAACCTTTGAAGAGAGTATGTTATTTAAGTTGCAGGGACTTGCGAGTTCATTTCTTCTCCCTAAATCTGGGATTGTTTGGCTGGTGTGTGAGGGGAACTGAAAATTACCATGTGTGAGGGGCCCATCTAAATGTGTGAAACATTTGGCAGATCAAAGCAACTGAGTGACAAGCGTACAAGAATGTCTTTGAACAGGTGATGGAAAATGGAATCCCCAGAGTCTTGTGTCTATTATATGAAATGAGGATCACTGAAAAACTGTTTTGCAGTGAACAGGGGTTTTATTGTTACAATATGGGTTGGACAAATGCCTATTAGTGTAAGGCTATAAAAATAATAAGGAATATGTCTGTAAAACAGTGTCAAATCATATAAATCGACTCCTCCTGATGCTCCCAGTACATCAAGGTGAATTTGTTCAACAAACGTTTTAACTGCAACCTTATACGTCTCTGTCCCTCCAGAGACGCCCTAAACTATTAACCAAAGTTCAAATGTAATGGCCAAAATAAAAGTTGAAACATAGTCTTAACAAGTCCTTTTGCTTCCTGACCAACTATACTTACAACGCAAATGTTATACAAGTTTGGCCAAGAAAAGTGTTCATAACCTTAAGCTTTGAAAATTCAGCCCTATTCTATAAACAAATAAAACACAAGATTCTCTGTTGGACAGCCCTTTACAGAAGTGCTCATAGTTCTGATCTCATCACTGTCTCTTGTTAATTCCTCCTTTCATGCCTCTCCATGGCATCTGGTTAACCTTTTCTCTCAACACGTGAGCCTCAGAACTCTCCATGTCTCTTCTGAAATTATTTTAGGCATATGGTTCTAGAACTCTCATAAGCTTATTCGTGGCCTCTCGTTCTCCGCACAAATATTAGAGATCTATCCACGACCTCAAGATTTCAACACAACTCTCTTAGGTATCTCGATGATCTCTAGTCCACACCCTTATTCATGGTCCTTTTCAGCCAGACTATATGCAGTCCCTCCTGCCAGGGGGTCTTCTCCTTTAGACTTCTCCAGGAAGCTCCCAGTACGCAAGCCTTCCATCTACTTTCAGTCCTTGGAGGTATAACATGGCTCTGGGTTCCACCTTTTGTGCATCACTAATCCTGGTGTGTGGTGTCTGTCATAGATCTGCCAAAGCATCTACTGCACAGCTGACATATTCAGGGAGCACTCTCCCAATCAGTGAGTAGCCTGTCTGCTCCCTCCCAGCTTTCACCCTTTTTGGTTTTACCCATCCCTTTTATACATCTGGGCCCATGGGTTTCTCTGTAAGCTGGTACATGACCTGCCCCGAAGCGGGCCTCTTTTTTCACCTTCTGATTGGTTTGGTCTCTCGTGAGGTTTTAAATGAAGGGCTGCCTCATTTCTGCTACTCTTCTGGTACTGGGGAAGAGTTCATTTGTTACTGCGTATGGTTTAATGGTGGCCGGCTCCCAGGCTTTAAGTATGTGCCAGGCCATCAGCACCATCTTGAAACCATTTGTGAGCTGGTCAGAGCAGTGTACCATGGCTGTGTGCATCCTCACAGTAAGCATGGCTTGTGTTTCCACCAGACCGCGCAGTTCGCAAATGGTCAGAAATGTGTCTTTGCTTCTGACCTGAACATAAGCTGCTTTCCCTGTATGTTAGCAATTTAATTCCCTTCTGTGCTGCAGTCATCTGAATCTTTACAGTTCACTTCTTCTCCGCGGCTTGCGTTTGGTGAAAGCTTGTGGTTCACTTCTACTCAGCAACTTATGTTTGTTGAAAGTTTGCAGTTTATTGTAATCTGCAGCTGGTGTTTACTGAACAGGTGTAGTCTAATTCTTCTCTGCGGTTTGACTCTAGTAATCGCAGGGTTGACTGGGACGTGTATTTCTCTCATCATTTAAGGTGATGGCATCCCAGAAAGGAGATATTATACAGCATATCCGAAGGAAGGAAGAGCCCAGGGATTCCTGCTCCATCCACCCTATGGGAAGCATATTGTTTAGGGGAGAGACCATCGCAGTACCCTGTGGCTCAACCGTTGATAATAAAGGAAGGGAAGTTCTCCCAACTCACCACAGATACCAGATTTGAAGCATGGGAAAAATAAGAAATGTATTTGAAAGTACTAGCTCTTCTCCAGTCTTTGTTGCATGCGTATAAAGGGTGAGGTTTAAGTTTCATGTGGGAATCTAAAAACATATGTTCAGAAACTATATGTTAAGATGTTTTCTCATAATTAGCTTTTCCAACTGTACTGGAAACCAAGTTTGTTCCAATTCCATTAAGGGACAAGGCATAAGATGTTGTGGCCAGGGGAGTGTTTAAGACTGTATTTTGTAACGCAGTACATTTTTGCATTAACAGAACTTAAAATATAAACCAATTAATGTGTTACTCTACTACCGTAGTACGGTCAAAAACTAAGAGCTCTGAACCGACTATGGTGGTGATTCGGCACAGTATGAAAGCATATTAACATAACATTTACACAGTTTTTTTAAATGTTGCATTCAATTCTTCAGACTGCAGACTCGTTTGCATGCAACAAAAAATCCTCATCCATGTCTATTGCACTGAACATTTTTGCAAATGCTATAGTAATAGTTATTACATTGATGTCACAGGCTTTTATTTATTACCAGTATGGTGTACCAATGAACGATTTTCTCTTTGCAATTGTAGCTGTTATTTTTGCTGCTACACCGAAGTCCGCTGCAAAACAAAATAACAATTAGTCCATCAATTATTTCCACCAACATTTTTTACTAATTCAGTGTGCTCTCTCCACCAACCCCGTAACCTCACCCTTTGTGTTCGGAAGTGACTGTATGCATGCAGCACATTACCCAACTCACAATAAATAGGAAAAAGGTTCAAGCATAAACTTCAAATGGTTTACTAATGTAGCATTATGAATCCAGGTGTATGCCAATTTATTTAAAAGTTACTAATTGAAGCATCCGGCGGCCAGGAAGATATTAGTGATACAATACATATCACATATTTGTATTTTGCTAAATGCAAATTGTACAGAGAAGATACTTTGAATTAATGCTGTACCGGTAGGATATCCCTTTTTTCCCAACTTGCCCAATGTGACATGGTAGATACTCCCCAGAGGGGGGGCAGTGGCAGTTGAGAGGGCCCTAATTCTTGCCCCATTGCAAGTGCCTGTTTAAATATGTGCAGTACCAACTTGCATCCCCCCATGCCTCCTGAAAAAGATGCTGACCAAGTTTTCCTTTTCTTTTCTAGGACCCACACGGAGAGTCCACCTGAGAGCATTCAACCCATCAGTGTCCCATGCTATTTGCCTGCTATCATATCAGACCCGAACCATTAGGAAGAGAGCGAGCCAGCTGATGAAGAAACTGAGAGCCTAAACGGCAGCCTGACACATCATGCACCGCTCCCCAGGAACAAAGCACCCTACAGCAAGCAGGGGCGCCAAGTGTACATCCATCAAGAACATTAACTGGAGTGGCTTTGTTAGTAACTTTCAGTCTTTCTAACACCTCCCTGGCAGAGAAGACAGGACCTGATTGGTCGGGGACAGTGATCCAGAAGACATGAGGGGCAACAGAAAACTGGAAGTTGTGGGTTGTTCAGGTGAGCTCAGAGTTGGAGAAGGTGGCACACCAAGAGACCAGCAGGCGGGAAGATGGTGGACTGAAATGTGGAAGCGAATTGAACAAAATGTGAATTAATGCTTGGTGAGATCAAGTGGTACTGTTTGGTGAGTGTGCGGGCAAAGTATGTTAGCCAGAGTGTTAGAGGAGTGTAGAGAGTGAATGAAAAGTGCTCATGAGAGTGAAAGCAGAGTGACAGAGTAGAAGGAGGAATAGTAGTGTGGACCTACAGGTTCTATCAGAGGGTCTGGGAATGGTACTGGGTCTTCCCCTCATCCAAGATTTTCTTAGGATCTGTTGAATGGCTATGATGTGAAAAATGACATTATAGATTTTTTAACTGCATTTGAGTATGCTTGTGAAGTACAAGACGTGAATGTGTCTGCCAAGATTGCTTATCTTCTAAGTAGACCTTCCCGCAATGACTGCAGTGCTATTATCGAGGTGTTGAAACCTGAGAGAAAAAGTTTGAAAAATCAAAGCAGGCTCTGCTCTTAAGTTTGAGAAGACTCCTACGCAATACCTGAAGAGGTTTAGACACCACAAGAAAAAAGAAAAGGTTACTACGGTTACCTACGTAAAATATTCTTTTAAAAACTTTACGCGGTGGGTTGAAGGCTATAAGCTAACAACATTTGAAGGCATAATGAACCTAATCATGCTGGAATATATTTCAACATCTTGTTCCCCTGAACTCAAACAGTATTTGCCAGATTCTAAGGAGTTAAATCCAAAGAATCTGGCCATTGATGCTGATCTGTGCGTGTCCCTTAAAGTGCTTCTGGTAAGCATGAGGAGGGGAGAAAGCAGTAAAAGAAAGTGTGGGGGTATTGAAAAACCAGGTTCCCCCGTAAGGTCCACAAAAAGATTGCTAAGCGCAATAAGTCTCATGGAGATCATGTTGAGTGTAGTGACACTTACCATCCCAAACAGGAATCTGGCCACAGTAAGCCTCACTACATACAAAGATCCTCAGGATTTTGTGTAAACGAGCAAGTGCCCATATGAAGGATGACTCCAGATTTAAGGGTAATGCCTTGGGGATTACCTTTGTAAATCTGGAATTGCCTTATGGAGGTATACTCACAGGAGCAGACTTCACTTCTGATTTCCTGCCCAGTGGTGCTGAAGCAGAGACTAGTCTAGTGTCTCTTTGGCCCTGGGAGCCACATGTTGCTGAAGCCTGTACTTCCATCCCTGACACTACCAAGTCTTATTCTAAGAATAGTATACCATACATGCCAACATTCCGACACACCTGGGATGGAGATTATCGGGAGACAATTTCCACATAGGAACGCACTGGGGAAAACATTATTTTAGGCGAAAGAAAGTGAAAAATCTCAATATTTTCACAGAAAAATCGCGAGTCTCCCGCCTTAATCGGGAGCGTTGTTATGTATGGTATACTGGTATATGGTACAGATATGAGTGCTTTCAAGGACTCTGGGGCCAGTACTCCTGTGGTGGAGTCCACTTTGGTAAACTCAGAGGAGCTGGCCAGAGTTCCTCTGAGGACTACCGAGTTAGCAGATGCCCCCACCCAACAAAGAATCCCATTAATGCCCGTCATTCTAGCAGCAAATAGAGGAGTGGTAAATATGTGTTTAAGTGTCCAGAGGCAAGTGCCAGGTAGAGTTTGGCCAGGGAATGATCTCAAAAGACCTAGGTCAAGTGGGTGACACAGCAAAAAGACCATGTACTCACCAAGAAGAGAGCTCACATCCAAGCCCGTGTCTCTGCAGCATCGAACAACTCGACTGAACTCTTTAAAATCTGCAAGGAACTGGCCAATCCTGCCGCAGTCTCCACCTCTCCTGTCCCTTCCCAGGCCCTCTGCAAGGCACTGGCTTCTCATTTCATCTCTAAAACTCAGGACATCCTGTTCTCCCTCTCCTCTCCACTTCCTCCCTCTACTCCCTGCTCTTCCTGTGGTCCTACTTCGGCCACCTCTTCTCCCTCCTTCTCTGCCTTTCCCCTGTTCTCCCCAGACAAGGTTTCTAGACAAGTCTGATCTATGAAAGTCTCGTCAAAACAGGTTCCTCCCTGCTCCTCCAAAGCCATCAAGGACCACATTGACTCTCTGGTGCCTGCCCTGGCCAAATTCGGCCACTTCTTCGCGACTGGTGTCTTCCCTTCCCACCCTGAAGCACTCCCTTGTGCACCCTCTTCTGAAGAAACCCTCTGCCGACCGATCCTGCCCGGCCAACTGTCACCCAATCTCCATCACTCCTTTCCTGGGCAAACTCCTGGAAAAGCTGGCCAGCTCCCAGCTCAATCTTCACACTGAATCTGTTGGTTGTCTCCATGATCATCAGTCTGGCTTCAGAGCTGCCTGAAGCACGGAAACTGCTCTCCTGAACATCCATGAAGACCTGCTCTCCAACCTTGATACCAACACCTGCGTGTCCTCATCTTACTTGATCTCTCTTCTGCCTTTGACACGGTCAACCATGCCATCCTGCTCAACTGTCTCCGTGATAACCTAGGGATCACTGGTCAGGCCCTGCCATGGCTGACTTCTTCTCTCTCTGATCGACCCTCCCAGGTTCAACTTGGGTCATCCTCTCCTCTATCTCTACCTGTGGTGTTCCTCAGGGGTCTAACCTCTCTCCCTAGCTGTTCAACCAATACCTGGCACTTCTTGCCCACCGCATTGCCGTGCTCTGCCCCAACTTCCAGTGTTATGTGGATGACACTCAGCTCATTTTCAGACTACCCTCAGCCACCTCTTCTCCGTCTCTCATCTCTGTCTGACTGTCTGCCATCCGGGAGTGGTGTGCCACCAATTATCTCTGCCTTAATGTCAGTAGGACCGAGATTCTCCTCATCGGCACACCCGCACCATCCTTTCTTGTCACTCTCTGGCCGGCATCTCTTGGCCCTCTTCCTGCTCCCACCTCTGAGGCTAAAAACCTCAGGGTCTTCTTCGACTCCACACTCCTTCTCTTCTCACATCTCTGACATCTCTAAGAAGTCAAACTACCAGCTGCACCTCCTCAGAGGTATTCTTCCATTCCTCTCCTTCACCCAGAAGCTCACTGTCTCCAGAGCTCAGGTTCTCTCTAGGATGGACTATTGCAACAGCCTCTTTCTAAATCTGCCTGCTTCTACTGTCCGCCCTCTGCAACTCATCCAGAACAGGACAGCAAGACTTGTCCTTGGCCTCAAGTCCAGGGATCATATCTCTCTAGGACTGAAATCTCTGCACTGGCTCCCAGTGGCTAGGAGGATTAAGTTCAAAACCCTCTGCATTGTCCACAAGGCCTTCTGGGGCCTGGGGCCTCAATACCTTCAACTCTCTCTTCCTAAATATTTTCCTTCTCCAGCTCTTCACTCATCCGCCTCCAACTCCCTCATGGTCAGTTGCTTCTCCAAGCAACAAGTTGGTGGTAGATCTCTTTCTTCTGCTGGGGCGGCCCTCTGAAACAGCCTTCCTGCCTCCCTGAAACTTGAGGAGAATCATCTCCGGTTCTGGAAGCACCTTAAAACCTTTCTCTTTGCTTCTGCTTTTTCTCCTACTCTATCCTGCTGACTTCCAGGCTGAAACAAACTGTACTGGTTACCTGGCCACCCTCAGATCTCGGGACCAGGTCCCCTCCTCCATCAGTCGCACACCTGCACTGCCTTCCTGGCAACCCCCGCACTCGGGGACTGTTTCTGTATCCCTACAGTCCCACTACCAGCACTTGACACCTGATGTCTGCACTTACCCTTGCACTTGCCACCTGCTGGCCGTACTTTTACTTATTGTTTATTTATTCCATCATCCCGCACTTTCCCCCTTTCCATGCACTTGCGCGATCTGAATGGCACCTGGCCTAGTAGGATCGTTGTCTGTCTTCTCTCTGTTACCGATCCCTTGCCTTGTCGCGCCTTGAACCACTTGTGTATAGGCACGTTATAAATGCCATATCATGTACAAGGTCTCAAACAACCTACCTTCGCCAAGCCTAAGGGGAAGTTTAAACCCAAGGGGAAACCCGAGGCGAAGCAGTCAAAAGTTCCTAAAAGGGGGAAGAAGAGCTCCTCTCCTAAAATACCTTCAACTGAGGACGAGTATGCAACCAAACACCTGCATTTGAAGAGGAAGAGGTGTTGCCTTAGGTATTCAGTCCCCATGATCACAGAGAACTGTAAAGGTTACTTGCAGAAGGGGGACCCTCAAGCAAAGAATTCATTCAGAGCAACAGAGAGTGTCCATCTGGCAGGACTAAGGCGACAGATGTTCCCAGGTGGAATGTGGGCCCCTGGGAAACATAGGATCTACTGGGAAGGTGGGTTACTAAATAGTGAACCCATAAGGTCCACAGGAGGAGATCATAAGGGGTTGGTGGTCCCGCAGTATGCAAGACCCTTCCTCCTGCACTTAGCGCATAAGGTCCCCATTTCAGGTCATCTTGGGACCAAGAGGACTAGGGAGAGTTTATCAGTGGAAGGGGGGAGAGTTGGTTATAGTGCCCAATACTCTGCTTACGCTATGGGCATTCTAGTCTGGGTGTCTGGGTCTGTACCTTTCAAGTTAATTAATGCTGAAACTGATGATCAGGGTAGGTTAGTAATAGTTTACGGCTATATAGAACACAGAGAGATCTGTATTGTGAATACATATGCACCAAACCAAACTGCATCTACCTTTTTCTGCTACCTATATGATAAGTTGGCACACCTTAGGGGATTCCTTTGGGTGTGGGGGGGGGGATTTCAATTGTACCCTGAACCAAGAATTAGATAGGGTGGATCAAAAATGTAAACGGCCCTCTCCAGCGGCCAGCCATGCATAATATCCAACAAGATCTCACTTTGGTTGATATCTGGAGAGTTATTAATGGGAACAGTAGGTGTTACTCATACTGCTCTGCACCACCATAGATTTCACATGGAGTTCAGACTAGAAATGACTACCGATTTACGGGAGGGGAACTTGTGGCTGAGTTCTCAGAGGCTGCCTATACTGGAAGAGCCATTTCGGACCATTCCCCGTTGATTGTGACCTGGGTATTGAAGAGTGCGACTGCCCTGATCCCGACGTGGTGTATGCCTATGAATGCCTTATCTGATGACTACCAGAGTCATCTGGAGGAAGTAGTTGAGAAATTCCTTGGCATAATTGTTGGAAGTGTGGATAAGTGAAGTGCTGTTTGGGAAGCCCTTTAGGTTGTGGTGGTCAGAGACCATTGCCAAAGCCATGGGTCACAGAAAATCCTTGCTCTTGGAATTAGGCAGGATAGAAATAAAATACAGGGGGTTTGGAAGATGAACTGCTGTGAAGGCCCTAGTGAGGCTGCCCTACTATTGCTACAAAAATTGTGCACAGAGATGCGGGAACGCCTTAGAAAATTTGACTATAATGGGCACATATCCAGAATGCATTAAAAAGGCAACAAGTATGGGCGATTACTAGCGTGGCTGTGCAAGAATGAAAGACCTGACACGTGATCAGAGAAATTACAGACGAGTGTGGGGAAACTTGGCAGGACCAAGTGGAAATTAATGTTATTTTTCATAGATATTACCAGTCGATATAGAATGCGCATGAAGAGGTTGACATGGAGGAGGTTAACTATACGCTATCACATATAACCCTGATTAAAGTAACTGTGGAGCAAGCAGCGGTTCTGGATGCTCCCATAACTGAGTAAGAGCAGTAGGGTGTTATAATATCACTAAAGACTGGCAGGACACCTTTGGAGGAGGGGCTTCTGTGATTTCTTTATAAATCATATAGTGATATGCTGGTGCCCACACTACTCGGGGTGTTTGAGGAGGTTTAGGAAGCTGCCAGCTAGCTGCTAGCATGCGTGAATCTGCGAAAGCCCCGGTACTTAATCCGGGAAGCCACACCACCTATGCGCATCATATAGACCATTATCCATGCTGAATCAGGATGTTAAGATACTCTACTGCGCTGCTGGCTAGATGATTGAAATGAGTGATACTGTAACGCTCACCTGGTATCCACGGGGACGCCCCTCAGCCCTGGCTGGACCACTCACACTCTCGAATCTTCTCCCTTGGTAATGCTTCAGAGAGTTGGGCCTGCAATACAGGAGTACTGGGTTCAAACTTAATAGTTCCTTGCTGATCGACCCCTGCCTCCCCTGAGAACCCAACCTTCCCTTAGTCCTTGCCTCACCTTCATTTTTGTACGATGCGCTCTCCGTCCTGCTTCTCAATGCAGGGGCGCGTAGATGGATCGAGCGTGTTGCAACCTAGTTGATTCACTGGTGCGAGCCCTGTTCGAGTCCAGTCCTGCTGTGACTCAAACTTGTTAAGGTAGGTTGCTTCTCACAGTTCTGATATATCAGTCTCTTCTTTCTTTCTTTCTTTCTCCTTGTTCTTTTGCTAATGTCTGTTTCTTTCCTTTAGGTGCTGAAAGTGATTTTGGCATTGCCTACCGATTGGAGTGGAGAACCAGTTGGTGAGTGAATGTGCAGTGCGCAGCGTTATTCCGTCAGTAATATGCGATGCGCGGCGTTATTTTGCCTTTTCTTGTGCTAACCTGTGTCCCTTGTCTTGCTTGCAGGTCACTGTTCACTGTGAAGCCTCCAGAATGGTTGCCGACCAGGAGACGATCGAATCAGGTAAGATTCTTGTGGTTCCTTAATAAGAATGATTAGGTGCTCACTCATGCTGCTTTTTCTCTCTCTTTTCCAGGTCTCAGTGTTCCGGAGGAGGATGCGGCGCCTGATGCTGGTGTTCTCTGGACCGGGTAAGCGATGGACCGGAGACAGGATGCTACTCACAGGTAAGTGCTGCAGTAATGATTTTCTTGTTCTTTCAAGGAGCGCGGTTCCAGGATACAGCAGGTAAGGAACTCAGGAGACTGAGCTGGGCACGGAGAGCGTCACGCTGCTAACCGCAGAGTAACGCGAAACGTGTTCTTCTGTTTGGGCGTTGCTTATATAGCCTCAGGTATCCCAAGGACCGAGCACACCCAAAACACCATACCGCATAGCTCAGTTCTTGGAACTGAGCAATGTGGGAGCCTCCATGTTGGGCCAAGCCCATTACAAAGTCAAGGCTCCCATGTTACCTTCACATTTAGTAGGGGAGAGTCTTTTGTGAGATGGCAAGGCCTTTGGGGCCATAATAGGAGACCTTAACCAGGGTCCAATGGGTATGCTGACTTGCCTATGAGGGTTGGGGGTAGGGATCGTGACAGATAGGTTCCCTGATTCACCATGACCAGACAGAGTTTGTTCCTGGTAGGAACACTTATTTAAATGTACGCAGATTTCAACATATCATCGACTGGACTCATGCGCACGAAGCCCAATATGTGGTCGTCTCCCTAGACACTGTTTAGGTTTTCGACTCTGTATATTGGAGATGGATGTTTGCTTTGCTGGATAGCTTTGGTATTGGGGATGGGTTCTTCAGATGGGTAAAATGTATTTATTCTGAGCCTGTTGCTCGAGTGCGTACAGGCAGACATATATAACTCCCAGGGAAAATGAGCAGGGGCACAAGACGGGGATGCCTGCTGTCACCAATGTAGTTGATCCTAGCATTGGATCGGCTGGCGGTGTACACGCGGTCGGAATCTGAAGAGGCTGGAATACTGGTGGACGGGTCGCATCATCTGGTTTCTTTGTATGCCAATGATTACCTTCTCTATATTCATGAACCTGCATATAACCTTGCCCTGGAGTCTGGGGTATTGGACAACTTTGCGAAACCTTCTGGCATCTGCTTTAGTAAGGAGAAATCCTGTATTTTCCTATTGGTTAGAATGTGCCAGTGTAATACAGATGATCTCCCACCACTGGGTATCAAGTGGGAAATAAAGACATTTCAATATCTAGGTATTAACATTTGGCATCAGCCCGAAAATATGCACGCGTGCAACACTGCTAGGGTAATGGAGGGAATCTACAAGTCACTACAATTTTGTACCCGGCTCCCGCTCCTAGTGATGGGGAGAGTAGCAACGACCAAAATGGTGGTATTGCCCCGGATATTATTATTCTTTACCAACGTCATGCTCCTGATACCGAGCACATTTTTCAGATCCTTGGATTCTTTCATCAAAGGGTTTCTCTGGGGTGAGAGGAGATATGAAGATGAGGGGGTGGTTAACTGCAATGGTTTGAGCTCTATTTGGTGGCTCAGTATCTGGCGGGACTGCTGGCCGATCATCCGACACTAGACACTTAGTTGATGCAAGGCGTTATAGCACCGATTGTTCTCAAGTTAGGGAGGAAGGTGTGGGGGAGAATACAAAAGTCCCTCGGCCTAAGTTATGCATACTTTCCACACTTACCCTTGTCGACAAGTAAAAGTCTGGAGAGACACAATGTCCTCCTGTTCAGAAGATGGCAGGGACTTGGCCTCGCTAAATGGGGAGATACTTTTAAAGATGGGGTATTGAGGGATTTCTCAGAATTGGTCGATGAACATGGGTTGCATAAATGACAGTTCCTGAGATACATGAGGCTTACCAAATTTTCAAGGGAGAAGTGGCCTGTGTGGCCTGAGGAACCAGAGTGTAATGAAATATTGTCCACACTGTATGATTTAGAAAACGAATGGAAACCTGCGTTGTGCTTATATCGATGCTTGATAGCTGGGGCGAGTGCTAGAGTGCTGAGGATTAAATGTCCATGGGAAGTGGACTTGAGTTGTGCACTAGATGATAAGCAATGGGGTTCCACATTGATGTGCACCAGATGGATCCCTAGAAATGTACACTTTTGTCTATTACAACTGAACGAATTCTACAGAACATACATGACTCCACACTGACATGTGAAATTTAACGGGATGGCTTCTCCTTATTGCCCATGTTGTTATTCTGAACCTGCAGGTTTTATACATATATTTTGGCAGTGCCGAAGATATGCACCTACTGGCTTAGAGTCAAACAGATCTTGGAAGAAGCTGGCGTACATAGCTATGAATGAACCCCTACAGTATGCCTACTTGGTATATACCCCCGCCCGGACAAGGCTAGAAATATAGTTAAACTCAAGGACCTGGCATGCATATTGGCTAAGAGAAGTATTGCCATATCGTGGAAATCGCATACAGGCCCAATCTATAAGATATGGTGGGATGACATGTTGAAGGGGTCCACTGCCAAAACAGCAGAGTGGTATGGGGCTTTGAGGAACAGTATTAGAGAACCCTGGACACATATGGATGCATTTAAGGCTCTTTCGTGGGCGATAATATGCCATTCAGATGATAGACCCGCTTGAGGAGAGGGCACTGATTATACATCTGTCTGGCATTTTGCATGACATTATGGCAGGTTTGACTTTTGCATAATATGTGGTGTTTACTGTGCTGGACTATGTTAGGCTTATGGCCTCTGGCCCCACACCCCCAATTACTCTGTTTACCACATGGATATTCAACAAGATCGACCCCTATCGCCCATTGTGAATGACTTGCTGTACTCAAAGCCCTGTGGTTTTATTGTTATATGCGTGGCCAGTGGCAATCCATTATTGGGTAGCCTCTATCTGTTTGAATGGTGCAGATCCTTACTATTGGAGGACCTGGGAGAGTTTCCAGTCCAAATCTTGGATACAAGAAGAACGCCTGCAGTCATTCGTCAGTTCATTGTCAGAGCCAAGACCCCTATGAAGAAGTGCAGCCCCTATCGACCAGAGGACTACCTTTGGAGGTAACCAGCATAAACTCCAGTGTAGTCCCAGTGTAGCCCTGCTCCTCTGCCCGATCTCAAGAAGAACCTAGTCAGTGCTTCGACCCATGGACCGGTGGTGCTACCTTGCCGCAGCTGGCGCTGTTCAAAATGCATCCTTGGAACTTGGTGGATCCTCAACTTGTACTACAATTCACCTACTCCTGCGTTTTCAGCCTTCTAGTCTCAACTGAAGCTTTAATGGGCTTTCAACTTTGTTCATCATTCGGAGACTGAATCGGTTAAAATAAGTCAAACCATGTGACCATTTTGTGAAAAATAAGGGTTATATATGAAGTGAATTATTTATTTATCATGCATTCCTAACTTAATTTAATGGGATCTGCAATGCCATACAAATGTACATTTAGTTGGTTGATGAATAAAAAAGTGATATATTTGTACGTGAATATTTCCAGACATAAACAACTCCTTATGTATATGAGTATTCTTCCCAACTTCCAGGTTGAGTAGGGGATCCTTCCCTTTTGCATTATCATTCGAAGATCGCCTGTCGCCTTCTGATCGTTGTTACTCCTTTTGCAATTAATCTTCTTTGCTTGCTGGAGGTGTCATGAGGCCGTCTGCTCTGCAGAAGTCTTCTTCATTTCATCCCAAGGGTGTTCTGCAGGAAGGCGCCCAGAACTGAGTTTCAATCACAGCGACCAACTGACACAACATCCTGCAGCCAAAATCAGCCTCTGTACCCGCAACCCCTGGGCATCCCTTCACCAGACCAAGAACAGAAGAATGTGCCCCACAATGGAATCAGGGACCTCAGCCGTGGTCTCTGGCATGGGGAGTGTTTGGTAAGGTGAGTGGAAGAGTGCAAGGATGGTGACTGGAGACAAAGGTGTTGGCAGAGCAGTAGAGTGGAGAGAGTAGTAGAGTGGAGAGTGGAGCAATAGAGTGGAGGGGAGAGTAGTGGTAGTATTAGTAGTAGTGTGGAGAGAGAGGTGTGTAGAAGTGTGAAAGGGGGAAGCAGTGGTGTGGGGCGTAGTAGGTGAGTGCAAGATTAAGGGTGGAGGTTGATAATAGAGAGGATGAGAGAGGAATATCGGAGGGAGAAAGTATGAAGTGCGAGGGAGTGAAAGGAGAGGCGTGGGTGTAGTAGGGGGAGGCAAGAATTATGAGCAACAGAAAGAAGGAGGGAGAGGAATTTGAAGGAATGGAAGGAATAGACCAAGTGGGGCCTAACCGTCTGAAAGGCACACCATTATAGTTCAGTACCTTTGGGTACTTTAGGTCAGAGATCCCCTAGATTGTTTCTGGAGGGAGTTGGAGCGATAAGGTGTTTACCTTTAGACCATTACCAACAGTTAGATAGAAATGAGATGGTAGGGGTTACTGAACTCTCATAACGTCATGACGTCAAGGGAACAGCCCACACTAGGAGAGAGACCACCTCTAGTGAGCGAGCCACTTCATAAAACAAACAAAAATCCTTGAACTGGCTTCAAGGGTTTGTGTGTTTTTGAGGCCATCTGTGACAATAGGGCAAAGTAGAGCGAGTTAGCAACCAGACAATAGTTTTGACAGAATAGTCATCATGAAGTCAGAAAACTAAGCAAAGTAAGGACCACACTAATGTAAAATTGTTGCAATTGATAACTCGTGTTACATCGAAGTAACTGACAAGAGCTGGGAGCTAGTTAGCCCCTGTGTGTAGCCTAGTAGAGCGTAGTTAGCCTGGCACCAAACCAAGAAGTACTTTTCACTCCCCAAACAAATTGATGCTGAACCAACACACCTATTTGAATTTAAATAGGGGCAATCTATAAATAAACATTTGGACATCTCTATACGACTTTTAAAGGTTTAAGGGGAATAAATAATGGGCAAAATCATATATATGCATCTTATGTTTAAGTTAGATTGGGGAATGTTATTTACTGGCTCCTCGTTCCTGAGTGGTACCTCCTGGTCACTGGATAATGAGGTATACCCAAGAGCCACTTTTAACTCCTGCTTATCTAATCCTAATTGCGAACCCTGCAGAGTAACCACAGTTCATTTATCAGGCCATCATGTGAAATGACAAAGTGGGCCACACACTAAGGAGGATACAGAAAGCAAAAAACAAGCATAGGGTAAGGTAGATTAAGACGCCAGACTACATATGAATAGACGAATAAGGACTAACAAGGTGGTTATGGTATAGACAATGCTATATTCAATGAGACAATCCATCCTAGAGTACAAATCCGTAAAATCAACCCAGCCCTCAGTATAACTGCCTTCACACTCCAACCACATTTTCTTCAGAGCTTGTTTTGCAGCCTTACCTGTTTGTTAGGCTTATACCAGTCTCTTCTCCCAGTTAAGGAGATACATGATTCATCAGTCTTTTATGCTTGCATAAGCTTTTTTCCCTGTTTTAATAGATACATGCTTTATCAATCACCAAGGCTTAGGTCAGCCTTTTCGGGTGCAGGGTAGGTCTTAATAGCTTTTTCAGTACTCTCAGAAAGCAGGATAAGCGTGAACTCTGCAGCTTCTTCAGAAGATCCTTTAAAGTGGCAAGACTCTGCAGTCTCCAGGGATCCTTCCAGTCTATCCATAAATTCTTTTGCAGGATTGAGAGGCTGCAATCTCAATGGCATACTGCAGCTGCTTTTCAGTTTCCCACCAGCTCCATATTCCTCTCCAGTCGATTCCCAAACTCAAACTCCCATGTTGATGCTCTGTTTGATGGTTTGTTACCAAAGAACTGCCCATCCCATAATCTTTTTCAACACTTATTCATAACATGTTTAATTTCCTGGTTCTTCAAAGGATTCTGGGTTTTTAAACCCGCCTTCTGTGCTCTGGGGCATCCGTATTTGATGTCACTAGAGTACAATAATTGTGTTGTCTAATGACATTTTTGGGAAGGGGCAGCACGCTTGCCATCCCCCATCACTCATTTGAGCCGAAATACCAGACTAAGCGAGCTAAGACCCAAATTGATGCAAATGCTGCCACCTTTCAAATATGCACATTGCTTTTCAATTGACGACATGGGACTTAGTTTGATACATCTGTCTCAATATGTTATTTCACTCACAGATTAGGTCCTAAGAAAAGAAGCATTGGCAATGTCAAGTTTGGGCTTTTGTGTAGGCATGGGAAAGGCACTTGCCATGCACAGTCGTAATGGTAATAACTGCCAATTGATGGCATCAGGTGCAAAACAGTGCGAGTACCTGGGTGGCAATTGCCTATGACTTATAAACAAGCCAAAACTGTTGGCTTTGCCAATGCTTGCTTTTACCACAACTTCAGTGAAGGACACGCAGACTGCTTATAAATAAAGTGGCTAAAGGCAGACTTGGACAAACATTTTTATTACACCAGAAGCGGGTTTTATTAACTCTCAGAAGACTGCTTTGAAAAAAACTGGCGGGCCCTTTGAGGGCAAAGTTCGATGGTAAGGCTTGATTAAAGCAAGCTCAAAGAGTTCCCATAAGGAGGTGTTTTGGGCGGGCAAGGGCAGGAACTGTGTGGGAATGGCCATAGGGATTAGAAAGGCCATGCACAGTCAATGGGTGGGCAAATAACCAAACAACACCTACAGGCTGTGTGTCTCTCATCATATGCCATTCCTCTCTATCTGTAGTCTAAGGCAATAGTTTCGGTAATACCTAATAGTTCAAACAAAAAATATACACTCCACTAGTTAGCAATAAAGAAAAGAACAAATATATCAAGCAACAGACAAATTAAAAAGGCAGGAATAGAAAAAGAGAGTATTTGTAATGCATCGACCTTGGAAGGTTTGGGACCGATGGAAGTACACCAAACATGGATGCTGGAAACTTCGTGCAGCGGTCTATGCATTATCCAAGATGACCGCCAGCACATATTTACGCACAACGCACCAGTGCTCCGATGCGTTGTATCTTAGTACTCTCGTACCTTACCAGCGCTATGTTGCTGTATATTTCGCTACCCGTTATTGCTTCCTATAGCTTTTCCTCTCTCTTCATTCATTATCTTTCACAGAGGTAAACGTACTATTTTTGGGTAGCTTATTTTTCTCTTAACGGTTTGATCCCTGTTAATCGCACTTTGAGGTTGTTCTTAACTCCTCAGTTCCTGTACTTTTCCTTCCTGCTTTACCTTGCTTATCTTTCTTTCTGACTTCCGTTTCATATCTTTTCACTCCTTTTCTTTCGCCTGGAGTCTCTTCTCTCTTGTTAAAGGTTTTCTAGTCTATTCATCAGTTTGTGGTATCGCTGCCTTGGCGTTCTACTACCTTCCGACCAGTTTCCTGTGCTTCTATTGTGCCTCAGTACCTTCGGCACCACCGGCTACTCGATCATCTTCACCGAAGGAGGAACGGGTCTCGATACTACTCTTCTATCCAACCTCAAGAAGACCATTCACACAGGGTTTTTTCTGCCTACGGCTTTTTCCCCTGGAACAGCGGGTTGGCTCCTGGGAGGCTCCTGGGATTTGGTTTCTATCCACTCATGGTGACCTCCGGGGAGTCACGCCCGTACTTGCATCAAAGAAGGAGTAAAGAAATCAGAAAGTCACGAAAGAAAGAGAAGACGGAACTCTGAGAAGAATTCGACGGAGATTCAGGTGAGGAGGAGTTTGAAAAGGGAACCAGGGTTGCAAGTTTTGACAGTATGTTGGGGCTGGTGTGTGTACATTAACATCTGATCTAGATCTTTGAATTCAGATTAAATATAATGTATTTATTTAAGTTTGAATTTTAGGTTTTCTTGTATTCATTTGATTACAATCAAGCTAAGTTCAACTAAAATCTATAGATATTTAAAAAACACATCTCAAATTAGATCAGTTAAAGTGTTGATCATGACAACAATTTAAGCCTAAAAGTATGAGTGCTAAACAATTTACTGAATTTGAGGCTCTCAAGAGTGTTTTGCCGGAGGTAGGGCTTATAAGCACAAGACCAAGACATACTGTGAGTGCCCCTGTGCCTTTTTTTGTTACACCTCGGCCTACTGGAACACATCTCTATGGCAATAACGACCGCCCCAAACCTGCTGCAATTCGGGAAGGAACTCAATATCCGACTCTTCAAAGAATATCTAGGTCTCACTTAGATCCTGCTACTGACAGGTATACATCATCCCTTTATTATGGGCTATCCAAGCTACTAAAACCTGTAACTAACCATTTCTCTGATCACGGTAAACCCCAAATTACTTGCAGAGCACCCTGTTGCATCCTAGATAGGTCTGTGCTATATAAAGCTAAATACAAATATTATTCTAGTTCTGGAAATTGAGTAGTGACATTGATCCCCCTTCTTAGAAGAGTAAAAGTAAAGTCTTAATATGACAGGACTTGGAATCTTGACTACTCAAAACAACCGCATGAAAACAATTCACAAAATATAAAAAGTAGAAACAGTTTGCCAACTTACCTAACTTTATATCTCCATTGTCTGTAAGAAGAATGTTTGCACCCTAAAGAGAAATCAAGATATTACTGTGACTAAGAAATTCCACTACATAAATAATTGAAGAATCAAGTACTTGATAAAATACACACTGCATATTAAATTTGGAACAAAAACATTTGAAACCAGGATGTACATACGCTACATCAAATTGAATTCTATGTCAAGAGAGGAGGCGAGCATTATGCTTCAACTCCAATTACTCTTCAGCAGTTTCAACATTTCCAGTACAAAAAGAAAAACAAACAACTTTCCATTTCTTTCTTTCTTTTTTCTTGAATACTACATTTAACTCTCTTTTCCAGTCTCTTTTGTAGTCCAAAGGACTTCCTTTGAGTAGGCACTTCACCATATCCTGTCCCTGGCGCCTCCTCTTCTTTAGCTGCTTGTCAGCCAGAGAAGTTAAATATTTTTTTTGCTGTAGAACTTTTATGCTTTAGGTGTAAGAAAATAGCCGATATAGCATGTTTTTGCTTTAATATTGTAGTGTGTGCAACATGCGGAGTAAACATTGACAGAATTATATTTTATATTAGTACTTCTGAATTGTGACTGGGGCAAGCGCACGCGCAATAGCGCACGCATAGGGCCTCAGTTGACCAGACAGGACCCGTGCTGCATTCTCAGCAGGTCTGGGGACCCGTTCTCCTCCTGCAGAGCGGCCCCGTCGCTCTGGGGACGTGGGTGTGATGAGGAGCGGGATGCGGCACCAACGAGGGTGACAGTGAGAGCAGAGAGAGTGTTGGATTATCTCAGACACTGCAGGCAACAGCGAGCAGAGCTTTCCGACAACGCCTGTCAGCGCAAAGACGGCACATTTATATACAAGTTGACAAACTCAAACTCCGGGTTCCATCGTTGTCGTTTTTAAGAGGAGGCGAAAATAGCAGAGCATAGTAGTGAAGGCCCTGCTACCCAAAACAATAGACTGAGCACAACAAAAAATATAATAATAATATTCTATATATATATATATATCAGTATAATAACTTTGCAGAGGCTGCAAGGGATTAATCCTTGTTTGACACCAGTGTCCACATAACAGCTATTACTTGCACAGACTGTCAGCTGCAAGCTGAGGGTGCAAGCCAGGGTCACCAGAATTAACCCCGCAGACATGCAAGAAAGCCTGCTTAGTCCAGGCATTGGCACTAGCACTGTGCTACGACTCCCAACCTCCACCGTGCCAGAATACGAATGGAGCAAGGAGGAGCAAACAGAGAGCGATCTAGCGCTCAGTTTCAAACAGGTGCTGGGGGGATTCATTAGTGGTAGCCGTGGCTAAAGGAGTGAGGCCGATCCAAGAGAGGCTGGCCACTCTGGAAGCAATTCTAGGGCAGAAAGACTTAAGTACCTAAAATGTTAAAGATAACACGTCCATGAAGGCCAACACCGCGAAGGAACTCTTCAGGGTAGCAACATAACCCGGAAGAGGAAATACTCTTCTACTCCCCCGGGTCCACGCCACGGGGCAGAACACAAGGCCCCAGAGGTCGTTGATGCCTTTGGTAAGCTTAAAAAGGCCAAACCTCCAGAAGGCAGCTGTAGCAGACCTCCATAACCTCCTCCCCGGGGAAGACAATATCGGGCTACAGACGAAGAGGTGGGCAAAGGCTCGCCGGAAACATCGGTCTCCTCACAGGACGAGGAGAATAGACAAGCTCAGGGAGGACACAAGAGAGCCAGAAAGGAAAAGCACCTGGAGCCTCAAGAGGAAGATCTGTTGGATACGTTCGACCCAGAGGACATTAGAAATCCCAGATCTTCAGAATGGCAGCCATCTCTGAGGGTGGTCAAATTCATGGCAAAAAGAATGCAAAAAGCCCTCGACAAAAATGCCAGAGCTTGCATGAGAGCAGAAATGCCCATGTCCCAATCTTGCGGGAAAGGTGGCCGAAACACCTGAGCTCGCCCAGAAAATGATGACCTTTGTAATGAAAGCCTCCAAAGACCTCAGAAAAGGGATGGACAGATCCTTGCGGAGCAGTCAGGAGAAGCTGTTGGACATCACAAGGCCAGTAGCAAAAATTATGCACATAGTAGAAAGGGCTTGAGACACCGGAGAGGAGGTGTCAGTAGAAGCCTTGGCTAGCTAGGCTCATAGAGCAGTCTGCCTCCTGAGAAAAAAAAGCTGTGCCATCTCTTTGGAGAGGCACAGGAGCCTCCTGCTAAAGATCAATTCTAAGCTGGGCAACCTGGCTACCTATGAAGCAAGGGAAGCAGCGCAAGGCCTCCTCTTCGGAGAGGCATTCTGCAAAGAAATTGGGAGATTCGTAGGGACGTATGCTTCCCTTGAAAAACCACAATCATCCATAAAAAAGATCTTCCCCAACAGATATTTTGCTGGGACTGGTCGGTGTCGAGCGGCCAGTTGCTTTGTGTCCTCTCGAAGACCCAAAAGCGTCAGAGCTCATCATTGGGAGTTCTGTCAGCAAGACTCCTTTTTCCCTTCCAGTGAGAGAAACTTCAGAGGACGTAGAGGAAGAGGAGCAGGCAGAGCCCAAGGACACACCTCAGGTGAGGAACACACGCAGGACATACCCTCCTGATAGGTGGAAGGACATTGCGATTTTGGCAGAACTGGCCCACGCTTTCCTACAATGCATGGGTGTTGCAGACTACCCAGGGTTTCAGGCTAGTGTTCTTAGATACCCTGTACCAAATAGCAAGGCCAAACATCATGTCAGGTCGCAGACAGGGGAAGTTTTCCTCCACAGTGAGCTTGCGCAGCTCAGGGAGTAAAACTCTACAGAATGCTGCAGCAGGGCACTGCTTTTTCAGCAACATGTTCCTAGTTCACAGAAAGGAGACCGTATGGCCAGTGATAAACCTGAAAGAGCTCAACGTCTGGGTGGTCTACAGGCACTTCAAAATGGAGGGTATCTACCAGCTGAGGGACACCCTCAGGCAAGATGACTGGCTAGCCAGGACAGTCCTGAAGGACGCATATCTGACAGTGCCAACAGATCGCCTGTTCCTAGCATTCTGGTGGGAAGAGCGATTCTGACAATTCAAAACTCTACCTTTCTGCGTGGCATCAGCCCCTTGGGAGTACATCAAAACTCTGAGACCAGTGGCAGCAGCCATCAAGGAGAAAGGTATCGGCATAATAATTTACCTAGACATCCTCCTCCTAATGGCGGATAACAGAGAAACGTTGTTATATCAAATAGGATGGGCTACAGATCTATTAACATCTCTGGGATTCCTAGTGAACAGAGAGAAATCAGACATGTTACTCTCCAGAAGGTTAGAGTTCCTAAGCTTCATAGTAGACAGGAAAAACACAACACCCGAGCTTCCAGTGAGGAAGATTCAGGATATCAAAAAGGAGCTCCGAGTATGCCTCAGCAATGACGTTCTGTCTCACTGCTGTTTAGCAAGAATAGTAGGCTTATTAGTTTCTTCCATTCGGACAACATTCCCTGGTCCCCGGCATTACAGGGCCCTCCAGAGGCTGAAGGTCAAGCATCGTCAACAAGGTTTAAGATATCACAATTAGTTCCTCTCAAACAGTATTCGCACACAGAATTGCTTTGGTGATTGTGGAACATGGAGACATGGAATGGGCGGGCCATCTTTGGAGACAGTCCGGAGTTGGTCAAAGAATCAGACGACAGCAGAGCAGGCTGGGAAGTTTGATGCAGTGCCCTAAAAAAAGGAGGAGTTTCAAAATAGGGATTGCCTTCTGCCACAGGATCTTCAGGCTAAATATAATGGAACAACAAAAATTAACCTGGGCGAATTGAGATCAGAACATCTGTACACATTTAAACAATACCAGGTCTTGTCAAAAAAAATATATATTTATTTATAAACAATTTACACAAATATTTATTGTTCTCAACATCCCCATTTAACCACCACCATTCATTCCATAATTCATTCACACTCTCACTATACATGTCAATATTCCACACTTGTGGTACTCAGACCACCTAGAACCAATATATTAACATAAATTTCAACACCTCTTGGTGATTACAGTAGGTGTTAATACAAAAACAAATAGCATCCTGCTTATTTGCTGTAACTCAACATATGTTTCGGTCGTAACAATAGGCCCCTAATTTAAGCCGGTAAATATAAGCGACCTTCTTCAGGAGACGGATGGTTCTGTTGCAACCACTCCGAAATGTCAAAAGGTGGAGGATGTCAGCAAACCTCAATCTACAAACAAACAATATACATAACATCAGAATTCCGATCTCTTATTTGTTTAGACACAGATATATCTTGTGTGTATATCTCAGTTTATGTGTATACAGATTGGCACTCACCTCCACGGGAAATAATGGAGACGCGTGTCAACGATGGACTAAATCCTGCAGTGGTGCTAGATAACTCTGCGCCTATACTGCAACGTAAGAGGAGGACAAAGCATCTTAGTAAGCCTGCCCTATAAACAATACACCATTGTATAAATGGTCTGGACACACTGTCTTACCTGATCAAAGATTCAGGTATGGGGGTGTCTTGCGTCTTTAGTCACTAAATCCAAAGAGGAAAAATCCCTGTTCTCGCCTGAAATGCAGCACAGAGACTCAATACTCAAATATTTTCATCTTGACCACACTGGAGGTAATCAAAACCTCCTATCAATTTGCCTCACCTCATGTGGCCGAGTCCAGAAATGTTCTAATCTGGTACCCCAGTTTTTTCTCACTGCGCGGTGATTCCAGTTCAATGTTCCTGAAGGGATACATGGAACAAAACATCATGCTCATATATGTAACTAGCTCAAAGCATTATCAAGGTTTTTTTAATGCTGTTATGTCACTCCCCTGCCCCTCCCCACATAGAGTTTTGTGGAGGAAACCGATTAAAATTCCCTTTATGAACCTTTGTTCAATCATGCTGGAGTTCTATAACAACCCCACTCTCATATTAGGCTTTTCTGACCCTAAAAATAATAATGGGTCAGCGTGCACAGTGACTGCCAAACAGCTTCTAATGCTTATGGAAAAACACACAACTGCTGCCTTAACTGGGCTTCATGGCTGTTCAAACGCCTCTATACGAGTGAAAAGGGGGAAAAAAAAGACGCATCCAGCATCTGTTTACATGTGCTATGCATGCTGATTGTCAGCAGAAATAGAATTGAAAGGGTTGGGTTTACCCTCGCACTCTCTCTTCAAAACAGCAAACAAACTTTGTGGATTTAAACACTCAAACCCACACACACATTTTACTTACCATGGGTTCCTTCCCTCTTGTCCTGCACACACTCCAAATTTCGTGCTGTTTCCTGGGCGTGGCTTCCTTAAA
The DNA here is from genome assembly GCF_040938575.1 of Ambystoma mexicanum. Taxonomy (NCBI): domain Eukaryota; kingdom Metazoa; phylum Chordata; class Amphibia; order Caudata; family Ambystomatidae; genus Ambystoma; species Ambystoma mexicanum. The sequence continues at coordinate 221,286,449 of NC_090940.1, forward strand.
TATGCCATCAACATGGTGAAAGGACTCTTGAGCCCCAATTCCCAGAGGCTACGACCCATATGCTCCTCATGCTGGAAAGCATCACCGTAGAACCAAATGACATTTTAGTGACGATGGACGTTGAATCATTGTATACGTCCATCCCGCAGATGCAGAGTTTGGAGGTGTTAAGAAAGATCCTCGATACAAGAGAAACACCATTAAATCCACCAGCGAGCTTCATACTTGAATGTGGGCGTTTGGCCATGTGTGAAAACTTTTTTCTTTTTAAGAAAAGTTTATATAAACAACTCAGAGGGGTAAGTATGGGTGCCACCTTTGCACCTGATGTGGCAAATTTATATATGGCTGATTTTGAACATAATTTTGTACTGAGACCCTTATGTGCTTTGAAACAACAGCCGTTTGGGGGACACTTGAGAGTGTGGAAACGGTTCATAGACGGTGTGTTCATTGTGTGGAGAGGTTCTACCGAATCTCTGGTGGCCTTCCACATGTGGGTTAATGCATGTGATCCCCACATTAAGTTCACAATGGAGTGGAACAAAGTGAGTGTAAGTTTTATGGATCTAGTGATCCAAAAGAAAGAAGATCATTTGGAAACAACATTACACAGGAAAAGCACAGATAAAAACACACTCCTACATTACTCGAGTTTTCACCCGGGAGGTCTTAAACAAAATCTACCATACGGTCAATTTCTCCGCATCAGTTTGCTGATTTGAAGAGAGAGAGAGAGTGCGAGGGTAAACTCAACCCTTTCAATTCCATTTCTGCTGACAATCAGCATGCATAGCACATGTAAACAGATGCTGGATGCCCTTTTCACTCGTATAGAGGCGTTTGAACAGCCATGGAGCCCAGTTAAGGCAGCAGTGTGTGTTTTTCCATAAGCATTAGAAGCTGTTTGGCAGTCACTGTGCACGCTGACCCATTATTATTTTTAGGGTCAGAAAAGCCTAATATGAGAATGGGGTTGTTATAGAACTCCAGCATGATTGAACAAAGGTTCATAAAGGGAATTTTAATCTGTTTCCTCCACAAAACTCTATGTGGGGAGGGGCAGGGGAGTGAGACAACAGCATTAAAAAAACCTTGATAATGCTTTGAGCTAGTTACATATATGAGCATGACGTTTTGTTCCATGTATCCCTTCAGGAACATTGAACTGGAATCACCGCGCAGTGAGAAAAAACTGGGGTACCAGATTAGAACATTTCTGGACTCGGCCACATGAGGTGAGGCAAATTGATAGGAGGTTTTGATTACCTCCAGTGTGGTCAAGATGAAAATATTTGAGTATTGAGTCTCTGTGCTGCATTTCAGGCGAGAACAGGGATTTTTCCTCTTTGGATTTAGTGACTAAAGACGCAAGACACCCCCATACCTGAATCTTTGATCAGGTAAGACAGTGTGTCCAGACCATTTATACAATGGTGTATTGTTTATAGGGCAGGCTTACTAAGATGCTTTGTCCTCCTCTTACGTTGCAGTATAGGCGCAGAGTTATCTAGCACCACTGCAGGATTTAGTCCATCGTTGACACGCGTCTCCATTATTTCCCGTGGAGGTGAGTGCCAATCTGTATACACATAAACTGAGATATATACACACAAGATATATCTGTGTCTAAACAAATAAGAGATCGGAATTCTGATGTTATGTATATTGTTTGTTTGTAGATTGAGGTTTGATGCTATCCTCCACCTTGTGACATTTTGGAGTGGTTGCAACAGAACCATCCGTCTCCTGAAGAAGGTCGCTTATATTTACCGGCTTAAATTAGGGGCCTATTGTGACGACCGAAACATATGTTGAGTTACAGCAAATAAGCAGGATGCTATTTGTTTTTGTATTAACACTTACTGTAATCACCAAGAGGTGTTGAAATGTATGTTAATATATTGGTTCTAGGTGGTATGAGTACCACAAGTGTGGAATATTGACATGTATAGTGAGAGTGTGAATGAATGATGGAATGAATGGTGGTGTTTAAATGGGGATGTTGAGAACAATAAATATTTGTGTAAATTGTTTATAAATAAATATATATATTTTTTGACAAGACCTAGTATTGTTTAAATGTGTACAGACGTTCTGATCTCATTTCGCCCAGGTTCATTTTTGTTGTTCCACTAAAAACAGGAGAGAAATGGGCACCAGGAGAGCTCGGTCTCCATATACACCGTTTGGAACTAGTAGCTGCGTCATTCGTGATTTTTATTTATTTCTTTATTTATTTTATATATTTATATAGCGCCGACTGCCCGCAGGCATCGGGGCGCTTACAATAAGACATATAGAAAGCTCAGGAAGGAGCCCGAAGAGGAGACGGGACAAAAGACATAATTAAACCAGATAACTGATTCAGAGTGGCCTAGACAGGGGTTTACTTAAATAACTCTGTTTTGAGTTTTTTGTGCGAAATACCAGAAGATTGGACTCCAATCTAAGGTGCTTTGGCAATTTATTCCAGTTGGAAGCTGCTCGGTTAGGGAAGGCTCTGCCCAGGCCGAGTTCTTTCTTGAATTTCAAGGGTGTTATGAGTCCATTAGCTTCTGATCTTAGTGCCCTACGTGGATGGTAAAACGTAAGTTTGGACTTCAAGTAGGCAGGTGCCTTGCCATATAAGCACTTATGAGTAATGCACATAGCCTTGAATTGAATACATTCCTCTATTCTGATCCAGTGAAGGTCTCGTCTGGCTTCACTTATATGGTCACTTCTTGCTTTCTTTTTGACCATTCTGATCGCATTGTTCTGTACCAGTTGGAATTTACGGATGTTTTGCTTACTAGCTCCTGCCAGGAGAGCATTACCGTAGTCTAGGCGTGAAATGGCGGTCGCTCTTGCTATTGTGGCGCAATTTTTTTCGCTCAATAGTGGTTTTATGGCTTTGAGTAACCGGATGTAGTAGTTACAATTTTTACTGACATACGTCACCTGGGCATCAGAATTGAGGGATTCTTCCAGCGTCATGCCTAATGTTTTGACCTTATCTGTCACTGGGATAAAGGTTTCTTTGATTTGGAAGGCCTGATATTCCGCGGAAAGTTTGGCATGCGCCGGAGTGGAACCGAATACCATTAGTTCGGTTTTGTTTCCGTTCAGGCACATCCAGTTATTGTCCATCCAGTGTTCAATGTTTCCGTAAAGTATATTTAGAGTCGTACTATCTTTGGCGTAATCCCCACTCAGTTCCAGAATCAGCTGAGTATCATCAGCATAGTTAGTGAAGAAAATCTGGAGTTGTTGTAGGAGCTCACATAGGAACCGGATGTACAGATTGAAGAGTAACGGGGATAGACTCGCTCCCTGTGGCACCCCACAAAAGCAGTTAAATTCAGAGGAGAATTTGTCGCCCCAGTGTACTCTCGAAATTCTGTTTTCTAAAAAGGATGTTAACCATCTTATGGATTCTTTGGAACAGTTAGCAACCTTCTCCAGTGCTTGTTGCAAGAGCTGGTGGTCAAGCAGGTCAAAGGCGGCACTGTGATCTAACAGAATCATCCCTGATCCATAATTTCCAGCATTTTGGACTGTAATTCCAGCATGGCGGTTTCAGTGCTGTGCGCAGCTCTAAAGCCAGATTGTTGGGGATGTAAGATCTCATGGCTTTCCACATATTCTTGGAGTTGGGCTGTTGCTATTTTGTCTGGAACTTTAAGAGTAAAGTTACAGTTTGTGATGGGTCTTAAGTTGTTAGGGTCGCGAGGGTCAAGGGTAGGTTTTTTAACCAGGGGAGTGACGGTAACCTTTTTGATATTGTTGGGTACTACTTGGTCCCGAAATGAGGTGTTGACAATTCTAGTGAAGAGTGGAGCAAAAATTTCGGGATGTTGTAGGATGATCTTGGGAGGAAGTATATTTTCAGCACTGGAGGATGGTTTCATGGTTGCTAATGTTTTTAACATAGTTTCTGAAGAGATGGATTGAAATTGAAACTTCTCCTTGTCCATTATTTTAAGTTGTTCTGCAGGTAGGCTACGTTGAGGTTTATTGGCCTGTGATAATGTAATTCGTTCTCTGGTTTTGGATATTTTATTCGCAAATGCAACCCGAGTGTTTTCGCATTCAGTTTGAGATGGAACAAATTCAGGGGCCAACGCCTTAGTTTTTTCTAAGGATTTAAGAATGTCAAATAGCTTACTAGCTGAATTGGACGATGCTTCAATTTGACTGTTGAAAAAGTTCTTTTTTGCCTCGTTGATCTTAGTTTTGTAGGATTTTTCTAGTAACTTCCAGCTTGTTTTGTGGTCCTCTGTTTGGTTTTTAAGCCATTCAGCTTCACTATGTTTTTTTTTCTTTCTTTAGAGATCAAAGCATTTGCGAAGGACATACTGAACTGCTGCATCCTTTTGAGGATGGACAACATCTCAGCTGTCTGGTAAGTAAACCACATACTCCAGACTCCTCGCAGAGCTGGCAAAGGATTTCTGGCACTACTGACTGCAGGCCGGAATTTCAGTCATGGTCGTGTACCTCCTAGGTTCCTGCAACTTGTAGCGGACTGGAATTCCTGTTACCTTACGGACTCCAGCGACTGGAAGCTCGACTCAGAGATCTTCTGGAAGCTAGATCAATTGTGGGGACCGATTCAGATAGATCTATTCGTATCCAGACTCAATGCTCAAACATCCAGGTTTTTCAGCTGGAGGTTGGACCCCAGCGAGCACGGGACGGACATATTCTTGCAGGACTGGAGCGGGGGATACATTATGCATTTCCCTCATTTGTGATGTTGAACAGGGCGCTGGCAACAGTGTGCAGGGAGAAAGTGACGATAGTGAATGTAGCGCCCTTGTGGAAGTCACAAGTCTACCGTCAGAAGTGACATGGCTTACAAACCCAGCTGGGCAGTATCATCCTCTGAGAGTGAGGCAGGCTCTGCCTTTGATGGACTCCAGGGTGTCGGGTGCAGATGGGCTATACCAGGCATTTCGAGCCCAGCTGCCCAGCTCATCTGAGACTTCTAGGCACCATCCACTCTCAGGGGCTATGGAGAGAGGTGGTGCATGGGGAGCAGTATTCCTCCAGTTGCTGCCCTTATAGTATCGGTCCTCAATTTCCTAGCCGTCATCCTACAGGAAGGCAAAGCCTTCAGGACGGTAGGAATATACAGGTCAGCCATATCAGCCTACCATATGCTGATGGACGGCTCTCCGGTAGAAGAGCACCCAGCAGTAGTCAAGCTCATGAAAGGAGCGCGATTCCGTACACCTCCAGTGCCAAAATACTCGCGGCTCTGGGACGTGACAGTGGTGCTGAAGTTCCTAGGAGACTGGCCGATGAACAGGTATCTTTCGATGACTCCGCTGTCAGGGAAGTTAGGAAATGCACCTTTGTCTAGTATCGTGCAGGAGGGTCTCCGATATCAAGGCACTAGAGGTTGATAGGAAGGTGTATAGTCCAGAAGCAGTAACATTTACCCTAGCTAAAAGAACTAAGACAAATTCAACCTCCATTTCATACCCATATATGCATGAGTATCCAAAGCTGTGCGTTCCTTCCTGCATTAAGGAATATGAGTCCGGGACAGCAGAACATCGTCCAGAGCAGACTTCTAAGTTGCATATTGCATGTAAGAGACCGTTTAAAGCAGTGGCAATGGCCACCATTGCTAGGTGGGTCCGAGACATTATGCAACAAACAGGGATCAGTTTGGAGCAGTTTGGGAGCTCATTCAGTCATAGGGGCCATGGCATCCAGGGCGTTCGTCGCAGGCGTGCCGCTTGCCGACATTCTCCAAGTGGCAGACTGGTCCAGTGACAGTGGGCCTCATTCAGAGTTGGGCGCAAAGGGATTACCGGCACCGGTAAGGACACCGGTTCCGGTAAACCCTTTGCGCCCTATTCCGAGGTCCCTTAGCGGGTCCCTCCCTGAACGCCTGGTCTGACCAGGCGTTATGGACTGGACCCGTTAAGGGACTTCAGAGCTAATAACGGTACCGCAAATTGCGGTACCGTTATCAGCTACTTCCCCATTACCATTGAGCCCTATGGGGGCTCAAATGGGAAGGGGAATGGATTTTTCAATGGGGATTTACCGGTCTCACAAAGGTCGGACAACACTGGCAAGTCCCCACTTAACCAAGTCGGAGTCGGTACTGGTATGGGAGGTAGTCATGGCACAAATAGCGCCATGACTACCTTCATACTCTGAATGAGGGCCAGTGTGTTTAAGTCTTGTTATTTTAAAGCAGTTGCATCTCTTGTAGGAGTAGAAATGCAGAGCTTTTAACAAGCATAATGCTTGCCTCCTGTCTGGACATAGAATTAAGATTATCCATGCTAGTAGCGCAGGGAATCTTGATTCTGTTAAAGACACAGAGGCAAGCATTACTTTCCCGCCCAGCGTACGCACTGTACATTGGCTTATGTCTAACATGAATTTTCCAATTGTGTGGAATAGGGGTGCATGCTCCCTCCCTAATGACCTTTTCGTCTGGATTGCAGGAGAAGACCATAAGAATGGTCCAGCGATCTTGCGAACAGACAGGAGAGGCTCCGAAAGTTGCCATTGTGGACTGGAATCGGTCACAAGGGAGTTAGCGTTTGTTTAAGGATTAGTTCCAGACTATTTTGGTTGAGAGTGCAGTGTGGTTATGTGCCGCTTACAGAGTTACAGTTCATAGCATCTGGAGAAGGAGGAGCAGCCAGGGACAGTATATGGTGAAGTGGCTACTCACACGAAGTCCTTGGGACTACCAAGAGACTGGAAGAGAGAGGGAAATGTAGTTTTCAAGAAAGAAAATTGAAAGAAATGGAAAGTTGTTTTTCTTTTCATACTTGAAATGTTGAAACTGCTGAAGAGTAATTGAAGCATAATGCTTTCCTCCGTGTCTTTAATACAATCAAGACTCCCTGCGTAACTAGCAGCGGTAATCTTCATTAGTAAAAAATGTCTCTACTAGCGATTTTAAAGTACAGAAAACTACTGTGAACAACTCCTGAGTTCCAGCGTTTTCTCCGCCCAATGAAAGACTACAGTACCTGCTCCAGCATTTGTAATATCGACATACATCATTTTTAAAAAAAATTGTTCTTTTATAACGCGCTTAATACTGCAGACCAGTTTGTAAGCGCAAGACTGGGATTCAAACCTGTGTTGCTCTGCATTGTCTTGCTTCCAAGAACGAACACAACCAAATAACCTGTGGTTATATAACTGTGGTTATATTTACAATATTCCCTTAGGCAGAGCAAATATAAATCCAAACTTTGGTAGACTAGGGAACTGAGTTTGGGCCTCGGTCACGGCTAGCTGGTAACCATTTTCATTGAAGAAGTGTAAATATTTACTGAGCGTAGTGAAGGAGCCCCAACAAACCAAACAGTCTGGGCGGGTCACACCCACAAGAATGTTCTTTAACAAGAATATGTGATAAAATGGTCAACTTTAGAGCACACCTTTTGTAAAAATTGGGTAGAAAAGCCATTCAATTTACAATTGGTTTTGTAGGTCAACACAAGAAAAAAGCCAACATATGTTAAGACACAAACAGTAGACAGCTTCCACTAATTTTTATGATGCCTTTATACAAAATAGAGGACAGTAATCGAACAGTGTAAGAATACATGTTCATATTGGCTGTGTCCAATATTGTCTGTACTACCACTGTAAAAAGACAAGTCCATGCTGGCTGTACCAATATTCCCACATAGCACCCATCTTGGCTTTGCCCATAATACCACTGTAAGAAAACGTGATGATACTTTCTTTACCAATTTATGCCAGTATTCCCACGTGATAACACACTCATGTTGGCTTTGCACATAATGCACTAATGCCACCTGTAAGAAGGCATCCATGTTCATGCTGGCTCCAAAGTGTTCCTTCGTTCGGTGGCAACTGTTCTTCCCTCTCACCTGCACTGCAATCACCAACAGCCTTCTCCCCCAAGCAGTAACACATGTTACACTTAGAGACACACCGTCAGACACACACAATAACTCCAGAGAGCAAAATATTGATTGGCTCATAAAGAGCTAAAACCAGCTCCTGGATATCAGGCATTAATCAAAATGCAAGAATGACCTCTATTGAACAAGGAGCTACTAAGGAGCATGCCACAAATCAACTTCCAAATGAGATGCAATCTATGCCTTTTTGTCCATTTTGCATGGCCCTTTATGTTTTAAATGACTTCTAGATGTGGCCAGCGGAAGGGGTGAGTAATGCCAGGCAGACAACTGCTTTTATGGTTCTCAAAATTAAGCAGTTTATTAAAGGAAAAGAAGCAAAATAAATCCTTGCTAAGCCTATTCTATCAGGGAGATCCCTACCTATTCTAACTACTAAGGGAATCACTCCTAACAGAAATAAAGTGGCCCTCACACTAAACAGCAAAACATAAAGTACATCCACGCAAAAATTCTGGGAGCCCCTCCACCGAGAATGAAAACAGCCAAATAACCTGGCCTCTGGGTAGGTTCTCACTCGGGGGGGTCTACAACCATGTTTTAGCTCACGGAACCTATAAGAGATGAAACATATCCACATGCATATCAAACTGGCCCCGCCCACTTGGGCAGTCCAGCACCGAAATGCTAGGAAAGTCCCCCCCATGAACAGGAGTACCAACAGCAACCTCAGACACATGTTTCAGCCTAGTCGGGCCTCATTGGTGAGGTGAAGCTGTGCCTACCTAAGCACAATGAGCAAGGGGTCCACGTCTGGATTACCTCGGAAAACCTAGGGTAAAACCCCATTTCCCTAAACATACATGCAAAAAGTCTGGGAGCCCCTCTACAGAGAACAAACACAACCAAACAACCTGGTCTCTGGGTAGGTGCCCACTCGGGAGGGAACACAACCACATTTTAGCTCGCTGTACCTTTCACAGACAAATAAATATCCACTTGCATATCAAACTGGTCTCACCCACTTGGGCAGTCCAGCACAGAAGTGCTAGGCAAGTCCCCCATGAACAGGAGTACCAACAGCAATCCCAGACACTTGTTTCGGCCTAGTCGGGCCTCATTGGTGAAGTGATGCTGTGCCTCTCTAAGCACAATGTGCAAGTGGTCCACGTCTGGATTACTTTGGAAAACCTAGAGTAAAACTGCATGTCCCTAAACATACATGCAAAAAGTCTGGGAGCCCCTCTACCAAGAACAAACACAACCAAATAACCTGTTCTCTGGGTAGGTTCGCACTCAGGAGGGTCTACAACCACGTTTCTGCTCACTGTACCTTTCACAGAGGAAAAATATCCATTTGTATATCAGAACAACAACATAAAAGAATTAATAATAAACAACCATTCTTTTTGGATGACCTTCACCTATCCTAGGTAAACCCCTTCCAAAATATTGTTCAAAGTCAATCTTCTCAAAAGTTCAAACAAAAGAATAAAGTCTTGAAACAGCTCTTGTAAGTTTAGAATGAACCAAACGTTCACCAAACAAAAATCCACTGGTAACAGTCCTTCAGCTTCCAGTTGAAAAAGATCAATTTCCCAATTCAGCCAAGGAAATAGCCTCAATGGTAATCCTGGATGTCAGCCTTACAGGACAGCTTTGTTACAGTTCAGAAAATACACTAGCCACGTCTTTGACAAATCCACAATTGTTCATAACCTCTGCAGTATAGCTGGTATAATTGTTGGGATGCTTCTTCTTGGGTTGTTGTACTCCTCTTAACAACCCTCTTTTCTATTACTGTCACTAGGGAAACCGGCCTTGGTTCCACAATGTACTACTACCACCAACAACTTCAATTTGACATCTGCTGACAGTCTTACGCCCAACCACAGTTCTGGTACTTCTACTTCAGCTTTACATATGAGAATAGTCAGGCATGTTAAAGACAAGGCATTTCGACCTCTCCAGGTAGGCAAGGCACTCTTCTTTTCCATATTCTATGAAAAGGGCAGCATCTTTGCCTCTGCAGTCTGCTTTACTGCCACTTCAGGTAAATCTTCCTACAAGCAGCCAATTCCTGTACCCAGCTTTAACTTCTTGGTGCCTGCTGTTCCCTTGAAGCTGTATTGCCACTCTACTAGCTTCACATAATAATATCTCACTTAAATCAGAGGATACAGGATCTTAATAATTTTCCTTGTTAGCTGGATTGCTTTCAAACAGGATTTTCTTCAGTCTGGAAAGGGTTTGCCTCTTGGCATGGGCATTGATTGTTTTATTTATGTATACAACAACGTCTACTGTTACAGAATGTTCGTTCTTAGAGTTACAAGGCTCGGTCTTCAAAGGGAATTTGCTTTTAGGTATATGCAACAACTCTTTCGGGTAGATATTCTTCAATTGTCTGTGAGAGTTTGTATTCCTATGTATTACATTGAGATACGTTCTACTCCGGTCAGGGAATGTTAATTGGTCACACACAACCATCTTGTGATGCCGTAAAGTATAGTAACCACTTGTGAAAATTAGTTCAGAGTTTTCAGAGAGTTTTGAAAACGTTCTCCGTTTTAATTGGAGACACGCGACCACTCCGAAAATATAAAAGCTATCAACAATGGAAAAGAGAGGCTTTTCTTCATATGGGAGAACTGTAGCTTTTAATCAAAGTGTGATTGATACATTTCCATTGTGCAGAACAACTTCCACAATGACTAACAACTTCTACTCGCTTCCCTTCTTACATAAGCCACTTGAAAGCTGGTAACAGTTACCAGAAAGAGCTTAATAGTAAATCTGAACGCTGAGCTTCACTCACCAGCTTCAGAAATGCTACGGTTGCGGGTTGCTTCAGCTTTCCGACTTCTGCTGCTTCTTCTACCGCTTTAGGCATTCTGGAAACCCACACCCCGTTTACAACATGGGTGTCTTTGGTTCTGCCACGTCAACCTGGAGTCTCTGGCACTCCTCTGTCCCTCGGCTTGCTTTTTGCTATGGGCCTAGGGCTCCAGCGCCGCTCTGCAATCACAGCCACTAGACGGACCTGGGAAGACCTTCACTTTCAACGCGTCTTTCGCAGTGCAGTCAGGGCAAAGCAGGGTTTGGGGACACAGGACTCCCTCAGAACCTGCAGGTGAAATCTGCTCTCTACTTGTCGCAGTGTCCCTTAAGTGTTCACACTTCCTTGTGAACTGCCAGCCTCGTGTTCTTCTCCTACTACTACTGCCAACCTCCCAGCTCCTGCTCCAGCTTCTCTCCCAGCTCCTCCTCTCTTTCCTGTGTGGAGTCGAGTCAAGGGAAACCATTGAGCATTTATTATTATTTTGCGAGAGCCTGAACTCTTTGAGAAGAATACCACTGCTCTCTTGTGCAAGGTATCTTGAAAGCCATGACAACAGTTTATTGTTGTGGTAGAGTCTTTTTTATGGTGATATTATTTACCATATGACTACATTTTGGGGTTTAATTGAACAGATTTTAGATCTAATTAACTTTTAACAAAAGTTACATAGAAAAAGCCTTAAAAGGATAACATATACTAAATAAATAAATACAATAACTTGTTCTTCAATTTGAAGCCGGCAAACAGTGGGCTTCTCCAACTATCTTTTTAACCAGCTTTGTCCAAATCAGATGCAGACAAATAATTAAACTAAACTAAACTGAAACTAAAGTTAGTCACACTATGAGAAATAACAATCAGCTACTTCTCCGAAACATTAGTACAAGGGGGTGTGGGGGGACACCAGCAATGGGACAAGTGGAAAGGGAGAATAACCAATCACATTATTATTTGTATTATTATGTATCTCAAATGTACGCATTTTCTCCCACTGCTCGGTTATCTCAATTTTGGGCCTCTCTGCATGCACTGTCGAATCTCAATTCTAGGCATCTCTCCCACTGCTCAGGTATCCCAATGTTAGCTGTCCCACCATGTACTGTTGAATCTCAAATGTAGGTGTTTTCCCCCACTGCTTAGGTATCTCAAATTTAGGCAATTCTCCCACTGCTGAAGTGTCTCAAATCTGGGTTGTCCCGGCATTTACCACTGTGTATCATACTTGGGAGTTGCTTTCTGGGATGAAGAGCTTTCCAGAGAAGAGGAAGTTGGTACAATTTCCTGTCTTCCTTGCTATTTGCTGCTTGATGAAGAAAAGGTGACAAACTCATGAGCCTTGGCGCAGGTGGTCAGCTGGAGTGTGAAGCCCTCAGTGTTCATAGCAGAGAGCCAGGTCAGGATGTCAGGGTGTTCGTTGTTGGTGGTCAGCAGTAGGAATTACAGCTTCAAGTGGTTGAACTTCAAGTAAACACTGTTCATCCAGGACTGAATCGATGGGAGGCAGGTCTTGAGCCTGTGGCTGTTTAAAATAGAGGACATCTTGAGGTAGAGCTGTGTGTCATCTGCTTATTGGTGGATGTGGAACCAAGAGGGTTCTGAGGGGTTACATGTAAAGGTTGAAGATCACAGGCATAGGATGGATCCTTGCAGGACTTCACAGATACAAAGTAGAGTTGGTGATCTGGAGGAATCCATTTGAATGAATGTGTGTCAACTAACAAAATATGATCTGAACTAGCTAAGAACGATAATGCTGATACCCATGCAGCAATGTAGAATGCTGCTCTCTTGTGTTTCTTAGTCTACTGTGTCGAATGCAGCAGAGGTCAACAAGAATCGGGATGCAAGGGTGGCCATTACTGAGGATGTTAAGGTTGCTGAACATTATTTGAGTATGTTTAGCTCTCAAATTTGGGGAAACATGTAAATGACAACTGATGCCAACTTGGCCAGAATAAACTAATTTGGGCGAAAACTAGAAGTGGCAATTGATGCCAACTTGGTCAAAATACATTTTAAATGTTTTAAATGACAGTGGGATGATTTGTTTACTTTTCAAACCCATCACTAAAACATTGGATTCTTTATTTTAAAAGGTATTGCTAGAGCTTTGTTCTTACTGCCATTTTCATCATAGTCACTGCAGCTTCTTATGATGCTGAATCTGTTGGTAAAAATGAGAAGCTATTATCAGATCCTGCCACTAGCAGTGCGCTTTTGCATCATCCCGATAATTGGTGAATGGCACTGGTGAATTCAATGTGTGTCATTAGTGAATTCTGATGATGATGATTAGGCACTATTCTTAAAGAATTTGAAAGTAATTATGCAACATTATTGTCAGCCATTTTAACTGCAGTTGATAAAGTGAAGGACAACAGTGGGGGGTTTGGCCAACTGCCATGTTGTGAAGTCGCATTAGAGCCAGCTCCTACCTGATCCATCCTGATCTGCACCATTATTGCCATTTCTAAAACAATTAGAAGGCCCACGGCTATTTTTAACGCAATGGGAACATCTATGGTTCTGGGAAATGCATACAACTACTGCCGATTGAAGTGCCATACCCTAGAAGCTGTCCCTCAGCCCTCAGGACTCCTGCATCTGAAAGCAAATCCAAGATAGCACATTGCTCGTAATAACAGTTGCTGATCCTGCCAGAGCTTCGGAGAGTCTGCATGGTGCCCAGAGGTCATGAGACCCAGCACAGTGGGCACCGGTTGAGCACCTGTCCAGGAAGCAGACGTCGGGCGTCCGAGAACACTCCGTAACCTTAATGGAGGCTGGCGCCACCTCAGGCCAACAGTCTCGGGAGACGAGAAGCACAAATGCGCAGGTGAAGGACAGCGCTTTATAGAGGAGGCGGGTGTGGAGGACAGCAATAGCACCCTACGGCAGAAGTTGCACACAGAACATTAGTGCTTTAGAGCCATATGCATACCAACTTATAACGCTTGGAAACAATCAGAGGAAGCAAAATGTTATTGTGCTCCCAATCAAATCCACTCTGTGGCATATGAGTAACATTGAGGTCCCCATTGCCGAGCGGGGATTGCAGAAGCAGGGACAATAAACCCATGCAGGCTTGTCCAGGGGATCGAACAACGCAGAGCCATGGGCCGACAGGTGCTCCGTGAATGTCACATTCCATTTTGCGCATAAACACTGCTTTGTGGGTCTGTAGCGTACACTGGGCAAGCTGTACAGCCACAGGGACGCGCCTATAACCAAGTGTTTGTTTGTTTGTTTTGATTATTTATAATGCGCGAGTGTACCCGGGGGTATCAGGGCGCAGCCTTTACAAGAATATTCGAAGCTTGGTTACAGTACAAAGAATAGACATAATACAGGAATAACTACACCAGTGTTATATACAAATCAGTGGTAGGCCTACAGGCCAATATATACAGGTAAGCAAGGCACACAAGCAGGTAAGCAGGAAGGCACATGTAGTTACAGTTTGTACAGGTGGTGCTGGGCACTTCATGGTCTTAGTGGGTCTCGCTTTTCAACCATGAGATTACCAGTGAGTGGAAATTCTGGTAGGGCATGTCAATTCTAAGGTTTGGAGGCAAGGAGTTCCACAACAAGGCAGCTTTTACCGGGAAGCTATTACCCCTATGGTGGCCCGCTTGAAGTGGGGAACAGTTAGACAGTTTTTGTATGCGGTTCTGGTGGGTCTTGAAGAGGACTGTCGGTGGAATCTGTTGATCAGATAAGTTGGGGCGGCATTGTTAAGAGACTTGTGAGTGAGTGATGCCGTTTTTAATAGAATTTTATTTTTAGTGGTTAGCCAATTGTTCTGTAGGCTATAGTTTGCAATGTGTCCCCTTCTGGAAATGCCCAGAGCTGCTCTTAGCGCATTGTTCTGAAGGGTTTGCAGTTTGCTGGTGGTAGCCTTAGTAGATCCCAGGTATAGGGCATTACAGTAGTCAAGGCGGGACAGAATAAGAGCTCTGGCGAGTGTCTGGCAGCTGGAATCCGACAGGAAGGGTTTAGCTGTGCGGATTAATTTGCAGGTGTAAGCCGTGGAGGATGCAAGGGAGCTCACTTATCTTTTAAAGGAGAAATTGGAGTCAAGATAGAATCCCAATGTTTTGACCTCCTGTCCGACTTTGATGTTGTTTCCATCAATCATGAAGGAATTGTAGGCCGGGCCGAGCTTCTTTATATTAAGTGAGGTACCTAGGATGATGAGTTTTGTTTTATCATCATTCAGGCATAGTCCATGAGTGGCCATCCATGCATGGATGATGATGTACACCCTATTTAACAAGGCCAAATCCTTTCCATAATCTCCAGAAAGCGGAAGGAGGATCTGAGTATCATCTGCATAATTAGTGTAGGTGATACAGAGATAATCCAAATCATCGAAAAGGGGCTTGGTAAATATGTTGTATAGTGTGGGGGAGACACAGGAGCCCTGAGGAACACCGCAGGTGATGGCTATGGTGTCTGCTGCAGCCATGGGGGAAAAGACCCTCATGGTCCTGCCGTTAAGGAAGGATGTGATCCACGTGATGGCCTCCGTTGAGCAGTGAGCTGCAGTGTGGAGGTGTGAACATAGGACAGAGTGATCGACCAGATCGAAAGCTGCAGATAGGTCAAGGAGAAGGAGTAAGGCAGCTTGCCCATTGTCTCTGAGCGAATCGATCTGGGCTTTTAAGTCAATGAGAGCGGTTTCAGTCCCATGTTGGGGCCGGAACCCAGACTGTCTAAATCCTAGGAGGTTGTGTTCTTCCAGGTGCTTCTGTATTTGTACATAAGCAACCTTGTCTAGAATTTTTAGGAGAAAGGGAACGGTTGTTATGGGTCGATAGTTTGTGGGTGTGGAAGGGTCGAGGGTGGGTTTTTTCAATAATGGGAGTACCCAGGATTGTTTTAGATTAGTAGGGATGGATCCGGTGGCAAAGGAGGCATTGATCAGTTTTGTGATAAAAGGGGAGAGGTCCCGGGCAGCATCTTTGATGAGCTGAGCAGGGCACAGGTCACCCTGGCAATTGGACGGTTTCAGAGATAAGATGATTTTTCCACTTCCAAAATATTGACTTTGGCAAACTGGAAACGGGCTAGGTCGGTGGGCATGGGTTTGTCATGAATTTTTGAAGTGAGAGTGTTATTCACGGAAGCTCTTTTGCTGGCGATTTTACTTTGAAGAGTCACAATCTTGTTTGCTAGGGCGTTTTGAATGTTTGTGCACCAGCTTTTATCTTTGGTGCAAGTATCGGAGGGTGCTGTGGGGGTTTCTATTTCTTTGAGGATAGAAAAAAGTTCTTTCATGTTGGATTTGGCTTGGGATATACGAGAGTCAAATGAAGTACGTTTGGCCAGGCAGATTTCTTTTTTGTACAGTGCAGCTAGTTTGGAGAGTTTGAGTTTGTTTGAGACTGTGGGGGATCTTTTCCAAATGGCCTCGCAACTTCTTTTTTGCTGCCTTAGGTTTTTGAGGAATGGTGTATACCATTTGTTCAGGTGCGTTTTTGGTTTACTGGATCTGAGTTTGAGTGGGGCGATGCGGTCCAGCAAGGTGGCCATGATCTTATTATATTCTTCGACCATGGACTCGGGGTCCAGGTCGTCTGGCAATGTGTTGAGAATGGGGAGTAGATTAGGGATAAGTCTTTCTGCTGTCATGTTTTTCTTGTTTCTGGTAAGGGTAGGTGGGGCCTTAATAATAGGCGGTGGTGGTGGCCTATCGGTGGAGAGCACGAATGATATCAAGTGGTGGTCAGTCCAGGCTAAAGGTGAGATATTTGTAATATTCGCTAGGCAGTTGTGGTCGGCCACCCAGTCGAGTGTTCTGCCTTTCAAGTGTGTTGGTACTGTGCATCTTTGCACAAAGCCTAATTCAGTGAGAGTATTAGCTATAATGCTGGCAGGATGGTCTTCCGGGTCATTGTAACCCAAGTTGAGGTCACCTAGGGTGAGTGCTTGAGTGGAGCCTTTAAGGTTGCTGGATAGAATAGAGTTGAGGTCTTCATCGAAGGTACCAATAGGGCCTGGTGGGCGGTAGATCAGGTAAATGTTAAGAGTTTGGGTGTTAGTCAGAGGTATTTTGACTGCTAGTATTTTGCAGGAGAGGGCATCTATAGGGGTGGCTAGTCTCATGGTAAGACTGCACTTATGGATAATGGCGACACCGCCTCCTCTCGAGATGGGTCGGTCTTGTCTCAGGATAGTATAGTTATCTGGGATTGCCAGCATGAGCATAGGGCCTGCTGCTGGGTGTAACCAGGTTTCGGTGATGGCGAGGAAGTCAAGGTCTTCTGCCAGTATTAGGTCTGCGATTTCTGTAGCATGGGCTACCAATGATCTGGCGTTGATCAAAGCTCCCTTGATTTTAGGACTAACTATGTTGTTGGGAGTGGAATCTGACTTTTCTGAGGTAGTAGTATGGCGCTTGTCCTGTGAGGGTTCAGGAGTGACCAAAGTGAGGGAGTTGTGAGAGGGTGTGGAGTAAGGTTTTTGTAATAGGTTACTGATTTGTGTGGCGGGGTTAGGTCGGAAAGGTTGCGTTCTACGGTTTTGTGTGTTAGTGAGCGGGCCAGGGGCTCATGGATTTTGGCTAACCTGGCTCTAAGTCCTAGGTTCATTTCTATAGTGATGCGAGGGTGACTGGAAGGTGGCAGAACCTGAGGGTCATTTGAATCTGAATAAGGTACTTGGTTATTAAATTTAGGTAAAGCTGGCATGTTGGGCAGTTGTGGAGCCATCTTAGTAGGTGGTGCACTATTGAGGCTGATCAGAATATAGGCCAGCAGGTAGGTGGTGAATAGACACATACTAGATATGCGTGATAGATGCCTAGCATAAGGATGGGAGGTTATGCAGGAATGCGTGGGTGAACACCTAGATTTGAAATGAGGCAGATTGGCAAGAATACATGGATAATCACCTAGATTTAAGTGAGGCATAGATAAACAGCTAGGTTCAGGGTGAGGCAGTGTATTCAGAGTGCAGAGATATGCAGTTAACGGTTAAGCAGATTTCAGACTGGCTACTTTAAGTTGATAGCTTGAAGCCACTTTAGCATATGGAGACAGGAGCATCAATCAAATCACAACAACAAGTCGCAAGTACATGTGCATAATGAGTGCAACGTGCAGCGTGGCTAGTGCAGAACAAGGCAATAGTGTAATGAAAGGTTCACCTGAAAGCAAAAATTACACTGGGCTAAAAATGGGTAACCGCTGATGATAGGCAAGAGTGGTATGTCTGGATTAGGCACCCAAGGGGTGGTGGCTGATGCTGGGTGAGGTTAGGTTCTATGGGCTAACTAGATTCTAGAGGCTACCTAGAGCAGCGAAAACAGCAATACGTTGTGGCAAGGGTGCACATGAGAGCAGAATAGAGCAGAATATAAGCAGAATCAACCATGCAGTAGGCATGAGCACGTATGGAAAGCGAGCAGAATAGAACAGGCGGCAGGGCTCTGTAAGAGAGGCTGTGTGCAAGTAGAATCAGCAGTACAGTAAATTTAAATATGTGGAGCGGCTGCGAACATGGTAAAACAACAGTAAGGCAGGGTTCTGTGATAGGGCTGTAGATTATGTAAGTTAAGCACAACTGGAATGGCTGCACGCAGGTCAGACAATAGAGCGAAGGGCTTGAAGCACATGAGGAGGCTTATGCAAAAGTCATATGAACAGATTGGCAGAGCAGGAATTTAGGCACAATGCAGGGAAAATCACACCAGTAGAGCAACAATGCAGAGGACCTGGTATGTCAGAGGACTGGGGAGCACTCTGAGTGGGGATTGAATTGCGCAGTGTCAAATAGGCATAGGTCAATGGGTGCAGGCTTAGAACATACCTTAAAGCCTGTGGCGTAATTGGATGCAGTGCATTAGGTTGATAACCTGTTAATAGCATCTGCACATTGTATTGTGCAGGCGTTGCGTTCATGGGCAGCTTTGGAAGTCTGAGAGCCGTAACAATAGCTGGGTGTTTGCACATTAGCTGGGAGAGCCGTGTGGATTCGAATGAGGTAGGGTTTAGGGTCAGTAAGGCAGACAGTAGTACGGTGAAATCCCTGGTAAATAGCTCGAGTTAGGATCTGCAGGGAAGGGCTGTGTTGTGAGAAAGCAGCACGCTTACCCAGATCGGCAGGAGGGAGCAAGGGTCGTGGCTCTAGGCTTGACGGCTCCCGACAGGCTCACGACAGGGGATGGTGCCTTTGTTATGTGCCTTCGTTCGGTGGGCCGGCTCCAAGCCTGCCGGCTTGCGATTGGCTTTGAAATAGGAAGTGGTGGCCAATGGGATCAGGCGAAATGATGTTGGCCAAAGGGGAGGTCATGGACATGGCGGGCGGCCATTTTGAAGAGGTGAAAAACCTTGTGGTTGATAATGGTGGGAGATTGCACCCCGGGTCGTTTGGCAGCAATTCTGCTCAACGAAATCACAAATCCGCCTGGGATAAATAGCGGATGTTATTAGATGTGTTCCGCCGCAGGATGGTGAAAAAAGTCGGGCTCGGACTGCAAATGCGGTGGGCAGCTTCTTGCCAACGCGTGCGATTTTCTTTCCGCTGAATTAAGATTCAGTTTTGGGGATCTAACCCCGTTACCACTACATTGACATACAGTCTTTCGGATTGGTTCATCGAGATTCGGCCCAGATTTGAAAAAGGCTCAGAGCGAGCCGAAACATGTTATCACTTATGGGCTTTACCTTACCATTTAATGTGTGACAATACAACACAATTAAATGACCGTATAACTGGTGGCGCCGAGTCCTGGAATTTTTTCCTATTCTACATCTCTTGTGGTGACGGTTAGGCTTTACTACCGTCTGGTTCCAGAGACCTGCGACATCCATGTACTCACAGATACAACTTCACATCAGTGGCAGTTTCTCTACTTTTTAACTTCGGGATTTTAAGGTGTCGCCCTACAGAGCAGCTTTCCTCAAAGCCAGATTTTTCATTTACATCAAATATGAAACCACATTAGAAGACATCATAGCACTACAGGAACAGGTCGGAAATCTGGAAAATAAAGCAGAAGATGCAGAGGGAAGGGCGAGGTATACCAATATCAGAATAATTGGCCTACCGGAGGGAAAGGAGGGGACCAACCCCAGGACGTATGTAGAGAACGTGATACTCCAGGAAAATGGGCCAGGTAACTTAACGGTTGAATGTGCGCACAGGTCATTCATCAAAAGGCCTCTACCAGCAGCTCCTCCAGACCAATAATAGCCAAGATAATGAAATAGAAGGATAGAGAAAGAATATTGGATTTTTCTAAATGGGGGGGCTCGATACAGAGAGCATTGGCAAAACTGGCGACGTACCCAGACTACACCCTAGAAGTGCAAAGGTGCAAAATGCAAATTGGTTCAGCGAAAAGCCAATCTTAGATACATGCTCATATACCCGGCACATTTAAAAGTCATATACAAAGGCTGTGCAGTGCTTTTTGAAACCCTGGAGAGCATGCATGAATGGATGGATGGATGCAACTGGCACCTATACCAGAATGAGGCACACGCACAATGGCGGTACTCTCATCTACCCACAGTACTGCGTGGTGTCTCCCTGCGGGCCGACATGCACTGCAGGTTTTTGCATACAAAACATACTAGGGGTTCGGATACACCATATGACATATGAACTCACCCAGATAGCGTAAAACCCGAGACACAAACTTTGCCGCATTGGCATTTCAGAGACGCTGGGGCATAATCGAAGCAACTTCCTTGCTCGGTGGAAAGTGAGGACACGGTGTGGCTTACACCCCATTGTAGATACACCTTTGGGATATGAGTTGCAGAGTATCCACCAGCCGCACACTAGACACCGCAACTTGGACTGGGCAGCGCTGGAGTATAAAGCAGGAACGCCTGAGCATGCTAAGTATAGCTGGGCTACAGTTTGGCGTTGTGTACGGGTTGGAGGGGGGGACATTTAGTGGGTTTGTTTGCACAGCCTCTGGTAGCATCTAAAATAATGGCTGGATTAGCACAACCATGGGCATGTCTGGTACCTACTGTATCCATTGCTTAGACTGGGCCCCCTGCATCACAAATGGGTCACTCATTAATACAAATGTTGAGGGGTCTTAAACTGATAACCTGGCATGTCAGGGGCCTAAACAATTACATTAAAAGAAACAGGCTCATGACATAAATATGTAGACTCAAAGTTGACATAGCGTTGCTACAAGAAACGCATCTCACCAAGGGTAAACAAAGCACGCTCAGCAAGAAATAGGTTGGTCATACAATGGGATCGACATATTCAGCATATGCTCGGGGGTGTTGATTTGGATAGCGTCAACAGTGCCCTTTAGAATTCTAAAAACGACTACAGATAACATGGGCAGGATGATCCTAGTGCATGGATTTCTAGAAAACAAGGAAATGTGTATAGTGAACACGTATGCCCCAAATCACGATGCCTCATCCTTCTTTAGATCATTGTACACAAGGATAGGCCATGACAATATGGGGCAGAGAATTTAACTGTACCCGAGAACCGTTGCTCAATAGATCAAATAACAAATTTACACACCCCACACCTCCAACCAAAACGTTAAATACCTTGTTAAACTTCTTCCACTTGGCAGATATTTGGCACGGACTCCACCCACATTCGCGAAGCTACTCACACTATTTTGCCCCAATGGACAACATACATACCAGAATAAACTATTTCTTTGTAATCGCAGAGAATGCATGCAAATTTACTGAAGCAGAATACAAAGCATGTGTATTATCAGATCATGCCCCATTCCTGATTGTTTGGCACACGATTCCCCCTGGAGCATGCATCCCAATTTGGAGGCTGAGAGGAGAAGCTTTACAAGACAAGGTATTCAGGGACCGCCTGAGAGAACGCATCAACGGTTACTTTGAACGTAACACTGGCAGTTCAGCTTCGGCGCACACACTTCGGGAAGCCTTTAAATTAGTTATTAGAGGAGAAGCCGTATCAAAATCAGGTGGTATACAAGCTGTAATCACTAATGAGTTGAATAAAGTGGAAAGCGAGTTGGTAGAAATCAAAAAAGAAGAACGGGGAACTCCAACATGTGCCCCACCCAGATGTCACTAAATTGAGACTAGAATGGTTACAGCATTGGGACAGACTGGCCAAACTAAACTACAAGAAATGCATCAAACAACAACACACCGAGGGTGACAAACCTGGTAGGCTACTAGCCTATGCTGTATAAAAGTGGCAATGAGCGGGACATGATCCGCTCTATTACCAGCAACCACAACACACCACACACCACACAAGCAGACAAACTTCCCCTTCTTCAAGTACTATAGAGCCCTCTATAAAGAGACATCTGAGACATCATACCCTGAATTTGTAGAACTCCCATGCTTAGACACTGCTACTGCAGTACTATTGGATGCCCCTATAACTTATGAGGAATTCATATTCACAATAAAAGGGTTACCGACCGGAAAAACTACCGGAGCAGATGGACTCCCAAGCAAGTTTTATAAAGAATTTGTGGATGAAGTCACACCCCCATTACTTGAGATGTTGAATGAGGCATATGAGGAAGGCTCGCTCCCGGAATCGCTGGACGAGGCCATAATCATACCCCTCCTCAAACCAAATAAGCCTCCCACCGAATGCAGTTTTATACAGGCCTCTGTCTCTTCTAAATCAAGACAGTAAAATACTTACTGCCCTGCTAGCAAATAGACTTAAATGGTTGATAGCCGATCTAATCCAACCACACTAGAAAGGATACGTACCATAGAGAAACACCACCTGGAACTTACGCAGGCTACGCCACATCATAAATTGCACCAACTCCAGCACCAATCATTATGCAATAGTGTCCCTAGATGCTGTCAAAGCATTCGACTATTAGATGGACATGGTTCCAGATTCGGTATAGCACCTAAATACATCAAATGGGTACACTTCTTATACACCAAACCCACAGCTAGAGTCAAGACCGGCTGCCATGTTTCAGGGAAATGGGAACTACTAAAAAGGCACCATGTAGGGAGGCCCTCTGTCCCCAAAGCTCTTCATCTTGGCCCTCGAACCAATCGCAGCATTTCTCAGTAAAGAATACATAAAAGCGGGGATAATGATAGATGGCACGCACCAGCTGATATTCATGTATGCAGACGACATGCTATTATATATACAGCAGCCTGAAACCAATTTCAAATACATATTGGAGATACTTGATAGATTCGCTGAATTCTCAGGCAGTACGGTCAGTCGCACGAAATCTTGCTCTCTCCCTTTACCCGGGTTTAGAGGGATCACAGAAGACTCGTTGCCCGCATTGGCAATCAGGTGGAACACAACCAAATTCAAATACTTAGGGATATATATTTACCACGATCCCCAGGTGGAACACACCCATAATACGCAACAAGTAGTGGAGGGAGTAGAGAGGTCAATGGACTTCTCGACACGGTTGCCCCTCTTGCTTATGGGTAGGGCAGCTCTACTTAAGATGGTGGTGCTCCCTAGATTGCTATACTTCTTTACCAACGTCCCGTATAATATACCCAAGAGTTTCTTAATAGCGTTAGACACGACAAGCAGGAGTTTCTTATGGCAGAACAAAGGGTGCAGGCTGGCCACACTCCACAGACAACACGACCTGGGTGGAATCAGGGTGCCTAACTTTGAACTATATTTCCTAGCTAGCCAGCTACACTTGTCGCTGGTTGGCTGTCAGATGAACTGACAATAGACACCTCACTGTTACGATCAGCCAGAAAACCTTTTTACTTGAAGGAGATGTTATGGAGACACAACTCTCACCTACGACACCGCCCACACCTGCTGTTTCTAGGCAAACAATTATGGCATAGAACCTGTAAGTCACTCAATATAAACACTCCCTTCTCACCACATATCCCATTGGTAGCATTGGCAGCTGGCAACCAACAAATGAAGTCAAACATACAAAAGTATTGGGAACCGAGTGATATAAGATATGATAGGTTATTTATAACACGATCGAACCCGTGTTGCTACATGTCGTCTTGTTTCCAAGGCAAGCACGTTGCCGCTGAGCTATCCTCCCGAGTGGAATAGCGACAGTCAGTGCTCTGTTCATAGAAGACGCATTAATAGACTTCCAGTCCCTAGTAGAAGAAACAGCATACACAATGGACAATATATATTACACAACGCTATGTTTAGAATACTCATGAAGCAAAAATGGCTGGCACGGCGTGACCAAGTAGACCCAAGCAATGTGGTGGACACACTGTATGAAGCATCAGAGGGATGACACGTTGTCTCTTGACTATATGAGCTGTTCCTTAAGAAACATCTGGCATCAGAGCTAACTGTGCGTCAATCATGGGAAGAGATTTAGAAAAGTCGTTCACTGATGCGGGCTGGCTGAAAGTGCTTTCATAACACAAATGGTGGATATCCAGAAACGCAAAGCTGCAACTGATACAACTATACATCACACATAACGTGTACTTAATACCCCAAAAGATTTGGAAATTCAGTAATGTAGCAGTTCAGCGTTGTCCCAAATGTATGCTAGAGAATGCAGAGATGTTACATATGTTCTGGTCCTGCTCCAAAATACAACAATATTGAGAAGCTTTAGCATGCAAATGGTCTAACGCAGATATGACACTAAACGTCCAATCACCCTTGGTCTGCCTGCTGAGAGTGTTTACTCGACTCGGTTGTATGTTAAAATAACAAAAATTGTTATAAAAAAAAAAAGAGAGAGGGACAACAATAGCAGGTATTGACAAAACCAATAGGCTTTGTTTTTATATACTGAAACCGTTTGTCTGTTAAGCTTGCAGATACGCTTCAGGTACTATTTTGAAAGACAATGTGGAACAATAGGTAGTACTACTGTTTCAGGTGTAACATGTGTTTAGTGATAGACACATTGTAGGCTTGGTCCACACAGCGACGTGCTCGTGGTTTCAATTTGGTTAGCAGCATTTAAATGCTTTTAAGTTCTTCACCTTCAATTCAATTGTCCAAGATAACACAATTTGGTTATATGGAAAAAAGAAAAGATAGCAATTTAAAAAAAACTATTATGTTCAGTGCACAGTCAATCCCAAACCACTACTAAAGGACCTCTACAACTATTCCTTAGTGCAAGATTGGCCCAAAGGAAGGAGTCAGCAGGATATACAAGGTCCGCTAAGAAAGACAAAAGTGTGGGCATTGGGAGTCTAAGGTGACAAGGGGAATATGGAGCAACCTGGCGATTCAAGGGGGCGATTACAAGTGGATAGTGTTGAAGGCGAAGTTGGAGACGAGGGTGAGAAGAGGCATCTTAAGGAGGAGGTTGGGGTCAGGGAGAAGGTTGGAGGGAAAGAGGTAATAAAGGACCATCTAAAAGGAGGCAATTGTTTTTGAAGAGTCAGTCAGGGAAAGGCAGTAGGAGGAGACTGGAGTTGAGGAGAAGGAGATTGGAAGCAACTGTCTGGAGAAGATGGGAGTGATAATCCAATAGAAGATAAAGGGCATTGACCAGGTTAGAAGTAATATTGTCAGGTGAGTTTGAGAGGGCCAATCTGGGCCAAGGGTCGGAGAATGCGTGAAGCCCTGATCAGAAGGGGTGGAACTCAAGGAAGGAGGAGGAAAGAACACACTGCGTAGCATTGAGGAGGAGCAGGAACAGAGACGCAAGAAGAAAGGGTGACAGCAGGGGAGCATTCAGGGCCCTAGAACAATGAGTTGATAAGGAAACCTTGATTTGGCTGATGGGGACACAGGAGGACAAACCCTGGTGGCTTAACCGCCATCTGAATAAAAAGGGCATTTATGCCTAAAATTAAAAGAGAAACACTGATAACTACTGGAGTTGCATGAAGGAAAGAAAGGTGTTCATATCCGATGATCATTGAAAAGGGAAAAAGCAGAGAAACTGCCTAGACTACACGTGTTGGGGGTCTTATCCCGAATCCTTGTGAACTTTGTAAGGAGCCCCACAAATTGTTGGATCCAAGAATGCCAGAATGTTCTGGGAGAGAGTGTCTTCTTTTGAACTCTGAGGCATCACATTCTAACAACTAAGGGACAGAGGTATTCCCTTAAGCCCGATAACCACCCTGAACTCTAAGCTTGGGAAACTCTCAGATCTCCCAAATGACAGTTTGGGAAACTCAATAACACTGAGCCACCAAGGAATCGGCAGATGGTGGAAGAACGAGACCAGATCCAACAACCTTGTCCTGGCTGTTTATAGAGAGGGACAACTTTTGATTATACCATTGTGCTAATTTCCGTTACAAAGAAACAACTAGTAAAAGAATAAATAAAAGAATATATAATTAATTCTGTCTTGGTCTTGTCTATTGATCCATATCCTGCTTGTTATAGCCTCCACTCCGAACAGCTATCTGTAAGCTTTCAGTGCACCTTGCAGTTTCTAAAGAGCTTCTAATAGCAAACATCCCCAAAACCAAAAAACAGCAAGCTTGTGGCAGGGCTCGAGACATGCCTTATGGTGCAGTGCATACATGGGACCTAGCTCAAACCTCCTGGGGGAGAAATTGGCACCTCACTGATAAAGGCCAACAAAGCTAAATGTATCTTGTGTTGCTTGTGTTCGGGTGTAGAGGTGACATGGGCTAGCAGAATTGGAAGCACTGCTCTTAACTGTGACAGGATTAAGACTGATGTGTATATGATTTGTCCCCTTTTATGGCACAGATAGGCTAAATAAATCATAATAAAAGTGGGCTGGAAAATTGCCAGTGGCTATGATTAATTGAAAGCTTTTCATTCATCACCATTTATGGCGATTACAGCAAGACACAAGTATAACACACAAACATGATTTGCATTTGTTCAAAAGCCTTAAGCCACAAGTCCAACTTCTTCATTTATGGCTCTCCACTGCAGTCTCACTTTCATTCTACACATATTTAACTCAACTGGAGAGTATAAAGGTTCCATGTAATAATGTCCCCTCAAAAATAATGGCATGCAAAAAAAGGCTGAAAAATAGCTGGTTTTTGCGGGAACATTATTAGATGGAACATGCAGGGACACCACTGCAACCCTCAAACATTTTCTTTTCTCAAGCGAAGCAGGGGACACCCCCGCAAACCCCCACCCCCTGTCCCTATATATATGGTCACAGATATAATATCGTCACAACCTTCACCCGACGACATTATATACAGCCACCATATATATAGGGATATTATTACCGATACCAGTTTAAGGTCATCCATGTTTCACATTTTAAAACAAAAAAATTTCTCTGCAAAAAAGGTACTGTATAGAGGCACTTTTAACAAGCAATAGCGATGCACATGATCATACAAGTTCGAGGCAATGCAATTCCTTACCTTGATGTCTCTATGCATTTTGCTTTTGCAGTGTAAATAAGCAAGACCCTAAATGAAAATAAAAAGTCACATGTTTAAAAAAAAGTACTATATTGTTTCATGCACAATAATGGAGACACAGGAATATCATCATCACTCTCTGTAACTCTCAATGCCAGGTTAGCAACTTTCATTTAACAAATGCTGGCCCACATAACACAAAAAACAAAACCTCCCACTACGTTACTTTAAAACAACCTCCCCAGCAAAATGTAAATACTGCCACATAGCTCCACTCAGTTCTTCAACAACACCATCAAAAACATGTTTGACATGATGCAACCTCATCAAAGCACCTAGACCATCACTGAAAATCACATAACATTGTATTTATTTAACCAGATTTCACTGCATATTTTATGAGTGGGGGTAGGTGATAATAAATGTGGGACAGTAGGGGAGGATGGGGGGCTGCAGGGATCTTATATATATATATATATATATATATATATATATATATATATATATTTTTTCCCCCCAAAAAAGAAACCAGATCCCGGAACTGCAATGGAACCCGGAAATGAACCGGCGGAATGCACTCCCAAAAACAGTAGCGATGGCCATAGTAACTCTCCACACAGAGGCGAAAACACTCCAAAGACGGTCCAGACTAACAATGCTTTATTATTTATGTCAGCTTGCATGGAAATAAACCAGAAAACGACGCGTTTCGCGATACACAGACCACTTGATCACGTTCAAAAGTGCAAACATAAACAAGGTGACTTTAAATGGGCTGTTTAGTCTCTATCCCCACCTTTCCAAATAGAATGTCTTCATTCCTTACACAGTGTTTCAGCTCAGACACAATGGCAGACATCTTAACACTTGCAAGTGGCTATGTAATGGCTTACAAATTTGTAAAACAAAATATATATGAATGTGCACCTTTACGTAAAAGTCACATTGTTGAGCGTCATTTCACTTCTTATATGGGCCAATTGAAAAATAAAATCAAATAAAACGCCCATATGACCAGTAGAATTCCTTTGAAAGTAAACGCTTAGTGCATAGCAATATTTAGAAATGACAGCTATATGTTAAACATGTAAAGCCTCTAAATGCATGCCACCAATGTCATTGTATTGCCCGAACTTTAATTATTGCCTAGTGCTGTATATGCAATAAAACACTGCGTAGTTTTGTCCATTGCTTCCATTAAAAATAAAAGGCAAAGCGAGCTCTCCAAATCAGATGTTCCATTGCCCGCATTTAAAATCAATTGCCGTGATTGTTATATTATAACCTACTGCAATGTTGCTCACAATTATTATGATAAAATCAATAGAAACTATTACTAGCATTCGTAAATGAGATGCATGCTAAAATACTATTATGAACTTCAGACCATAGAAAAGCTACCATGTGCAAATATGCAAAGCAGCAACAACCCGGATATATGACTCCGATTAGGCTTTAAATAGTCTATAAGGTACTCAGTGCATTTTAGCCATAAAGTGCATGGTGCACTTTTTGCTATAAAGTGCTTAGTGCAAGTAAACATTTGACCAGTGCAAAACAGCAAAAACATTTTATAGGTACTAATTTCCATATTACGTCTAAAGTTCTATCTATAAGAATAATTAACTACAGCAGCATAAAAAAGAGATCAACATTATTGCACAACATTTGATACCAATTGATAAAATATCAACAGTCATTATAATAAATTATTTGGTAGTTATTTGGCCTGAAGGAACGCTGTGTTTTATTCCTGTGTATTTGCCGGCTGCTGCTTATCTCCCTACAGCACTGCGAGCAGTTTGCAGCTCTTGCTGTATTTGGAGATCGGATTTGCTTCCTGGAGGAGGCAGGGACTAGCTCTGTCACGTGCATGATCACGTGACCATCGCCGAGGAATAAAGCGCCGGCACAACCACCCTTGCGGCGTTAAGCCCTGGAGGCAGTAAGGGCTGGAGCCGCTGTTCGGCTGTGAGTAATCTGGTCTACTGCTACTAACTTTTGACCTACGTCCTTCTTAAGCTTCCAGGGTACGGGGTGGAGAGTCGGACTCTGGCAGCTCCACTAGCCGCCGGGCGTACCCAACCCTGCAACTGAGTGTTTTCTTTAAACCCATTCTTTAAATGTGGATATTTTAAATAACTATGCTTCTAAGCTGACCCAATTATAATCAGAGGTTGCGAGCTGTTCTCCCCTCGGGTTTTAATTTAAACACATTCCTTTTGGTACAACTACAGTACAGAATGATTTGGTTTTTAGATTAGTCTTGTCCCCAGCCATTTTTAAAAAGAAAAAAAAGAAAGAAAAAAAAAACTAATTTTGTGTCTCTGCTACTTAGAGGCAGCGAGCTGATCTCCCCCCAGGGGGTTCTTTTTCTTCTAATCTAATATTTTCTAATATATTTCTTTTTTGGGTTTTTTTTTAAATTTTTTATTATAATATGCCCGCACTTAGAAGCGGGTTTGAAACTGCAGTGTGTCAAGCTACTAAGATAGTAGAGGTCCAATCAGGCTCTCTGACTCATTGTGAGGCGCTTATTAGTATTGACCACACTGAAAACATGGCTGCCTCGAATTTATTGGTTGAGAATATTAATGAAAATTCTAATATTAGAGCTGAAGGGAGCCCGAAGGGATATCCCACCACAGATCCTGCAACTTTGAAGGTTGTAGCCTTGACTGAGGTAAATGTGGACATACCAGACATAGAGGATACGGGGGCTAATAGGAACATTCCAGACTCCAGACAGGAACTTACAGATGAGGAATGTCTTCAACAAAGTCAAATTGGTACTAAAAGGGTAGTTCGGTACCATGCGTCCACTCCTCTTCAGAAGAGGATTATTACTGGGAAATTACAGGCAGGGGATAATCAATGCTTGGATTCTCTGATATGGAAGGGGAAACAACTGTGTGGAACTTTGCAATTCACTCACATTTCGTCGGCAACATTTATCTTTGGGAAGGATAATAAGGATAAGGTGCAATGTGCCCTCGATTCTCCTCAATCGGGGAGCTCTAAGCAGGCTGGCGGGGGGGACCAATCTAAAGAGACCCCCATTCGTTCTAAGTATAATCTTAACCAGCCCATTGGGGAGAGTGATTTGGATGATTCCTTCTTTATTACGGCAGATGCTACAGGTCATTTGCTGAGGGAAATTGTTGATCTAGAGATACCAGTAGGTAGATTTTTGTCCAAAGACAAGGGTGTGAGGAGCTTATCAGAGGGTGCGCCTATTGATACACTCTCACGAAATAGAAACACTTCTATAATGTGGAAACAACAAGAGGGTAGGCACCTATCCCCTATTAGACCGACTATAAAGACATTTATACCACCTATATATAGTAAGACCAGCTATACCCAAACTGATAAGGAAAGGGATTACTTACCCATAACGGTAGATAAAGCTACCGACCCTCAGCGAACCATATTGGAAAGTCGTGGGGTAGACGAAGATAAACAGGAGTATCCAGGTTTGAGAAGGGAGGAGAGAGGAGATTACCTGATACCACTTCTATCCAATTTACACATTAGTTTGAATTTGGCTTTGAAAACCCTAGGTGAATCCCAAGAGACTATTGGTTGCTCTATGGTAGGGCAACAAGCTGCCTTTAACCAATTAGTGACTCGTCTGGCTTTCTTGGAGGGTATAGTGGAGGCTAAGAACATTAATGAACAGATTACTAAAGAAAAGAGTCTACTTGATAAATATAGAGAGGAACAAGAGACTAGGTTAATGACCATGGATGCTAAGATTACTACTCTGTTGGAAGTTATGCTTACAGGAGATCGCCCCACCTCGTCAAATATAGTGGTAGAGGATTTAGTCTCCCAGGGAAAAGGAGATAATAAAACCAATAATGAAAACTATGGAAAGGATCTGAGCTGTCCAGATAGTCCTTCGGTCCTTCTGGATGCCATAATTATGGCAACAGAAGGACCTATTCAGGAACAGGACACGGAAAAGTCCAGCGCTCAGATGAAGGTGAGAGAAATTATAAAAGAGGGGGAATGTTTAAACATTAGTAGTGAGGGTTCAATAATCTCCCAACATACTTCCTCTAAAAAGGGCAAAAATGTAAACAAAAGACAAAATGTAGAGAGGAAAAATTAGCAGTCCAGGTATTAGAAATAGGTTCAAACATGAATAATGATGTAACAGCTCCAGTAAATATCGGACTACGATATAAATGAGAAGCCCCAATCCCCTGTCGGTAGACGAAAAAAGACAAAAAAGCAGGTTAGGATGTCCAAAAAAAGCAAAAACATGCCTAACATAAAAATTAAAGGCAGAATTGCGAATCTCAAAGGAATTAGAAATATCCCGCTTCAAGAAGAGCCAGATGATAGGGGGAGCCATAAGGCCTCTAATAAGGAAGAGGGTCAGGTTCGGGGGGAGCCTATTAATAAAGACTCCCAGCCCAGGGGGGAAATTAATACTGACCTAAGTACGGAGGAGAATAATATACTAAAAGTTGGCCTAGAGCGCATACAAACTAAACAAACCAAGATGACAGCTTTAGGCAAAATAATTAGTACTAAACACGCTAGAACATATGTAGGCACACAACAAATTGGGCACCCTATTATTACCCAAGAAATTCCAGTAGTAGTATGTCCCAGTATCACCCCCTTACAAAGGCTGATGGTGTTAGCAGAGAAGGGGATTGATTCCACTAGTAATAACACAGGAGATACCCCCCAAAACCCAAGATCCTCAAGAAAAGGCTGTGTTCCAATCTAGTGTGGATCACATAAAGAAGCAATCTATTCCGACCCAGCCCCCTATAAAGATCTGTACAGGGAAGATACTGGGTTGGATCAATAATAATAAAACAGACTCGCAGGTTTATTTAAATAGAACCTACCTTTTAAGCCTGTTTAAAAAGATTCCCTTATTACGAGCAATTACAACAGATGATATAGACGCCATCTTTCTACCCAACCATAATAACCATCGTATGGTAAGTTGTTTTCATTCAGCGATGGTAGCAGATATGGTACGTGCTCAAGAAAAGAATCTTAACTCTTTGGGTTATGATATATCTACTTTAGTAGATGACAAAGAGGTTGATAAGTTTCTTCAATATAAGGAAACAGATAACATCCAAACCCAACAAATCCCACAATCAGGTAACAATAAACTAGAAAACTTTGGTCCAGGGTTGGCTTTAATTTCTAGACTTCTCAATAGTGGCCAGGATTGGTCATGGTTACAGCCAGCGCTTAAAACCTTGGAGACACTCAGACAGGATAGTGGGCGTTCCTAACAGCTCTAATATCGATGTGATTTCCTGGAATTCATGCGGGGGAGCACACCTCAACACGTTTTTGAATAAAAGGGATAATTATGTGCACCCCTGCATTTATTTTTTTCAGGAAACCATGATGCTGTCTGATATATATATAGAAGGTTTCTATACTTTTTCTTCTTTAGCATCGCGTGGACCTTTGGTCAGACCTAGTGGTGGTCTGATTATTGCCATTGATCGTAATTTGGGGTTTCACGGGGAGGTAATCTTCAGGAGTGATTGGCTCTTGGGTATTATTCTCACTTCAGAGAATAGGGTAGAGCCGATTCTCATGTTGAATCTTTATTGGAACCCGTTAAAAGTGACTATTGAGGAAGTGGAAGATACTCTCAATATGATTCTGGGAGGATGATTCGAGAAAGGGTTTGGTAATTGTATTATCTTGGGAGGGGACTTTAATTCGGCCTGTGCTGAGGGTTCCACACTAAATGAAAGGGGGGTGATTCCTAGATTGCTCCTTCCACATATCAAAAGAGGTATATGGTGGGATAATTATCTTGATCATTGGGACTTGGGTCTTTTAGATCATGCCTGGGATTGGAATTTACCGAAATTTACTTAGAAAAGAGGAAGTAATAACTCTAGAATTGACTTTTTCTATGTTTTAAATAGCTGGAAGCAAGCCTGTGGAAACTTGATACTTATGGAGGTAGAATTGGGTGATCATATTCCCTTATGTTTTTCTCTTTCCATTCCCAATGTGGGTAATTACATTAATCCCACGCTGTGTGGTCTAAAGGCTGGAAATAATGGGAGAAAGGTTGTATGGAATAAGAAAATAATTACGAAATTCAATAATCTGGTTTTGAGTAACCTATCCAGAAGGCTGCCTCATATTATTAGAGGTGAAGACATCGATTTGGGGGGATTCTTCTATAATACTATATTGTCATGTGTTTACAAAATTAGTAGCACTAGTGAGAGGAAGGTCATAAAACCTAGGATGAGGGTAGGCGACTCCAGAATTCAAACCTCCAAGCGTAATAAATACAGTGAAATTAAAGCCTTGAAGAAACTGCCCATTCCCTTTTTTGAATTACAGCTTAGAAAGAAAAAAATTATATTGAAACACAAAAATCTTATCAAATCACTGAGAATGGA
The DNA here is from genome assembly GCF_040938575.1 of Ambystoma mexicanum. Taxonomy (NCBI): domain Eukaryota; kingdom Metazoa; phylum Chordata; class Amphibia; order Caudata; family Ambystomatidae; genus Ambystoma; species Ambystoma mexicanum. The sequence goes on from NC_090940.1 coordinate 221,319,852, forward strand.
TCAATATCATGAAGCACATCAATTGATGATGCATAATCTCTGTAAGGGCAGAGATGTTAAATTTTGGGCTACTATTAACTCCATGCTCATGCCTGCAAAAGACAAACTTGACTGCCCAATCCAAGCAGAAGTGTGGAGTGCCTTCTATAAGCAAAAGTTTGCATTACCTGTTTACTTCACAAGGGAACAGGATTTGGATTTAGGTCCCCCCGTGGTGGAAGATTGTGGGTGGGATTTAGAGGATATCAAATGGGCCATTAATAAACTCAAACCTTCTAGAGCACCAGGCCCGGATGGCAATCCCCCCTTCGTCATAAAGACATCCCCTGGAATATGGGCTGATTTGCTCAAACCTATATTTGATGATATTTTTAAATACCATACTATTCCTAAAACCTGGGCCCAGAGTATTATTGTCCCTATATTTAACCCTCAGAATTATAGACCTATAGCCCTTCTAGATGCAGCTAGTAAGGTCTTTGGCATTCTACTTTTAAGGGACATCAATAAATTTACTAGAAGGAATGCCTGCTTCAGTAAATTTCAGGTAGGCTTTAGAGAAGGCTTGGGAACAGACCTGAACGGAAATATTTTGGCTCATTTAAGAGATACAGTCCATCAAACTAAAATGGGCGAAGTCTATATGGCATCCTTGGACCTCTCTAACGCTTTTGACGGGGTCATTAGAGATAGACTGTGGACCAAAATGTTAGCAATGAATTTTCCACGTAAGACTGTTCAACTCTTGGCTCTTTTACATAGAAATACCTCTGTCAGGGTGCGCTTATCTTACGAAGGTTCCCTTTCTGATGCCATAGAGACTGAGGTGGGTGTTAAGCAGGGCTGTTCTCTTGCACCCACGCTCTTCAACCTGTACGTCAGCGATGTGGAGGATATATGGCGGGGTCCTTCCATCGCTCCCGTTAGGATGGGTAGTTTGGTTATTGAGTGGATGGCCTTTGCGGATTTCATTCTTTTTGATCGTACCCCACGGGGTCTTCGTAGAAGGATGGATATTTTCTATCAATATGCTATGATGAATAATCTTTCCCCCAATGCATCGAAATCTGGAACGATTGTAATCTCTAAGAAGAGAGTTGTCAAATCTTATGTCTGGAATATGGGTGACAATCTGGTGGAACAGGTGCAGGCCATAACATACTTAGGCTATAATTTTTCTAACAATTCTAGCTTAAAGAGGTGGAAATTGAGTCTTGCAGAAAAAGCGTCTAAATTAAAGACTCAAATGAAATTTTTGAGGGTTCGAGTATGTAAATTTTCGCTCCTACCCATTAGACGTTTCTACCTTGCTAAATGTGAGCCGGTTCTTTTATATGGTCTGGATATTTGCACCAAGGATATGAGTTCCTATTTAAATGTGGTTCAGGGGAAATTATGGAAGGAAGTAATGGGCCTTTCCATGGCAATCCCCAATGCCATTATCCGGCACAAACTCTGTCTAGTCTCTCTCAAAGCCAGATACTTGTGGAGACAGCTTTCCTTTTTTAGAAAAATGAATGACCCTCGTATAAATACCCTGTATGAGTTGTTGAATAGGGTGATTAAATCTGGGTCAGTCCAATCAATTAAGGGATTCAGCGACAGAATGAATGCTCTGTTATATATTTTAGGCTCTAGTTTAGATGACTTGGTGCAACCACCCGGCCTAGTTAAGAAACTGTTATTCAAGGCGGATTGGGTGGATACAGTCAATGAAAGAGTCCTATGCAACCTATAAGGAATATGCTAAATTTGTACATGCAAGGGAATGTATCCCCCTTTATTTACTTAGATTCCCCTGCTATAGGGCGAGAACTAAATTTATGCGTTTTAGACTTAACCAGATGCCGACCCTAGAAAGAATACATTATTGGATACATAAAGGAAAGGTGCTTAATTATATTTTACCTAGCCTTACATGTCGTTTTTGTGGAGAAACTGACATGTTAGAAACTCTCAAGCACCTTGTCTTAACATGTGTCCATTTTGGGTCGAAACGAGCTCTATACCTCACCGATAGATTTGATGAGGATTTAGAAATGTCGAAAAATCTGTTCTGGAGTCGTTGCATGTGGGGTGTTAATATCTCCCTAACTCTCGCTTTGAATTTCTTTCTTCAAAATATAACGGAGGAATTGGAAGCCAAAAATAAAGAATTAATTGTGTAGGTACCTATAAGGTAAAAACGGGTAATGATATTAACAAGGTAGATAACTTCTATGTAATTTGATTTTAGGGCTGGGAAGGAATCTTAAGAATTTTGTAAAATGCTGATGTCTTAGATGTTTTAGATGAAATTTCTTTCTATGTTTCTTTTTTTGTATGGTATGATAACTTTGTCTCCATCTTTTATATCAATGCATTCTTATATGCTTATGTATTGGTTGTATGAAAGGTATAAATGTGTTTTTCTTTGGTGTTATATGTTGTATAAGGTTTTATGCAAACTAATAATACAAAAAAAAAAAAAAAAATTATAATAAATTTGAAAGGAATGTTTTGAAGGACAAAGAAAAAAACAAGAGAGGAATGGCGGGGAGACGAAACAAGAAGATCCTAGTATTCATGTGACCTTGGCGCACTATTATTGGAACAGAAATTAGAATTAAATTAAACAAAAAACAATATGTCACATTTCTAAAAGCTAAGCAAAATAATTTCCTCTAATATAACTGGGGTAGACAATAATGCCATAATAGAGTAATTCCTTTAGACTAATCTATATTATAAGTGATAAAGGTTCCCCCTAGTAATAAACAATGCAAATTCAAACAACCCCACAGATCTTAAGGAAACCTATGTGACAGCAGACATCAACAAAACAATCCAATATAAATAAGAAGATGTAAAAAGAGAGGGAAGAGGAACTGATATATATGGGATTCGCAGTGATTATTTTTGATGTTTTCACGTAGATCCATGCAGACAACTGGTCTTCTAGACCGCAACCCATTTTTCTCCATAAAACCCTCCAAAAATCCACGCAAACTATGGTGAAACCACATTCCAATAGTAGACTTAATAAAACGTTTTGGTGAAGAGAGGGTACATTTAAGAGGCTGGAGACGAGGCGTGTTTGAGAGATGCTCCAACACGCAGTGTCAGGATGGCCACTGAAGATAACAGGATGGCAGGACACACGCAATGTATTTCAGGGGTTTTATACAAAATAAAAGCAGAGATAAATTCCTTATATTCAGGGGGATTTGAGGGGTAAGAAATGCGAGACAGATACATATGTAGAGTTTTCTCGCAACTCGCCATTTTATTAAATAATAAAGGGAGAGATAAACGCCTAACAAGGATTTCCCTACCTAACAAACTAATGCTAAAGGAAAATGACCTAGTGTCCAAACATATCTGTCCCTCACACTAATACACACAACAGAATTATTTGGCAGTTGAAACTTCACAAAATTGCATTTACATTCCAAACACAAAAGTAACAAACCGGAATCCTTGTGACCAGGGTTGGATCCCCTTACCCTGGATCAATTCATGATGTTTCAAACCAAAGTTATTTTCACTAGCCAAGTTTCACTCCAGGTAGGATACACAGTTCCAATGTGTCCTTCACTTGGCAAAGTGACTAACTCAGTTCCTTAAGGGTTTTTCACTCTTAAGACAATTGTTCAAGATTCCACAACCTTTTGCTCGTCAAACCAAAATGACACTTTCGTCATACATCAAGTCAAAAGTCAATGTAAATGTTATTTTCTCTAAAGGACAATCACTTTTTATCACATTGCATTTCATAAACAATACCTTAGTCAGGATGTTTCATTCAGAAAGTTATATTTTAGCCAGGATGGTTATAGAACAGTACATCAAAACACAGCAGTGGAATTGATACTGATATTTTATTTGTATCGCGCTCATACTCATGTGTTTAAGAGCATGATGAGGCAAGGAAGAGAACAAGGGAGAAGAACAAGTTACTTTCTTACCTGGTAACATTCTTTCGATGGGATAGTCCGACGACGTATTCCATATCTATGACAGGTAATGTCCACAGCTGTGCTGCTTCGGAAAATCTTTGGCGTCTGCGTCCTGCGTCAATTACGTCGATGCGCCGTCCCCGAGGACCTCCTCCGACAGCCGACGTCACTCGATGTGATAAGTAGGAAGCACGACGCCCATAGCCTCAGTTATAGTTTTTTCCCCAGAACGTGTGCCACCAGTTTTCTGCCAGTCAGACACACAAGGCCTTGCGGAACGCAAGCTGCAATCGCAAAAGAAATTCTGCAGCGGGGAAGGCAGGGAGTGAGCGATACAGAATACGTCGTCGGACCATCCCATCGAAAGAACGTTACCAGGTAAGAAAGTAACTTGTTCTTAGAGGGGATTGGGTCCTCCGACGTATTGCATATCTATGACAGACTCCCAAAGCAGTACCAAGCAAGGAGGTGGGAAAGAATTAAGTATACAAATTTAGCATGCCCAATCAAATTGCGGAATAGAGAACTGCCTTGCCAAAGGCCAGATCTTGCCCTCTGATGGAATCGAGGGAGTAGTGACATACAAAAGTATGTACTGAAGCCCAGGTGGCTGCATCACAGATGTGACGAATAAGAACTCCCCTCTGCAGAGCAGTAGACGCAGCCACTCCCCTGGTAGAATGGACCTGCAAGCCAGCCGGAGGATCCTTACCCGCCAAGCGGTAACACTCGGAGATAGCTAAAATAATCCAACGAGACAAAGTCTGTTTCGTCACAGCTTGTCCCAAACGCTTTCCAGCGTAACCAATGAAAAGTTGATCGTTCACTCTGACCCGGGACATGCGCGAAATATAAAAGCTCAACGCTCTCCTAGGATCAAGCCTATGGAGCCTCTCCTCTTCCTTACCAGGATGTGGAGGAGGATAGAACGCCGGAAGAACAACCTTCTGGCTCAAATGAAATTCCGAAACCACCTTCGGAAGAAAATAAGGACGAACTCCAAGGACAACCCTGTCCTTATGAAACACAGTGAAGGGTGGCTTAACTGAAAGTGCCTGTAACTCACTCACTCTGCGAGAAGAAGTAACCGCAACCAAAAACACAGTTTTCATAGTTAACAGCCTCAAAGGGCAAGAATGTAAAGGCTCAAACGGAGCACCCATAAGAAACTTAAGAACAAGGTTCAAATCCCAACCTGGCACCAGAAAAGGTGACGGAGGGAACACATTAGTGAGCCCTTTCAAAAACTGTGAAATTAAAGCAATTTTAAAATCGGAACACTCTTCAGACGAGCGCTTAAATATGGACAGCGCCGCCAGGTAACCTTTAATGGTCCCCACTTGCAAGCCCCTGTGGGCCAAAGAAAGCAAAAAAGACAGAACCATGGGAATGTCACATTCAAAAGGATCCACATTCTGAACTCTGCACCAGTCGCAGAACTTTCTCCAACGGCAACGGTACAGACACTTAGTTGCCGACCGCTTGGCCGAGAGCAACACCTCCATCACGTCTTCAGGGAGGTCCCAATCCTTATACCTCAACCTTTCAGAAGCCAAGCGTGAAGATTGAGGGATCTGACCTCTGGACGGAGAACCTGACCCCCCCCCCCCTCCCGTGAGAGCAGATTGTCTCGGTAGGGAAGACGACGTGGAGGGCAGATGGACAAGTCTAGAACGTCCGGGTACCACGTCCTCCGGGCCCACGCCGGAGCAATGAGGATCACCCGGGAACCGAACCTCCGTAACCTCCGCAGCACTTGCGGGATGACGGGAACTGGAGGAAATGCGTACAGCAGTGGGAATGACCACTCCACCACAAACGGGTCTCCTAAGGCTCCTTTTGGAGGAAATTCCCGCGAGCAAAACCTTTCGCACTTCCGGTTGACACTGGAGGTGAAGAGATCCACTTGAAGGGTCCCCCAAAGGGCGAAGATCTCCAGGAGAATCTCCTGAGCCAGCTCCCACCCGTGAGAGATCGAGCTCTGCCTGCTCAGAGCGTCCGCCGTCTCGTTGTCGTCTCCGGCCAGATGAACAGCCGAGATCGAAACTACCTGCTGGATGACCCAGAATTCGAGCTGCATCGCCTCCCTGCACAGCGGAAGTGACCCTGCCCCCCCCCCTTTTTGTTGAGGTAGTGAATGGCCACCGTGTTGTCCATTAGAATCAGGACACTCTTTCCACGCACAGTCGGCAGAAAAGCCTTCAGGGCTAGCCTGACGGCCATCAGCTCCAACAGATTGATATGGAGTCTGGACTCCGACAGAGACCAACGACCGCTGACTGTCAACTCGTTGGCATGAGCTCCCCATCCTGTGAGGGATGCGTCCGTCACGATTGTCACCTCCGGCCAGGGCAGCCAAAATGGGGCCCCCCTTCATCAGATTGCCCTCGACGGCCCACCACAGAAGGTCCCGGGCCACCGAGGGCGGCACCTGAACAGGGTCCGACAGCCTGCCGGAGGACTGAGACCACTGGAGCTTGAGTGCCCACTGCAAAGATCTCATCCGCAGTTCAGCCTCTGGCACCAGAAGAATGTAGGATGCCATGAGGCCGAGCAGTCTCAAGAACTCGGACGCTGGGAGATCCTGGGCAAACTGAAACTTGTGCACCATCTGCTGAATGTGAAGAGCCCTCACCTGAGGAGGAAAAGAGTGCCCCAGGGACGTGTCGAGCACTGCTCCGATGTACTGGAGCCGCTGCGTTGGTGTCAAATGGGACTTCTTTCAATTGAGGGAGAAGCCCAGCCTGTGAAGGGAGTGGCAGGTGACGGACAGATGATCCAGGACTTGCTCGGGAGAGCTCCCCCTGATCAACCAATCGTCCAGGTAGGGGTAGACGTGAATCCCCCCTTTCCTGAGATGCGCTGCCACCACCACCATGAGCTTGGTGAAAACCCTCGGGGCGGAGGTCAATCCGAACGGCAGGACCCGAAACAAAGTGCGAGTCGCCAACCGCGAACATCAGGTACTTCTTGTGCTTGGGATGCATCGGCACATGGAAGTAAGCATCCTTGAGGTCGAGAGACACCAACCAGTCCTGAAGTTGAAGGGCCTGGAGAACTTGAGAAAGAGTCACCATCTTGAACTTGTCCTTCCTGAGGAGTTTGTTCAAACCGCGCAAGTCCATGAAATCAAAAAATAAGGGGAATACCATCCCTTGTTCCTCTCCGCTACAGGCACCAGTTCTATGGCACCTTTCTCCAGCAAGGCTTGAATTTCCTGCGCAAGGAGCGTATCCGGACACTTCAAAGAGGTTCCCTGGTGGATTGTCGCGAGGCCTCTGCCGAAAAAGAAGACAGTAGCCGTGGGTTATGATCTCCAGAACCCACACATCCGAAGTAATGGCTTGCCACTCTACAAGATGCTGCGCCAGCCTTCCCCCAACCGGCGAACCATGGGACCTGGCATCATGACTGAGCGGTAGCGGCTGCGGTGTTGCCTGAGGATAAAGAGGCAACTGCCCGAGCGGCCTTGACACCTCAAGTACCTTTAGTTCCACCTCTGGCACTCTTACGATGGCCTCTTTGACTGCTAGCTCCCCTCGCTTTACTGAAGGACGAGTAATAGCGAAAGGAACCTCCCCTCCATTGCTGTCCCCTAGGACGAAAAGGCGGAGGTTGGCAAACTGCAGCGCCCAACGACTGCGCTGCAGCTTTGGAGGTCTGCAACCTCTCAAGGCTCTCGTCAGCCTTGCTGCCAAAAAGGTGTTCACTGTCAAAGGGCATGTTAAGGAGCCGGGACTGCACATCAGGAGCGAACCCAGACTTCCGCAACCACGCAAACCTGCGCATTACGGTGTTCGCCGCCATGGACCAGCTGACACAATCCGCCAAGTCCAAACCCGACTGAACGGCCTCGCACATAGCATCCTTGCCATCCTGAACCATAGCAAGGAAACCATCCCGTTCGTCCCCTTCGGGAATATGTTCAGCCGCTAATGCAACACAGTTCCACAGAGTGTGTGTGAAACGAGACAAGGCGGCCAACTCCATATGTGCCTTAAGCGCCATACCCCCTGAAGAAAACACTTTCTTCGCCCAGCCGTCAAATCGTTTGTCGTCCCTATCCGGAGGGATGGTAGGATACGACGCCTGCTTTGCCGGGGCCGTAGACGCCTGCACCACCAAACTCTCCGGAGTGGGGTGCCTAGATAAGTAGCAGGGGTCGCTACTGGCTGGACGGTATTTTCGCGACAAAGACTTGCCCACTGCCGGGAGACTCTCCGGAGCAGTCCAAGCCGCCGCCACCCTTCTCTGCAGAGCCATATGAAAAGGCAAAACCGGGTCAGTGGGGGGACCGAGATCAAGGATGTCTGTGAGATCATCCTGAACGAACTCCCCTGGGGAAGCTGACCAACCCAAGTACTCGGTGACCCGAGACATAAGGCGCCGATATGAAGAATCGGCATGAGTGCCAGGCTCCGGCCTACAAAACTCCACCTCCGGAGAGGTGCCCAGTCCACTGGCATCATGCAGTGGCTGCCGCAGATCATCAAACTGGCTATGGCCCGAGATAAGGTCATCTGGAACTGTAACCGGAAACCAAGTCCCCATCAGAGCCTTCATCACCCTCTGAAATGTACTCCAGGCGGGGAGAGGAAGACCTCTGTGGACCAAAGCAGTTCCTGACCTTAGCCATAGCCTTCCTAGGGGCAAACCCCGTGCCACGGTGCCCCTCCGACAACACCACCTCGAAAGGCGTCGAGGGCGGCGAACGAGTCGGCGCCTGCGTTGACAGAAAAGGCGTCGACGTCGAGCGAATCGGCGTCGACATCAGCTGCAGCGCCGCCAGCATCGGCGGCGTCGACACGGGCCTCGAAGCCGGTGCTCCGAGCAGGTCTCTCGACAACCTAGGCGCCGACGACCCCCTCGGAGGCGGAGCCTCGAGAGAAATCGTCGACGACCTCGGCGCCACAGGCGTCGACGTCTTCTTCGAAGATGGCACAGGATCACGCGGTCTCAAGCGCGTCGAGGACCGGGACCTGGAACGGGCATGGCGAGAACGGCTACCCTTGTCCGAGCGGGACCTCTCCCGCGAGCCGTGCCGACCACCCGAGCCCGAAGGCGTACAGGCGGTGTCTCTCGACCGGTGCCGACCGACCCCACTCGGAGGCGCGGACGGACCGGTGCCCTGCTATTCAAGAATCGCTAGCATCTGCTTCCCGAAGGAAGCCCATTCCTCCGGTGTCGCTTGCATGGAGGGATAAACGACCCGCCGACGGGCGGAGTCCTCGGAAGAGGACGGTGAAGGCGACCTATGCCGGCGCTTCTGGGAATGCCTCTAAGAGGCGGAGGAGTGGCGAGACCGACTCCTGGAAGGAGACCCACTGGACTTCTTCTTGCGTTCCCGCAAGGCCTTTGCCGTGAGCGACTGCCAGTCGACAGTCGTCCGTATCGTGGGCCTCCCCGAGGCACAGAGGCAGGCGTTGTGCGAGTCCGTGACCGACATCTTGGACCCACAGTCCCTGCAGTTCTTGAAGGTCGGACGCAGGGTTGAAGATGAGAAAGACATCGCCACGAACAGGTCTTCACAACAAACCGAACAGGTTCAACGAACCGAGAATTGAAAACAGCAAACTCCAACGAGTCGAGGCGTACCGAGATTCACGAAGCGAACACGTTCGCGGAAAAAACGGAACTAAGGCTATGGGCGTCGTGCGTCCTACTTATCACATCGGGTGACGTCGGCCGTCGGAGGAGGTCCTCGGAGACGGCGCATCGACGTCATCGACGCAGGACGCAGACGCCAAAGATTTTCCGAAGCAGCACAGCTGTGGACATTACCTGTCATAGGTATGGAATACGTCGGAGGACCCAATCCCCTCGAACAAAAACACTGATCTTACTAGGCCTAGTGATACTGAGAACGCGAAAGTGTATGGGAGAGTGAGTGGGGTAAGTGCGATGGGGTGGGGGAGAGGTGGAAAGTGTGGAGCAAAAATAAAAAGTAAATAAAATATGAATAAATATATAAATAACCAAAAGCAGCACACAGTGGTAGTGCAGTCAGCAAGTGGCAAGTGCTAGGAATAAGGCAACAGACAGGGTGTCTCTGAATAAGTGCAGAAAAATAAAAGGGGGCAGGGACTCTAGGGTTACAGATACAGACGCCAGTGGAAGGGATTGTCCGGAGGCAGTGCAGGTGGGTGGCAGAGTGGGCAGGTACCTGGGCCCGGAAACAGAGAGACCCCAGGTGCACGATGCTGATGCTGAGACTGAGACAGAACAGATCAACACGGCAGAGGAAGAGAGAAGGCAGAAGCAAAAAGGAAGGTCTTGAGGTGCTTCCGGAACCGGAGGTGGATCTACTCAAGTTTCAGAGTGGCAGGGAGGCTGTTCCAGAGGGAGGCCCCAGTCGAAGACAAGAGATCTACCCTCAGCTTGTTTCTTAGAAAAACGGCTGACCTTGAGGGAGTAGTTAGAGAAGGAGGAGCAAAGGGCTCGGGAGGGAAGGTATTTACGGAGGGACAGCTGAAAGTATTTTTGACCAAGGCACCAATAAGCCTTTTGGACACGGGAAAAGAGTCTTGAATTTAATCCTTGCAGCCACTGTGAGCCAGCGAAGAGATTTCAGTGCTGGAAAGATACAATCCTTGGGCTTGAGGCCAAGGACAAGTCTCGCAGTCCTGTTCTGGATAAGTTGCAACAGGTGGAGAGCAGAGGCACGTAGATTTCAAAAGAGGCTGTTGCAATAGTCCAACCTTGAGAGAACCAGGGCTCGAGAGACAGTGAGCTTCTGGGGAAGGAGAGGAAAGGCTGAATAACTCTAAGGAAGTGCAGTAGGAAGTTTGACTTTCTTGAGACATCAGAGATGTGGGCAGTGAAGGAAAGCATGGAGTGAAAGATTACCCCGAGGTTCTTAGTCTCGCAGGTGGGGGTAGGAGGGCCAAGGGCAGCGGGCCAGAGAGTGGCAGGAAGGGAGGGCAAAGGTGTGTCGATGAGGAGGATCTCAGTCTTGCTGGCATTCAGGCAGAGATCGTTGGTGGCACACCAATCCTGAATGGCAGATAGGCAGGCAGAGATGAGAGAGGGAGAAGAGGTGGTCGCGGGAAGCCTGAAAATTAGTTGAGTGTTGCCAGCATACGACTAGAAATTTGAGCAGAAAATGGCAATGCAGTGGCTGAGAGTTTCTAGGTATTGGTTAAAAAGCCAGGATGAGAGGTTGGACCCCCGGGGAACACCGCAGGTAGAGAGGGAGATAGAGGAAAGGAAGGACCCAAGTTGGACCTGGCAGGGTCAATCAGAGAGGGAAGAGGCCAGCCAGGCCAGAGCCTGATCAGTGATGCCCAGGTTGTCACGGAGACGGTTGAACAGGATGGTATGGTTGACCGCATCGAAGGCCGAAGAGAGATCAAGTAGGATGAGGACAGAGGGAATGTTAGAGTCAAGGTTGGAGAGCAAATCTTCATGGATGTTCAGGAGAGCAGTTTCCGCGCTTCTGGCAGCTCTGAAGCCAGACTGATGGTCATGGAGACAGCCAACAGAATCAGAGGGGAGGCAAAGGTTAGGTTGCAGAAATCTGCCAGGGCAGGAGCGAGGGTGTCAATTCGGTCCTTTATGGTTTTAGAAGAACAGGGATGAACCTGTTTTGACAAGACTTTCATAGATCGGACTTGTCTAGCGACTTCATCAGGGGAGAAAAGAGGAAAGGCGGAGAAAGATGGTGGGCGGTGGCTGAATGAGGGTCAGAGTTCACAGAAGGAGGGAGGAGAGGGTGGACAGGATGTCCTGAGTTTTTTAGATGAAGTGCGAGGCAAGGGCCATGAAAAGGTCCTGGGAGGCAATAGGAGGGGTAGAGACTGCAGTATGGTTGGCCAGGTCCTTGCAGATTTTAAAGAGTTTGGCCAAGTTGTTAGATGCCGCAGAGACACAGGCTTGGATGTGGGCTCTCTTCTTGGTGTGGACAGAGTCGGTATTGCCTTTGGGGCAGGTGACAGACCAGTTTGTCAGAGGATAAACAAGAAGCCCTCCATTTTCTCTCAGTTGCCTTACACTTGCGTTTAGGTGTAGCTACCTCAGAGTCATACCAAGAATTGCACATGCCTTTGCGCTTCAAACGGATCCTCATGACAGGGGCAAAAGCATCAAGAGTATCGGAATAAGAGTAGAGTATAGACAGGGCTGTGTCAAAATGTGAGTCAGCCAGAGTTGGAGAGGGGGCGATATAAGGTGGCGCGAAAGCCTCCTAAGACACACGCTTCATGGGCTGGATGGCTGAGAAGGTAGGTGGCAATGTTGGGGTAAACTTAGATGGGAGTAGAAGAGGGAGTGATCGCTCCAGGAGAGAGGAGTGGTCAAAGGGATGGAGAGGGGGAGGTCATGGGAGATCAAGACATCAAGTGTGTGCCCTGCAGAGTGAATCGGACCAGAGGGGAGAATAGAAAGTGAGAGGGGGTCACAGAGGTCACGGAAGGGTACAGAAGAGGAACATGGAGTGTCAAGATGGATATTGAGGTCACCAAGAAGGAGGAATTGAGAGGTTGAGACCAGGAGGGAGGAGGAGAGGTCTGCCAACTCAGAGAGAAAAGGGGTGATCTGACCAGGTGGTCGGTTAATAGTAGCCACGGTAAGAGTGGCTAGGAGAGAAAGAGAGCCTGCAGACAAGGCATTCAAAAGAGGAGTATGTCTGCGTGGGAATGATAGAGGCAGGGATTCATTCAGGAAAGATCAGGGCTACACCACCTCTGGCCTGGGAGGATCTGGGTGCAGAGAGGATCTTGGAGCCAGCAGGAATGGAGAGTTGCCACTTCCTTTCCACCACCACAACATTCTACCACATTTGCAGTACTTTCAATCATCTTCTTCCTGGTCCACTTCCCTGCCAGGACTAACCACTACTTGTCCCTTTCCTGGTGTTTCGCCTGGCAGGATATAATTCCAACTACTACAAATTGTACTCTGTGGTGAGGGCTGTTCCAAACTTAACTCCTCAATGTGGAAAGGTGAACCAACAATGGCTTCTTGGGTAAGTCTTTTGACTTACAACACAATTGGCCTACAACTTCTTCCACAAGTATACTGTCTCAGGAGGATAGCTCAGGGGCAACGTGCTCGCCTTAGAAGCATGACGACACAGAGCAACACAGGTTCGATCCCCGGGTCCGCGCTTAGAAACCTCTGGGTATTAAGCGCGTTATAAATAACCTATAATATCATAATATCAATATCATACAAGAGGACAATGATTCTCATATCGATTTGTTTGCAGGTTACGGTTCTCTCACCCCTTGATCGTTTCTACAAGGAGGGCTTTTCACCTGCAGTCTCTGATTTTTTTCTACACAACCTAGTGGCTGCTGGCAATGTAGTTTATAACTTTTCCCACAGAGTATATTGTTCTAGGATTGCTACATTCAACTTGCCTTGATGTCACTAGTGTCAGCTATCCCTCTTTAGGAAAGTTGTATCCCCTTTGTTTTATTATTGCCTCTCTTTTTCTTTGGCAACGCTTGTTACAATATTCTCCCATTCAACATCTATTAACAGCAGAGTTGCACCCAGTTTGCTTTAATTTAAAAGGTATGGTATTCAAAAGGTGTATTCTTACACAGATGTCTACTCCAGGGCACCCCGGGGTATAATTATATCCTGGCATCTCCTGACTCACTGCCTCCGTTTCTTCCTTCATCAGGACTTCCCTGGAGTTTGAGAGCTCCAGTCAACTTTCCGCTACTCGAGCTGTCTGCAAATGGAGCTTTCACAGCTCAGCAAGCGGTCCGGTGGAAACCTCACACCACGGTGAGATGCAGGACACAGAGGGCTTCTCCCTCCCTTGGGACAGATGGCCTCAATACCGCTTTTCACTGCGCATCCCCTGCATCTTCAAGGAACACCGACATCCGCCACATTCTCTGCACAGCAACCTGCTGTCAGCACCGCAGCGGCTTCCACTTCTGCTTCTCCTAGCCTGCATCTGTAGAGCCTTTAAATGTTTAAAGGTCCCGCTCAGGTGAGGGTCATTATAACAACTAGACTGCTCACTACGGTTCAACAACTCTGGATCCCTCTTCCTCGTCTCATTGCTATGAGCATTATGGAACTTGAAGTCCATAATGTTCTCATCTGTTTTTACATTAGAGTCCTCAATTTTACAATACGCCATTAAGAGTGTATGATCATTAGGGAAATTACTCAGCGGGTTCTCCCATCCCTCCTGACCTGAATCTCATCCCATATGATCCTTTGCATAATACCACCCCCAGGGTCAGGATCAGGTAGCGGCTTCCTTTCCCTGGTCACATGAGAAAAAGTCCAGATCAGGGTTTTTGGGATGATCACCTCTGATTCATCACAGGCATAACAGAAACAATCCCATCGGACTCCAGTTGAGACTCTCCAGGGTGAAGCATCTTGAGATGCAAGCTCTCATCCAGTCGGCGCAACACAAAGTTCACCTCGATGCAGGCTTTCTCTGGAAGGTCCGAATTCCCCGATACAGATCCTCCCTAATTTGCCCAGACATGTGGGCTCTGTAGTGTGTTCCAGGGTAGGGCCTGGATGTCCTGTCCAAGTCCCCAAGTAGTGGGGTGTGAAGCTCCCTTCTGACCCGTCACCAAAGATAGTGGGCTTCTTAGAGAGCAATGTTTCTGGTCCAGCAGGGAGGAGTGAGTGATCTACAGGACCCTGCCCAACAACTACGTTGGTCCTAACCTCCTCAATGCCATGTCTCACTCTCCTATCTCCTCTCACTTTTGAATATGCCCATTCAAATCGGCGCTTCTCCCCTGACCACATTCACGCCACCCGTGGGCCCACTTCCTCTCTGCACTCTGTCACTCCTCTGTCCTCCTCCATGACCAGAAATGTCCTAACTTCTCCTCCTTTCAGATCCTTTCCACCTTCTTGTTCACTTTCACTGCATTCCTGAACTCTTTTGGCCTCCTCCTTGTACTCCTTATTACTCCCTTGCTCCTCACACTGGTGTTCAGTTCTCTGTCTCAACTTCCTTCCAACTGCCTTCCTCCTTGATGCCAACAATCTTACAACCACCTCTTCTCCAAACTGATGTGTCAATGACCTAATATCCAAATACCTCTTTTACCGACTGATTCTCTACCTCATCTTCATATTCTCTTGCAATTGCCTCCAACAACAACCTCTAAATCACTTTGCTCTGTCCAGTCATCTCCTTGATTCCCACTTCTCTTCAAATACCTCTTCTGCCCCTTGGCCTGTAATGCCCACTCCTTCCACCTTTTGCTGTTTCTCCAACTCCTTAACTCTACCTCTTGCCCAGTCTCCTCCTACCTCCCCTTCAGCAACTTCTCATTGTCATTCTTGATGTTCCTTATGTTTGCCAACAACTCATGGTGCCCCTCCTCGCACCCTTCTACCTCCTGCCAAAAGCTTCACCCGTGCTTCTCTTGCCTGGGTCTTCCCAACTAACATCCTAATACTTCCTCTGATGATGCCCCACTTTCTAGCTTCAACTCTCCATTGCCCTCCTGCAATACCTCCCCTCCAATGACCTCTAAGAATATGGTGTGCTACTCACTTTCAAGGGATTTGGTGCCCTGCTCAATTTCCAGGCAATAGTGCCCTGCTTACTAAACCGCTTCTTCCCACTTCCTTCTTACTGCCTCCAGTAGTTCCACTGCTAATTCAGTCTCCTGTTCTGGGATCCATTCCAGGATCTCCTGCTCTCGCACAACAACATACTCCTGCTGCTCCCAACACTAAGAGAATAACTATTGTGAGCTGCTCTTGTTTTACAGTCTAAACTCCTCCCCTGGGCTGGCTGTGACCGCAGGAGAGTGCTCTGTTTCGACTGGCTTTTAGTGCTTTCTCCCTTTGCCTGCTTTGGGGTGGTTCTCACTGAGACAGAACAGGGGGAGCCATCTTGGATTCCTCTACAGTGAGCGACTTCCCCGTCTGCTTACTGCAAACACAGTAAGTTCTCCTGTTGCAAAGAAGTCCAGGCGACCACATAATTATTCTGGGTTCCCCAGCCACAAATACTTCCACTGGTGCTTGGTGAGACCTTGACTATGTAAGGTATGGATTCCCTAGTGGTTTGGTTGTTTCCTGCTTTCGGAAGGTCAAGCTGGATGTTACAAAAGGTCTTGGAAAGGGGGAGAGAGATTGCAATTTTGTTTTTCCTCCGCAATTATGGGACATGGTTGTGGCTTCCAAAGTGCTATTTTCCCCAACGTCTCATATAGCGCCTCTTGACCCATTCTGCCCCCCCTCCACCCAGCACTCCCATCCTCCCCCCACGTCCTCCTGGAAAAACACTGAGTGACCTGAGATGGGGTGGTGGCTATTAAGTGAGACATGTTATTATCCTCAGCTATAAGGAGGGGATGGTGTGGAGATGACCCAAAGGGTTTTAGGGTCACCCAACCAGGCACCCTGAATCCCAGCAGGTGAGCTTTTCAAAGTTATATCCAGCATATTCCCATCCACAGACAAGGACACGTGGGGATTCTGCCAGATGGCTTCACAAAATTCTGACACATCTGATTGGAAAATGGTTCCAGTAACATCTACCTAAAGAGAGGCTAGGACAAGGACAGCATCCCAAGAGAGGCTAGTTGTCGGCGTGGGAATGGCAAGGGCCATCCATTGGGAAATATTGGCCACAGGTGCAAAAAACTCTTGAGGCAATGCTTTGAAATAATACTAAGTGTTGTCCAAGTTAAAGTTTGTTTCTGTGTACTGGCTCTAAGAATGAGTGTCATTAATCCTCAGAGAAGGAGAGGATATGCTGTTGGGACAACCATAGTTGCAGTGTCTGACTAAACTATCGGTTGTGACAGTTGCACGATAACCACTGAAGCAAGTGGCATTGGTAGTAGATGATGAGAAGAGGATGTCACAAATGGACACGGGTTGCATTCGTAGGTCCTGAAAAGGCCTAAGAGCATTTAGCACTAGGGCTATTGAAAGATAAACCACTTGCTTTATCAGATTAGTAAAACAGATGTTCATGGTCGAAAGAGTCATTGCCTGGTGCAATGGGATCAACAGCTAGGCCTCATACCCAGTACTCTTGAGAGCAAGCAATAACAGGGGCATTAGGGTGCAGCTAAGAGGTACTTACTGCAAGGAAAGGTGTGGTGGAATATACCCACTGAATATTGAGATGGTTCATAGAAGGTGTTGTTGGGTCCACTAGGACAGAGCACACACAACCATGGAATCTGAAGTACACCTGTCTTCAATTACATTTGATGTCAACTAACTTGTTGGTAGTGACTTTAATACTACTTATGCCAGCTCTCTACCTCCTTAATCAGAAGCCTTTACCAGATACACTTCCAGCTACATGCCGTCCTGTGAGGAAGCCAAGGGCATCCAAACCTCATTTCCCCCAGCATCCTGTGCTCAGGTGTCCAGGGGGAAAGGCCATCGCTTTAGGATCCCGACCCTGAGGGTGAATGTGTGAGGGAGGATCATCTGGGTGGTGGAACTTCAGGGAGTGGTGAGATGATGTCTTTGGGTGAGACATGGTACCCCCCTTTCACTTGTCAAAGTGAATCCAATGTTCCACCTGCCTTTCTAGGCTATTGCCAGTCCTTAACTCTTTATTTCAACCAAAATGTTCCACAGTCCTTTCACCTTAAGACTGGGACGAGGAGGAAACTAGGAGTTATGTACACTTCCCTGTATTCACACCACTTTGGTACTGGGATGAGGAAGAGGGCTTTTGAGGAGCTCAACGACAATGGCCAGGCATGTCACACCAATTTGCTTTATCAAGGTCAGGCAATTAAGATGGAGGAACTACACCTGCCTTTAAACAGACACCCAGGTCTATAAGAAAGATAAAGCAGCAGCGTATTAGGGAGGAGCAGGCTTGAGAGAAACCAGCTGGAGGAAAACCGAGCTAAGCACGAGTGCGAGGGAGACACCAGGGCCAAGGCTGGCTGTGAGAGGGTCAAGACTCTGGCAGTCCCTCTTTCCCAGTGCCTATAGCAGGAGATGTCAGAGCGGGTCTGCGAACTGCCGAGGACGGCCAGCGCAGCTCGCTGGGTATCCCACTGAAAGGCTGTGCAAAAAGGAGTGAACCGAGAAGCCCGGAGGAGTGACAGCACACCAGTGAGTGCAGAGAAGGGAAAACCCGTACCCAGGAGCTCCAGGTGCTGGAAACCCAGCACATCTGAATGCCGAACGAACAATCTTATTGCACATGCTACAGAAGATCAAATGAGATGACTGTGAATGACAAACAAGTTACCAAGCATAATACATACTTTTCAAATGTGCAACAAGCCTCATCGAATACCAAACTAACTGAAGGATATGATGAACATGTTTACAAAGTAAGTGACGTACTTTTGAAAGGTGCAAAAAGCATTATTGAATCCCAAACTAACTGAAGGATATGATGAATATGTTTTGAATACAGGGACAAAGCAAGACAAGTGATTACCCATTATGAGCATTTATGAATGAAGTCAAAGCAAGACTGAGAAAGCGTAACTCTCACAGAGCGGACTCTATGAGATGCGAGCTGTGGCAAAGCAAAAAAGACTGCCAAGAAGAATGTGACTACAGGGAAAAACCTGTGTTGGCCAGAACTTGAAGGATGCAGAAGTTCAGCAAGGTGCACAAGGTTATCGGTTGCATGTAATGGGTGGACTGTGTGGTCCAACAACTGCATCTACACTCAGTGACCCCAACTTGAAAAGAGCTAAAGAAAACCAGGTTATCTGTTGCATGATCTGTAATGGGTAGACCATATGGTCCAACAACTGCGGCTAGACCGAGTGTCCCCACTGGGAAAAAGCAAAGACAGCAATTGCAAAGAAGTGTGAATGTTGTAAGAGCTGCTGAAGTAACTGGTAAATGCAGAGACAGAGCAATTTATTTGAACTATTGAAATGCCTGAATGAAAAAGGAGTTTAACTGGTACTGTTTGAAAGCCAGAAGATTTTCACTGACATTTGGGTTTGTGCAAGCTGAAAGACCTGGCGGCTTGGGGAAGGGATCCCTGAGACTTTATGAAATGTTCTGAACCCTTGGGGAAGGGAACCCTGAGGTCTTTGTAGAACTGTTTTGAACTTAGGGAAGGGGCAACTGAGAGAAAGCCAAAGAGCTGGAAGAAGCTCAGAACTTTACCTTTGAACACTATTTAGGTTGCTGCCGACATCTCCACCCATTATACAGATTCAGTTGTGAGGGCAAGTATATGTTTTGAACACAGAGAGGCTTTTCATTTGAATTTACTGACACAGACTACCCTTAGTTTCCTTTAGGTAGGGAAATAGAGTATACGGCAAGTTAGTCATTATGCCATCCTGACATTTAAAGTAAATAAAGCTTTTTCTAAGGAAGCTGAATCGGTTTTCTGTGTCTTACTCCATGATGCCTTCAAAAATGGTGTCAAAGTGGGATGCGGCTCAACCGATACAAGTTGGGGAACCCTAAGATCTGTAAAGTTAAGTCATCGAGCATCAGACCCCTAAGTAGCCACCACAGGATCTATTGGGTTTGATATTTACAGCAGTAGGGATGAAACCCAAGAAATCTGATACCCACTGATTTGATTCTGATTCCACTCCTGATACTTACATTAGACTGGCTCCTAAGTCAGGACTAGCATGGAGGTTCAGAATTGATGTGCTGGAGTTATAGATCCAGACTTTAGATGTGTTATCAAAGTATTACTACAGAATCATGGAAAGGGCCCCTCTCAAATCCATCAAGGGGATACACCTGCACAAGGGGTATTCCAGAGAGCAGTGTTTGCTAAGGTCAAGAAAGAGGCAGGGAAGGAGGAGACAGATTGGATTACTCGAGGCTTCGGGGAGGCAGATGATACGCCCAACACCCCTACAGAGCCTGAACCGAGAAGGGTCAGAGAAGAAGAAACTGAAACTCTCGCAGACCTAGCCATTGCCCAAAAGAACGACCCATTGTTGGCTAAAGCCTTTTTACAAGTTACATCTGAACAAGACGGCCACAATAAAGGAGGGCCTTTTTACTTTTTGAGACATGGGCTTATGTCCCGGGTTGACACCACATCAGAAGACTTAGTAAAGACCCAACTAGTTGTTCCTATGAGCCATAAGCAAATGGTGCTGGAGATAGCTCATTCCCACCTGACAGGAAACCATTTAGGACAGGCGAAGACACAAGCCCAAATCATCAATAAATTCTATTGGCCAGAGATTCACGCCAACATTAAAAACCTTGTCCAGTCCTGTGAAATCTGCCAAAAGACCAGTACTAATAGACAACCACACGTTCCCTTAAATCCGTTACCAATCATTAAAATTCCATTCTCATTAATTGGTATGAATATTGTGGGACACCTAGAAACATCAAAGTTAGGGAACAAGTACATTTTGGAAATTGTGAATTATGCTACGCGATAGCCAGAGGCCTTTTCCCCTGAGAGCAAATACCACCCAGCAAATATTGAAATACCGGCTTCCTCTCCCCCCCCCGCAAACGCCCAACCCCCCCCCCCCACACCGAGCGGGACTTCAAAAGAAAATACTGACAGATCAAGGTTCTAAATTTATGAGCAAACTCATGGGAGAAGTCAAACAACTATTTCATATTACCACTTTAAGGACCTCAGTATATCATCCATAGACGGATGGACTTGTAGAAAGATTTAATCATACAATCAAGACCATACTGCAGAAGTTGGTGGAACAAAATAGCAGAAATTACGATCAGATGATTCCATGAACATTATTTGAGGTTAGGAAGACCCCCTCAAGCCTCTACAGAATTCTCCCAGTTTATAATATTTTACGGACGGGAGACCCGGGATGTCCTACATATGTTGAAAAAAACAGGGAAGAAAGAAGACGCTTGAATACCACTCTCCCAAACTGCATACCATTTTAAAGAACACAACGGCAGTTAGGACTTTGGTACAAACACATATGGCCAAGGCGCAAGAACAACAGAAAGTCTCATATGACAAAAAGTTTCTTTAAGATACTTTTCAATAGACCAAAAGGCATTAGTATTGTTACCCACTTCTGAGAACAAACTAATGTCTAAGTGGCATGATCCATATGACCATGACTTTCTTAAACTATCACTGGCAAAGACCACAACTATTTACTAGTTTCCCTGTTTTTTCCTTTTCTTTTTCTTTTTCTCTCCTTGTTGCCACCCAGACGTCCAATATTCAGGCTCCATTTTTCCTGAAATTTGAGCATCTCAAAAAACATCCTTTTAGGTGCGCCACTAGTACAACTCACATCACCATCGGTACCCGGCCCTCCGGGGTAAGACAATTGTTGGCCCGTGACACTATTCTTGACTCCCTGACTTTGTAGCCCCACTTGCAATATATGCTTTGACTCCCTGACACGGGGTTCCTGATATTCTTTACTTTAAAATCCTTACAGATTGGAGCACCAAGTGCAGTCATCTGCTATGCAGGATCCTTGATCTGAATACTGCCAATTTTCATGACAGTACCTTCAGTCCTATACAAACATATACAACGGATTGACTCTTGTTGGTTGTGCCATGGTTAGTTTGTAGGTTTTCATAAGTTGTTGAAACTTTACATCTTGGGTGGTCACTTCGTGCATGGTTTGCGCCTATTTTTCATCACAATTGGTCTATTCCAGTCATGATCTTTTCCCGTCCTGCCCAGGGACACTGATTTTCTTTGGTAGCACTCCCTGCTTGACACCCTTTGTTTACCCCAGATATATATATTTGGAGGTATGAGCAGGACAATAGTAGATTATTTCACTTAAAACTTGAGCACGGTTAAGTTATGTATTTGCACTTCCTTTCCTTTTCTCCTCCACTGTTCCTATACTTAGATAGGGAACTTATGTTTTATGCTAGTTTTGTTTTTAGAAAACTAATTGTAATCTCCTGATGAAGACGTAACACAAACAACGTTAATACGTCGAAACTGGTAGAAAAATTCAGGACAAGGCCACTTGTGAAGATCTTCTATTTCTTGCCTCTCCTAATTGCTGACCACCTACAAAATCCACTGTGGCCATGCCCTTTGTTTTGCACAAAATACTTTTTGTATAATAATTGAATTGTTGATGAATTGTGATATTTGTTATGTGCTTTTATCTTGTACTTATTGATGGTGTGTATGAGTGGATTGATGTATGCTGTACGGATGTGGATGTATGCATGAATGATTTAATAGTATGAATTTTATGGAACTATGATGTTTTTTTAAAAATTTCTCCTGCTATGTTAAATAAATAATTGCTTGAATGCAAATTAAATTGTGATTAAACTCACATAGTAACAATTGTATTAGGTTTAATAAAACCCTTAATACGGTACTTTCAAATTGTATACTGTGGATTTTCTTTGTGAGACTAGTTTTGATGCTAATACCCTAATCTAGAGAGCGGGGTTCCCTGCGCATTTCAGATATACATGGTCCATATGAGACCTTGTAATTATAAAGTGTCCCAACCTGATTGCAGACTAAAAACACAAGTCTACCACATTAACATTTTAAAAGAGTGGAAGGAAAACCCTTCAGAGTCTAATGCCACTATTTTGACTTGTTTGTTACCAGAGGATTCAGATCACATAGCCCTAATTCCACCAGAACTCAGTAACAACCAAAAAACAAGATGTACATGATCTCATTGGGCAATTTATTTAGAGAAGAGCCAGGAAGAGTGGAGGGTATCTATCATCACATCGCAATCCAGAAGGCAAAGTGGTACATCAAAAGCCATACTCATTACCGGAGTCCCAAAAGAACACCATTATTAAGGAAGTCAAGCAGATGATTGAGGCTAATATTACTGAACCATCTAAAAGCCCGTGGCCATCGCCTATAGTGTTAGTGGCAAAACCCGATGGGAGTTGGAGGTTTTGTATCGACTTTAGAAAGATAAATGCCATATCTGCCTTCGATGCTTACCCAATGCCACATATAGACGATGTTATTGACCGCCTGGGTAATGCCATCTATCTCTCTACTATAGAACTCACAAAGGGCTATTGGCAGGTCCCATTAAATGGACCTGGCAAAGAGAACACTGCCTTTGCTACTCCCATAGGTCTATTTCAATTTAAAGTATTACCATTCGGTCTACATGGGGCTCCTGCAACATTTCCGGAATTAATGGATACAATTCTACGACCCTACTCTGACTTCTTCTGGGCCTATACAGATACAGTAAAACCTGGGAAGATCATTTATATCCCCTTTACACAATCATGCAAGTACTGAGAAGAGCAGGCTTAACCGCTAACCCAAGAAAATGTAAGCTGGCTCAATCTGCAGTCCAATACCTTTTGATTTTTCGTGAGTAATGGCACTGACCCACCCCAACAGAAAAAAGTTACAGCTGTGCTTGATACCCCCACACCGAAAACAAAAAAGGATCTTAGAGCCTTTTTTGGCATTAATCGGCTACTACCGCCTATTTATCGCAAACTTTTCAAGTAGAACCGCATGACTCACAAACAAGTTGAAAAATGCTGAGCCCCAAAAGGATTAGGTGGGATGAGAAGATGAGATTTTTACAATTAAACAGACCCTATTTCGGAGCCCCATTCTGAAGGTAGCGGATTTCTCCAAGGAGTTGATTTTACAGGTCAATGCTCATTTAATGTGAGTAGGAGCTGTCCTCTCTCAAAATCACGATGGACTAGAACATCCTAGAAGGAGGCGGCGTATGAGGGTGGAGCAGGCTGGAGAGAAACCGGCTGAAGGAAAGCCGGGCTAAGCAGGAGTGCGAGGGAGACGTCGGGGCCAAGAAGTTCGAGACTCCTGCAGTCCCTCTTGCCCAGTGCCCACAGGATCTATGGGGCACCAAAGCCTCCCGAGTGCTGCCATTGGCTGAGATTTGATGGGATAGGTTATTTGTAACGCGCTTAATACCAAGAGGTTTCTAAGCGCGGACCGGGGGATCGAACCTGTTTTGCTCTGTGTCGTCTTGCTTCCAAGGTGAGCACGTTGCCCCTGAGCTATCCTCCGAGAAGGGCTCTCAACAGCTCCCGCGATCGAAGAGCAGGACTCTGAACTGCAGAGGGAGGCCAGTGCTGCTCGCTGGGGATCCCACTGGAAGTGGGAGCAAAGAGGAGTGAACCGAGAAGCCCGGAGAAGCGACCGCATACCGGTGTGTGTAGAGAAGGAAACACTCCTACAGGGACGCTGCAGGGGCTAGAAATGGGTACATCTGAATGCCGAACAAACCGAATCTTATTGCCCATGCTATGGAAGGTCATAGATGACTGTGAATGACGTACAAGTACCAAGTATAATAACTACTTTTGAAAGGTGCAACAAGCCTTTTTGAATACCGAACTAACTAATGGATATGAGGAATACGTTTTGAATACGGCGACAAAGCAAGTGATTAACCATTATGAGCATTTTCGAATGAAGTGAAAGCAAGAGAGTGAGTAAGAGTAAATCTCACAGAGTGAACTGTATGAGATGCAAGTTGAGGCAAAGCCAAAAAGACTGCCAAGAAAAATGTGAAATAAAATATTGATCCAAGATACAATAGTCTACAAGGCTACAGGTTGAGAGAGGAGTGCATAGGACTACAAGTTGAGAGAGAAAAACATGTGTTGTCCAGAACCTGAAGGATACAGAAGTAAAGCAAGGTGCACAGGGTTATCGGTTGCGTGGGTGGACTGTGTGGTCCAACAACTGCGCATAGACTTATTGACCGCCGACTTGAAAAGAACTAAAGAAAGGCGGCTTATCAGTTGCATGACCTGTAATGGGTGAACCGCGTGGTCCAGCAACTGCGCCTAGATCGAGTGACACCACTGGGAAAGAACCAAGGAAAGCAATTGCAAAGAAGCGTGTATGTTAGGTTCCATGTAAAAATGTCCCCTCAAAAATATGGCCATGCAAAAAAATGGCCGAAAAATCGCCATTTTTTGTGGGGACATTATTACATGGAACATGAGGGGGACACCCCCGCAACCCCTAAACCCTTTTTTCTTCTTCATGGGGAGCGGGGGACACCCCCACAACCCCCGCTGCCCCTGTCCCTATATATATGGTCACCCATATAATATCGCCACAACCTTTTCCTGGCGATATTATATACGGCGACCATATATATGGGGATAATATTACCTGATACCGTATGTTATAACAGCTGCTGAAGTAAATGGTAAATGCAGAGACAGAGCAATTTATCTGAACTATTGAAAAGCCTGAATGAAAAAGGAGTTTAACTCGTACTGTTTTGAAAGCCAGAAGATTTGAACTAACTTTGGGTTTGTGCAAGTTGAAAGAGCTGGCGCCTTTGGGAAGGGAACCCCAAGACTTTATGAATTGTGTCGAACCCTTGGGGAACGGAAAACCCCAGGGCCTTTGTGGAACTGTTTTGAACTTGTGGAAGGGGAAGCTGAGAGAAAGCCAAAGAGCTGGAAGAAGTTCAGAACTTTACTTTTGAACACTATTTATTTTGCTGCAGACATCCTTACACATCATATATATTCAGTTGTGAGGGCAAGAATAGGTTTTGGACACAGACAGACTTCTCATTTGAACAAACTGACACAGAATACCCTTAGTTTCTTGTAGGTAGGGAAATCCCACCTTGTTGCTTGGGCAAGTTAGGCCTTACGCCATCTTGACATTTAAAGTAAATAAAGCTTTTTCTAAGAAAGCTGAATCTGTTGTCTGTGTCTTACTTCATGATGCCTTCACACTGATCAGAAGATATTTGCCTAGAGGGCTGAAGGCAGGAGTTCCAAAATGGAAACCGCATGGTGGTAATGCAAGCACAAAATCTACCCGAAGGCTTGTCATTCTTGCACTTTTTGTACTTTTTCCCAGTGTCCCTTGATAACATCCGTATATAAGATCACATGGCCGATGGAAAACACCAGTGAATAACACCATCACAATAAAGGGTTTTATTAAACAAGAGTTAAACAAAAGACTAATGCATGGAAATTGGTCCAGGGTGACTGTAAGATATAGACTCTTTGCAGTCTTATTCCTTGAACTAAGGATTATAAACCAAGGAGAACAAACATTCAGTCTTTATTAATTATTTGGTGGAACACAAGGTCTCTTCTCTTTCGGATTTGGGCCGCCTCCCTTTGTAAAGTGTCCCAAAACACCATCCCCTTCCACTGGAGCTCTGCTTCTCTCAGTCTTTTACTCAGGGATATGGTGCCCGTCTCACCCTTCCACACCCAGGGATATAGCGCCCTGCTCCCTCTCCCAGGGACATAGTCCTCTACTCACTCTCTTCACTGCAGCACACTGCTCTTTCGGGTCCACAGGGCTCTCGCGTGCTAGTACACATTTCGTGTTCTTGAGCCAAGCTCACTCTTTCTGCTCTACTGCTCACTCCTCCCTTCTGTTGGCTCTGGGTTTTCTTTCTTTTGGTCTCAAGGGGCTCTCCCTTTCTCACTGAAGCCCACCCCTCTTCTGGGGTTGAGGGGGCTCACTGTAGCAGTATCCAGTTTTGGTGCTCTGGGGGACCTTTCTCCCTTTCAATGAAACACACCCCTGTTCTAAGGTTCAGGGGACTCCTCTTCCCCCCCACTGGAGCAGACAGCACTTTGGGGTTCAGTGGGGCTCTTCTCCCCCTCACCCGAGCAGACGCCTCTTCTGGGGTTCAGGTGGGGATTTTCTACCCACTCAATGGAGCACAACCCTCTTCTGGGGTTCAGGGATCCTCTCTCTCCCGCACTGGGGCAGCCCCCTCTTCCGGGGTTGAGGGTGGCTCTTCTACCCCCTGACTGCAGCAAACCCCTCTTCAAGACCCTTCTTTGGTGCTCTCTGACTGCCTCAGAAAACTCCCCTTCTCAGCTGCCAGCCCAAAAAGCACTGTCAATGTCTCTTAATCTCTGTTAAAACACCCTCACCTTTCTCCCACTGGCTGAAGCAAACATTTGAATCGATTGGATAATTATTTCCCCATTCCAAGCCAGGAGAAGGAAGTCTTCAAAAGGCTTTTCGCCATCTTGCATTTCTTTCAGTGGGTTTGCAAGTGCTGGAGCTGATGTTTGCTAGTTGCTCTATTGCTGCCGGGTTTCCTGGCTGCTCCCTGGCCCAGAAGTTAGTTGTGTGGCTTTCTGACGTAAAAGGGGCCATCCCAGTGGACAGGGAAACCTTGAGTAAGTTCCCACCTGTGCAGAAATTGTTTCTGTTCTGGGGAGTCCGTGAGTATTTCCCTCTTAAAATTCGGCAGCTGCACGGAAGTCAGAAAACCGTTCTCCTTTACAAGCACCTTGCTGGGGGGGGGACAAGTTAGGTTTTATCTTTCGAGGATCCGCACCCGTTGCCCAAGGAGTCTCTCTGGATTCACTAGTGTTTCCCGATAGCCAATTTCTTCCTGAATTCCTGAAAGACATTCCAGAATCCACTTTGGGTTTTGGATCTGTAAACCGATGCCTCTTAAGAGATTTAGTCCTGAATACATGGTTTCTTTGGGACCTGGCTGTTTCGTATTAGTTGCCGTCACAGGTGGTTTAGAAAAGTTCTGGACTGATCCGGTGAGTCCTACTGTACTGCGACTTTGTCACAATGTTTAATGTATATAGGTCTTAGCAAAGGGCACAATCTATGCTAATGAAGCTCTTAGGGTCCCACTATCTCATGGAAGGCATGGCATACTAGTTATGATATGATGTGGCATTTATAACGCAACTGTACATAAGTGTTTCTAGGTGTGAAACCTATACGTACTTCCAGAACGTATATGAAAACAAAAGTAGGAATGGCATGTCACACTAAATTGTGTGGCAATCCAGAAGAAAGACTCAGACCAGTGGCCCTTGGTACACAGTTTTATTTAGATTAAAAGGAAACCTGCCTCACTATTCCTATTACTAGAGGGGATTTCCCTTTCTATACAAACTAAACTAAGGTGCTTGTCTAACGTCGTAACAAAAATGGTCCTCGTTCCAAACCTATCTACAAAACTGACCATACCACTTATAAAAACATAACAGAATAATGGAGTGTCTTACACACCCTGCTAGCCATAGAGGCTTCTCAGTCTTTCCAGGACTCCCTTCTGGATCTTGCTCCGATATTCAATAATGTACTTAAACAAAAGTGGGAGGATGGGGGGGGGAGTGTGGCCAGCAACCATGCGGTTAGCCGCAGCCTTCACAAGCTCCTGCTCGATCCTTCATTAATGTGCCTGTAATCTTGCCTAAATATTGCCTGAATATATATTTTATTTTGAAACAGCTGCTCCGGAAAGTGTCCGGAGCAGATTGCGCCTGCTAGTGCTGTGCAGGATGGCTGCAGCGGTGTGGGATGCCGTCCAAGGCCGTTAGGCAGAAAGCTGTGCAGTTCCCTTAGGGACCACTGCAAAAAGTTTAAGACTACAGGTGTTAGCAGTAAACCCAATTGGTAGCAGTCTGCACCACCCAGATTTACCTGGTAGCTGTGGCTGAGCAGTCAGACTTCTCTCAAGAAGAGTTAGGCAGTATATAGAGTATACACATTAGGTACAAAAATACAGTAGCACAAGCAAACACTGACCAGAGCTTTGGTATAAAAGTATATAATTATTTATTTAAAAACACACTTGTAAAAATACACTGGCACTAATATGTCAAGAAAGTTCAAACACAGTCACTAGAAATATATACACCTCCCTGATTAATTATTCGACAAGTCTTAGGAAAAGAACACCACTTATTATCAACACAGAGGTGAGCGCTTAACCAAGATGGCACTCCAAAAATTATTTAAAAAGGGAGAGAAAAGGCGGAAATAGGAAAACACACAATACCAACACTTTTAAAGAACCACAGCAAGTCAAGAAAGGCAGGGTCTACTGTTGAGCAAAAAGTTCATAGGCCAGGCCCCCTCTTGGAGAGAGCAAGGCGGAATGTGCCCAAGATCACACAGTTGAAGTACACTTTAAAAGTCTTTGCAGATAGTTCAAAAAGAGTTAGATCAGTTCAGAAAACTTAGTTAACAGGTCCGAGGTCACCCCAGGATAGAGAGTCAAGGATTTACGGGACACCTTGAACAGTCTGTTGCAAAGGAGACCAGGCGGGACACAGTACCTGAAATGGTGAGAAAGCTCCAGCGGGGGCAGTTGTTCCTGGCAGCGGGTGCAAGTCGGTGCTTCGTCCAGGGGAAGAGAAGATCTCGACATGGAGGAAAGCTGGAGGTCGTTGCACTGCCAGGGAAGAAACCAGCCGCAGAGTTTCCCGGTTAAAAGGTACTACGCTTTTATTCAAGGCGAAAAAAAGGGGCGAACTGGTTAACCCCACCAGCTCAAAGGAAGAAGACTCTCCTGGAAGAAGATCTTCTCTGTCGTTGGGAAGTGGTGAGTCGGTTCAGCAGGGCTCCACCGGTGGTGTCGTTGTTGCAGGTCGGCTCAGCTTCTCCCTCTTCGGATTCTTTAGGTCCTGTGGCGACTTCTGAAGTTCCAGTTCCCAAAGCCCTGCTTTTATGCAGAAAACCCCCATTCATCAGTCCTAGCTGTCACTAAAACATGCTAAGTGGTGACCCGAGCGGCTCACCACTGGGCCAATCACACAAGAGTGCGACTTGAGTTGCCGTGACAACTCAGTCCAGGGTGCCTATTCCCCCCTCCCACACATCCTGTAGACCCAGACCGAGTGGCACCACTTTTGGAGGCTTCTGTGCAGAAGCCCGGCAAAAGTGAAACAAAGGGCTCGAGTTGGGTTGGAGTTACAGAGGCGAACACAAACGCCATTTTAAAACCGAGTCCTGGCAAAAAGACCCAACCGGGGAATAAATATTAAATAAATAACCCGGCGGTATCTTTAACATTGCACCCAAAAAGTGGTGCGTTTAAAATTAATGGGAAAATCCCATAGGAAATATTCCGGTGGAATATTTCGCGTGGTAACCACTGTCACCAGCCAGAAACTCGACAAGGTAGGACTGGACCAGTGCCCCCTTGAAAAACAGACCCAGGGGCAATCGAATTACCCCTACCAGTACTTCCATAATATGATGGTTTGTACTGGTTCTGTTCACAATTTAAGACTAGTAAAGTCAATGGTGACTTTACATGCCGTGGGAGACAGTAGTCAGTCCCAGGGTATGAAGTCTATGTTTGGGGGTCACTATGACACCCCTGTGTTACTGCACTGAGGGTGCTGTGTAACACACATACCAAAAACACATGAAGCCCTATGGAGTAAAAGACCCCATAGCCCATAAAACACATTACATAGTCAAAGGACATTCTCAAATCATGCCTAAGGGTGGGAGAAAAAGAGTCTCACTCTTAGCAGGAGAATCCAGCAAAGCTGCTGGGGGACTCACTAGGTTTGGGATATTAGCCTATATAGAGAATTCTCCCTAACAGAGGCGTACCGCTGAGATCTACCAAAGTGGCGGCCGCCATCCGACGAGGAGCGGACGTGGTCCCTGTGTGGAGTGAGGAGCCGGCGTGTCCTGGGGCTGTGCTGAGAGCGGAAAACGGACGGTGAGGTGTCCCTGGGAGCAACTGTGGGAAAGCCCTGTGTTATATCCTGCTTCCCCACCTCCTGGCACATCTATGTAGATCCATCCTGTGTGGCTGTGTTGTCATGGAATGCACAGCACATGCTGATGCAGCAGCCCAGAATGTTATGCCTTGCGCTTGGTTCCGCCCAGAGAGAGTTGGAGAGAGGCACATGATGCCTGGGTGGTGGGAGCCAGTGGGCTCTTCCTGTAATACTAAGATCCTGCTACCAGAACCTGTACTTGATGTCATACGTGTATCTTATGTGCGTGCAACTTAATAAAGTAAACTAAGGACTCACCATGATGCCTCCTGAACCTACAATATAATACTGGTGACGAGGATGGGATACAAACCCATGTGTGCACAGCACAATCTGTGTGGGACGGTGTGCTGAGAGAGAGCTGCTGCTGAGCGGCGTCCTGGCCGAGTGAGACGTGGGGGCTCATGGAAACTGGGACTGAGCAGCAACTGGTGAGATGTAGCTGCCTGGAGGGCTGAGCACCTGTGACACAGCGCTTGGTAAGGAGCGGGCCATGCGGCATCCCAGGCATCTTCCCCCTGCTGTGGGCAGCCCAGCACAGCTGACGGAGTGGGCTGCAGAGGCCAGAGATGTGACCTGTCCTGGTCGTTTCTCCACCTGTCACCTGCTCTTGGAATAGCTTGTACAGAGTTTTAGTGTTCAGGTGGGGAGAGGCTCCGTTTGATCCATAGACAGTGGAGGAAACAACTGGGCTGGCGTGGCAGTGAGGCCTTGCACACCTGGACCGGGAGTCGGCCTGGGAGAGGGGCAAGGAGAGAGGGGTGGGGGGAAACTACCTTCTCCCTGGATGTTGCCTCTAATGAGGTAACACATTTATGTGTGGTTTATTTTGTGCCTGCACCCTGTGTCCTGTAAGATGCCACCAATGTGGCTCTTGTGTATGCAGAAGATGAGCCCCTGATCCTTATCTGTATGACAGATGACCTGGGACATCAGGGTACTGGCATCCTATTAGCAGTCCAGCTGCTGGATTAGCACGGCATAGAGGACCGATCTGGCTGTTGTGCTGTCCTGGGGGACTTGGTGTATGTACAGCATTGAATTGGTCCTGGTGGAGGGTGCCTGACTGTTAGTATTGTGTTGTTTCTGCCTGGGTTGGTGGCTGGCCATCTTGCTGCAGGGTTGTGGCTGGAGGAGAGGGCAGACTGCTGCTGGATTCTGCCCTCACCCTGCGTGTCCGCAGAAGAGTCGTAAGTAAGGAGGGGAGAGCAGATTGTGCTTTGTTGACGTGGCACCTGGCCCAATCTGGGGGCACGCTGCTACGCTGACGGACAAGATGCTGGTACTGGAACGATATGCTGAGGACGCAGAAGGCAGGGCAAGGAGGAATAAAGTGCGGAGCCTAGGACTGCCTGAGGGGGAGGAAGGACAGGACCCTACTTCCTATGTCAAGAACTTGCTGTTACAGGAAATGAGCCTAGGGACGCTGACTCAGGGGTTCACGGTGGAGCGGGCCCACAGACCTCTAACTAAAAGGCCTCTGCAGGGTGTCCTGCCGAGACCGCTGATTGCTAAGATCTTGAATTATAAAGACAGAGGCGGATGCTGGCCTTCTTCAGGGAAGGCGGATTAGTAGAGCGTGCGTCCTCCAAACTAACTAGCTACCCTGATTTGTTCCTTGATAGTAGTATCTGCAACGTGTGGTTGCACAAAGTGTTAAGAGGTTACGGCATCTTATTAAGCTGATGGCAGGAGTCTGGTGGTTGGCACCTTAGCCCACTACCCTTGTCCCCTTGTATTTCTCTTTGTTCTTTTTTGGGGATTTGCTGTTGGCCGCAGCTGCTGCTGCAACGCTACTTTAGACATTACACCTTTTGATATCAGTTTTAGGGTATCTGCTGCTGTTCATCACCCGGGAGGCTGGACGGGGGTAGGCAAGAGGCTGTTTGGCCTGAATATACATCACAGTGTGATATGATACAATAGTTTATTTATATAGTGCCTATACACAATGTGTTTCAAAGCGCTTCAAGGCAAGGGGGAGAACAAAATACATTGACATTCTTACAGGCTATGAACAGTAAGGATGTGAAAATAACTATCATACTTGGCCTGATGACACTTAAGATAGTGCAAGAGCTAAGACATGGATAAGGAAGGGAGGGGGAGAGTGGGAAGGAAATGGAAACAGACAGGCGACTACTGTACTAGGCCTGATGACATTTCTGGTACAGCCGGAGAAAACAAAAGGTGAGGGGATAGGGGTGTCGAAAGGGAGGACAGGAACAAAACAAGAGACTATCGTACTAGGCCTGACGACATTTCAGATAGTGCGGGAGGGGCGGGCAGAGGAAAAAAACAAGTAAGGGAAGGGGGCAGCAGACAGACGAGGTTGCTATCATACTAGGTTCAGGGACAATTCTGATAGAGTAAGTGCATCGAGGAAAGTAAGGGGAGGAGGGGAGGAGATAGGAAAAGGGAGAAAGGGAGAGGAGGAGAGAACAGAGAGTAAGCAGTCAAAAAGAGTGGCGAAGCAATAGGTGAGAGAAAATACAATTGCATAAATCAGTAGTAACACAATGTTGCAAGCCTGGCTACAAGATGAAGATGGGAATTGCATGATTCAGAGCCACCATGAGAAAGGGTGACGCACCGTGAATCAATGAAGTCCACAAAAGTCAAATCCAGCATTGCCCACAAGACAGTGATGGTGAAACCAGAATATAGCAGGAAAGACTCCTGCAGAAGTAGGTTGGAGGGGGGAACACGGGTAGAAGAATCAAGCAAAACAGGCAACACCTGTGTGCGAGAGGGGGGGGGGCGCAAGGGAACATTACGGGGGAACCAGAAGGGTGGGGATGGCCTGTGTAGGCAGAGGGAGTAAACGCATGTTGGTGCATGTTTACCTGCTGTCTGAGCAGGGGTTCGGATCCTGGATCCTCCTGGTCCGAACAGGTCCAAACAGGAATTGCCCTTTTCTTTATCTGCCCTTCACTTTGGATGCCTGGGCGAGAGACGCCCTTGATCTAAGAGTTAAGAGCAGGAATGAAGAGGCAGGGGGCTAAGAAGCTGGGTGGTGCTTAGGCCAGGTGGCCAAGATCCACTTGCGCCTGCTCCCAATCTGCAAAGGAAAAGAGGCTGCAGGGTTCCTTAAGTAGGGAAAAAGAGCGGCAACCAGGAAGGCACCAGGTGGGCGGGTCACCCACTGTTCCCGTCGATCATGGGAACAGTGGGTGACAGGATCACACTGTGATAGATGGAGATTGAACAATGAACATGTTTTTTTTTTGATGGAATTCTGCCCTTCACTTGAAATTATGGACAGCTTCTTAGGGACATGACCATTAAAACCAGACACACTTTCCAATGAGAGGCAGCTATTTCGCACATACTGAGATCGTGATGAATGAGAAATGCCGAATCGCGGTAGGACAAAACCGGGAATCATTAGAATACTGAGGACACTATAGTCTTTGATTGCAAGTGGTCTTAATGAACTTAACAATGGAACTCTTTAATTGGACTATGTATTAAGCCATGATGAGGACATTGTGGAGGTCGAAACACGCGTCTGCTTTTTTGTGCCAGTTTGACATTAAATCCTTGAAAAATTGCGAATATGCAGTTTTGCTTTATTACCTTTTGCTTGCAATTTTGAGTTCCACCAGTGTAATAGGCAATTTCATGGTTAAGACAATAATCTCTGGAGATAAGGAGCGCATGGACTTATCTTTATTTTGTAAACATAACAGGTGTATTTGTAAAGCGCACATTCACCCCCAAAGGGGCATCTTGGCACTGATAACAGATGTTTACTGTTACCCAACTTAATGGTACTAATTATATCGACCTTGGAAGGATGAAAGGCTGAGTGGACCTGCCAGGACTCAAACCTGTGACCAGGAGGTCAAACACAGGCCCCTGTAGTGGATGCATTAGTCCACTGAGCCACAGACTGTGTGTATTGCCTTATGCTTAGGTCATTTGCTTTTATCCATGCCAGCACCCTCCAATTAATTCAAGTGTTGTAACTCCCAGTAGTAGATCATACAGACTAGATTAGGAGGGAGCTTGACTCTATGATAACCCACCCACATCCGTTTTTTCACTTTACCTAAGGTTGCCTTGTACAGGGGTGCCCGGTGGATATGGAGAGGAGACTTTAATTGTACCCTTGACCCATTAATCGATAGGTCGGATAATACATTTCAGAAGCCTGTTCCCCCGGAGAAGGCCCTGAGGGGATTTCTGGGGAACTTTGGGCTGACGCGCATATGGTTGACGACTCATGAGAAGGACCGCTCCTATTCGCACTTCTCAGCCCCTCATGGGGTGCACACCCGTCTTGATTACATTTTCACGGGGTACAAGGTGCTGCAGGAATTTTATTACGCTGCTTACCAAGCTAGAGTCCTTTCTGATCATGCCCTGTTGATGGTTATGTGGCAGAGGGGACTGGGCAGACCTTTGATTCCGACCTGGAGGCTCTGCTAGACACTTCATTTAGGGAACATTTGGGGTAAGCTATAGAGACTTTTTTATTTACACTAACACCGGTAGCACAGCTGGGGCGGTAGGTATGTGCGGTCTTTAAGGTGGTGGTGCCTGGAGAAGCGATTGGTTAGACAGGTGTGCTTCGGAAAAAGTTGTTGAACTTCCTCACGACTATCGAGGCAGACACTGAATTGTTGGAACGCAGGGATAAGGAGGCTGGAGGGGAGTCTGGCGACGTAACTGCACTGCGGCAACAGTGTCTTCTGGCATGGGATTGGTTGAGCAAATTTGACTTTGCAGAGTACACACAAAAGTTGCATGAGGAGGGCCACAAATCTGGTAGGCTGCTGTCATGGTTATGCAGTAGAGAAGATAAAAGGGAAATGATCAGTGCCATACGGGATGAACATGGGTCACTCAGTACGGGCAACTGGAGATCAACGCAGTGTTCTCCACGTACTATGAAGCACTATAATCATCTGGAACAGAGGCGTGTGGCACCGATGTTGCAGAGGCCTTGTGTGAAGGGTCAGAAATGTGAGGCTGACAATTTTGTAAAGTGTTTTTAACTTCTGTCATTTTATTAAATAAAGCAAGTTAAATAAACGTGCCACTATCCCTACCCTAATGTGGATTTCCCTGCCAACAGTAAACTAAAAGGGAAGCCTCTAACCAAGGGATCTCTAAGCCTCACATGTATACAACAATCAAAACAAAAAGATATAACATGGCAACTCAATTCCGCAGCAAATATATACAACATATAACCTGGTTCACAATGTAATTTTTGTCTCTGGTCATGAACTGGGTGAATTCCCCTTCCCAAGATCCAAACAAGTTCAAAAGAAAACCAACAGATTCCAGCTTTAACACAAAGTTTCTTAGTTTCAATGAGGTAACTTGTCAAAGTCCAAAAGCTGAAATGAGAATGTTCTCAAAATATCTTGAAATTAAAAGTCACAAACTCACAGCTCCTGGACGGAGAACTCCTTCACATCTTCGGCAACAACAAACGGGGTTAGTCAGAATGGTCTACTTCAAGAATGACTTCACAAAGAATTGTAACTTTTTCTCAATCTCCTTTCATAATCCTTCTCCAAATGTCACAACTTAATATATATTGCTTTTCAATAGTACCACTCTTTAGCACTTGCTTCTTCTACCACCTGGCGTAGTCTTTCACCAGGTTTCTTTGGGGGAATCACCTCTTGCCCTACAAGTCTTCTCGCCTGTTCGCCTACCAAAACAGATAAGTGCTTCAATTGTAACTTTCTCAGTAGAATCACAACTTCAATGGCCTTCTTACACATAAGTAGGTTAACAGCTTTCAGGGAAACAAATATTCACATGTATCCTTATCAGGATCTTTACACAAACAATGCTCATCTCCGTCTGGATAACCACTTCCAGAAGGGCAGCCTGTTTGCCACCTTTCTTTCCCTTCTGCATTAATATTGAAAACAATGTTCAGGATCAAGTCTTTCCCTGCTTCTATCTTGACGGTAGCAATGTTAATCTACATCAACCACAATGATAGGTATTCCCGAACCTGAATAGAAACATTTACACCTTTAGGGATTGTCACTATTCCCCCTCCTGTGTTTGGCAACCTTTATTTGACCGATATTGCCAGGTTCTCAAGGTCTCTTGGTTTGGGTGTTGGTGGTATGCTTGGGTTTCTAGTACGACCTCCCCACCAGTATGTTGATGTACAACCCAACTCACACTTTCATTATTGGACCTTGTTTCATTTAATGTGAATCCCTTTTGCAAGTCTGCAACAGTTCGGTATTCGTAAGATTTTTATTTTGCCTTTGGAAAGGTGCAACGGTTTGGTATTTGCAAGATTTACTAACTTGCCTCTGTATGTTTATAAATGTTCGGTATTAGTAGTGTATTCTGCTTCTTTTGGCACATTAATCGCAAGTTGGTATTTATAAAGTTGCTTATTCTGCCTTTCACTCACGAGTGATTCCGCCTGCCATGAACACGTGGCATGCACCAGAACACCTGGGAGTCACTCGCGTGGCTTACCGGGTAAATCGCTCCCAGGTGCTCCTCTTTGCGTTAGCAGTACTGCAGCAACTGTGGCTCCTCCTGACCAGTTGCACCTTCTCTCTTCGGTTTCTGCCCCTGCCCCTGCCCCCGCCAGGTTGAATTGGAGGCGCTCTGCCTCCTGAGAGTCTCCGGTGCACCCCTGCCACCCGAGATCTCTCGACTGCTCACACTACGCACTGCGACAGCTCTGCACAACGTAGTCTTCTTGGGTAAGCTTTTCTTCCACAGGCTTAACACTGCGCAACCGCTACTGTTTTAACCAGGTTACTCACCATAGTGACAACCTTACAGTCCATAGTCCCCTTTCCTCCATACTTATGGGACATCCCTCCGTCCTGTGGGACAGGACTGGAGTGCTTTATAAAAGCATCCAAAAATTTCACATTTTTTTAGTCCTTCCTTTCTACGCGGGGCCCGGCACGTGGCCGTAACCCCGCAAATCTCGGCTCCACCCCGCGCATCGGCCATCAGTCCTTTTCTATCGCCAGTTCAGAGAGCTTTTAGCAATAACAGAGGAACCTTATTAGAGGGGACGGCGGGCGAGCGTATGGAGGAAAGGGGACTAGGAATAAGGTGGTCACTACGGTGAGTAACCTGGTTATACTCCTACGTCCCATCCCCTTTCTTCCATACTTATGGGAGATTCCCAAGCACTCCTTACAGGAACTATGGGTGGATGGAAAAACCCCTTTACTGAAAAAGGTTCTTCAGCACAGCCTGACCAAACTGGGCATCAGCTCTTGAACTCAGGACTAGACAATGTTTACAAAAAGCCGATGGGAGGTCCAAGTAGCTGCCTTTGCGATGGTCTCCCAGGGGACATATTTCTGAAAGGCAACTGCGGCTGCCTTGCCCCGCACCAGGTGTGCATGAATACCTTTAGGAGGCTTCAGCCCTTGAACGATGTAAGACTTCGTAATGCAGGCCGCGATCCATCGGGAGATGGTAGCCTTAGAGGCCTACTAACCTTGTGTATTACCAAAGGTGACAAACAGTTGAGAAGAGCTCCTAAGTTCAGAAGTTCTGTTGAGATAGAAATGAAGAGCCGTTCTAACATCCAGACAGTGTAGAACCATTTCCGCCTTTGAAGCGGAGTTCGGTAGGACCACCTTATCCTTGTGAAAAGCCAAAAAGGGATGTTCCACCGACAAAACTTGGAGTTCACTCACACGCCTTGCCAAAGTGACGGCCACCAAAAAGGACACCTTCCATGAGAGGTGCTTGAGGTCCACCGTGGCCATTGGTTCGAAAGGCTTATGGCACAAAGCCGTCAGGACGACATTCAGATCCCACGCCGGGTGCTGAGTGGGAATCGGAGGATAAAGGTGTGTCAAGCCCGCAAAATGTCTCTTAACCACTGGATTAGACAGAGAGTAAGAACATTGGTCCGTAGATAGGTAGGCGGAAACCGACAAAAGATAAGTTCTACATGACAGAACGTGAACTCCTGACTCTGCTAGGTGGGTTACAAAATACAGTACTGTGTCAATTGTAGGCCGCCTTGGGTCCAACTGCTTGTTTAAACACCAATGACAGAACCTAAGCCATTTGCTTCTGTACTGGGACCTAGCCAAAGGTTTTCTGGCTGCCTGGATAATGTGCATGTTATCCGCAGACAGGCTAAGATGTTCTAAAGACCTGAACTCAGGCACCATGCCGCCAAGCAGAGTGATTGTGGGGAGGGGTGCCACAGTTGTTGTTCCCCCTGGTGAAGAAGAACGGGGGTCACCGGTAGCCTGATCGGCGGACACACTGACAGGTGTTGAAGTTCTGAGAACCAAAACCTGGCTGACCACCACGGGGCTATGAGCAGAAGAGAACAGTTCACAGAGTTCTTCAATCTTCAAATCGCCCAATGAACTAGAGGCAGAGGCGGGAAAGGCATAAGCCCTCATGTTGTGCCATTGAATTTCGAGAGCATCCCCCTGAGAGGCGGCTCCCAGTCCGTTTCTGGAGGCATACAGAGGAAGCTTCTTGTTTGCCGCCATAGCGAAGAGGTTCACTTCCGGAGTGCCCCAGCGCAGGAAAATCCATGAGAGGACCTCCGCCTTCAGTTCCCACTCGTAGCTGACTATCGTCCGCAGACTGAGGGCATATGGACAGTTCCACGAGAGGGGGAGACTTGGGGCCCCCTTTCCTGTTGATGTAAAACATGGACACTGCATTGTCCATGTGAATCCGGACCACCTTGTTGGCTCTGATCGGTCTGAACGCCTTGAGTGCTTTGAAGATCGCCAGGAGCTCCAGATGGTTTA
This sequence comes from Ambystoma mexicanum, assembly GCF_040938575.1. Classification (NCBI taxonomy): domain Eukaryota; kingdom Metazoa; phylum Chordata; class Amphibia; order Caudata; family Ambystomatidae; genus Ambystoma; species Ambystoma mexicanum. Next base: position 221,358,922 of record NC_090940.1, read on the forward strand.
CGTGGAGGAGCTTGTCCTGAGGCGACCACAGATCCGAGACCTGACGAAGATCCAACGTCGCACCCCACCCCAGAAGGGAGGAGTCCGTCGTGACCATTACCGTCGTAGCTGGGTCCCGAAACCCCACCCCCACCGACAGGTTGCTGAGAGACGACCACCGGCCCAGATCCGCTCTCATGGAAGCAGGAATCATTATCAACTTGGAGTCTGGATCCACAGCCTGAAGCCAAGAACTCCGAAGAGTCATTTGAGTCTGCCTCATCTTGAGGAGAGCAAGAGGAAGCTCCAAAATGCGCGAGGCTATGAGGCCCAGAAGCCTCTGGAACCACCAGGCCGACAAGCTCATTGACTGCGTAAACATGTGACACGTGGCCAACAGATCTGCCATTCTGTCCCGGGTCACGTACACTCTGCAGTCGATCGTGTTCCAGCGAAAACCCAGGAAGACCAAGTCCTGAGAGACCGTCATTGAAGATTTCCGCCAGTTCACCGACAGCCCGAGGTGGAACAGGAGCTGGAGGAGAGACTGAAGATCGCAGGCAGCTTTCAGCGGACAAGGGCTGCGCAAGAGCCAGTCGTCCAAATACAGATATACATGGATACCCTGCAGACAAAGATAGGCCGCGATCACCGACATCATCTTCATAAAGACACGCAGTGCCGAACTTAGGCCAAAAGGAAGCACTCGAAACTGAAAATGCTCCTCTCCACAGAGAAACGGAGATATCTCCTGTGTGGACCCCAGATCAGGATATGCATGTAGGCATCCTGAAGATCCACCACGCTGAGCCAATCGCCCATCTGCACGGAAGACCGTATCTGGCCGGGCGTGATCATCTTGAATTTCTCTTGGGGTAGGAAAAGATTGAACTGGGAAAGGTCTAGGATGGCGTGCAGGCCAGCCTGGTTGGGTTTGGGCACCGTAAACAGTCAGGAGTGGAAGCCCTCCCCTCCCTCGAACGGGTTCCACAGCTCTGAGGTCCTGCAGTTTCTGCACCTCAGCTTTTAGGGAGGGCGATCCCGACTGCTGAAAAGGAAGTTTGAAGGGTGGGGTAGAGGTAAGCGGAAGCCTGCCCGAGCGACTGACAAGACCCACCTGTCCCCGGTGATGGTCTGCCACGACTCCCAATGAGACGCAATGTGTCCTCCCACCGGGGTCTCAAGCGAGCAAGGAAAACCCTCATTTGGCAGCCTTTTCAGTGGTGTAACCACCTGAACCTGAGGAGGAGGCTGAAGAGCGGGAGAAAAACCTCCGGCAGATATTACCAGAAGGAGTATCCACTCTGCGGGATTTCCTGTCTAGGAAGCCCCTGAAACCGGAGGAGGGCCGGCTCTGCGACAGCAGTCTCTGGGTCCTGAAAGGGGTTTTAACCAGGACTGACAAGGACTTAGCTGTCTGGGTGCTGTCCTTCGTTTTGGTGAGCTCCACATCCGTTGTGGAGTGAAAAAGCTCCTTACCGTCAAATGGCAGGTCCAACAACTTGTCCTGTACCCTCCTTCGAGAACTTGGTGGCATGCAACCACGCCTGTCCAGAGGTGTCAAAACCCAGCATAAGGCCTCGAGCCGACATGGCGACGTGATGAGCCTCGGCCTCAAGCAGATCCTCGGTAAAGACTCTGCCTCTCAGATAAACCCGCCTTAAACTCTTCCAGCTTCTTGACTGGAATGAACTCCTCGAACGCTGACAGACCTTTCCACATCTTCACATTCGCCCCCGCTAACACCAGTTCCGCGTTGGCCTGCCGGAGCTGCAAGGCAAGGTTAGCGAAAATCTTCCTCCCAAAGGAGTCCAGGAGTTTGTCCTCTTTCCCCAGAACCTGAGTCGCCGTTGTAGAAGAGGCCACTGCAGGCCTGGACTGCAAAGTGGCCGCGGCCACCACTGTGAAGGAGGGGGGGCGGACAAGATGACATGGCCACCTCTTCCGAAGAATGCAGCCTGTAACGCGCGTCAATTTTCTTATTGACGAAAAGTCCAGAGTGTGGCTTTTCCCAGACCCTGCGGAGCTCGGCCAAAGCGTCCTTCTGCAAGAACAGGCCGGTACGTTCTGAAGGAGACAAGGTGAATGCCCCCGAAAGCACACCCTCCTGCGGAGCGGGTGCCTCGGGCACTGGAAAATCCAATAGGCACATCATGTCCAGTACCCGGTCGTGAAAAGCTCTAATAGAGCGGGGCTGGTCTTCGCTGTAGTTCTCGCCCTGCGCATCACCCGTCAGGTCAGGATCCTGCTGAACCGTGTCAGGCACCGTCTTGTCCACGGGGGACAATGGGGGCAACGGCGGAAGGATCGGTGGAGGCACAGTAGGCAAGGGCGGCGCCGGCAGAACCACTGGTGGAACGGGTGGAGCCGGAGGCGCAGGCAGGCCTATCTCCCTAAAAAGACCCTTGAAATACTCTCTTATGGGGTCGGTACGCATGAGCTTCTGAAATTTGCCGAAAAAGGTGTCCTCCCGAGATGGTTTTGGAACTGCCGGAGAAGGCCTCTCATGAGGAGGATAATTCCAGGGACGCAGAGGGGAGGGTTGCCACACAGGCCCATCCCCCGAAGTGTCCACAAAAATCAAAGGTGCCAAACCCACAGGCAACGAGACATTGTGCGGAAGGGGCATCCGGGCGTTCCAATCGTAAACTCAACAAAACGATGCGTACAAGGGATTTTATGTTCACCCGCGGAACCAACTCCTACACCTGAGGCCAATGGCGTAGTTGTAGGGTGAGCGCCCAAAATGGCCGCCGTGCTCGTGGCGGGAACGGCTGCCATTTTGCATCACCTGAGGGGAACTGCGACACGTGTGCAAGTGAGGCAAGGGTCCCCGTCGGTACTATGTGGCCTGGAATGTTTCTGCGACATACCAGTGGCCAAACTAGCCTCCACAGGAAGGACCTCGGCACTGCCGGTAAAGGAGGAACTTTCACTCCTTGCCCCCTCAACAGTTCTGGCGTTGCTACAAGAGGGGGAACGGTGAGGAACAACTTTCACCGATAAGGCCTTGGCAGGCCTCTCAGAAATGTTGGTCGCTTTAGCCTGTGCACGAGGGACATCGGACCCAGGTCCGGTAACAGCCTTACTAGCGCGGGCCTCGAACATCCGCTCGGTAACACCAAGTACTTTTGAGGGAAGCCGATAACAAGGCCTCAGAGCGAGCTCTGGTACCCCACGACTCAGTAGAACAGAGTCTACAGGCAGCCCCACAGGACGGGCCTCAGAGCATGCTCTTGTATCCACAGGCCCCTTACGGAGACCCTCGGAGAAAACTCTGGTACAATTATTAGGCCCAGAAGGCACCTCGAGGCAATCCCCGGTGACAGAGCGATCAACGCTCCTCCCGGCTCGGGAAGAGCCCGGAAAGGTATCTCCCGACCAGGGTGCTCTGAAAAGTAAAGAACTTACCAAGCGTTTCTTCTTTTCGCCGATAAACACCTGAAAATGCGAAGGAGGAGTACGTCGAAACACCTCCTCCCACCACTCCAACCGACATTGAAGTGCCCGGACCGAAAGGGAGTCGCAATAAAAACAGGAGTCCCAACGGTGATCCAGACCCAAACACTAGACAAAAAGGATGGGGATCCGCCCTCGCGAAGCATCGGTGAAACGATGAACAATCTGGAAAGTCTAGTTTGAACGACATAGACAGACTAGTACACGATCGCTAGCGAGAGACCGAGAGGAGGAAAAAAAAAAAGGAAGAAGATCTTCCGAGGATGCAAGCGCGTCCAGTCCCGAACAAGCGGAGAAAAGGACTGATGGACGATGCGCGGGGCGGAGCCGAGATGGGCGGGTTAACGGCCACGTGCTGGGCCCCGCGTAGAAAGAGAGGAAGGACTAAAAAAAACATTTGAAATTTTTGGATGCTTTTACAAAGCGCTCCGGTCCCGTTCCACAGGACGGAGGGATGTCCCTCTCCGGTCCTGTCCTACAGGACAGAGGGATGTCCCTTAAGTATGGAGGAAAAGGGACGGGATGTAGGAGTAAGGATAATAAAGGCACAGACCCTCTCAAGACTCGCACCGCTCCTCCTGTCTTCCAGCTTCTCTACTCCTCTCTCCTGCAGAATGCACGGCTGGCGCTTCTTCTGCTTCTCATACTGCAACTGCTTCTGCTGCTGCTTCTCCTTTTTCTTCTTTTTTCCCTGCACCTGAGGGGGCCTTTATTGTCTCCCACTCTCCCTCAGGTGTAGGTCATTCCTATAAATTAGCTGACCACTCCTAGATCCTTGTTCCTCTGTATCCCTCTTCCTCGTCTCAGTACCGAGGGAATTCTGGGACTTGAAGTCCTGACTGGAAGAGTTTGTTTTCCTCGATTTTACTACATTGCAAATTTGATTTCTGCTTGCTACAGCGTTTAACAAAGTGTTCTTAGGAAAGCCCATCATAAGGCAGGTTTAAGAAGAGGAATATGGTTCTTTACTTTAAAACCTTCCATTATTATACAACTTCCTCATTCGTTTTTTTGGGTTAAGGGGAATTTATAACCGCCTGCATGTCTTGGGTTATAACAAGATATTTGTTACTTTTACCACGACAAGGTTCATGAATAAATTTGTTCCCACTAAGACGGTCTACTTGGGTGAAAATAGAGCTATGATGGCAACAAGCCACTTCATACTATGGTAGTGGTTGGATATCCTCGGAAATAGGTTAAATACTGTATCTCATCCCCTGAGTATCACTCACTCTCCTGACCCTTTTCTCGCCCCGGGTGATCCTCCCGCAGTACACCACCCCCAAGGTTAGGATCAGGGAGCATCTGCCTTTCCTTGGCCACCCGAGAGAATACTTTAGGTAGGGTTTCAGTGAGGGATCCATAGGATTCATCACACCTGTCTCACATAGCCCTACCAAGTCTTTTAGTGGAACAGAGGTAATTGTTGGGTGCCCCGCTCTCGGCCGAGAAGTTGCTGCCTGCCATGGGTACATTGCAGTCAGAGAAGACCCCTGGGACTGACGGCCTACAAGGGCAATTCTACAAGGTATACGCTGAGATGCTGGCGCCTAGACTCCTCGATACCCTAGAGGAGGCTTATGAGACCGGAATTTTGCCTAGTAGTTTGCAGGAATCAATCCTTGTCCCAGTACTTAAGCCAAATAAACAGTGTTGCCTTGTGGTTCCTACAGACCCCTTTCCATGGTCAATCAAGACTCCAACATCCTTACGGCTGTACTGGGTGCTAGACTTAAGGGAGTGATAGGCACCTTGGTCCACAAGACCAGACGTGGTATGTTCCTGGCAGGAACACTGCATGGAATTTGAGGAGACTTCCCCCATATTATTGATGGCACTGCGAATTTGGATGTGCATTGCACGGTTGTCTCACAAGATACAGTAAAGGCATTTTATTTGGTCAGGTGGAACTGGTTATACAAGACCTTGCATTGTTTTGGCATTGGGGAGGGCTTCATGCGGTTGGTGCGCTTGGTATACAGAGAACCAAGGTCCAGGGTGAGGACTGCAGACAGATTTCCAGTGGGTGGGCGCCAAGGAAAGACACAAGGCAGGGCTGTCTGCTGTCGCCTATGCGGTTTATTCTGGCCCTTGAACCACTTGCGGTGTACCCAAGATATATTTGGAAAAAGGCATTTTGATTCAACGGCGTTAGACATTTTTTGATTTCATTATATGCAAATGATATGCTTCTCCATATCTCTCAACCGCAACTAAACTTGCAGTACCTCCTTGATGTAATACACTGATTTGCGGACCATTCAGGTATACATATTGGCAGGGCGAAATCCTGTTTGTTTTCATTGTCTGGGTTGCAAGGCCTCCACAGGAGTCCTCTGTCAATGATGGGAAAGGTGGCACTTTTTAAAATGGTAGCGCTCCCACGTTTGCTTTATCACTTTGTTAATATTCCCTTCAACATTCTCAAAAAGATTCTCAATGAGTTGGACTCTACTGTCCGGGATTTCATTTGTAAGGGTCCGAGAAACCGAATCGCACTGCTTACTTTGCAAAGGGATTATACAGGCGGAGGGGGGAAATCAGACTTCCGCATTTTGATTTGTAGTTTCTGGTGGGGCAGCTGCAGTTTGTTATGGATTGGCCCGCGGACGAGCCGTCCCTGCACACTGGCCTGCTGAAGCCCTCTATTACATGTTATTTCCAAAAGGAGGTCTTGTGGTCTTCACGCCCTGAAACCCTTGTCGCACCTTGAAACACTTGTCTATAGACGCATTATAAATGCCATATCCTATCAGTGAGAGTGAATTTTCGCACTTTCCCCACCTGACACTGCGAAAGGCCGTGTGGCTGAGACTGTGGCCCCTAATGGTATTGTCGGGTGCGCAACTTAAGTAGTTTCAAGAGACTAGAAGACATTGGGAGACCAACGGGGTGGTCACAGTAGGTGATTTGAGGTTTGAATGAAAGGTGATGGACTTTGAACCTAATGCAGATCTTGGGTATACATAGTGGTCAATTTCTACTGCACATGGGCCTTCTGAAAGAGATTGATGGGAGATGACCTGCTTTCCTTGCGGAATGGAACCGGACCCGGTCTTGGATGCCCTGTATGACACGACAGCGGGAGGTCTTGCGGTCTCCAGAGTGTATAAACTGGTTCTGGGCAAGCTGAGCAAGCCTGGGTTGAAAGCTCGGACGCAGTTTGAGTTGGACCTGGGCAGCTCCTTCACAGACACGGAATGGGCCCGGACCTTGCTTTACACCAGGAGGGTCTCTAGGAATGCCCGATTCAAATGATTGTACGTAACGCACAGGGTGCATATGATCCCTCATAAAATATCTCAGTTCCAAGGGGCGGCACTGCAGGTCTGCCCTCGCTGTGCGGATGAGAGGGCTGATATGTTGCACATGTTTTGGAGCTGCCCAGTGGTTTGGATGTTCTGGGTGGCAGTTGTAGACAAGGTTGCCTGGGGAGGTATCAAGATGCTTGCGTGGCTTCCAGAGGCATGCCTTCTGGGTATGTTCTGTGAAGGCATCAAGAAGTAGACACAGACAACTGAGTTAATCTTGGGTTCCAAACTTTCATTAAAATAAAAAGAGGGTTGTGAAAAGGCCTAACTTGCCCTATGCTAAGGTGGGGTTTGCCTACCTAACCAAAACTAATGATAGTCTGTGTCAGGAAATCCAAAGCAAATGTCTGTCTGTGTCCAAAACCTATACTTGCCCTCACATCTACTTGTATATAATGTGTAGGCATGGTAGCATCACAATAAGTGTTCAAATAAAGGTTCAGAGCTTCTTCCAGCTCTTGGTTGGAAAAGGGGGTGTTAGGGAGAATTCTCTGTTTAGGCTGAATTTCCCTACCTAGTGAGTCCCCCAGCAGCTTTGCTGGATTTCTGGGGTTTAATTTTTTTCTCCTGCCAAGAGTGAGACTCTTTTACCCTCACTCTTGGACATGTTGAAGTGTGTTTTCTTGGTTAAACCTTGTGTTGAATGGGCTATGGGGTCTTTTACTCCATAGGGCCTCATGTATTTTTGTGATGTGGGTCACACAGCACCCTCTGTGCCGTGACCCAGGGGTGTCCTAGGGACTCCCCAACATAGACTCCATACCCTGGGACTGACTACTGTCTCCCAGGGCATGTAAAGTCACCAAAGACTTTGCTAGTCTTGAATCCTGAACAGAACCAGTACAAACCATCATATTGTGGACGTACTGGCTGGGGCAATTCGATTGCCCCAGGGTCTGTTAGTCGAGGGGGCACGTCTCCGTCCCCCCTGATCGAGTTTTGGCTGGTGGCAGTGGAAACTACTTTTTATATTCGACCGCGAATATTTCCCTATGGGATTTCCCATTGTTTTAGGCTAACACATTTAATTATTTATTTACGGTAGCCTTAAACATACCGCCGGTTTATATATTTATTTTTATAACTCCGGTTGGGACTTTTTGCCAAAACTTGATTCTAAAATGGCGTTGGTGTTCGCCTCTGTAACTCTGACCCAAAGTGGAGCCCTTTGTTCCACTTTTGGCGGGCTTCTCCACAGAAGCCCTCCAAAGTGGTGCCACTCTGTCTGGGATACTTAGGAGGGGTGGAGGGGGATGTAGGCACCCTGGACTGAGTTACCTTGGTAACTCAAGTCGCACTCCGTCCTGATTGGCCCAAGTGGTGAGCCGCCCGGCTCACCACTTAGCATGTTTGAGTGACAGCTAGGCTGGGTGAATGGGGGTTTGCTGCATAAAAGCAGGGCTTTGGGGACTGGGACTTCAGAAGTCGCCACAGGACCAAGAATCCGACGAGGGAAGAGCTGAGCCGACCTGCTTCGACGACACCACCCGGTGGAGCCCTGCTGAACCGTCTCACCACTTTTTCCCGACGACCGAGGAGAACTCTTAACGGAGTGGCTCCTTCCCTTGACTGGTGGGGACAACCAGTTTTTCGCCTTCTTTCCGTTCTTTGAGGTATCTCGTGGCCGCCTTGCCTGTGCCAAGCACCCCGGCATCCGGAATACCACACTTTACCCCCATACCGCGAAAGTCGGTACCAACCCTTTAACCGGAGGACTCCGCGGCTGGTTTCTTCCCGGGCAGTGCTACGACCTTTCTCTTCTGCTCTTCAGCGAGATATTCTTCTCCCCTGACCGACGTCGAGCCTTGCTGTCGCTGCCTGGAACAACTGCCCCCGCTGGAGGATCCTTTCCGCTTAAGGTACTGTGTTCCGCCTGGCTTCCCTTGCTACCGACTGTACGGGGTAGATTTAGTCCCCGGCTTTCGAACCTGGGAGTGCCTGGGACACTTTGGCTAAACTTTCTGAGCCACTCTAAACTCTTTTTGACTCCTTGCAAGACTTTGAATCTCTAACTAACAGTGTGATCTTGGGCACATTTTCGCTCCGGCTACTCTAAGAGTGGGCCCTGCCTAGTGACTTTTGCTCACCTGTGACTTTGTGCTTCTTTGAGCCTATTGCAAGTGTCTGGACCTTAGAGTGGTGTGTTTAACCCATTTCTGCTTTTTCTCTCCCTTTCTTGGAAACTACTAGAGTGTCATCTAACGTTAAGCACTCACCTCTGTTTTAATTAAGTGGTGTTAACCTAGAGTTGTCTAGATAGGAGAAAGGATTGAAGTTACTTTCATTATAACTGTGTTGAAGTGTTTTTACCATATTTTGCTAGAGTGTTTTTAATTTATGTGTTCTTAAATAAATAACTATATACTTTTGAAACCAAGCTCTGGTCAGTGTTTGCTTGTGCTATTGTGTTTTGGTACATATTGTGTATACTTTGCATACTGCCTAACTCTTCTTGAGAGAAGTCTGACTGCTCAGCCACAGCTACCAGGTAAATCTGGGTGGTACAGACTGCTACCAAAGGGGTTTACTGCTCTACCTGTAGTCTTAAATCTTTTGCAGTGTTCCCCAAGGGAACTGCACAGGTTTCTGCCTAACACTGGTGTACAGCGGTGGGATTTGTATTGAGTATACATTTTATTGTGCTTTAGATACCTTAGTGCAACTAACCACAAAGCTTAGCACTGAAAAAGTAAAACCTCTAACATGTCAGTTATAGAAAGCTATAGTCAAGAGTCCCTTGCAGCCAAAACTGCTGATTGTTTAAGAGTGCTCTGTAAACATAAGGATCTCCTGACTAAGGGCAAGAAAATGGAGCTGATTGAAAGATTGTTAGCTAACCAAAGTCTGGGTGATGGTTCAGAGGAACCTACCACTCCAGCAACTGTAGATGACAGTGTTGAAGTTAACATGGAGCAAAATGTTGATGTTTCTGAGGAAGAGTCAGAAGAGGAGGGTGAGGCTGTTGTAACTGTCCCCCCTAGGCCTCTGCCTGCTCTACCTGCTGTGCCTACTGGACCTTTACCAGGTCCCACATTTAGTCCTCAGTACTTTGAACTGGAGAAAATGAAGCTAGAATTGGAGTATAAGAAACTTAATGCTCAAACTGACAAAGAACTAAGGCTAAGGGAAATGGAGCTCAAGTATGACTTAGAAATGAAGAAATTATCTGTTGAGAATGTTTCTCTCTCTGGCTCCTCTAGAAGTTCCAGTCCTAAAAGACCCCGGATGCCTAAAGAATTGGTTGGTATGTATGAGCCTAAGTTGGATGTGTTGGATTGGTTGTCTCTGTTTGAATATAATCATGGGCTCCAGAACATCACAGGAAATGACTTACTCACCTGGTTGTTCTCTAGGCTTCCCCCTGTTGCAACTGATGTGGTAATGGAGATGGGGGAGGAGGATAGGAAGGACTATGAATGTGTGAAACTAGCTTTGATAGCTAGGTTTGGGAAGACCCCTTCCCAGTATCTTAAGAGGTTTAGGAGCCTCAAAAAGCATGATGGTACCCCTTGGGCTACCTGGGTGAATGAATGTTTGAAAAACTTAGAGGGATGGATTAAGGGTTACAAGGTGAACACTTATGAAGGTATGAAGAATTTGTTTATGTTGGAGACTATTTATGATGCCTGCTCTCCTGAGCTCAGACAACACTTGGCTGATTCCAGGGAATTGGATTCCCGGAAACTAGCTAAGGCTGCTGACTTGTGGGTTGCCAACAGGGCCACTCACAAGGATTCTGGGGTAACTCAGAAGAAGGATGGGGAAAAACAGTCTAAGAAGGACTCCAAAGAGAATTCTAATACTACAAATTCCAAAGAGGGCCCCAAACAAAACTATAAGGGTAAGCCACAAGGGAAACCAAATCAGGCTAGTGTACCTTCTGGTCCCAGACCAGAAGGCGGTCAGAACAAGCCTCCATTCCAGCGAGCCTTTGGCTCATGCTTTGTTTGTAAGGCTACTGACCATGTGAAAGGAGATCCCAGATGTAAGGGTAAACCTTCAGGGGTCCAGCTTGCCTCCTTAGCCTTCGCTCCAGAAGAGGAAGTACATATGGCAAGTGGAAACTTTCTATTACTAGCTGATGAACCCACTGGAGTCTCAGCTAGTGTTTCTTTAGTCTCTCTGGGGTTGTGGGAGCAACAGAATTTAGATGTCTATAACTCTATCCCAGATAATACTAAAGAGTATTATAAGGACAGTGTCCAGGTGAATGGTCAGGAGACTCCTGCCATTAGGGACACTGGAGCCAGCATAACTGTGGTGGATGAATCATTTTTCAAGGCAGAGGATGTTGCTAAGGCACCCAAATGCCTCACCAAGTTAGCTGGTGGGCCTGTGCAGATGTGTCCCCAGTTACCAGTTCTCATCCAATGTAATGATATGGCTGTAAAAATACCTGTCAGTGTACAATGTGAAGTGCCAGGTAGGGTTCTGTTGGGTAATGACCTCAAAGCTCTTGGAGTTGTATCTCATACCCCCAGACCTCCTAGCAAAAGGTTTCAGGAACTCACAAAACCTGCAAGGGAGAAAACCCTGAGAGGGTTATCTCAGGAGATGATGACAGAAATCACTCCTCTACCACTGGAGCAACTTACTGCAGTAACTACCAGATCAGGAGCAAAGGGGCAACCCAAGACTCCTAGGAAAAAGCCAGCAGCAAGCACTCCAGTGCTTCCAACAAGGACTTCCCCTAGGTTGTCCAAAGTTACACCTGTAACTCCCCCTCCAGCTGAGGCTGAGAGAGAGGTACAACCCTGTGTGGTTGAGCTAGACTCTGAGGAAGAGCTAGAAGGAGGCCCCAACCTTATTGGAGATTTGGACCCTGAGGACCATCCTGAGCTGCAGTCTTTACTGGCAGAAGGTGGGCCTAGCAGGGCAGCTTTTCGTAAGGGGCAAAGAGAATGTCCAACTCTGGAAGGTCTCCGCCATCAGGCAGCTTCTCAAGCTGATGGGCAAGAGCCTGGGAAGTATAGGTTGCACTGGGAAGATGGCCTCTTCTACAGTGAACCCACTGAGTCTGAACCTGGAGACTACAAACGCCTTGTAGTCCCACAAGAAAACAGACAACAGTTCTTACAACTAGCCCATGAGATACCTTTGGCTGGCCACTTGAGTTTCAAGAAGACCAAGGAAAGGCTCTCACTCTACTTTTATTGGCCAAAGATGGGGGCTGAAGTAGATAGATATTGTAAGAGCTGCCATACCTGCCAGACTTCTGGTAAGGTTGGTTCCAAGAATGTGGCACCTTTAGTGCCTCTCCCAGTTGTGGGAGTCCCATTTGAGAGGGTAGGGATTGACATTGTTGGTCCCCTTGATCCTCCAACCTCCTCAGGCAACAGGTTTATCCTTGTTGTAGTAGACCATGCTACTAGATACCCTGAGGCCATTCCTATGAGGACTGTTACAGCTCCGGCTGTGGCTAAGGCCCTCCTTGGTATTTTTACCAGGGTTGGGTTTCCTAAGGAGGTAATCTCTGACAGGGGGTCAAACTTTATGTCCCACTACATGAAGGCCATGTGGAAAACCTGTGGAGTTACCTACAAGTTCTCAACCGCCTACCACCCTCAGACAAACGGGTTGGTTGAAAGGTTTAACAGAACCATGAAGAGCATGATAGGTGCTTTAGAAGAACCCCTTAAGAAAAAGTGGGACCTTCTACTGCCATGCCTTCTCTTTGCTTATAGAGAAGTCCCTCAGGAGGGAGTAGGTTATTCTCCCTTTGAGCTTCTCTATGGCCATCCAGTCAGAGGTCCATTGGCCCTGATTAAGGAGGGGTTGGAAGGTGCTCCTCCCCTCAAGCCAGTCAGAGTGACTGACTATGTGATAGGTCTCCGGAGGAGAATGTCACACATGATGGCAGAAGCAAGTGACAACTTGAAAGCTGGTCAAGCCCTGGTCAAACATTGGCACGACCAGAAGGCTAACATGGTTGAGTTTACTCAAGACCAGCTAGTTCTAGTTATGCTCCCAACAAGGCAGAGGGCCTTGCAAGACAAATGGATGGGACCCTTCAAGGTTGTGGGAAAACTTGGAGAGGTCAACTATCTGGTGGATCTGGGCAGACCCAGGGAAGCTCCTAGAGTCTTCCACACCAACCGACTAAAAGCCTACATCTCCAGACCTGATGTAGGAGCCTTGCTCCTAGCTTCAGCTGCAGAGGAGGAAGAGAGTGAATCTCTCCCTGATCTCCTCAGAGGTGTACCTTTAGATGAAAAAGTTGAAGGAGTCAATCTCTCTTCAGACCTGACACCTGAGCAACAAGAGGAGTGCAAATCTATGTTAAATCAGTTTGCCTCCCTGTTCTCACTGTCACCAGGCTTGACCCCTTGGGGCCAGCATGAGATACTCACTGGTGACTGTCTGCCAGTCAAAAGCAGAGGATACAGAATGTCAGAACATATCAGAGCCCACATCAAAGGAGAGGTCAAGAAGATGCTTGATCTCGGGGTAATAGAGCCCTCTACTAGTCCATGGTCTAGCCCAGTTGTGTTAGTACCAAAGGCAGGATCCAAAGACTTGAGATTCTGTGTGGACTATAGAGCTCTAAATGCAGTCACCAAGACTGATGCCCACCCTTTGCCCAGGACAGATGAGTTGGTGGATAAACTTGGTGCAGCCAAGTACCTCAGCACATTTGACCTGACGTCAGGCTATTGGCAAATAGCCCTGACAGACCATGCCAAGGAGAAAACTGCATTTTCAACCCCAGTTGGCTTGTACCAGTTTAAGGTCATGCCTTTTGGACTGAAAAATGCACCTGCCACATTCCAAAGGATGGTGAACCAAGTTCTGGCTGGGATGGAAGATTTCTGCATGGCATACTTGGATGACATTGCAGTCTTCAGCCACTCCTGGGAAGAACATGTGAACCACCTAGGACATGTGTTGCAGGCTCTGAAACAGGCCCATTTGACAATCAAAGCCAGTAAGTGCCAGATTGGTCAAAGTAAAGTGGTCTACCTTGGACATGAGGTAGGAGGTGGAGAAATAAGGCCTTTGCCCAGCAAGATTGAAGCTGTGCAAAATTGGACAACACCAACTACTCAAACCCAAGTGAGAGCTTTTCTAGGCCTCACTGGGTATTACAGGAATTTCATTGAGAACTATGGGACCATAGCTTCTCCACTGAATGTAATCTCCTCTCCCAAATTCCCTAAAAAGGTAAAATGGAATGAGGAGTGCAATCAGGCCTTTGAAAAACTGAAGAGAGCTCTTTGCCAGGCTCCAGTATTGAGAGCTCCTGACTACCACCAACCTTTCATTGTACAAACTGATGCTTCCAATGTAGGTATAGGTGCAGTTCTAAGCCAACTGGATGAGAAGGGTAGGGAGCACCCCATTTGCTTCATCAGTAGGAAACTGAAGGATCCTGAGACAAGGTGGGCAACTATCGAAAGAGAATGCTTTGCTATTGTGTGGGCACTGAAGAAGTTTAGGCCATACTTGTATGGTTCTACTTTTGTTATTCAGACTGACCACCAACCCTTGAGATGGTTAATGCAAATGAAAGGGGAAAATCCAAAACTATTGAGATGGTCAATCTGCCTGCAAGGGTTTGATTTCACCATTGAGCACAGGTCAGGGTGTCACCATCAAAATGCTGATGGACTCTCTAGGATGTATATCATCGACTAGAGGTATGAGGTTCATCCAGGAGTGGATTAAATCCTCCTGTCCCTTAGTCTGGGGGGGGGCGAGTGTTAGGGAGAATTCTCTGTTTAGGCTGAATTTCCCTACCTAGTGAGTCCCCCAGCAGCTTTGCTGGATTTCTGGGGTTTAATTTTTTTCTCCTGCCAAGAGTGAGACTCTTTTACCCTCACTCTTGGACATGTTGAAGTGTGTTTTCTTGGTTAAACCTTGTGTTGAATGGGCTATGGGGTCTTTTACTCCATAGGGCCTCATGTATTTTTGTGATGTGGGTCACACAGCACCCTCTGTGCCGTGACCCAGGGGTGTCCTAGGGACTCCCCAACATAGACTCCATACCCTGGGACTGACTACTGTCTCCCAGGGCATGTAAAGTCACCAAAGACTTTGCTAGTCTTGAATCCTGAACAGAACCAGTACAAACCATCATATTGTGGACGTACTGGCTGGGGCAATTCGATTGCCCCAGGGTCTGTTAGTCGAGGGGGCACGTCTCCGTCCCCCCTGATCGAGTTTTGGCTGGTGGCAGTGGAAACTACTTTTTATATTCGACCGCGAATATTTCCCTATGGGATTTCCCATTGTTTTAGGCTAACACATTTAATTATTTATTTACGGTAGCCTTAAACATACCGCCGGTTTATATATTTATTTTTATAACTCCGGTTGGGACTTTTTGCCAAAACTTGATTCTAAAATGGCGTTGGTGTTCGCCTCTGTAACTCTGACCCAAAGTGGAGCCCTTTGTTCCACTTTTGGCGGGCTTCTCCACAGAAGCCCTCCAAAGTGGTGCCACTCTGTCTGGGATACTTAGGAGGGGTGGAGGGGGATGTAGGCACCCTGGACTGAGTTACCTTGGTAACTCAAGTCGCACTCCGTCCTGATTGGCCCAAGTGGTGAGCCGCCCGGCTCACCACTTAGCATGTTTGAGTGACAGCTAGGCTGGGTGAATGGGGGTTTGCTGCATAAAAGCAGGGCTTTGGGGACTGGGACTTCAGAAGTCGCCACAGGACCAAGAATCCGACGAGGGAAGAGCTGAGCCGACCTGCTTCGACGACACCACCCGGTGGAGCCCTGCTGAACCGTCTCACCACTTTTTCCCGACGACCGAGGAGAACTCTTAACGGAGTGGCTCCTTCCCTTGACTGGTGGGGACAACCAGTTTTTCGCCTTCTTTCCGTTCTTTGAGGTATCTCGTGGCCGCCTTGCCTGTGCCAAGCACCCCGGCATCCGGAATACCACACTTTACCCCCATACCGCGAAAGTCGGTACCAACCCTTTAACCGGAGGACTCCGCGGCTGGTTTCTTCCCGGGCAGTGCTACGACCTTTCTCTTCTGCTCTTCAGCGAGATATTCTTCTCCCCTGACCGACGTCGAGCCTTGCTGTCGCTGCCTGGAACAACTGCCCCCGCTGGAGGATCCTTTCCGCTTAAGGTACTGTGTTCCGCCTGGCTTCCCTTGCTACCGACTGTACGGGGTAGATTTAGTCCCCGGCTTTCGAACCTGGGAGTGCCTGGGACACTTTGGCTAAACTTTCTGAGCCACTCTAAACTCTTTTTGACTCCTTGCAAGACTTTGAATCTCTAACTAACAGTGTGATCTTGGGCACATTTTCGCTCCGGCTACTCTAAGAGTGGGCCCTGCCTAGTGACTTTTGCTCACCTGTGACTTTGTGCTTCTTTGAGCCTATTGCAAGTGTCTGGACCTTAGAGTGGTGTGTTTAACCCATTTCTGCTTTTTCTCTCCCTTTCTTGGAAACTACTAGAGTGTCATCTAACGTTAAGCACTCACCTCTGTTTTAATTAAGTGGTGTTAACCTAGAGTTGTCTAGATAGGAGAAAGGATTGAAGTTACTTTCATTATAACTGTGTTGAAGTGTTTTTACCATATTTTGCTAGAGTGTTTTTAATTTATGTGTTCTTAAATAAATAACTATATACTTTTGAAACCAAGCTCTGGTCAGTGTTTGCTTGTGCTATTGTGTTTTGGTACATATTGTGTATACTTTGCATACTGCCTAACTCTTCTTGAGAGAAGTCTGACTGCTCAGCCACAGCTACCAGGTAAATCTGGGTGGTACAGACTGCTACCAAAGGGGTTTACTGCTCTACCTGTAGTCTTAAATCTTTTGCAGTGTTCCCCAAGGGAACTGCACAGGTTTCTGCCTAACAGGGGGTTTCCCTTCCCCAAGATTCGGGATAGTTCACTTTACACAAAAAGAGTAGTTCTCTTCCCCAAGCTTTCAAGTCTCTCAATGTTCCAAAACAGCACAATTCCTTGGGACATATCCCAGCTTTTCTGGCTTAGTAGCCTTTCACCAATATCAGAGTTCAGTTCCTTAATTTCAGATCACACAAGTTTTCCTCGATATCAAATCATGAGCTTATAGGCAAGTTGAGTGGCTTTTCCTTTTAGGTGGGTGTACTCGGCCTAGACATAGTTGTCAGACCTGCGGTACACCCATTACAAGTCACGCAACTGGCACACCTTACTTGCTTCACCATCACAGTTACACTGCCACTGTTTCAGCTTCGCAGTGGTATTGGACTTATCCTAATGGAGTTTTCTCAGTACTTGTTATGCCACCATTAACTTGTTATACTTTCAAATATTCACAGAGCTTTTGCCACTGCTTATTCTTTCAAGTTATACAGTTCCTTATATGCTATATGCTTATGGTACTTGCCAATGCTTGTTCCCTTCAGTTTACACAGTTCACGATTCCTTTTTATTAGGGAATTTCACCAACTGCTTTCAATCCAATTTGTATTCAATCACTCTTGCTTTCTTTTTGTATTCAAAAAAAGTTTTAGTTCATTCCATTCAGTCACAATGAATAAAGCAACATCAAATTCCCAGTTTACTCTCCTGCTGGGAATTTGCACCGTGTTCAGATGGTTTTCTGGAAAAATAGGGATTGGTAGAAACATACTAAGGCCTGCAGGATAATTTACTAATTATAACATGGAAATGGAGGATACGGTGTCTCACCCAAGGGTGCCTCATCCCCACTCCCCAAGTCTCTTCCACCCAGGTGATTCTCCCTCCCATATCCAGCCCCAGGGTCAGGATCCGAAGACGACAACCTTTTTCTGGACACCTGGGAGGAGGATATATTGGGGAAAGAAGTGAGGACACCCTCAGATTCCTCACAGTTCCCAAGAAGTAAAAAAAACAAACTGCACACCTCACCAAGATGAAATACTTGGCTTGCGTGCCTGTCAAGTGTAGGAACGGAATAGCCTGGAAGGCGAGGGAGGGACCCTGTGTGGATGAGTGGTGGTGTGATTTGAAGAGATGGGCGATTGCTGAGACCTCGGCCTGGAGTGGATGTGGAGGCTTGGATAGCCTTGACACAAGCCATATTTGCCCCGTCAAATGACATGCCTCCTTAGTAGGTCCACTTTGGACAGTCACAATCATGGTGATGAGCCTTACTTCCTTGTGCCTCCTTAGAACATGCAGAGGACCCCATTCTTGATTTGCTATAACTTTGGACTGAAACCGCACAAGCAGGTGCTAATGTGAGTTTCTTTTGTTGTGTTCATTTTCCTTTTTTCTCGATCTACGAGAGGCTATGCACTGTTCTTTGATTTGTTTTACTACACACTTAGATCCCTTGTGTACTGTACCAATTGATATGCTTGATTGGGTAGTGATGACTGTAATCCATTAAAAGCTTTTTTTGTAAGTTTCTCTTTGTTTTTAAAAAATAAAGAGTTAAAAAAAAGTTCCTATCAAGGCAAACCAGTTCTTGTCAGTCTTATCACAACGTTCTTTAAAGATTCCCAGAGAATGTATTGACCTCAAGATCCTGAAATTACAACAAATCCAATATATTTTATGGGGCGAGATATTTCCCTGATCCCCTTCACCAACGTGTCTGTTCTTTCTTCTCTTCAACCAGTTGTGTTATTTCCTATTCACTCTTTTGGTACTTCCTATGCAAGTCGATTGGGATCACCTGGCCCATTAATTTTACAGAGTTCAACAGTGTTTTTGTGACCCATATGGGTTTTTGACTCTCTCGAGGGCCTGTGACTCTTCTCCATGGTGAGTTACCCAGGCTTCCACCACCCTTTGGTCTGCTTGGGCTCTCTCTCGCTCTTCAGTTCTCTGTGATCCTCTGTTAGGTTAGGGTCTTGTTCCACCCTTGCTTGTTACTTAACTCCCCCCCCCCTGTATAACTGGGCAACCCACATACCCGTGGCGTTATGGTCTTTGTTCCAGGGACGGTTAGTCTTGGTAGAAGTGGCAGCATTCTGCTTTGCTCGCCTCACCTTGCTATTGGAGGTGGACAGTCTTCCCCTTTATGGGGCAGCACCTTGCTCCTCCTGTTCCTCTCTGGCCTTCAGCCTGAGAGTGGAGACTATCTTGCTCCAGTCGACTTGGGGCTCAGCGTTCTCTTGACGGGTTCCGGGCACACCCTGTCCGATACATGGTCATGCCTCCCGGTCTCTTCTGCTCCGCATGGCTTTGCTTCCTCTGGCCTTGCGAGTCTCTTCCAGGGTCATATTGCGTCCCCTTCTGACGTTCACTGGCTTCCGCAGTGCCGCTGGCTGCATCGCTCTGCACGGCTCCTCCCCTGGTGCACCGTCTCACGTCAAGGAGTCGTCTTGACTCCGGGACTCTCCTCCTCCATTCCAGGGTCTTGGGCCAATTATTTGCCCTCAACTCCTGAGAAGAACAAGTTACTTACCAACTGGTAACGTTCTTTCGACTGGATGTTCCTCCAAGGTATTCCTCATCTTAGATGTATTCGGCCAGCTTTAGCTGCTTCCGAAAAAGATTTCTCGGTAGAGGGCGCCGTGCGTCGATGTCATCGAGTCAAAGTCCCTCGAAGGCCTCCATAAAGGGCGACGTCATCGGGTATACAAGTAGTACGCGCGGCACCCGTTGGCCTCAGTTCTGTTTTTCCCTTCTTGCTCTGCTGTATAGATAGTGGAGGTAGCCAGGTGTCAGTCTTGCAAGAGTTGAAGTGGTAATAACATTGGAAAATCTACAGAGGGGTAGGATGGGAGGGCAATGAGGAATACGTTGGAGGAACATCCAGTCGAAAGAACGTTACCAGTTGGTAAGTAACTTGTTCTTCGAATGGATTGTGTTCCTCATCTTAGATAGACTCCCAAACAGTGTAAAAAGCTCTCTGGAGGAGGGAGTACATTTTTAATGTTATATAGCCGAATATAACATTGCTTTTCCAAAAGCAAGCTCTTTAGGGTGGGAAGCATCCAGATTATAAAATTTAGAAAAAGTGCGCACCGATGACCAAGTTGCTGTTTCACAAATAGATTTTTTTGGAACACCTCTTTGAAGGGCTGTCGAAGAGGCTATGCCTCTGGTAGAATGGGCCCTCAAGTCATCTGGTAGATCTTTGCCTGCCAATCTGTAGCATTCTGAAATGCAAAGCGCAATCCAACATGATAGTGTTTGTGTTGACACCGATTGACCCAATTTCCTTCTAGTGTAGCCAATGAAAAGTTGATTACCCACTCTAAGCTTGGAGAGCCTAGAAATGTAAAAGCTTAGAGCTCTGCTTGGGGCCAGCCTGTGCAATCTTTCCTACTCCTTACTGGGATGAGGTGGAGGATAGAATGCAGGCAGAATAATTTTCAGATTTAAATGGAAATCAGACACAACTTTAGGTAAGAATGAGTGTTTAACCCTCAATACAACTCTGTCCCTGTGGAACACAGTATAGGGTGGCCCAGAAGACAGTGCCTGCAATGCGCTCACTCTTCTTGCATTAAAGCAACCAAGAAAACGGTTTTCAATGTTAGTAATCTTAATGGACAAGTGTGCAAGGTTTCAAAAGGGGCACACATTAAAAACTTTAGAACCAGATTAAGGTCCCAAACTGGGACTTGGAAAGAAGAAGGAGGAGGGAACACATTGGTGAGTCCCTTTAAGAATTGTATTAAAGGAATTTTAAAGTAGGAACATTCTTCCGAAGAGCGCTTGAAAATGGAAAGCGCTGCAAGATAACCTTTAATGGTCCCAACATTGAGGACTATGTACCAGGGACAGGAGGAAAGACAACACTTCTGGGATAGAACACTAAAAAGAATCAACATTCTTTTCCCTGCACCAGTTACAAAACTTCTTCCAGCGGCAACAGAACACCTCCATGACGTCATCTGGAAGGTCCCAATCCTTGTATCTCAGCCTTTCAGATACCAAGCATGAAGGTTGAGAGAACCGACCTCTGGATGGAGAACATGGCCCTCCATTTGTGAGAGAAGGTCCTCTCTCTGGGGAAGACGTAATGGAGGGCAGATGGACATGTCTAGAAGGTCCGGGTACCACGCTCTCCTGCCCAATCCGGGGCAATTAGGATCATGCGGTTTCTGAACCGTCTCAATCTCCTGATGACTTGAGGAATGACAGGAATGAGAGGGAACGCGTATAGCAGTGGGAAGTTCCACTCCACCACAAACGTGTCTCCTAGGGCTCCTCTTGGGGGAAATTCCCTTGAGCAATACTTTTCGCATTTCCGGTTGATTCCGGTCGCAAACAAGCCTACTTGAGGGGTTCCCCCAAAGGGTGAAGATCTCCTGAAGGACTTCCTGAGCCAGTTCCCACTCGTGGGACACCGTATGCTGCCTGCTCAGAGCGTCCGCCGTCATTTTCTACTTCCCAGCTAGATGAACTGCCGTTAAGGAGATTCCTTCTTGAATTGCCCAATACCAGAGTTGCATTGCCTCTCTGCACAGAGGTAGTGACCCTACACCACCTCGTTTGTTTAGGTAATGCATGGCGACTGTGTTGTCCGTCATTATCAGGACATTTTTTCCCTTGACAGAGGGCAGAAAAGCCTTCAGCGCTAGTCTGATTGCTCTCAGCTCTAAAAGGTTGATGTGTAGTTTGGACTCCGATGGAGACCAACAACCGCTGATTGTCAGATCGGTGGCATGAGCTCCCCACCCTATGAGTGAGGTGTCCATCACTACTGTAATCTCCGGCAATGGTTGCCAAAAAATGTTCTTTTGGGATGTTCTCTGTGCAAGTCCACCACAGAAGATCCCTCCGAACCTTGTTCGGAATCTGAAGGAGATCGGTAATTTGTCCTGAGAATTGGGACCATTGAGTCTTTAGAGCCCATTGAAGGAATCTCATCCTCAGGCGTGCTTCTGGCACTAGGAAAATGCAGGATGCCATGAGGCCATCAACCTTAAGAAGTCGTAGGCCTGGAGATCTTGGGCATTTTGGAATTTTAAAACCATCTGAAGAATGTCTTGAGCCCTCGACTTGGGAGACAAGCTCTTTCCCAAGGACATGTCTAATACAGCCCCTATGTACTGGAGCTGTTGGGAAGGTGTCATTTGGGACTTCTTGAAATTGAGGGAGAAGCCCAGTCTGTGGAGGAAGTGGCAGGTGAGTTTCAGATGATCCAGGGCTTGTTTGGCAAAACGCGCCCTGATCAACCAATTGTCCAGGTAGGGGTAGACTTGAATCCCCACTCTCCTGAGGTGCGCTGCGACCACTACCATCAACTTGGTGAAGACCCTAGGGGCGGAGGTCAACCAGAATGGTAGGACTCGAAACTGATAGTGTGAGTCGCCAACTACCAACCTCAGGTATATTCTGGGCTTGAGCTGGATTGGCACATGAAAATAAGCATCCTGCAGGTCCAATGATACCAACCAATCCTGAATTTGAAGGGCCTGAAGGATCTGAGAAAGAATGACCATCTTGAACTTGTCCTTCCTGTTCAAGCCTCTTAAGTCCAAGATAAGTCTCAGTCCTCTGTCCTTTTTGGTAATCAAAAAATATTGGGAGACCCATCCCTTGTTCTTCTCCGCTACAGTTACTGGTCCTATAGCACCTTTCTCCAGCAGGGTTAAGACTTCCTGCTGTAGGAGAGGGTCTGGAAACTTCAAAGAGTGTCTCCCTGGTGGACTGTTTTGAGGTTGCGTTAGAAAATGGAGGCAGTAACCTTGGGCTATTATTTCTAGAGCCCAAACATCTGAATTAATGGCTCATCATTCTTGCAGATGCTGGGACAGCCTGCCTCCCACAGGTGTCTTGTGATGCAAGTCCTCAAAGTGGTTTTGTGGCGGTTGCTGCGGCCGCTGATGGTAAAGAGGCTGCAGCTGGGGCTGGCTTTGCACGTTTTCCTTGTCCACCACGAGTGGCTTTTCTCTGGCCTCTTTGGCTGGCCATTCCTCTCGCCTTTCCATATGAGGAGTAGTAACGATAGGATCGTCTCCTCCAAGATTGTCCTGATGCACAAAAAGGCTGAGGCTACCTAATAGCAGCTCCAAAAGATTTGGCAGCCGCTTTGCCAAAAAGGTGAGACCCGTCAAAGGACATGTTCAAAAGACGGTTTTGCACGTCTGGTGCAAAACCCGACTTTTGTAACGATGCAAATCTGTGCATCACTGCGCTGGTGGCTATGGACCTGCTCACACTATCTGCAGTGTCCAATCCAGACTGAAGGGATTCCTGCATGGCCTCCTTTTCATCTTTAAAGATGGCTATGAATCCTTCCCTTTCTTCCCCTTCTGGCATGTGCTCCGCCACCATTGCAATGCACTCCCACCTAGTGTATGAAAATTTTGCCAAGGCACATGTGGAGTTGGCCGATTTTAACGCCATACTCCCAGCTCTCTCCGCGGCAGGGGCCCCC
The DNA here is from genome assembly GCF_040938575.1 of Ambystoma mexicanum. NCBI lineage: Eukaryota > Metazoa > Chordata > Amphibia > Caudata > Ambystomatidae > Ambystoma > Ambystoma mexicanum. The sequence goes on from NC_090940.1 coordinate 221,381,951, forward strand.
CTCTGGAACAGCCTTCCTGCCTCCCTGAAACTTGAGGAGAACCATCTCCGGTTCCGGAAGCACCTCAAAACCTTCCTCTTTGCTTCTGCTTTCTCTCTCCCTCTCCCCTGCTGAACAGCTAATTAATTCTTCACTGAAACTGCACTTATCCTGCAACTGGACCTCTCTAGACGGCCTGAGTCCTGGGCCCAGCCACTCTCCTCTTGCACTGATGCCCTGGAACCCCTTTGCACTGCGGGACTGTCTCTGTATCCCTACAGCCCCCCCCCCCTTCCCCAGCACTTGCTCTGCACTAACCTCGCACTTGCCACCAGCTGGCCCTATTTATTATTTATTTATTACTTTACGCCACTTACCTTGTACTGCACTTCCCCCCCCTCCCCTTCCCCTTGCACTTTTCCCCCTCCCCCACCCCTGCACTTGCGCGATCTGAATGACACCTGGCCTAGTAGGATCGTTGTCTGTCTCCCCTTGTCCCTCCCCTCCCTGCCTCGTCGCGCCTTGAAACACCTGTGTATTGGCGCGTTACAAATACCATATCATATCATAGCTGAAAATACCTTGCGTGCCCAACCATCCACACACTTGTCGTCCGTATCCGGAGGGATGGAAGGGTACGCCACCTTATTTGAAGCTGTGGCTGCCTGGGCCACTAGACTCTCAGGAGTAGGGTGTTTGGACAGATAGCCGGGGTTGCTACTGGAAGGGCGGTATTTTGAAGTGAGGGACTTATTCACAAGTGGAATTGAGTCTGGGGTCTCAATTTTTGGCCACCCTGTAAGGCTACATGGAAGGGTAAAATCGGATCTTCTGTGGGGCCATGATCCAATATATCAGTCAGATCATCCTGGATGAACTGAGTTGGTTCTTTAGCCCATCCTAAATAATCGACCACCTTTGTCATCAGCTGCCTGTATGAGGGACTAGCATATTCCCCTGGTTCTGGCCTGCCAAAATCTGTCTCAGGTGAAGTGTCATTCCACTTGCATTATGCAAGGTTTCCACCAGATCCCTCATTCTGCTTTCCTCTGAAATCAGACATTCTGGGACATTAGGGGTGCCATACTCTAGGCCAAAAGGAACAAAGGAACCTCCCCCCTCCTCCTCCTCAGACCTCCCGTGTCCTTCAAAAATTTAAGTTAAGGATTTAAAATATTCTTTCCTTGGAAGAGGTTTATACATTTTTTCTGGAGGAGGTGTTGCAGTAGAGACTGAAGGCTTTACAGTCTTTGCAGCTTTTTCTTTCGCTGCTATTTTGACAGTTTCTGGCTGAATTGGAGCATTTGAAACATTCGGCGCTGAGGGCTTCAGGGTCGACGTCGACAAAGGCGTCAATGGCGCTGCCGAAATAGTGGTTGTCGATGGAGCTGGCGTCAAGGCGCTCTTCGAAGGCTCGCCCTTCGAGGTGTGTCAGGTTCCGGACAGTGTCGGTCACCTCGAGCGGTCGACTCGACTCGAGCAATCTTTTTCGCTCTGGGTCCTGGAGGGTTCCCGATCTTTTCTCCTTCTATCACCCGGGCTCGAGGGCGTGCGAGTGTCGGAACGTTAACGCTCCTGGCCGGCTCCCGAGGAAGGCGCAGGCCGAGGCGTATCCTTTTCAAAAACCTCCATCATTTTACTTCTAAATGCTTCACGTTCTTCGGATGAAGAATATTTTGTCGGGCGTTTCATTCTCTTGGGGGATTTGTCCAAAGACGAGGTGGAAGGGGACCGGTGGCGTTTATTTTTTGATTTTTTCATCAAAGACGAAGAGCGGTGTGAACCACTTTGGGACCTAGACCGATGCTTTTGCCTTTCGCGTCGAGGAGATTTCCCCTCATGGGATCTCGACTCGACATTTGAGGCTTTTCAGTCGAGTTTTCGACCTACCTGTAGTTTTCCCTTCCTCTCTCGCAAGGACTTGCCCGTCACTGCCTGACACTTCGTACAGGCCTCCATGTTGTGGCCTTCACTGAGGCACCACAGACATTTTCGGTGCGGAATCGTGATGGACATTTTGGACCCGCAGGATTTACATTTCTTGAACCCTGAACGCGGGGTAGTCAGGGTCGACGACGAGGACATCTCAAACACATCTACTTCACAATAACTGTGCCACAGAACTCTTGAGGCGCGCAGAGTCTCAGAAGCAACACGTACTGCAGAAAAATGGAACTGAGGCCAATGGGCGCCGCGCATGCTACTTGTATACCCGATGCCTTCAAGGGACTTCGACGCAACGGCATCGAAACACGGGGCCCTCTGCCGAGATTTTTTTTCCAAAGCAGCTAAAGCTGGGTGAATACATCTAAATGAGGAATACGTTGGAGGACACAATCCATTAAAAGAACTAGTTACTTACCAACTGTAATGTTCTTTCGATTGGATGTTCCTCCCACGTATTCCTCATTTTAGATATATTGTTACCTTCAGCTTTGCTGCTTCAGAAGAAATGTTCCCTCTCCACCAGAGGGCGCTCCACTCGAGGCTGCAGCGTCGATGTCCCTCAGTGGCATCCCTCGAGCGTGGACGTCGTCCTGCTGTATAAACGCCTCGAGCTGCACCCGTTGCCTCAGTTCTGTTTTTTTGTATATTGCAGCCCATGGATTGTAGTTAATGGCATGCCTCATTTGACCCAAGCCTGAAAGGATTTTTGAGTGTAAACCACGTAAACTGTACTGTGGGGTAGGCTGGGAGGGTCAATGAATATGTGGGAGGAACATCCAATCGAAAGAACGTTACAGTTGGTAAGTAACTAGTTCTTCGAATTGATTGTGTCCTCCCACGTATTCCTCATCTTAGATAGACTCCCAAAGCAGTTTTGTATTGGAGGCAGGAGTACAGAGATATTAGTCATGTATAGAATGAAGTACTGATTTAGCAAAGAGACCTCCCTGTGAAGAAGTCGAATCTAGGACATAGTGTTTTATAAATGTGTGCATGGATGACCAGGTGGCTGCTGCGCAAATATCTTGCACTGGGACACCCCTTTGAAGTGCTGTTGAAGTCGCCATGCCCCTGGTTGAATTAACCCTCAGCCCATCTGGAGGATCTTTCCCAGCCAATCTATAACATTCCGTTATAGCCAAAATTATCCATCTAGATAACGTTTGCTTAGTCACTGCCAGCCCCAATTTGCGGCCAGTGTATCCCACAAAGAGTTGGTCACACTGACGTAATCTTGCCAATCTTGAAATATAGAAACTAAGAGCCCTCCTAGGGTCTAATCCATGTAGCTTTACCTCCTCCTTACTTGCGTGAGGGGGCGGGTAAAAAGCAGGCAGTGTTATTTTCTGTGACAGATGAAAATCTGAGACAATTTTTGGCAAAAAAGAGGGTTTGACCCTAAGAACAACCTTATCTTAATAAAACATGGTGTGAGGAGGCCCGCTACAAAGTGCCTGCAACTCACTTACCCTGCGGGCTGATGTAATTGCCACTAGAAGTATGGATTTTCAAGTAAGGAGACTTAATGGACAAGAACGTAAAGGCTCAAAAGGGATGCATGTGAAGAACTTTAGTACTGAGTTTAAAGTCCCACACAGGTACTGGAGGAAACACATTATTAAGACCTGAGAATTGTGTAATCAAAGGTATTTTGAAGTAAAACTCTTCCTATGAGGAGCGCTTAAAAATAGATGGCGCTGCTAAATAACCCTCTATCGTGCCAACCTGGAGCCCCAGATTGGCCAAGTATATCAGAAAAGACAATATTGTGGGAATATTACAGTGACAAGGGTCCACATTCCTATCTCTGCACCAGTTACTGAACTTGTTCCAACAACACCAGTACAGAGATTTAGTTGCTGGCCTTCTGGCCGAAAGTAAAATCTCCAGGATGTCATCTGGAAGGTCCCAATCCTTGTATCTCAGCCTCTCAGAAGCCATGCGTGAAGGTTGAGTGTCTTGACCTCTGGATGGAGAATGTGACCGTCCTCTTGCGAGAGAAGATGCTCTCTTTGTGGAAGACGTAGTGGAGGGCAGATGACTTGTCCAGAAGGTCCAGGTACCACGTTCTCCAGCCCCAATCGGGGGCAATTAGGATCATGGTTTTGCGGAACCTCCTTAGCCTCCCGATTACTTGAGAGATCACAGGGACTGGAGGAAACGCATACAGGAGTGGAAATTCCCAGTCCACCACGAACGCGTCTCCTAGAGCTCCTCTCAGAGGAAATTCCCTTGAGCAGTACAGTTCGCACTTCCTGTTGGCACTGGTCGCGAACAGATCCACTTGAGGGGTTCCCCAAAAGGCAGAGATCTTTTGAAGGACTTCCTGAGCTAGTTCCCACTCGTGGGAGACTGCTCTGCCTGCTCAGAGCATCTGCCCCTGTGTTTTGCTCTCGGGCAAGATGAACTGCCAGTAGAGAGATCCCTTCCTGTATTGCCCACAACCAGATCTGCATTGCTTCTCTGGACAGTGCTAGTGACCCTACTCCTCCTCTCTTGTTGAGGTAGTAAATGGCCACCATGTTGTCCGTCATTATCAGGACATTCTTTCTCCCTACAGAGGGCAGGAAGGCCTTCAGAGCTAGTCTGATTGCCCTCATCTCTAATAGGTTGATGTGTAGTGTGGACTCCGATGGAGACCAACGACCGCTGATTGTCAACTCGTTGGTGTGAGCTCCCCACCCTGTGAGTGAGGCGTCCGTCACTACCGTTATCTCCAGCCATGGTTGCCAAAAAGATTCTCCCCTGAGGATATGTTCGCTGCAAGCCCACCATCGAAGATCCTGTACTACTCTGGCTGGAACTTGCAAAGGAACTGACATTTCCCCTGAAAATTGGGACCATTGAGTCCTGCGGGTCCATTGAAGGGATCTCATCCTCAATCTGGCTTCTGGCACCAGAAAAATGCAGAATGCCATAAGACCGAGCAACCTGAGGAAATCGAAGGCCGGTAGATGCTGGGCATTCTAGAAAATTTGTTACCATCTGCAGAATGTGGTGAGCTCTCTCCTCGGGAGGCGAGGCTTTGCTCGAGCAAGTATCCAGAACTGCTCCGATAAACTGGAGTTTCTGTGATGGTATCATGTTTGACTTTAAGTTCAGAGAAAAGCCTAGTCTGTGAAGGAAATGGCAAGTCTTGGATAGATACTCCTGGGCTTGTTCAGGAGAACGTGCCCTGATCATCTAATCATTCAGGTAGGGGTAGACATGAATTCCCCCTCTCCTGAAACTCGCTGCCATCAACTTGGTGAAAACTCTCAGGTCGGAGATCAACCCGAAAGGCAGAACTCGAAACTGATTGTGAGAATTGCCAATCGCGAACCTCAGGTACTTCCTGTGTTTGAGATCTATTGGCACATGAAAGTAAGCATCTTGAAGGTCCAATTATACCAACCAGTCTTGCAGTTGGAGAGCCTGAAGGATCCGAGAAAGGGTTACCATCTTGAACTTGCCCAGCCTGAGGAACTTGTTCAAGTTTCTCAAGTCCAAGATGGGTCTCAATCCTCTGTCCTTTTTTGGTATGAGGAAATATCGGGAATACCAACCCTTGTTCCTCTCCGCTACAGGTACATGTTCTATTGCACCTTTCTGTAGCAGGGTTAACAGTTCCTGCAACAGGAGCGGGTCTGAATGTTTGGCAGAGTTGTATCCCGACAGGTGATTCTGAGGTTTCTTTTGAAAAGGAAGGCAGTAACCTTGGGATACTGTTTCCAGTGCCCAAGCATCTGAAGTAATGCCTGCCATTCTTCCAGATGCTGTGAGATCCTGCCTCCCACCGGGGTCTTGCGTGTCAAAATCTCAGAGTGACTTTTCTGCAGCAGCAGCTGAAGGGACAGTTGCCGTTGCCGGGGCAGATCTAGTACCTTTTCCACGCCCCTGAGGACATTTCCTTTGTCCTCTTTGACTGGCCTGTCCCCTTCCTTTTCCAAATGAGGAATAAAATCGAAAGGGACAACCCCTCCAGGAAGATGAGCCTGTGTAGGGGCGTTGTTAATGTTGTCTATTAGCGACACAGTGATTTTGCTGCAGCTTTGGAGGTCTGAAGCTTCTTCAAACTTTCATCCGACTTGCTACCAAACAACCTCGGGCCGTCAAATGGCATATTGAGAAGCCTTGACTGCACATCCGGTGCAAAACCTGACTTCCTCAGTCACGCAAACCTGCGTAGTACTGTACTAGATGTCATGGACCTACTGATACGGTCAGCCGTGTCCAAACCTGTTTGAAGGCATTCCCCCGAAGCCTCCTTTACATCCCTTACTATGGACAGGAACCCTTCCCGTTCCTCACCTTCAGGGATGTGTTCAGCTGCCGCAGTCATACAGTGCCACAGGGTGTATGTAAATCTTGCAAGGGTGCAAGTTACATTTGTAGATTTTAAAGCCATGCTCCCTGGCGTAAAAATCTTTCGGGACCATGCATCAATCTTCTTATCATCCCTATCTGGGGGAATTGTAGGATATGACGCATTTCTAGTAGACATAGCTGCCTGAACTACAAGACTCTCAGGTGATGGGTGTTTACTCAAATATTGTGTATCTGAAGAGCAGGGGCTATATTTTTATTTACTACCGGAATAGACTCAGGGTTTTCCCATGCAGTGTTCACCATCCTTTGTAGAGCTACATAAAAAAGTATGGGGTCTTGTTGAGGTCCCCCCCGAATGGATGTCAGTCATATGATCCTCCTGATAAACAGGTGAATTTCTGCTCCACCCCATAAATTCAGTGACCCTGTTCATCAACTTTCTGTATCCTGCATCAGCATGCTCAGCCAGGTCAGGCTTTTAAAATTAATATTCTGTAGATGTGTCCAGACAACTTGCTGACTGCAAGCACTCATAAGTCTGCCATCTTAGATTGAGGGTCAATCAACTCCTCAGGGACTTGTTTTGTACCAAATTTCACACCAGCAGGTGAAACATCTTCTCCTGATGAACCACCCTCATAAATGGAGGACATGGTTCCAAAGAAATCTGTTCTACTTTCAGGATGAAATAATTTCTCAGGTGGCATAGACTTCAACACAGATTTTGTAACAGGAATGAACGTTGTAGTCATTACCTTCAATATCGTTGAGGTAATCTTCAACACCTTTGAAGGAATTGGTCGACCCCGTCGAAAGGAAATGTCGACTCAGTCAACACTGTTGAAGGAGCCTTCGACACCATCGACTGTGCACTCAACAAAACCTTTTTGGGATGGTTTATCGACACCCTGTGCTCGACCGCCTTCGATAGATGCTTCAAGGAAGTTTTAGATGAGAGTTTTGATGGTGTATGAGTGTCCGATGCAATTTTCTCGAGTTCTACCCACGATTTTTGCACCGGTAGGCGTTTTTTATGAGGTGTCAGGGAAGATTCCCTGGACGACACCCTCAATGATTTTTTGTCGGATTTTCTTGTCTTAGATCTTCCCCTGTCACTTTTTGTATGAGCAGGGGCATGGCCTTCGGTAGACTTTTTTGAGGAGGTCTGGGCTGCATTCTCAAACATCTTCAGCATAGATGTTCTGAAGGCTGGGGGGGGGTGTGGCTAGGCAGCCATGGAATAGGCTGTGATCTCCGTGAGCTCCCTGATCCGGCGAATTAATCCGAAGAAATGTACATTTCTTTCACCTAAATGCAACTTCAAACATAGGAGAAGGCCTGTGAAGGCACTGAGCAGAACGTGTGCAGGTTGACGGCACGCCCAGAGCTCTGGAATGGGCGAATCGATACATTGTTTCCTGAAGCCAGCCGCGAGATGAACATTAAGATGGCGGCGGCCAAGAACATCCCAGTAATGGAGTAGCTGCCCCAGCCAATGGCTACAGTTGCGGACTACACTAGCAAGACACAGAAGAACAGGCTGTACGGTTCGGGCAGCTGCGGGAACGAGGGGCCTTTATGGGTGCAGCTGGGGCTCCGGTCTCTACAGGGGCGCACCGAGCGTGTGTCTGCTGGGATCCGCCTGCGGAGTAAGAAGGGACCGCAACGTACCGATAACGACGTGCTCGTTGGCACGGAACATGTAGAAGCGGTACCGGAAGATTGTTTGGGCGTCGGGCGGTGCTGGAGGCAAGAGGAGCAGCCGGGCGTTGCAGCACGAAGAGCCGCTGCAGCGGCGAATATACCCTGTGACCCGCGGAGCGGGTCGGAAACGTTCGTGGCGGGCGTCGCCTGCCACGAACAACTATGCTATTAGGCTCCGCAGAGCTGACTTGCACACGGAGGGCTGCCGCTGCAGGAAAAGATAAGGAACAGGCCCGCGATCGCTCACTGACATATGTGCACGTCGGAGGAGGCGCAGGGCGCATAACAGGACACTGTGATCGAGGACAGTCCCACATGGATGTAATTGAACGATTATAGGAGAACGAACTGGCAGGCTGCGAACGACCTGTGCAATAGAGCACTATTGTACCCTTCGATGTCGCACAGGGTGGCTACAGAGGATGAACCAATGGCCAGTTGATGAGTGTGCTTAACATAACTTCAGAGGTGCACCCAAACTCTGCCTGCATTATATGTGCCCAGGCAACATAACCACAGAAGGAAGGGTCAGCGGAAACGTGTGCCAACAAGAATGGTATATGTAGAATAAACGTGGGAGGATACAATCCACCTGCAAGCTATTGCACGTGCCATAGCACAAGCAAGTTGGAAGATTGCAACCCCAACGACTTAAGAAACTGGAAGTGTCAAAACAACAGCGCATAGTCAGATCCAGACACGTAAGAAGGGCGGTGCTATGTCGGCTAAAGGGCTAAGAGCCAAGCCCAAACAACCTACAATGGAGGTCTTTGCAAAAGCGCAGAGGACCCCTACAACATTGACGCAAAGCACGGTCGCGACTCCCGCGGAGGAAGCCCCAGAAGGAGACAAGCATCAGATCCTGGCGGCCATAACGGAGATGAGCACCAAATGGGGCACGGCAATGGCGGACCTACGGACAGCCCTAGAGAACAAAATTGATGTGGTAGGGACTGAATTTACCCTGCTACGACAATACATTAGGGCGCTGGCAGAGAGAACGAGTGGTCTGGAAAGCGCAGTAAAGACCAATACAGATGTCAGCCCAAATAACGCAAAAGAGGTCCACGTGCTAAAACAGCAGGTTGCTAATTTCGAAAATCGTGTGGAAGAAGTGGAAGGAAGGGCGAGAAGAAATAACATACGGGTGGTCGGCCTGCCGGAAGGGGAGGAAGGCCAGGACCCCACGAACTATGTGGAGAACATGATCCTCCAGGAGATAGGAGCAGACAAGCTCTAACCGGGGTACACGGTGGAGCGAGCGCATCGCGCCCTAATGAGGAAACCACGACCGCGGGCCCCGCCGAGACCGATAATTGCGAGGATCTTGAACTATAAAGACAGAGAGAAGATCCTGGAATATTTCCGTAAGGGCGGAACAATAGAGAAAGCATCCACCAACATCACGACATACCAGGATTACACGATGCTGGTGCAGAGGCAGAGGTATAGCTACGTGGCCGTCAAAAGGAGGCTGCGTGCGGCTGGCATTAAGTATATGCTCCTGTACCCGGCGAAACTGAAGGTGCTGCATAAGAGCAGAGCGCTTTTCTTTGACACACCAGAGGAGGTGGCGTCATGGCTGGACCTGCAGGGTTGCCCAGAACAAGAGGCAGATCGAGATCGTCAGGAGAATGACAACCGAGGAGCCTGTGTCATGGACATTGAGGGGGTAAGTGGGAGGGTGGCCCTGTTATGGAGGGAAAATTGAGACCGGATGGACATTGTGTAGCCTTCGGGCCTTGTGCTCCGCACAGACTGGAATATAGAGGATAAAATGCATGTAGGAGCTGCGTAGTAATAACATGAAGCATAATAAAATTGAAAATAGGAGCAACGGGACGGAAGCAACCCACCCCTGAGAACTAGTAGTTGAGTGACCACTAGGGCGACTTTAGCCTACTGAGCCCTGAGCACAGGCTTGTGCATGACAGGGCTAGATGTGGTGTGCCTGAGATCCAGGGATGGAGCTGGGCAACAGTTGGGGAGGGTGTTGTTGGGGAAAGGTTGGGAGGGGGGAGTTTGGTGTGTATGTAGTTGTTGGGAGTTTGAGTTTGAACATGAGCCTACATAGAAGAGCCGGACGGCTGAATCTGTATTGCGCGGGCGGGAGGGATCGGCTGGAGGTAAGGAGGAAGATCTTTAACGAGCCATGGGTGATCTTAAAATAATCACGTGGAATGTCAGGGGACTTAATAGTTATTTGAAAAGGAATAAGGTCATGCTGTATCTGCAAAGGCAAAAAATAGATATTGCACTACTGTAGGAGACGCATCTGATACGGGAAAAGATGGAGTTGGTTGTAAAGAAATGGAAAGTGGTTGTGGTGGGCTTGCCATCCTCTGCTTATGCAAGAGGAGTACTTACCTGGGTGGCGCCGCATGTCCCGTTCCAACTATTACAAGAAGTGGCGGAGACGGATGGGAGGATGGTCATATTGAGGGGGCTGGTGGAGAATAAGGAGATAAGTATTGTAAATACATATGCCCCCAACCAAAACACGGCAGCATATTTTAGAACTCTGTGCACCAACCTTAGTATGTGTGTGGGTAGTGCGGTGATCTGGGGCGGGGACTTTAACTGTGTAATGAACCCCAAGGTATATAGATCGGATGGCAAGATTGATAGACCCCACCCCAGCGGCTAAAGCATAGCGGACACTGTTAGAAGACTTTGGCCTGGCAGATGTGTGGAGAACAAAATTCCCCCAAGAAAAGCAATATTCGCACTACTCCGCCCCGCAGCAGCTACATACAAGGCTGGACTATGTCTTTGCCACGTCGGATGTAATTACAGAGATTACTCAGATAGAATATAAGGCGAGGGTCCTCTCGGATCACTCACCACTGGTTCTCGGGTGGCAATATTGCCCCCCCCCCCACCCGAGAGCACAGATTCCGACGTGGCACCTCCGAGCAGAGGCGCTCAAAGACCCAGTTTTTAGAGAGGACATAAGGGAAGAGATCACTAACTACTTTGAGGTGAATACGGGTAACGTTGACTCGGCAAGTACGTTATGGGAAGCCTTCAAGGTAGTGATGCGGGGGGTTGCCATAGCAAAATCAAAGGGCCTGCAAGGCGGGGTCCTGGCTGACCTACAAAGAACAGAAGGGGAACTGGAAAGAGCATTAAAGGATGGAAGCGTAGACATGGAGCAGGCACTTAAGCTGCAGCAGAAATGTGTGGAACACTGGGAAAGGCTCTGCAACCTCAACTACAAAAGATATATAGAGAGATAGCATGCGGGAGGGAATAAAACAGGACGGCTCTTAGCATGGCTATACAAGAGCGAAACTCCCAGACCCCCGATCAGAACGATAACGAGGGAAGATGGTGGGGTAGCGGACACCCAAGAAGGAGTTAACAAGGAGTTTTGCGGATTATTCTAAGATGCTATATGGGGATGAGGAGGGCTGCAGCCATGAGGAGATAATGGAAACACTAGAAGATATAGGACTGCCTAAGATAAGTAGAGAGGAGAGGGAGGAGCTAGATGCACCAATCACTGGAGGAGTTAGAAGAAGTGGTGAGGCAGTTGCCTACCAGTAAGACCCCGGGACGGATGGGTTGTCGAGTGAATTTCATAAAGTATATAGAGAGTAAGTGCTCCCCTCATGAAGCATTTGAGGTGGGACGGTTGCCAGAATCGCTCAGAGAGGCGATCATAATACCGCTTCTCAAACCTAACAAACCAGGGCATAGCTGTGGCTCTTACAGACCTTTGTCGATGCTGAACCAGGATAGCAAAATATTGACGGCTGTCCTGGCAAACAGATTGCAAAGAATAATTAGCAAATGAATACACCCTGACCAGACGGGCTATGTCCCGAATAGGAACATAACTCATAATCACAGGCGACTCCAACGGGTGGTCGAATGGGGTAGTAAGACTGAAGGCGAAATGGTGATTGTGTCTTTAGACGCGGTAAAAGCCTTCGACTCGGTCAAGTGGCCGTGGCTGCTGGCGGCCCTGGAGGGGTATGGGATAGGGCCCGGTTACATTAGGTGGGCGAAGATGCTATATAGTGAGCCGCTAGCCAGAGTTCGAACGGGATGACTGATATCCGAAAGGTGGTAACTTAGTAGAGGCACTAGGCAGGGGTGCCCTTGGTCCCCCGATGCTTTACATTCTAGCCCTGGAGCCCCTAGCAATATACCTCAGGCAACAATATGATACGATAGGTATTGAGGTGGGGGGGAACGACACCCGATATCCTTATATGCGGATGATTTGTTACTATACTTGAAGTACCCGGAATAAAATCTCCAGTACATCCTGGAGGTGACGGAGAGGTATGCAGGGCTGTCGGGGAGAACGGTGAATCCTCAAAAATCGATAAGGGAACCCCTGTGGGACGGTTACCAGTGCTACAAATACCATGGGCGGTTAGCTCTTTCCAATACCTTGGGATAGACGTGTACGACACGGTAGAAGAGGAACATAGGCACAACACTGAGGTAGCTATTGTGAAAATCGAGAAATGTATGAATTTCTGGGTGAAGTTGACCCTAGCAATGATGGGACGAGGTGCAATGCTGAAGATGGTGGTCCTACCTAGGCTCCTGCATTACTTTAGTAATATTCCATACATGATACCCAAGAAGTTTTTTGCTAAACTGAACAGTATGTGTAGGGACTTCCTGTGGCAAGGTACCCGGAACAGAGTGGCGCTATGGAAGCTGCAGAACTTTTATGAAAAAGGGGGGATCAAACTGCCTAATTTCGAGGTTTATTATGTGGCGAGCCAGCTGCATTATGTGGGCAAATGGCTCTCAGATGAAGCGACCTCTGAACTAAGGTTGTTCGGGCATGATTGCACCCCATTTCACTTGAAAGAGATGATCTGGCTGCCTGAGTCAGAAATGAGAGGGCGTCCTAGAATGATGATGCTTGGGTGGAAGATGTGGCGTAGGGCATGCCGGATGATGGAGGACCCCATTCCCATGCTCCCGCAGGTACCGCTGGTTGCATTGGCGGGAGAAGATATGCAGCTGAGGGCGATAATCAGGACCCACTGGGAATCGGTGGGGTTTGTAACGTTAGGGGACATGTGGCAAGAGGGAACCATTAAGGATTTCGAAGTGCTTGGGGAAGAAACGGGGCTACATACGGGCCAATATATTACATATCATAGAATGGTACAGAGAATTCAGAAAACGTGGCCTGAAACAGTATTGGAAGAAGAACCAGATGCTATCATGGGGTCAATATATGATATATCGGAAGGGGGCATGAGATTTCTAGACTGTACGAGATGGTGATGACTAAGGTCGGGAAGGATCTGACACAACTGAGACTAGATAGGGGATGGGATGTGGAAACGTGCCCTAGGATACCACAAGAAGGTGTCAAGGAATGCGAGATAAAAACAAATACAATTGTATGTAACGCACAGAGCATACATGACACCTCTGAGGATATCCAGGTTTGCAAATGCTGGGCGACAGGCATGTCCCAAATGCGAAGAGGAAAAGGCTGACATGACACACATGTTTTGGTCATGCCCAGTAATTGGGCGTTTCTGGGGTGAAGTGGCACAGAAACTAGCGGAAAAAGGGGTTACGATCATCATAGACACAGCCTGGGCTTGCTTGCTGGGAGGGTTCCCCAGATCACAGAAACTTAAGCATGTTGGGAAACTGAAAGATTTAGCATATGTGCTTGCAAAAAGAAGGATTGCCATGGGATGGAAAACTTGTCACAAGCCACGGGTAGAGGTGTGGTGGAGGGAGTTGCAGAAATGGGTGGAGGCTGAAACGATGGTATGGCAAGAGGCGAGCAACGCAGGGGGGGGGGAGGAAGAGGTGAGAACCCTGATGGCATGGAAATCATTAATAGCAGAATTATTTGGAACTATACAAGATCTGACAGAATCCATGGGAAGCGAGACCCCGCCGGTTCCCCCGTCGGGTCTGGCTCAGGTACCTCCGTCGGGGGAAGGGGCAACCTTGTCCTTATCTCCGAGCATAAGGACTGAATCGCTGACAAAACGGCCGCCGAGGTGTCCTGCTGCGCCGGAAACGACGGGAGCGAGGGCTCTTGAGAAGCCTTGTCTGCGACACTGTCGCTCTCGTTGTCGCCCTCGTCGGGATCCCTCCCGATGGGCTGGGCCTCTTCCACGACTTCGATGAGCTCCTCTTCAGAGGTCGTGTCCGTATCCACGATGGCCCCCAGCCCCTCCCCCACCTTTTCCAACGAGGACTTCGTGGGGGTCTTCTCAATGGGCCTGAAACACGACTCCCTCCGCGGTGGCAGGGAGACTCTGGGTCCTGAGGGCGCCTCCACTGGTGTAGCCTCCACAGGCTGAGCCAGGGCCGCGGCGACATCCTCAATCGAGGTTTTAGCAGGGTGAATCACGGCCAACGTCACCTTCTGGATGCCTGGGGCCTTCACCTTGGGGGGAGGGTCCGAGCCTCGCTCCCCCTCTGCCGGAATCTTCGAGATCGACCGGGGCCTTTCCAGAAGCTTCGCCGGGTTCTCGGACTTCCTCTTACCCGAGCCAGAGCGTTGGCTCGTGGTTGATGGCGCCGGGGAGGATGCGCCCTGCCTGGCAGCCAAGGAGCCCGACCGTTCGGCGCTCCCGGTGCCCGCGGACTCGCGGTGCTTAGCCTTTTGTTGGGCCCCCGTCGCCGGGGCACCCTCACAGGACTTAGAAGACCGCTCGGACTTCTTTTGCTTCTTCTCGCCTGGCTGGCTCTTACCTTCCAGCCAGTTGGCGAGACGGAGGTGGCGATCCTTCATGGTCCGCTCCGACATGTTCCCACAAAACTCGCAGTCCTTCTCCTTGTGCGTCTTGTCCTCATGGAGACAGTAGAGGCATAATGAATGCTCGTCCTCCTTGAAAACGTTCTGAAGCTGGCATCCAGGGCAGGTCCTGAACAGCTTCCCGGGCGTCGAGCTTCCTTTCTCTTGGGCCATGTCCGGGGTAGGCCTCAGAAATTCTGGAATCCTCCAAAAGCGTAACTCGATGAAATCTTCACCCTTGAGGGGCGTAGAAACTCCGAAACGGATCCCCGTTGATCGGATGTATAAACGGTGGAGCTTGAGGCTCTATTTAACCGAAAAATGAGAAAAATCTGAAAAAGCACGAAAACGCAGCAAAAGCTCGAGAGCTACAGCACGAGGACTCCCAACACTTGAACGTGCGGTAAAAATCTGAGGATGGCTGCCAGGGGCGGGGCTTAGTCATTGGCTGGGGGCAGTATGACCCAGAGACCAGTGATTGGTTACTACTAAGAAAGACAGATCAGAAACAAAACTGGTACTGATTTTTTCTATACCGAGGATTCCCGGCCTGTCGACTGGGAATATTCATGAGCATGTGAATCCATGCCAGACCCCATGCTGGAGAAGTAGAGAACAATTGAACTGTTGTAAAATGCACTGCGTGTTTGGTTTCTATTGTTGTTTGGTGTGGAAAATTAATAAAATCTTTTTTTTAAAAAATAGATGTTCTGAAGGCTTCCCACTTTCTTGGGGAATCATGTTTCGACGGACATGTAATAACTTCCTCAGATGACGTCGAGGAAGAGGACGAGGGAGAGGGAGACCAGTGTTGTCTTTTCTTTGCCTTTTTTGAGGAAGAAGAAGAGGACTTCCTGGATCTACTCCTCAACCTAGATTTTTTTGTGACGTTTTAATGAAGACTCAGCCAAGTCTTTTCTCCCCCTCGAAGAAAACTTTGAGGACTCCTCCCCCACCGCCAGTTTACCTCTCCGTTCCTTTAAGGCCTTACGGGTCATCAATTGACAGGAACCACAATCGTCTATACGGTGGTCGGAACTGAGGCACCAGAGGCAATTCCTATGGGGATCAGTTAGCGACATCTTCCTCCCACAATTCTAGCATTTTTTTAATCCAATCTTCGACGTGGAAGGATAAGATGAAGACAACATTTCTATGAACTAAAGCGCTGTTTTCTCGATCCTAAGCAAAGCTAACAGAAAAATGGAACTGAGGCCAACGGGCGCGGCTCGAGGCATTTATACAGCAGGATGACATCGACGCCGCAGCCTCGAGTGGAGCGCCCTCTGGTGGAGAGAGAAAAAATGTCTGAAGCAACAAAGCTGAAGGTAAGGATATATCTAAGATGAGGAATACATGGGAGGACACAATCCATTCGAAGGGGTGTGTCCGTCACGACAGGTGATCCGAAAGGAAGGGGATTCACCATTACCTTGTGCCAAACACTGAATGGTTTTCTCCTTTCTATTAACTGCCATGCAAGCAGAAGAACAGGTTACTTACCCGTGGTAACATTCTTTGAACTGGATATTCCTCCCACGTATTCCTCATCTTTGATATTCAGCATCCAGCTTCAGCTGCTTCATAAAACAATGTTGGCAGAGGGTGCCGTGCGCCAATGCAGTTGACTCGATGTCTCTCAAGGGCCTCCGTCTCGAGGAGGATGTCATCAAAGGTGTATATAGCACGCGCAGTGCCTGTTGGCTTCAGTTCTGTTTTTCATACAGTAGAAACTACCTGCATAAGCACAGGTTTGACCATACTAAGCTTTGAAGGAGTGAACGCTGTAATAGCGTGGGAAATTCTCCTGTAGGGTACGCTGGGAGGGCGATAAGGAAAACGCACAAGGAACATCCAGTTGAAAAAACGTTACCAGGGGTAATTAACTTTTTCTTCCAATGGATTGTGTTCTCCCACATATTGCTAATCTTTCATAGACTCCCAAAGCAGTGTTTGATTTGGTGGAGGGAGTAAGAATTTAGTTAATTATGGTTCCCATGAACCGAATCGAGGACAGCTTTTCCAAAGCTTCCATCCTGACTGAAGGAAGACTCAAGGCAGTAATGCTGTGTGAACATGTGTACAGTAGACCACTTGACTGCCTCACAAATATTTTTGATTGGTATACCCCTTTGCAGAGCTGTAGAGGTAGCAATGCCCTAGGCGGAATGGGCCCTTAAGCCACCTGGAGGATCCGTGCCCGTCGGCCTGAAGAATTCTAAAAAGTGCCATAATGATCCTTCTGTATAAGGTCTGGTTTGTCACAGCCGGACCCAGTTTGTGACCTATATAGCCTATAAAAAGCTGATCATCAATACAAAATTTGGATAATCTAAATATGTAAAAGCTCAGAGCTCTATGTGGAATCAATTTGTGAAATCTCTTCTCTTCCATGCCAGGATGAGGTGGAGGATAGAAAGTGGGCAATACAATTTTCTGTCCTACATGAAAATCAAATGATTTTAGGGAAAAATGAAGGCATAACCCTCAGAACAACCCTATCTTTGTGCAAGATAGTAAAGTTTGGCTTGGATGATAGTGCCTACAATTCACTCATTCTGCAGAATGAAGTTAATGCTACCAAGAGAACAGTTTTAAATTTTAGCAACCTTAATGGACATAAACGTAGAGGCTCAAAGGGTGCACACATAAGAAATGTTAATGCCACATTAAGGTCCCAAACTGGAACCTGGAAAGGGAATGGGGGACACATCTCCGGCTATGTAAACTGCTGATAAGCCTCTCTGCACAGTAGTAGTGACCCTACACAACCTCTCTTGCTGAGGGAGTACATGGCCACTGTGTTGACCGTCATTATCAGGACATTCCTTCCCCGTAAGGAGGGCAGAAAGGCCTTCAGCGCAAGTCTGATTGCCCTCAGCGCCAAAAGATTGTGTGTAGTTTGGACTCCAATGGAGACCACGACTGCTGATTGTCAGATCGTTGGCGTGGGCTGCCCATCCCCTGTGGGTGAGACGTCTATCACTACTGCTATCTCCCCCCACGGTTGCCAAAAGGGTTCTCCCTTCAGAATATTGTCCTTGCAGGCCCACCGCAGAAGATCCTGTGCGAGCCTGCTTGGAACCTGAAGTAGGTCTGACATGTTGCCTGAGAACTGAGACCATTGTGTTGTGAGAGCCTATTCAAGGGATCTAATTCTCAAGCGAGCCTCTGGCACCAGAAAAATGCAGGATGCCATGAGGCTGAGCAACCTCAAAAAATGGAAGGTGGGGAGACGCTGGCCAGTCTGAAATTTTGAGATTATCTGCAGAATGTCTTGAACCCTCACCTCGGGTGGCAAGCTCTTTCCCAAGGATCTATACAGTGCAGCCCCAATGGATTGGAGCTTTTGAGAAGGTGTCATATGGGACTTCTTGTAATTGAGGGAGAAGCCAAGTCTGTGAAGAGAGAGAGGCAGGTGACATTGAGAAGATCCAGAACTTGTTCAGGAAAACGCGCCCCAATCAGTCAATCGTCCAGATAGGGGTAGACATGAATTTTCCATCTCCTGAGACTTGCTGCCACCACCGCCATCATTTTGGGGAAAACCCTTTTGGGCAGAGGCAAGCCCGAAAGGCAGAATTTGAAGCTGATAATGAGAACCGCCAACAGCGAACCTCAGGTACTTTCTGTGCTTGAGATGGATTGGCATATGAAAGTAAACATCCTGAAGGTCCAATGACACCATCCAATCCTAGAGTTGGAAGGCCTGAAGGATTTGAGAAAGTGTGACCATCTTAAATGTGTCCTTCCTGAGGAGCTTGTTCAAGTATCTCAAGTCCAAGATGGCTCTCAGTCCTCCGTCTTTCTTGGGTATTAAAAAATATGGAGAGTACCATCCCTTGTTCCTCTCGTTACAGGCACTGGTTTTATAGCGCCTTTCTCTAGCAGGGTCCCAATTTATTGCACAACGAGCGGATCTGGAACCCTCAAAGAGTGGCTGCCCAGGGGATGGCTCAGAGGTTTCTGAATGAAGGGGAGGCAGTAACCTTGGGCTATGGTTTCCAATGCCCAAGTATCTGAAGTAATGTCTCGCCATTCGTTCAGATGCTGAGACAGTCTGCCTCTCACTGGTGTTTCACGACTCAAAATCTCAGAGAGGTTTTGAGGTGACTGATGCAGTGGTTGTTGGTAAGGATGCCCCTGCTTGAGCGGGCTTTGCACTTCTCCCTCATCCACCATGAGGGAATCTTCTTTGGGCTCTTTGACCAGCCATTCCTCTCGCTCTTCCAACTGAGGAGAAGTAGCAAAAAAGATCTACCCCTCCAAGGCTGTCCACTTGGGCGAAAGAGCTGAGGCTGCCTAATAGTGGAACCCAAGGATTTGGCTGCTGCCGTCGGGGTTTGCAACTTCTCAAGGTTTTCGCCAGCCTTGTTACCAAAAAGGTGAGACCGGTAAAAAGACATGTTAGTGAGTCTGGACTGAAAATCCGGCGCAAATCCAGACTTCCTCAACCACATAAATCTGCATAATACAGTGCTAGTTGCCATGCACATGATTTCTTTGCCGTCCCCAACAATAGCCAAGAACCCGTCTCTTTCCGCCCCCCCCGGAATGTGCTCTGCCGCCATGGAAATACAGTCCCATAGAGTGAATGAGAATTTTGCTAGGGCACATGTTATGTTGGCCGATTTAAGAGCCATGCTCCCTGCAGAAAATACTTTTCTTGCCCATGCATCTACTCTCTTAACATTCCTATCTGGAGGGATAGTTGAATAAGCTGCCTGCTTTGAAGTTGCGATAGCTGCCAATACCATCAAACTCTCTGGAGTGTGGTGTTTTGATAAGTAGTTGGGGTAACTACTAGATAGGCAGTATTTTTTTTTCAGGTTTTTGTTTACTAATGGATACATTTGCGTACCCTTACCTTATCAAGGATGTCCGTTAGATCATCCTGCTCATAGAGGAGTGGAGGCCTACTCCACCCCAAGTAGTCTACAACTTTAGACATTTATTGTCTATATGGTGCATCTGCATGCTCACCAGCTTCAGGTCTACCAAATTCTAGCTCTGGTGAGGTGCCTACCCCACTGGCCATTTACAAATTGGCATGAAGATCTTGTAATCTAGACTCATCAGAAATAAAACTCTCAGGTACATTTGGTGTACCATATTGATGGCCAAATGGTGCATCATCATCGGATGGCTAATTACCCTTATAAATTGAGGTGAGTGATTTGAAGTAACCCTTCCTTGGTAAAGGAATATATGTTTTGTCTGGAATAGACATCGAAGGCTTAAGAAAGTGTGAACTCGACGCTCAAGCAGTCGTCCAAACCTTTACCGAAATCTTTTTCGACGGTGTCGAAGGTGTCATTGGTTTAGATGGCGCAGCCGGCGGCGATGGCACAGCTGGCGTCAATGACCTCGAGCTGGATTTATGCTTCGACCTACAGCTCGAAGGATCCTTAGATGATTTCTCATCTCGTCGAGGCTTTGGCGGCTCGCAATGAGAATCTGGCCTTCGTCCCGGGTTCGAGGCCGCTCGGGATTTGATTCAATCCCTTTATTTACAACCTTCTTTTGAAGGCATGCTAGGAGCATGGCTTGCGGAGGGTTTTTGGCTCTCAAATATTTTCTGCATTTCTGACCTAAATGCTTCCCATTCGGCCGGTGTGGATGTTGTTGTGGGACAAGATACCCTCTCTGGTAATGTGTCTGACGACGAAGTCAAAGAAAGCGACCTATGGTGCCTCTTTTTTTATTTCCTCAATGACATTGAGGAGTGGTGGGAGCCACACCTCGATCTGGACCTTTTAACCTTCTTCCTTCGAGGAAGAGTCGCCTCTCGGCACATCCGAAGGTCTTTTCGACGGGGTAGTCGATGCAGATTTTTTGGGTTTTTTACCTACTGGCAATTCTCCCTTTCTATCCATCTGGGCCATTCTGGTCATGACTGGCATTTGGAGCAGGCTTCTTGTGCTCCGCACTGTGACACCACAGACATACTTGATGCGGATCAGTTATCGACATTTTTGTGTCACAGTCTCTTCTTGAACCCGTTCTTCGGCATAGTAGGTGTCGAAGAAGAAGACATTTTTGTGATTAGAAGTAAAGAAACAAGAGTTTTTCTCGTGGAGTAAGCGTACTCGGAAAAACAGAACTGCAGCCAACGGGCGCTGCGCATGCTATATATACTTTCAATTACATCATCCTCGAAACAGAGGCCCTCGAGGGACATCGAATCGACTGCATCGACGCACAACGCCCTCTGCAAAAAATGTTTCTGAAGCAGCTGAAGCTGGATATCGAATATCAAAGATGCGGAATATGTGGTAGGACACAATCCATTCGAAAGTACATTTTGTATAGAGAGTTCTCTGTGGAAAGGGAAGTCCTTGTCACCTATAAGGGAGCACCCACCAACGAGGTCCCGCTTTACCAAACCCGTAGGGAGGGTTTTGCCGAGCGGGCTCACCTCCCTAACCCCAAAGGATATGGCTCCTCCTAGAGAAGAAGGGACAAAGTCTCTGGATTTGTCGCAAAGGACACCATAACCACAGGGCAAGTGGGCCTTCTTGGGGAAAACCTTGTGTAAAAGATATAGATCGGCACCAGTGATTGAGCTGGAAGATATATGGTAAGGACACCCCCTGGTTCAGGTACTGTTCAGCTTAGACCTGTTAGGAACCTCATTTGAACTACTAGAAGAGTTAGGTAAGGAGGTCACCTCTGCACAAGCACCAGTGTTAAGCACTGAAAGTACTCTGGGTTTGACCCTAGTAGATCAGGCTTGCACATGACTCCCTTCTGATAATGGTGCAAGATGTGAAAACATCACCATGGTGTACAGGTAAATAAAGAAGTACCCACCTGAAAGTCTGGCCATACAATGTGGGAAACTATGACCATAATGGCATTGTGACGAAGTCCCATAGTGGAGGCTAGGGGCGCGGGAGGTCGTGAGCTGGGACCCACCACCCGCTTCGTGATACAGGCCCTGGAGGTGATGTATTGAGAATCCCCCAGTATCCCAGTACATAACTTCTCTCCACTTTATCCCACATAACCCTATCACAGAGCCCTTTTGGTGTATTAAGGTGGTATCATTGCCAGAACAGTGTGAAGAACCAGAAGCTAGCTCACCCACTAGCCCCAGGGGGGATCCGTCATTCAGGTGGCCAGGACACGGTCATCGCTTTTGGATGCAGTTCCTGGGGGTGGACCAGTGCGGGAGGATCACCTGTGTGAGGGGCCATCCGAAAGTGTATACCGGATGGTAAGACACAGTATCCCCTTCCCTAACACCTTTACCCCATCCTACCAGGTAGAATATGTAGGAACTCTTACTCCCCCCCCACCTTTTTTACAACACAAACACTTTTTCACGGACGGCGCGCTATGAGAGAAAACAGACTAACACCTGAGCAGTATACCTAATGTGTCCCAATACAATCGTCAGTCGAGGTCAGGCATTTGCTTGACCATCACACACACCTGACTTACACTAAGCTTCCCCACACGGATAAAAGGCGGAGCACGAGAGCACACTCTGAGCGATGAAAAGCATGCGAGAAAACCGCAGTTTCGAGGCGGAAGCTGAAGGAGAGAGGAAAGACAGCAAAACAGAAGGGGATTGCAAGGAGGGAAGCTCACTTGACCTTTTCGACAAGGAACTGTTACTTTCCTGAAACCTCGAGAAAAGAAAGCGTAAGACCAGGAAACCAGCCTGAAGAATCCTGCATTGTGTGTCAAGAGATATCCGGGGACCTCCCGCGTCAAAAATCAAGGCGGGGAAAATCACCAGCCATTGTGGCACCATCCTTGGCTCCAAGAACAAAGCAGCGTCAGTGAAATCAACAGAGCCGGTGAGTTGGGGAGACCGATACAAGACCTGTCTGTGTTGAAGCCAAGGTTGCAAGCAGCAAAATGGTATGGCGAGCGCTGGAACGAACATCGTTAAAATGCATGTGATAAAAGACGCAAGTAAAGTTCAACTGCTGATGAGTTACTGTACTTTAAAGCAAGATATAATACCTTTGACAGAGTGGTCTGGCACCATGTGGGTGTTCAATCAAAGGTCTCTGTGAGGTATACACCTGAGAAGTGGCAAAGGTGAAAGTGAGAAAAAGGTTATCAAAAAGAGAACGAATAACTGAAGTGGTCCTGCGACAGGTCAACCAAAATCCTGGGTACAGTCGCAAGTCTTTGATTTTGATGAAGTAGAGAAAGTTTGATAAAGAAGATTTGGCAATGCACAGCGGCAGGAGACCAATTGAAGGTTTTGTGTGAAGGTGGGTGTGAGCCCGGTGGAGGGGGACCCGAGGTAAACAGTGAATTACCCGAGAAGTTGTATATGTGAAGTATTTGGTCCGAGCCACGGCGCAGGGAGACCAATTGAAGATTGTGTGTAAAAGTGGGTCTGAGCCCGGCAGAGGGCAACCCAGGGTGAGCAGTAAATCACCCGAGAAGTTGTATGTGAAATCCTAAGAAGAAAGGAACTTTAATGTTTGTCATGTTGTATCAGGCCCTCTGAAATAAGCGTTTGAATGGCAAAGAGACTTTGGCACACAAGGCCCTGATGTTGAAGTTTTGAACTGCATCCTCATGCTAGAGAAGCCAGAGAGTGTGCTAAGCTTGAGTGTGCTGCCTTGTCCCGTGCTGAAAACATGGGGAAGGGAAGCCAATAGCTTGAATATCCTGACATATAATTTCTTCACACTTTTCTTTTGCATAACATTGTTTCCCACACTATTTGTATTTAGAAGTAAGGATTGGTAATAGGTTTATTAGTACAGTCCCTTTTATTTTGACAGACTCGACTTGGACTGCGTTATTATTATTTGATGGTCGTAGCTTGCGCCCATCTTTATATTTAGGATTAGGTAGATGTTTTCAAACCCAATTGAAGTTCAATAAACATCCTTGAACTGTGATCACGTGTGTCGGTTTTACTGTTTGATACCATGCCTTTCTTACAAGTGCCATAGAAGAGTGTGGGGAAACCAAAGTATCCATTGAACCCAGCACCGACGGAGAGTATTGTGCTAATAAAGAAAACTGGTTCAGTAAGATACTCTAGTCCTTGGCAGTTAATGATGTAAACATCCAGGGGCTGTAAACTAATAACAGTAAGTTCCAGAAAAGCATATTGTTACCCCAATATACTGGCAAGCAGTGTAGGCCCCTACAGTCTGCAGTCCAAAAACAACATGCCAGACAGAGTGGTCTGCCATTGCAAAAAGGTAAACAAGTTGCAGTAGAGAAGCCCCACTGTCAATAAGAGATTTCATTTGCACATTAAACACAGCTGAGAGCTCTCATTCAATTAGATGTCCCGCAGCTGACTTGACATAGGTATAAAAGGGGTGGGGAAATGGCTAATTGTGTGGGATTCAGGAAAGTGAGAGACAGATATAAGTGTGTATTGTGCAGCATAGAGAGATGGTGGGAGAAGAAAGCAGAGTAAGAGGAGGGTGAAGAGCGAGAAGAGGTGAAGAGGGTGGACAGAGCAGAAGAGGAACATGGTAAAGAAAGCAGGAGAGGAACAGGGTGAAAAGAGCACAGAAGGAAGAGATGGCGAAGAGAGCATGGGAGGACAATGGTGAAGAGGGTGAAGAACAGAAGAGGTTGAAGAGGTAGAAGAGGACAAGGGTGAAGAGAGCAGAGGTGCAGGAGGACGAGGAAAGGGGGAGTAAGAAAAGAGTACGCTTAGGCGGAGGGTGAAGAGCAATCAGAGGAAGACGAAGATGAGGGATCAGAGACAGAGGAGGGTGAAGAGAGGAATGATTGTGGAGGGTGAAGAGCATGGAGAGGTGCAGTGGGTGACGAGCAAGCAGAAGTAGTAGAGGGTGAAGAGCAAGCAGAGGTAGAAGAGGGTGAAGAGCAAGCTGAGGCAGAGGAGGGTGATGAGCAATCAGAGGAGGGCAAAGAGCAAGCAGAGGCAGGAAGGATAAAGAGCAGGCAGAAGGGAAAGAGGGTGAATAGCGAGAAAAGGCAGAAGAGGGTGAAGGGTGGGAAGAGGCAGAAGAGGGTGAAGAGCATATATAGCACAGTAAGAAGCGAGCAGAGGAGGGGGAAGAGCAAGCAGAGGAGAGAGGAGAGCAAGCAGAGGAGAGAGAAGAGCAAGCAGCGGAGATATTATACATCTAGAGAACTTTGACTTATCAGATGATTTTCGCTTTGCAACATTGGATGTAAAGGCATTATATACTTCAATTGAACACAATCTGATGCTCAAAACCATTGACTATACATATGCCAATAGCGTCTTATTTAATGCACGTGTTGATGTTAAAAGAAATTGTATTATTTACAATGAGTAGTAATATTATTTTGTTTAATGATAGCATGTATAGACAAACCAGGAGGGTGGCCATGGGGGCCAACTATGCGCCCTCGCTGACCAAACTGTTTATGGGATTCTTTGTGAGTGCATACGTTTCTTCTGACAATGTTTTTTACACACGCATTAAGATGTGAGTTTGTTTCATTGATGATGTTTTCTAGATTTGGCAAGGTATTAAACATGTATTAGATGATTTTGTTCAACATCTTAAGGAAAAACGATTTTGGAGTCAAATTTACATGCATCACACGGAAATTGATTTTCTTGGCACACATTTATAAGTCAAACAATTTAGAATTATTTTCAAAACATTAAAGGAAGCCCGCTGAGGTGAATTCAGTACTACTGACCACAAGTTGCCATAGAGCAAGTACCATCAAAAATATTCCCCATTGGAGAATTCATTAGGGCTCGCAGGAGTTATAGTGAGCTGTCTGAATAGGAATATGAATGTGAAGTGTTAACTGCCAGGTTTCGGCAGAGAGCTTAACTGAGGAGATTTGACACAGACAAAAATGAGAGGGTTGGGATCCCAAAGGCAGGAATTACTGAAACCAAACGTTAGGGATAATTTTCAAGATTTGAATGTTGTTAGAATAATCACACAATACTCCATAGAGAGTCATACGTTGTTTTAAATATTTCGCAAACATTGGCATTTACTGGCCCTGGATACAGACCTCAGATTATATTAAGGATGTACCTACATTTGTTTATACGAAAGTCCCTAAATTGATAACTGTACTTAGTACCTCATTCTGCCACCCATTGGGGGTACAGAAACTTGGTTACATCAGAATTTTGTGTTGTTTTTTATAAATGTGGCACGTGTAATATGTGCCAGTATGCCAGGGAAAGCCAAACAGTGAAAATTA
The DNA here is from genome assembly GCF_040938575.1 of Ambystoma mexicanum. Taxonomy (NCBI): domain Eukaryota; kingdom Metazoa; phylum Chordata; class Amphibia; order Caudata; family Ambystomatidae; genus Ambystoma; species Ambystoma mexicanum. Next base: position 221,407,797 of record NC_090940.1, read on the forward strand.
ACATTGAAGAAGAATTTGAAATTAGAGATTGTGTTAAATGCAGGTCTAAATTTAAAGTCTGAAGCATTGTGTGCTTATGTGGATTAGTATCCATTGGTAGCACAAATCAATAGCTTTGACTGCAGATCAGAGAACATTTGAATGCACTTAAGATGATCCCAGACTACCAGTGTCAATACACTAGCAAGAACATCACCAACTTGATGACGAAGCAGCAATTTCATTTATTGGAATCAAATTGGTACTAAGTAATTCTAGAGGAACGAACAGGAAAAAAAAAAAACTACAGCAAAATGAAGTCAAATTAATTTGCAAATACAGAACTGTACAGAGTGGTTTGAACACAGATCACAAGATGGGAGTCTTTTTGTAGTAGGCCATGATGAGATTTGTGTTCATGGGATCCCAATTAAGGCCATGTTGCTCTGCTTTGCTTTTCTATAGGATGTGCTAATCATGGATACTGGTTGTTTGGGAGTTGTGAGGGTGTTTTGCATTCTTATTATGACCACCACCAAAATAAACAGGAGTAATTTATTTAAATGAATGAATATGTTGGAAATCAGACAATTAGTTAACTTGTAACTGCTCACTTATAAATGAGTGTTGATGGTAGGCATCAATGCAAGGAACTTAGTGGTTTTCAACAGAGACACCACTGTGACATGCAATAGAATCAAATGTCTTCCTGTAAATTGGGTGCCTATGTGAGTTTATCGATATGTGAGTGGCATGCTTTATTGTATTTTAAGTGGTGCGGTTTGAACGCAGGCTTTTTGACACAAAAGTATGTCTAAATTACTAACCATTAGGACAGTTATCATCAGCCCTATGCACCGCAAACTTGGGTTTGTCAGCCATAATATTATTAGGAGTCGAAGGTTAGGTTTATAGTGAACCAGTCATTTGATTCAGGACTGTGTTTATGGCATCAGAGCCACTGATGGGAACTAACTTTTATTAAGGAAGAAGAAAGGGTCACATTCAAGAATATCAGGTTGATTACTAAACTGAATATAACTAACGTTAGTGGACGCATCTCTAAGTAAGCTTGATGTTTATTTATGTTAAGTACCGCGTGACATCAGCTATCAAACGTCTGATGTCACATGGTGCATATAAATGGTGTTAATCTAACTGGCAGCCATGCTGAATGAGCTGAACGAACCCAACGGGATGCTGGGCCTAATCAGTCCAGTTAATGTGAGCGTCTATTTCAGACTTATTGAAATGTACCCTATGGACTTGGGCTAGAGTGTTGGTTTTTCTGATAAGTGTATCTGTGTTGTTTAGGGTTAGATAGATGAGATTACACAGCAACAGGGTATCCACCATTGCACATTATTAAGCCTTGAAAATTGAGGACAAGGAGAGTTTAAGTACAGTAGTTTTAAGGTATGTAAGCAAATTAATTTCATTAATCCACGTGGCTGGGGAGCACCTGAGATACTTTGGATTACATTATTAGGTTATGTAGAGGAATGTCTTGGTTGATTTGAGTGACATGATATACTGTTTGTTTTTATAAATAGAGATCATTGTGTCTAGGACAGTAAATATCAGACTGTTATTTCTGACACCTACACAATATCAGAATAGAGGCAAGGGTAAATATGGAAATAGTTTTTTCGTGATGAGTGATTATAGCATACAAACAATTTTGAATTAATTACATAGTCACCTAGTGAGGTGATACTGTTTGGACTTTGGTGGTGGTCACAAGATGCAATGGTGCAAGTGTGATTTCAGTTGAAGAGGTGATTTATACTCATAACTAACAATTGAATCAATCAAAGCATTTTGAATGGGATAAACCATCGTAATTTATAATTTGCTTTTCTTCTTCCCTCCTTTCCCTGTCCCCTTGTTTTATATTTATTTTCAATTTTGTGTCTTGGTCCATTTAATATATTTTGCATTCATTATTGTATGTTGATCATTCACTTCCCAACAAACATGTTTCATATGATTGTTGGACTGGTATGATCATATGTTACAGCACTGAAGAAGACCCCTTTGTTTAGGGTCGAAAAACGTGTTTGCAGTTCATTAAAACCATTTTACTTTTGAACTATTGGTCTACATATCTAGTCAATATGACTTATATCATTATGTATTCAGTTTTGCTAAAGTTTGGCACAAGTGGTCAGACTGTAGTAAGTACTCATTGTTCTGTGATGTTGGGCTATGGTCACTTTAGCTTTCTGACCAATGCTAGTCAACCTACAAAATCGGAATAAGGTGTTCACATATCAGATAGCTTAAATTATATATCTGGCTAGATAGCTCAACTTGGTAGTAGCCCTTCTCTAGTAATCATTTTCTATAGTGCGCACAAACAAGGTATTTACTCCTGTGAGGAGGAAGGCAAAAGGAAGGAATTACGAGCTTAAATTGCCTTCCGGTTAGCTGAAATACAACAGTGAGCTACAGTCACTAAGCTTTTCGAGGAGTATATCTTGCTCTAAGGCAGTCATGCTCAAACCTGTCCGCTAAGCATGTAATACTATTGGCATTTCAGATAAGATTTAACTATGTAAACCATTTTCTATTTGAATGCAAATGCATCATGAGTACTCATATTGGAGATCATGACAACCTGACCTGGTTGCAGCTCATCTTTGCACATGGGGTTCTCACCAACTTACCAGAGCTTCTGGGTTACCTCAATCTTTAGCTCATGACTGCCACATACATCATCTTTAATATCCTTGGTGGGCTTCCCAATCGAATTAGATTTGTATTATGTCTCCTGGCTAGGATATCGTGTATCTTATTTGTTTATATGCATGGGTATCTAGGCTTAGACCTACCAGTCTCTGAACCTCCATATCCACAACTCTTACTTGTCGCAACCCTGGTGCATGTGCTTCTCCCCAACCCGGGGATTTACTGGATCCACATTCTACATCTCAGCACATTTTCTGCCTTTTCGCCTTCTTTGCTTGGCCAAAGCAGGGTCTTCTACTTGGACATCTCTATCCACTACCTTCCGCCATCTTCCTCTGGCTCAGAAAATATTGGCTCTTTTCCTCAGCTTCTCAACCTTTGTCTCTTACACTTATGCCTCCCTCTGCTGGTCTCCTTACATCCAACTACTTCCTTTTACTAATCTTCTCCTTCGTCTTTCCTTATGATAATGTCTTTTTGGTGGACCTCTTTCCTGCTTTTCATTCACTTCTCCTTTGTTCTGAGGATGTTTCCAATTCCTTCTGTTCTCTCCCTCCTGACACGCCTTCCTCTCTCCATCTCTTTCCACACACCTGCTCTGCGCCAAAATGTCCAACTTTCCGCAGTGACTGAGGACATAGAGTGTTTATATTCCTCCCAGATCAGGTTCCTGCTCCCCGATTGGCAAGGAAAGGCAGAAGATCTACTGCCATGGTCTGAATGGGCATGTGGCTCTCTCATTCAGGGAGAAGGCTATACAATGCTGGTGGCCATCTTGGAGTCATACCATGCATGAGAAGGATGAGAGAGGGAGAGAGAAAAAAAAACCTCCATACCCAGTTTGCTTCTAGAGGTAAGGAATTTTACATTTGGAGCAATTTGAAGGGTTGAGGAATGTAGATTTTTCTTTCCTGGAGGAATCTCAAATTGGTGCCCCCCCCCCGCCCAATCGGTTTGCAAAGGGGAATAAGGTTTTGCAGGGGATTGTCCCGTGTCTTGAAAGGAGACTGGGGAGTTTTCCCACTTCTGATTTCTCACCTAGTCATGGCTGCTTCAATGGGGAAGACATGTATACTTTGCTGTAGAAGTTATTTTAATATTGGGGAGGGGATTATGAGGAAAGGGGAGACTTCCAAGTATGTACCATAACCCCCTAAATGTGTACCTTGTCCTGATCCGGCTTGGACAATTCTGGATCCTCTCTTAGTTTTCAATCTGATGGGCAAAACACAGGCAACACGTTTCTACATGTTTTCACAGACTTCATTTTTTAAAGTCTGACCTTTGGTTGACTTGAATTCTGCCAGTTATTTAAAAAAAATGTTTAATAAACATATGTAATAGCTCAATATTGACTGAAAGTGCACGAAGTGTAGACTTCCAAAAGAAAGTATTTTTAAAAAACATTATGAGGCAACACACACTGTGCACACACATGTGTGGAGCAGAGCAGGTGATAGGAGGTTGGTATTTGCCCAGTTAAGGCTCCAACTTAGCACCTAGCTCAAAGACAAAAAGGGCACAATCATGTTTCCTACTTGAACCTGGGAAGTGCTGAGAATCAAAAGAAGCACATGAACTTGAGAGGTTCTGAGAACCATGAGAAGCTCTTGGGCCTGTGAGTTGGTGAGAACCAAGCGAAGATCTTAAACAAGAGAGATGACAAGATCCTAGAGATGCATTTGAACCTGGAAGGAGCTAAAAACCATAAGCTTAAGAAATGCTGAGATTACTGAATAGAAGTTCCAAACAAACCCCCAAATTAGGACATATGGGCTTTGATACAATATATCAAATGCAAGGTTATTGAAAGAATCTCAGGGAGCAATAGTTCTAGGTCAAGACCGGAGGCAAGCTTTATTCTTAACTTTCTTCTGCTCCTCAGCAGCTTTTCAAAACAAACTTGTCTTTCATTTCTTTTTTTTACTGAAACAAAATAAACACTCCAGGGACTACACATTCCTGTAAGTCCCTTGTTCTCTGCAGTCCTGTATCAACAAAAGTCCACCAATCATGTCGCAGGTCCTCCTAGGACCCATATCTTGCGTGGGTCCCTTCCTCTTTCTTTTTGATGCTCATTCAGCAGATAAGTTGGGAGATTGTGTGCTCTGTACATTAACTGTGTATCTTGTGTGTTTATATTAGACATAACTTCATTTCTGGTAAAGCTGAGGCATTCAACTCTCTGCAGGAAGCGTGAGGTGCACTTCACTTACGGCGCTAGGACCGCGGTGTCCATCGTGACGAGCTTGTCTTGCTTTTTCGACAGCAATGCCATTTACATTCTATCAAGCCGGCAATTGCAACGCAAACTGAATAATGCCATTTCAAGCACTCCAGGCTGCATATAATACAATTTCAACACAAACAGTGTTTTGACCAGCATTGACGTCCACAGCTGCATAAAATTACGTTCACTGCAACGTGCAGATTCTACAGCAAATATTGGGGCATCAGCTACACAAGTAGCTTAATCTACAGTATAGACTATATAGACTATACTGCATATGCAGGTGACCCTCAGGAACAGCTTGCTGTGTTTAAGCACAAGATTGGCACAACATTATAGCAAACCAGTGCACTGTACCTGGGACTCCCAGCAGCTTGCACTGTAAACTATAGAAGCTTGCTGATTTCAAGCCCATAGAAGATTCCTTCATAAATGGCATCCTCTCTACCTCATGAAATCCAGGAGAATTTCCTCAGAGTGGAGTGAGGAGTGGATGGAAGTCATCCCGATGCAGACAGGGACTTGTCCGTAAGCTTTAAGAAGGTTTAGGTGACTCCCTCATGATGGCAGTCCCCTAGGGGGTGAAGCCTATTGAAGGACGGCTAGAGGTTTTGGAATACATTTTAGCCACTAAGGGTACTGGAGCACACAGGAAGAAGAAAGCGGAGAGTCCAGGAGAGGGTACATCTGCCAGAACCCCCCCCCCCCCAGGTCTGGGGAGTAAGAAGGCTCGAAAAAAAAGGCCAGCCTCTTCTACCCCAACCCCCAGAGCCAAGAAAGAGGATAAAGAGCCCCATGAGGTGGTTGACACCTTCAGTAAATTAAAGAGTGCTTTTTTGCAAAAGTCGACAGTGCCACACCTCTTAACCTCCTACCGCAGGGACAATTAATACAGGGGATGATGACGGCGGTTACTCACCGGACTATGATGAGGAGGTATTTGTGGACGTGCGCTCCAGCGAGCAGGTCCTGCAAAAGCATGTTACCCCACAAAAAGGGGACGAGGAGGACAGCATGGTTGATATGTTCGACCCGGAAGCTATCAGGCACCCCAAGTCAACAGAGTGGGTGCCTTTACCCAAGGTGGCCTTGTACATAGTGCACCAGATTAGAAAACCGCTACAACGTGAGGTGTGGTTCTGCAAGAGAGAGGAGTGTCTGAGGTCAGACCTGCCAGGCAAAGTCACAGACACCCCGGAACGAGATACCAAAATGGTGACCTTTGTCACAAAGACGTCCAGGGACATAAGGAAGGGCGTAGATCGAGCCTGGAAGGGATGCCAGGGCAAGGGTCCCGGACTTGGCAGGGCCCTTACCCACAATTCTGGATCTGGCTGAAAGAGCCAAGGATACGGGGGAACCTGTGGATGCGCAAACCCTTGCCAATTGGGCACAGCACACAGTTTGCCTTCTGAGCAATGCTAACTGCATGCTCTATTTAGAGAGGAAAAAGTCTACTTTTCAAGATAGACAGTAAACTCAGCGACTTGGCCACTTATGAGGCAGGCGAAGGAGCTCAATATTGGGAAACTAGACAGCACAATGCCTTTTTCCCTCCAAGAAACCGGGACCCCAGAGGGAGAGGCACCAATAGCCAGCAGAATGCCTCAGTTGGTAAGTGCGCAAAGCGGACAACTTCCTGCGGTAGGGGGCAGGACAAAGTTATTTTTAAGCAAATGACAGGAATTGGCAAGCGACTCCTGGGTGTTGCAAACAGTAGTGGGCTGGTGCCTAGAATTCGTTGATGTGCCCGTGCAGAGCGCCAAACCATGCATATGGCGCAGGAGGAGGTGATTCTATTGCAAGCAGAGATGCGAAGCCTAGCGAGCAGGAGAGAAATAGTATGCTGGTGGAACCAGAGTTTTAGAGCAATATGTTTCTGGGGCGCAGAAAAGGAAAGACAAGACCAGTTATACATTTGAAAGAGTTAAACAGATGGCTTACAGACATTTCAAGATGGAGGGGATCCATCTCCTCCACGGCAGGGAGATTAGCTAGCAAGGTTGGATTTAAAAGATGCTTACCTCACCGTTCAGAAAGCGACGGAGCACCGGAAATTCCTACGCTTCTTCGGGAACGAGGAGAGTTGGCAATTCAAATACCACCCGTTCATGAAAGTGATGAGGCCAGTAGCAGCAGCCATCACAGATAGAGGAATGCAAATTATCGTGTACCTAGACGTCATTCTGATTCTGGCGCAGGACAGCGCCAGGATCAGGTGCGCTGGATATATGCTTTGATCACTTCCCTAGGCTTTCTTACCAATCTAGACAAATCAGAGCATAAGCCCAGACAGAGATTAAGAGTTCTTAGGGTTTGTAACAGATACCAAGAAAGCATCCCTCAAGCTGCCCTGACAGAAGATGAAGTCCATCAAGAAAGAGCTGAGATCAGTGATCAGGAAGCAGAGTATTTTGCTTCGCAATCTAGCCAGAGTGGTGGGTCGTCTGGCAGCGTCAATTCAGGCATTTTTTCCTGGGTCATTGCATTACAGGGCCCTGCAAAGATTTAAAATAAAACATCTTCAACGGGGTGTATGTTATCACCAATCAGTCCCGATAGAAGAGGAGGCACAGTTGGAACCGACATGGTGGTTGCATAATATGAAAGTGTGGAATTGCAGGGTTATCTTCTGTGACGTTCAAGAGCTAATGATAGAGTCAGATGCGAGCAGGGCTGGTTGGGGCACCAGGTGCACAGACCTAGAGAACGGGTGCAAATGGTCCAAAGAGGACTTAAAACTGCACATAAATGGTCTGCCATTGCTAGCAGGCTCCTTCGCAGTGCAAACCTTCACCAGGGACAGAGTCAATTGCTGCATTCTGCTGAAAATTGACAATATCTCAGCAGTCCGATACATAAATAAGCTGGGGGCACGAAGTCCAAAATGTTGGCCGAATTAGTGAAGGACTTTAGGCACCACTGCCTGGAGAGGAACATAGTGATGGCGCAGCACCTGCCGGGGGAAAAAAAAAGTAGCAGACTGGAATTCACGCCACCTTGTAGATTTCAGTAATTGGAGTTAGCATCCAGCAGTCTTTATGAAGCTGCGGGAGATTAGGGGTCCGTTCGACATCAATCTATTCACGTCCAGATTCAGGGCCCGAAATTGATGGGAGCTGGGAGCAATGTAGCTTCTGCTTGTAGCCTAGAGGTGCCTGGTTAGCTTGACAACAGCAGCTACCAGGAGCTACTTTTGTCCCCCCAGGCCAACTGATGCCAAACAAATACACCCATGTGAATTTAATTGTATGCGTTTGGCACAATCTACAAATAAACATTAGGAAACATTTACATGACATTGAAAGCATAATGAACCATAAATAATGGATAAACTGATACGTTTCCCTCTTATGTGGAAATTAGGTTTGCCGAATGCTATTTGTTCGCTCCTCGTTCACCAATGGTAGCTCCTGGCTAGCTGATTTTAGCTCCTGCTTACACAATCTTAATTTCGAGCCCTGTAGATTGAACATGCAGACTCCCAAGTATTTCAGTTAGAGACTGGATCCGGGAACAGACACTTTTCTCCTCAGTTGTACAGGGGCAGTCCATTACACCTTTGCCCCATTTATTATGCGGACGAGAGTCTTAGTGAAGGTTCGAAGGGAAGCAGCGGAATTAGTCGTGGTAGTGCCGTTGTTGAAATCCCAAGCTTGGTTTAAAGTGGTGATGAAACTTTCCTGCAGGAAGGACTTAATGCAGAACCCAGCCAGTCAGACACACCCATTAGTCGACTCGGGAGTCTGCAACTGGTAGCCCGCCAGGTTTCAAGCAGCGATGGGAATTGCCAAGATTTTCACAGCTCGCTGCTGATATCATCAGATATTTATGGGCCCCTTCTACACTTCGGAGATACAGCACTGCATGGGACGAATGGGAAAGCTATAGCAGCCAACAGGGTATTCATCCTGTATTGGCACTTGTAGTTCAGGTTCTCAATTTCCTAGCTGGCCTGTCACAGTATGGGCGTGCGTTCGGGACCTTCTAAGATTATAGGTCAGCCAAATAAGCCGGACACGAGAAGGTGGAGGAATGCCAGTAGGGAAGAACCCTGCTCTAGTGCATCTTCTGAGAGGTGGAAAATGCGTAAGCCTCCTGCACCCAGATACGCGGTGCTGTGGAATGTAAAGGAGGTGCTTAGGTTATTTCTGAGCTGGCCAGACAACAGTCAGTCGCCAATCTCAAGGCTATTATGGAAATTAGCAATGTTGCTCTGTTTGGTGGCAAGTAGGTGGGTGTCTGACATTAAGGCGCTGGAGCTGTACAGAAACCAGATGGGGTAGCATTTAATATAGCTAAACGCACAAAGAGTGCTTCCAAAGTAATCTCTTATTCTTATTTTCTAGATAACCCTAAGCCCTGTGTGGCTCAGTATCAAAGATTATAAGAAAGCAAGATAGGCATTAGGCAAATAGAAGTGACCCAGTTGCTAATACAGCGTAGGAAGCCCTATCATGCAGTTGCTTCAGGCACAATAGCTAGGTGGGTCACAGATCTCATTCCATTGACAGGCATTGTTTTGAGTGGGTTTGGTGCGCATTCAGCTAGAGGGGCAAAGGTATCTAGAACCTTTGCGGCAGAGGTGTCTTTGCAGGATATTATGAAATCTGCTGACTGGTCTTCAGATACAACAATTAAGACCTTTTACTTTAAGCCAGTATCTGAGATTTCTACAACAGTCATAAGTACAAGCATAATGCTCACCTCCGGTCTTGACAAAGAATGAAGATTACTCAGGCTTACACCTCAAGGGAGTCTTGATTCTATTAAAGACACAGAAGCAAGCATTACCTCACCGTTGATATGCTGGGGGTTGTATACTGTTTGTTAGTATGACACATTGACATGTATTGGAATGATGCTAGCGTATCCCCACCCTAATGGTGTGACTTTGTTCTTGCCTCGTAGGTGATGACCAGAAGAATTTGTGAGTCTTCAAGCCGAGCCGGATGACTGGCGTCTATGTTTTGTTGATATGGTATGCAGTGCGAAGTTTCTGATGTTAAAGGAGCCATTACTCAATTCAAGTTTCAGTTGACATTGCCGTTATATGAGATATTGGGGTCTTCTCAAGAGTTGAGCGATTGTTTGTAGCCAAAAGAAAGAGGAAGGGACCCGGGCAGGATATGGGTCATAGGAGGACCGGAGACATGATTGGTGGACTTTTGTTGATACAGGACTACAAAGAACACGGGACTTAAGGGGGTTTGTAGTCCCTTGAGTGTTTATTTTATTTCAGTTAAAAAAAAAAATAATGATACCAAAGTTACGTTTTGAAAGGCTGCTGAGGAGCGGAATTAAAGAAAGTTAAGCATGATGCTCGCCTCTGTGTTTTTAATAGAATCAAGACTCCCCTGAGTTGGTAAGCCTGGGTAATCTTCATTGGGACTGAAGCTAGAACAAGTTACTTTCCCTGAACAGAAGGTGAAAAGAAAGAACCTAGATGTGTTGGCTATTCTGGGATAGGAAACAGTAAATGAAATGATTAATTTAAAGTGAACCACTCAACCTTAAAACAGGAAGAGAAACAAACAGTAAAAAAAGCCAAAACCTGGCGAGAGGAGCAATGCTCCCCCCCTTAATAGGAAAGAAGACCTCAGAAAAAATGGTAACTAATAGTTGAAGATGTGAGGTAGCGCAAAACATGGAGCCTGTTTTTTTTTGGGAAAGAAGTATAGTGGCGAATCCAGGGAAGTTGTCCCTTAACCCAAATGGTGTGCCATTCTCTGTAGGACTAGGGAGGTGAGCCTGCTACGCAATACCCCCCCAGGAGACAAGCAAGTAGGGTCCCACTGGGGTGACCCCCCCATGGGGACAAGGAATGCCTCAGTAAAGATTACATCCGACCTCCCCTTACTTCCAAGTCTGACATGTATCTTGGTTATTCGGGAAGTAAACTGGACAATTATGTACATGGACCTTTTAATGTGGATGGCTTTGTTGCTGGCCTAAATTTAATGAAACCTCTTTGTGGAAGAGAGGACACATCAAATCTCTACTTCTGTTCCAGGGGGGAGCTGAACAATCCCCTGACATCAGGAGAGGGAAAGAGCAGCTTCCGTAGAGCGAGAAGTGCAAACTGGCAGAGCTGTTCCGAGGAGGAGCAGAGGGCCAGAAGGACCTGGTGGGTGGAGAAGCTTGTAGTCTGTGAGGGGCTAACCAAAGGACCACCGCACAGGGGTGAATGAACCCCAGGACCCGACAGGGCCAGAGAAGCCTGTAGCATGTGAGGGGCAAAACGAAGGACAAACCAGCACAGAGGTGAACGAAACCCAGAAGCCAACAAGGCCAAAGAGGCCTATAGGTCATGTGGTGCTAACCGAAGGGCTACCCCACACAGAAGTCAGAGAAGTCCGTACTACATGAGGAGAAAACCAAAAGACTACCCCCATTGTGGGTTGAATGAAAACCAGCTAGAGACAAAGCCAAATAAGCCTATAGCCCATGAGGGGCTACCCAAAGTACTAACCCTCGAAGGGGTGAAACTAACTGCAAACCCAACAGGGCTGAAGACGCCTGTAGCCCACCTGGGATTGAAAAGGGGAACGCCACAGGAAAAGTGAGAGTAGATCAAGCAGGGCCGAAGAAGCCTGTTGCCTATCTAAGGTCAACAGATGAGAAAGCCTTGGAGGGCCCAAGAACAAACATTCTTGGACCTTCCCGGGTCAAGTCTACATGTCTCTGGAGACAGTTCAACCCGAATACCTGATGTGGACATTACTTTGATACAAGAAGTCATTTTGAGAGACAAGTTTCTTTTGGAGAAACTATTTCCCTTCTTTTGAACTACAAGAGACTATGAACAATTGAGTGTGGGTCAGAAAACAAGCCACCACCAATTCCCATGGTGAAGTAAACCTAGACTAAGCACTACCTTAGGATCCCTTTTCTTCTATCTTCTATCTTTCTGATAATGTCAGGATAATGATAGTTTAGAATAGGTTTTGGGACAGAGTACTGAACTTATTTTGTTAGTCATCCTAACAAGCACTTGTTTATTGCTTTATATACAGGGAACCCATCTTAGTGGCAGGGATTAGTGAAGGTGTTCTTTAATTAATAATTGTATGCTAGTGCTCTTTGACTGCACCTGAATGGGCAATTTACATGAACAGGAGCCGGCTCCACCTAATGGGAGGAATAATGGAAACTAACAGACTCTAAATATGACCATGCAAATTGTGATGGATTGGATCCAAGATATTAAATAAAGGTTATCAGATTAGGTCCTCGAGGGACCAAAATAAATATTGGATGCCCTCTATGCTCCATATCTTGCATTTATTTGGAATCATCTGTAAAATGTATAATGGCACTAGAATTTAGCACAAGAGGAGCTAAGCTCTACTTTGGCAACATTGACTCTGGCTCGGTACAGTCAGGTCTTAGGTGCACCGGTTCAGATCATGGGAGGGCTCTAAAAGCTTGCAGGTTAAGAGTTCACTCGACCTTTGCACCATACTTTTACTTGGATTTTAATCTTTCTTGTACTTCAGGAAGGATGAGACTGTTGGCAGAGAAAGACCTTGGTGTACTGTCAAAAATAAAAAAGGCGTAATTTCAGAGAACTAGTTCCTCTCTTTGCTTAGAAATGAGCACCTACTTCGACTATATGTACAACCTACTTGAACGAACGGTTTCCAATCCTGGCAGATGTACACCACCATCCATGCTCCCAATGGTTCAGGAATAGAGAGGGTAGGAACCTGGAAGCAAAACAGAGGCGAGACTGGGTTCTCGCTGTTGGCATTTGGCCCAAGCCTAATTAAGTTTTGTAGGCAATTCCGCAGAGTGGTGAATATTCCCAAGGTATCCATGATCTGCTTGCAATATCCCAGTGAATAACTTACCCTTCCGGTACTGTAGGCTAAGACTTACAACTTTTTAACTATTGATTTTGCATTGGTGTGGTTTAAGGGTGATGGGAGGGAGGTGAAAAACTAACTTAGGAGGAATAGAGAAAACTTAATCGATGAAAGGCAACCCTTGACTTTCATTTAGCTCTTATTTTTTGGTCTTCAGTGGACTGAGACATTAATCCTAGACACGCTTTTATTAATTGTCACAAATCTGTTGGTGAGGACTTCAAAAGGCCAACCGTGCATTACTGGAACAAAAGGGTCAGAAGCTGAACAAATGGCAATTGCCTAGAAAAGAAACACTGGTTATGAGATGGCCAGCTACAGGCCAGCTACAGAAAACTATCTGCTACTTACAATGAATACCTTGAAGCCAAGTCCTATATTTAATTTACAATTTAAGAAACTGTCAATTTCTAAGTGTTGGCAACAAAAGTGAGAAGACAAAAGATTGCTGTCCTACAGCACAGACGTTATGCACAAGAATAAAAACATTCTGCAATCGGGTGACAAACATACCTGTAACGTTTCTCTGCAGACGTATGCAATTTGGAACTCTGTCAGTGGTCCCGTCACTGAAATGAAAGAAATACTATCAAAGCCGGTTTAAACACTAATGCACCCCATAAATAATTATGTGAGCAAAAAAAATAGCATAGGCTTATGGTCAGCTTCCGGTGCCAGACAACTCGTCAAGCTTTCTACGAATAAAATTTCATCCAACTAAGATGACACCTTCGTACAATTTATTAACATACGTGTGTTCGATATTTTCTTTTGTTTGTACCTCCTCCGTTACACATCAGAGTCTGGTATTTAAAGTGCTGCATTTTAAAAGCACTCTAATCTAAAATATGCAATCACTGTGGGTATAAATATAGCAGTATTCAGTGGTGGTATTGCATTGAGAAATTGAAAAGCCACACAAACTTAAAATAGAATAATGTATTTTTCATAGGACTATATCGGAAACATTGGGATACGCATCTATCATAAACCAAGGAGTTAAGGGTAATTATATAAGACACTTGTGACTTCGGAGCAGTACACCTGTGTGCACATACTATTCAAGAAATAAAATATGCAGATATATTTATTATCAACTGTCATTAAGTGAACATTTATTTGAGGTATTATCTTCCAAGATTGGAAACCACAGAATAAAGTCTTAAAAAATAGCAGTTAAATAAACCACACAAACAACAATTATTACCAGAAATTTAAATATTATCTAAAGTTCATTCACACCATTCTACATCTCTTGGCATTAACCTCAAGAAGGTTAATGACATCATGCAGACAATAAGAGGCAGGGAATATTAGCATCCACACATGAGATGGGTTGTGCAATGACAGAACAAGAGAAACGGTATGAGGTTATCAGCTGGTTACCTGGTCAATCGCAAGATTAAAGCAAGCCAAGGCAATGATTGATGAAGTGAGTGCTACCTCCGGTGGCTATCCCACAGTAATTCATAGGCATTTGTTTAACCCTTTTATTTTGTATGCTATCTTGAGGGTCCCTTGAGAGGGGGTTGGCCAGGGGAAGTCATTGTATCAATAAGAGATACCAGATAGAAAGAAAATCTGACTACAAACAATAGTTCCCCATAAATGGTATAGTCCTGTGGTCCATAGCTTTTCGAAAAAACCCAGACATCTGGCCAGGCATTGGGGCACTTTTTAAAAATAAAATGATCACGATAAAGTTAATTAACTTTGCTAAATAAATACTTTTTAAAAATGTATTTGTTTATGGTCGTACAACGACCTTTACAAAATGGTGTCATTAAAATGAATAAAGTACTTTTGATTACAGTATTCAATTGTTAATAACATTTTCACTATATTCAAGGACATAGATTAATAGTTAACGGATAGCAGGAAAAAGAAGAAAAGATGGAAAAAGCAGAAGGGTAGATTAGTAGGATTATGAGCAGACAAAGATATATATTATATGTAATATATTTGTCAACTGTCATCCTCTTGCAAATTGTAGATCACTTAATTTCCTTTCCATTCAATTCTCGTTTACTCAATGTTCCTTATCGTGTAGCAGTCGAAGTCTGCTACTTTGTCCTCTTTAACTTGCTTTAAGTTGTTATCTGAATTCTGTGATTGGTGATTGCAGATTATTCCAGTCCTTAAAATAACCTGAACAACTGCTATTGTTATAGTTGTATTTTGCCCCGAAATCAACATATTCCAACATTTTTCAGAGAGCAGCCATTCTTCTCTCTCCACTAAATAAATCCAATCTAGTGGCAGCAGGTCTGTCATACGCCCATCTAGTTTTGACTCCCACTCCCTCTCTCTCTCTCACTCAATGTCTCTGTGCATAATAGTCATGCTGCGAGGTGCGCAGGTGCTACAGCCGCCCTTGCTAAGAGCAGTGTGCCGACAGCAGAAAAGACACATAATTCCTGAAGGAGGTGCTGTGCTCTTTTTAAGGTTAAAAGTAGAAGGAGAGTAACAGTGACAGAAGCATCCCCCCTGAGGTGGGGACTGGACTGGTATTTGGAGTGATGCCAGGTAAGCACGCATGTCCTGTGCGCTTACCTTGCCACCAATACACTGACATCACATTGTTTTGTCTGGAGGAGGTGCAGGGACTTCTATAGGCTCGTCAGGAGGTGCTGAGGGTCTAACAGATTTTCTACTGTCTTTTAATTAGTGTTTGTGCATACCGTAACACACCAACAACGAAAGAATGGGCAGCAAGGACATTAAGCATTGCCTTGGTGCTCACAGAAGAAATTGATTTGTTTTAATCTGAGTGCAGCCCTTTCCAATGGGGAAGGACACTGAGGGACACAATTGTTTATATTGTTTGTAAAAGAAGCTACTAACAAAAAAAGACACTGTTTGTACTAACTTTGTAAACTGGCTCTTGGCATAAATGTTCCTTTTCCGATTAAGGATTCATCCTCGGGTACATAAGCTTTACAACAGATGCTTTACAACAGATTTTACTGCAGCGCCTTTGAAGGTAGAGGAGGGCCATTAGGGGCAAGATTTACCAGAACAGTGCCCTTCAAAACCAAAATAATGAATTCAGCACTTTATCCGACATTAAAGAGTGATAATTTCAAGAGCCATTGAATGATTTTCAATTTAGTAGTACTGAGGCAAGGCAAAAAGAAAATCCCAGACAAAGTATCAAACACCGGCCCTTCCTCTATAATGAAAAAGCTCCAGGTCAACTTGGGGATGCTTGATTAACTTTCTATTACAGAAAGCATCAGAGAAGGCACGTCATTAAGGGGTGCACTGGAGCCCTGCACTAGCTAAGAATTAAAATATTGCAAGGTTAAATAGCATCCATTTGACTCCAAACTTAATATTGGTAATATCACAGCACTGGAAATGTTCACTTCAACGTATGATTGACTTGGTTTAATGGTTTTCAGTTGCTGCATTGTTAAATGGCAGCATCCAAAATAGTAATTAACTACATATCAAAAAACAAATATCATTTGGGAAAGCAACATGTGTGGCTTTTTCTGGAAGGGTGAGCTGCTGGTGAGTAGTCTCAGGGTTGCCATATCAACATTATACCTAAAAGCTGAGACCATCCCATCACAAACTTCAACAGAAATTCAGCAGCTGGCTTAAACAGGATGAAAAACCAGCATGAAACCTTGCTAAAATACATTTACTGTACCGTTCCAATCAGTGATTTTTTTTTTATTTACATTTTTTAAAAGATTCATATTTAAAGAGATACTCAGATGGATGTTTCACCAATTGCTGTTGGTTAATCATAGCTACTAAATGACATAAGCAGCCTAGTGTTCAGCTTGACAATACATAATAGAACAACTTATTAACAAAGGTCTGACACCCTTCTACCAAGAACAAATAGGGCCAAATAATCTGTTATATGGGTAGGTTCCCACTCAGGAGTGCCTAAAATCGCGTTGTAGGCTCCCACACGCTTGTATAATTTGTAAAACTTGGGGGGTTCACCCTAAGTAACCCGCTGTAATCCAGTCGAGGAGTGTTGGCGTACTGTGCCTTAGAGAGGCTCAGCTTCACCGCACTGTGGAGGCCCAACAAGGCCGAAACCCGTGTCTAGGGTTGCTGATGGTACTCTTGTTCATAGGAGAATTGCCTAGTATGTGGGTGCTGGACTGCTCTTGTGGGTGGGACCAGACTGATATGCAAATGGATATTTCTCCAATGTGAAGGGTCCTCCTGAGTGGGCACTTTCTCATAGCACAGGTTATTTGAACCATGTTCGTTCTCAGTAGAGGGGCTCTGCGGGAAACCAGAAGGTGTCTCACCTGCTAGTCCCTGGGGCTCTCACTCTCAGGTGGCCAGGGCACAGCCAGCGCCTTTGGATCCATACCTTGGCCGTGGACCAGTGCGGGAGGATCACCTGGGTGAGGGGTCTTCGGGGAGTTGGACACCAGATGCCGAGACGTGGTATCCCTCCCCCTGTAACACCTTTACCCCATCCTACCAGGTAGGATACGTGGGAACTTTACTCCCCCTCCCCTCCTTCCCATCTCCAACACTTTCACATGGACAGTCCGCTCTGGGAGAAAACAGACTAACAGTGAGCGGTGTACCCGACATGTCACACAGATAAAAGGCGGAGCACGAAAGCACACTCTGAGCGAGGCAAAGCACACGAAGGAACAGCAGTTTCGATTCGGCAGCAGAACGAGGGGAAAAAGCCAGGAAACCAAGAAGGGTTTGCAAGGAGGGAAATACCCTCAATCTTTTCGACAAGAAGACGTTACTTTCCAGAAACCTTCAAAGCAGAAGGCATAAGGCCAGGACACCAGACTGAGGACTCCTGCATTGTGTGTCGGAGATACCAAAGACCCTCCTGAGTAACCAATCAAGGTAGGGAGGAGGGGCAGCCTCTGGTGCATTGTTCTTGGCTCCAAGAATAAAGAAGCATTAGAGAGATCAACACAGCCGGTGAGTTGGGAGGGACCTATGCAAAACCGGTCTGTGTTGAAGTCAGGATTACAACTAGCAACATTGTGTAACAAGAGCTGGAACGAACATTGTTAAACGTGTGTGATAAAAGACGCGAGTAAAGCTAAACTGCTGATGAATGTTTGAACTTGAGGGATGAAAGATACAATACCATTAACAGAGTTGTTCCGCACCATGGGTGTGCTCAATGGAAGGTCACTATAAGGTATCCCACAAAGAGAAAGGAAAGCCAATAGAATTATGAGAATATTGTATGAAGTGAATCGAAGTGGTCCTGCGACGGTTTAAGCAAAACCCATCGCACATTAGAAAGTCTTCGATTTTGATATCAAGAGAATCCGAGCCCAAACGAGGAAGATTCGTGGTCCGAGCCCAAATGAGGGAGACCAAGAGTAAACATTATGGTGCAAAGGGGTCCAAGTCTGAAGGTGGGAGACCCATGATAAATACTGGAAGCGAGAACGGGTGCATGTGAAGATCCGAATAGAAATTGAAATTTGGTATTTGTTTGTTACAACAGGCCCTCTGCAGGAAGAGACTGTTATTGGAAAAGAGACATTGGCAGGCGGCCCTGATGTTCATGCTTTGAACTGTGTCCTCATGGCAGTGAAGCCAGAGTGTGTGCGAAGCTCGAACGTGCCGCCTTGCCCCGTGCTGAAAACGTGGTGAAGGGGAGCCAACTGCTCAACCGTCCTTACATATTGTTTCTTGAACACTTTTCTTTTTTGCATATATTATTGTCCCACACCCTTTTGTATTTAGAAGAAAGGATTGGCAATAGGTTTATTAGTATAGGCCCTTTCATTTCGACAGAGACTCGACTAGAACTGCAGTATTATTATTTGATGGTCGTAGCTTGATCCCACCCTTAGATTTAGGTTAGACAGGTGTTCAACCAAAACAATGAAGTTCAATAAACACCCTTGAACTGAGATCACTTGTGTCCGTCTTCACTGTTTGATACCATGCCTTCCTTACAGATCCCACACTCTTGTATAATATAACACATTAGTTTGTGAAATTATGAGAAGTAGTGTGCAGGGAGCTCTAGGAGTACTGGAAAGATAGTACATTAATCTATGGGGTAGCACACCCCCTTTCTTTTTCTCATAGCTGCGCTGTTTGCTTAGTACTGCTACATCCCTTGTAAAACCTATGAGCCTACCTTGGGTATCCCTGTTGCTGGACTAGCTCCACAACAAGGTTTCAAGGCCCACTGAATATACCTCACCTGAAGCCTTCTAACCTTCATACATTCCCCATTCTATTTTGACTTCCCTCAGTCTGGAAATAAGTTTTTTTGAGGCAGTGGCAGGAATTCGAAAAAGGATCTTGGAGTATAAAAGCCAATTACCACCCAGAATGCACATTAGTGATGAACCAGGCATTATGGTTAACTTGTATTATTTAAAGAACAATCAAAGAAAATGTCAAGGATCATTTTAAATGACACATCAAACTAAACACATTAAAAAATAACCCACTGATGCATACATTCATTTAATACCAAAGTAGAATTATCGTGAAAGAGGAGCAGCCACAAAAAAGCAACAACCTCAAACTAATTAGGAGACTTAAATGCTTAAGCTTTTAAAATGTATATTTAGATTTTTTACCTGTGCCATTTAGGAGACATTAAAGCAATGATAGGGCCCTAGGGATACTATTGTAAAGGCTTTTAAATGTAATAGCATGTCCAACCATAGATTAAGACTACATTCACTAAATGCTTATTGAGATTTCAAATGTATTGTTAACACGAAAACAAACATTCAGTTTGCCATAGCATAAACATGTTTTGACAGCTGAATGAGTAGAGGCCTCTCTTTTGTAACTGCTTTTCCAACCACAGACGCACATAAAATGTTCTACTTGCTGTGGTGGTTCAGAAGGACGACGCTGCAGACTCTGATAACCCATTTCAATGAAGTATTTATTTAAAGAAAAAGATAAACGCCTAACTTTCCCTATGCTATGAAGCATCCCTACCTAACAAAACTAACTAAGGTGCTGGTCAGTTAATGTATTAACAGAATCGGTCCACCGTCCAAACAAACCCTTTCTGACCCTGCCACTAACTTAATGAATAAAGACAGGAGAATGACTCTTTTCTCCTGGGTTTGTTGCTTCTTGTAAACTTCATCTCAATAATGTCTCTTCAAAGTCTCTGGTGACTGTTTTTATGAATTTGCGTAGTTCCTTCAATACTTTGTGGGACTTTGATTCCTGCTTTTGGTAATGGATTTCCGTTGCTTTCTTGTTTTCCTTCCGCGTTTCTTTTTTTATTAATCATTATTCTCTTTTCCCATGGTAAAATTAACCAATACTTATGATTCTCTAGTTTCCCACTCTTTTCCTCTTTATACGGTTCACAGTCTCTGGTCTCTTTCTGAGACTTTTCCTTGAAACTATTCTCTGTTCCAGCCTTATGTTCAGACTTTTATTTTATTTTAACTAGCCTTCCTTTGTATTGACTTAAATCAATATTATCATTCCAACAAAGAATATCATTCACTCGTCTATGAATTGCTTTGATAAGCTTTTCTCCTTTGACTGGGACAAGTATGAGGACTCCGATAATGATTCTCATTCACTCTTCTATATGTCAATACTTTATCTTGACTGGGACGAGTATGATTGCTCTCATAATGATTCTTGTTGGTTTCCGCTGACTTTAATAGTACAGTTATTTATCTTGACTAGGAAGTGTTTAAGCATTTAAATAATGATTCTCCGCCCCACTCCCGGATCTCCCATGTTCCCTTTTGCTGTTAAGCATAATGTCACTGGGTTATTTCTTCGTTTTGAGTTCGTTTCTTGGTTTCATCAGGTTGGCTTCTTGTGTTTGTTCAATCACTCTCGATTTCTGCCATTGAACAGGATGGCTCCTAGGTATTTCGGATACCAAATCGTTCCAATTTGGCAGTTCCAGAGTGGTATCAGCATTGTTTTCAGGACACCGGGCCCACCACGAGTTTATTGTGGTCCCACCACCACTCTCTCTTTCTATCTCCAGGTGTAGGGACGTCACACGTCCAGCTTCGTTTCTCTCCCTCTCTGCGTTATCAGACGCAGCGCTTCTATGTCAGCTTCTCGCTTTCTCACACCAGCAGGACGCTGGTCGTCCTGGTTTTCCTCCATGTCAACGTGCAAGCCAATTCGTAACTCGCAGGCTGCTCTCTCTCTCTCTCTCTCTCTCTC
The DNA here is from genome assembly GCF_040938575.1 of Ambystoma mexicanum. Lineage (NCBI taxonomy): Eukaryota > Metazoa > Chordata > Amphibia > Caudata > Ambystomatidae > Ambystoma > Ambystoma mexicanum. The sequence goes on from NC_090940.1 coordinate 221,428,713, forward strand.
TCTCTCTCTCTCTTGTCTCCAGCCTCCTCCCCTTTCATATATTACATAGACGTGGGACTTCCCTGGTGCAATCTAGTGTTCCTTTTTCTCTGTCTCCGTCTCCATCTGCTTCTCTTCTCAGAATGTCACCCGCGGCGTAGCAGTTAAGGGGTGGTTTTCATTTAAATGACTATTCACATTTTTCTGTTGACAATAACATTTATACATCTTTATGAGATAGGTTGACAGGGGTATTGTTGGAATGTTCTCTAGGGAGTTCCTTACAGGAATGGGAGTCATTGGCGCCCCAAAGGGGGAGTCTCTCCTGGTGAGGTCCCACTTGCCACAACACCTATGGAGGGTGTTGCAGAGCGAACTCACCTCCCTGGCTGCATGGAGGAAGGGGAGGCTCCCCCTTTGGGAGAAGGGAAGAATTCCTGCAATGTGTCACATTGCACAAACTCTAAACAAATGTGGTAGAGATAGAAAAATGTACAGATATTTGCAAATACCGTCAATTTCCATGAACAACTTCAACAGTGAAACCAGAAATAAAACCAGTGCGAGCAAATGAAAGAGGCTATTAATTTTTGGATAAAACCTTGAATTAAGATTGGGTTTACAGGGAAGAAAACCTATATACAAATATATACAAATCCAATAGAAGTAAAGGAATGTGACCCGGCACAAAGCAAATAAATTGGGAGAAAGTGGTGTGCTCAGTGGAGAATACCAGTTGAGAGAGGCCTGAAAAATGAATGCTCAAACGATTTAGTTCTGCAGTGTTCACTATATAAATGATATCACTCACTCATACATGGATGGAGCTATGAATATTGAAGTGAGTACTAAATTCTGTCTTAACTGCGTTTGGTCTAATCAAGTGGGAAAATAATGGCTCAATATTCGATAATTGTAACAAATTTTAGTTTTTGAATGTTCTGGAGGCCCGCTTACACCCAAGAATAACTAAAGGTTATGATCTATGGTACATCCCCTGATAGAGAACTAGAAGTGTCAGATATATAGTCCAGTTCTTTTGCCACTATGTTGTGCCATGAATTTAAGGGAAAATGTCTTTCTGAAGGAGGTGGCACTAGCCAGACCAACTGCAAGTTCAACAGTTCCAGACTGACAGAATTGAGTGTCTCTAGGGAGCACAGGCTAAACCTCCGATTCCCATATCCACTAGGTAATAGTGAAGCTACAATTAACACAATTTCATCATAAGGTAATCGTCCACTGAGTGCACATATCTAGAGTTCGATCCACACAAAGGACCCTAAGCATTTTCAGTTGTATGTACTATCACCAGTACTGGGTACTGTTAAAGATCAAGAGATCAAAATACAACAAGGGTTATAACAGAAAAGCTTTACTCAATTACATTCCCACTCAAGGGTATAAACAAATAAGAATGTATCTCTGTATAATCATGCTTCAAGGAGAACAAAACAGGTGAGTGGGATGTTAGTAATTGAAAATCTAATCTAAAGAAGAGCTGTGCTTCAAAGTCCAAGTCCCCTAGTTTAAACAGTTTGTGACCAGGTGTAGACTGCCCCGAAGGAAATGTATGAAGTTACTCTCAGTTCATGTAAGGTCTTCTTCCCTCTCCCCTCTCCTTCCCCAAGGTCGGGAACCCTTCAATAGAAACTACCAACAAGCATAGGCCCTTTTACAGAATTGACTGCCTTTCTGGCTCTGATGATCAACAAGCCTGCTTGCATGGTGGTCTTCAGTTTTCCACCGGAATCCACATTATTAAATATTAGAGACAAGGATTTCAGGTTGCAAGTTACTAGCCAGGCATAAATAGTATTTGCCCCCTGGAAAGAATCCCAGTTCTTCAGATGCATACAGCACATCATTTATTACTCACAAATGGTGAACTATCAACCAGCCACCACTAGTAGTGAGAGCAGGTTTTGAGGCCTGATATGCTCTGTGGCCCTACCCCTTTCTGGGCCCTGGTTGACATAGCCCACCACCTCTCTGCCACTTGTACTTTAGATTTCCACAAGCTGGGCACCACTGGCCTGGCTGTCTAACTTTAGCACTTCTTCCAGTCCCCGGCCCTCCCTGCTTGGCTAATGCTGGTTTCCTGTCTTGCACACTGTTCCTCCCCATTCTCCAACCTCTCCCAATGACCTCCTCCTTCATCTCTTTCCATTCATGTCTCCTTGCCAACATCCTTCTTTCTCAACTGTTCTCCACTTTTTACATCTGTTCTGCTCCAACATCATCTTATCCCTGGGCTTTCCTCTTGGGTGGGAAGTCCTGGGCCCTGTTGCCAGCAGACACATGTGATTGGCGATTGCTGACAAGCTCTTCTCCTTTAAATGTGAACCTAATAGTGCTCAGGGTTGGCCCACAGCTCGGGGGTCATAGGCTTTATCTCGAGTAACCGCCATCTTGGAATTAGGAAGCCATTCCTAGGAGGCCACCCAATCCCGCCATGGGGCCCCGGTTGAATGTGTGTGCAGCTTGCCTTCTCCATCTTGCTATCTTGTTGTTCTGCATAAACCTGCCGTCTCCCCTGGGTTTTCCACTGCAGCCGATTTTAGGCAAGAGTGCGATTGGGTTCTAACCTGGCTACTCTACCGCTTGGCTCCCCCGGTCTCCACCATCCTAAGCTCCCCTTGCGGTTCGAACCCCCACGTTTCCCACTCTAGTACTGCTTGGGATACTGGTGAATGACGTTGGGTGATCTGTATCTGTAGTCACAGAGTGTTGGGGGGAATGTGGGAGGACTGAGATAACAAGCTAGAAATGGATAAAGAGCCCTAGGGTATGTTCCATATACCACCTCAGGGTTCAGCACTGCTGAGATGATGGCTTTCCTCAGTCCTTGCGGTCCCTTTCACCCAGACCTCTCTCCTGTTCGATTTCCTCACAGCATTGTCCTAGGTTTTGAATGTGAACATGGCATTAACAGCCGTTCCAAAAGGAGAAATTATAGGGTTTTCACAAAGCGATTTTATTGTAGATGACTACCATCATCGTCTCATCCATGTAGGACCCAGGGAGTGTTCCTTGAATGGTCAAAATGGCGAACTGAAGATAGGGAAGCTGCTGTACCTTAGAGCTCAATGGTCTCTATGACAGAGTATCATGTCTTTTATGTATAAGTAATCTGTTTTAATGCTTGTATGTTTACTAATCGTTTGCCTGTGACAAAAGAAACAGCCTTCTATGATTGTCAGTGTTAACATTTGTCACTTATATGAAGAAAACCACCTTGCAGGCATCCTGCAATGAGGCAGTCAAACTGCCAGGAACTGATCTGGTATCTTTTTCAAGAGCAGGTGAAGCACGTTTTATCTTGGTGAAATAGAGAGAAAAGGCTGCTGAGATGCGACTGTTTTCATATGCAGTGAAATAAATGCACAAAAAGGAAAAAAAATACCTAAGCTTTACATTGGAGTGTTTTTTGGGAGTACTTCAAGGTGAAGTTCACTCAGTAATGTTATGCTTTCAAATGATTGCCCATATTAAAAAATATATATCAAGATATTTTTCACAAAAAGTTCCTATGTAAAATATTTGGCAAATGAGCCACAAATTTCCGATTTTTGAGGACTAGAAGGCATCCATTTTCTGAACTGAAGCACTTTTGTGTGTTTCAGTTAAGCTCTGCTCTCACGGCAACAATTAAGCAGAAGCCCCCAAACTGGAGCTTTTGCTTATTGCTGCTGTAGATCAGAGTTGTTTTCATCAGCATGCTGGCAGCAGCTGTGAGCCCACAGACCCAAAGCGTGGGGAGGCTGAAGAAAACCAGGCGCCGGTACAGTGTGCGTGGAGGATAACCTCACAAAACAGCTTCTCAAGAGAACAAGGAATTGTACAGTATTTGTGAATACATATCATCAGGGCCATCTTGTTCGTTGGCAGTACTGTGGCTCGATGCTTCAATTTTGGATTTTTGTTGAAAAGTTTAATTAGCATACATCATATGCTCGTATGTATTTTAACCTGCTGAGACGACAAGCACACTAGAATTGTCAGCAATCCCAAATACTGCTGGCATTCCCTACGAACATGCCACGCACATACAAGGGATTTAGTTGGCCAAGACACGGCCACAGACAGAGGGTGCATTTGTTGTAACATAGGGGCAGGACACCTGAGATGGATCTGCATGGTACAGAGGGATGAGGGCCTTGTACCTAGCCGGACTGAAAAAGATTAATAAGTGAGTGCAAGAACTCTCAGGCAGCGTTTTCAGTTACGGAATGGTATCTCAGGGGATTTAAAAGGGTAGTTTGGTCAGAAAATGTATTGGCCCAATGCAACTTACCTGGGTTTATCTCACTTTAACACATGCAAAAACGACAAAGATTAGCACAAGATGTCGGGTGCCGCCATCTTGTGCCAATCTTATCCGTTGATCCATCGCCCAACGTTCAAGTGCCCTTGCAGCACTAATTCAGATCACCCGCCCATAATGCTGACATCACTAGATGCTCCCAATGAGCTCCACCTATTTTTATGACGTTAGTGGGCAGCGTAGCCAAATGTACCCTGTTATCACCAAACGTCATAACGTTTTCGGACGCAGAACCAGGAACATAAACACACATATCCACAACAGACGCAAATCGATAAAAACTTTATTTTGAAGAAAAAGGCAATAGTCGGGAGCGTAACAAGTAATTTTAAGTTTGACATAACACTGAAAAGAGGTAATTTAGTCAACGAAAACATGGGTAACGTTTTCCAATAGAGGTTATAGCTAGCGGACATCGCATGGTTCTCATATTCTGTTTAACTGTGAATGGTGATCGGGGGCGTGGCTTGGCAGCGATGGAATAGGCTGGGAACCCTGTGAGCTCCGTGATCCGACTACTTGATCCAACCAAGAAACACATTTTTTTGATCAGCGGCGGCCCAAAAAGTATGTTCAGGCGTGGGAAGGCACAGAACAGAGCATGAGCAGGCTGGCTGCACATTTATAGCGGAGGAACAGTTGGATTGTTACTTTGTACTGAGAGGCCAGCCGCGAAAGGGACATCAAAATGGCCGCGGACGAGAACAAAGATTCTGAGGGGCGCACGCCTGAGATGGAGGAACTGTCTCCGTTCGACAACAGCAGAGGAGGATCGCTAGTGGTACGAAATAATCATCACATTGCCCAGTTCGGGTGGCCGCAGTGAAAGAGGGTCCCCGACCTGCACAGCCGAGGACCTTGATGAACGGAGGAGGCATACCGATCGTGAGGGCCCGTGTGCACTACTAAGGCGGTAAGCGGCCCCCCAGCGGCTGATACGCCAGTGACAATACTCACAGTGAAGCAGAGGGAGAGACGCTGGTGGAGTGCTCGGAGCGGAGCGCGGATGATCGAAGGAACCAGCAGACACCATCGGCCCTTTGGGGATAATAAGAACCCACCCTTGCTGGGACTGAAGAAAACGGGTGAAGGGGCTGACCCGCAAACCAGACACAGCGCTATATCTAATAAACCCCCAAGGCTGAAGGGTAAGCAACCCACATTAGACGAATACACTAAGACGCCGCCCGGCCCGGAGGGAGCCAGGAGCAAAGACAGAACCCAAGTTGGGAGCAGTGCCACCATGGGCACGAACCAGGAGGTCCTTCAGGCGATCACCGATCTGAAGGTGGCTTGGGAGACCAAGCTTGAACTGGCGGTGACAGAACTAAAAACAGCCCTGGAGCTCCAGGTTGGGGCAGTGCAAGAGGACGTGAATCTTCTATGGCAAGACGTTAGGTCTCTGGCGGAGCGCACGGAGAACCTCGAGAAGGAGATGGGCCCTAACACGGCGGACTGTGCTTCCAACCGGTCAGAGCTTCACGCCCTGGTACAGCGAGTGGGTAATTTGGAGAGCAGAGCGGAGGAGGCGGAAGGACGAGCCCGGAGAAATAATATCCGTATTGTTGGACTGCCGGAAGGAACAGAAGGCTATAACCACACGGAGTTCGTTGAAACAATGTTGCTACAAGGAATCACTGGGGGAGTGCTGTCTCAGGGGTTCACGGTGGAAAGGGCACACAGGGCCCTAACGAGGAGACCACCACCAGGAGGCCCACCTAGGCCGGTGATCGCTAAGATACTTAACTGCAGGGATCGAAAAAGGATCCTGGAACACTTTCGCAAAGGTGGGACAATACAAAAAGGGTCGGCAAACATAACGGCTTACCCGGATTATACCCTGACGGTGCAGCGGAGCAGGATGAACTTTGGGGCAGTCAAGAGAAGATTGCGAGAAGCGGGTCATAAGTACATGTTGCTTTACCCGGCTAAACTAAACGTTGTACTGACAACAATGCCATTGGATACAAGAATGCATTTTCAACTGAGGTTTAATACACTTATCTTGTTCATTTAAAAACAGTTTGTATCTTTCTCTTCCACAGGAGGTACAGGCTGGTGGCCTACCGTTCGTTAACATGTTGGCTTCATGGGAGGCTTGGACACTGCCTTCGACGAGTAATGTCCGCCTGTGTCATTGGTGCCATTAGAGACACATTCCCCAGTGACAGTCGTCAGTAGAGGGGTTTTTCCAATACTGTGCTGCAACCCAAAGTTTATAGCGTGTAGTACATTAGCGTCATCAAAGTCAGCAACAAAATAAAATGCAATACAACTGAACTTTTATGAATGGTTGTTTCAATTTTTCAGTGAATCAAGTGTATTTCTATTCAGCAGTGTTCCGGCCCTTTCCTGCATGCCTCTTGGCCGGCCGTCCCCCCCTACCCCATCGATAACTGTTAGCACCTGTGGCTGTGCCCTCCCGAGGGGGGCTGGCAGGGGTGGGAACGGTCAAGATGCCAAACACCATGTACACTTCAAAGGTATCTTACGCGCAGGGGTCATTGTTCACATGGCCTAGCCAGACCCTGTGTCTCCATGCAGGCTCCCCTGAAGCAGACCCTGCCCCTGCAATCTACATAAGTGTGTTTTTCCTTTTAGTGGTGTTCTGGGTCTTGTCTGCACGCCTCATGACCCTCCGTCCCCCGACCAGAATCAATGGCAGTTCGCACCAGTGGATGTGCGCTGCCAAAAGGGGGCTGGTAGGAGTGGGAACGGCCAAGGTGCCAAACACCATGTACACTTCAAAGGTATCTTACGTGCAGGGGCCATTGTTCACATGCCCTCCTCAGACCAAGTGTCTCCAGGCAGGCTCCCCTGAAGCATGCCGCGCCCCTGCAATCCACATAAGTGTGTCTACATTCAGCAATGTTCCGGCCCTTTCCTGCAAGCCTCATGCCCCTCCATCCACCCCTCCAGAATCAATGACTGTTAGCACCTGTGGCCATGACCTCCCAATGAGGGCTGGCAGGGGTGGGAACGGCCAAGGTGACCCTGTACACATCAAAGTTATCTTACGCGCAGGGGCCATTGTACACATGGCCTAGCCAGACCAAGTGTCTCCAGGCAGGCTCCCCTTAAAGCAGGCCGCGCCCCTGCTATTCACATAAGACCACGCCATATACACATATTTCATTCACATGCACACCCACTTTTCTAATTCTTTATAAACCACTTGATATTTATCATGAGAACATCTTTGAGCACTGCAAGTCAACTCGTGAACTTGCTACCTGAGAATCTCTGTGACCACTGCGAGTCAACTCGTCATCGTGCTACCTGTGAACATCTCCCTGTTCTCCTGCTACTAACTACCCTGCCTGCTGAATCTAACTGTTTGTTGGTCAAGGTAAGGGCAGGTCACCTAATCATATCTCCTTGATCTTTACATTTCTATCTATTTCGAACAAATGTACCCAGTAGTGTAATGTTCATTCATCTCATTACCATTACCATTGACTTGAGTTTAATTTGTTATGTTATCGATATATAGCAATTGTCATCAGTGTCAATTGGGATCGAATTGCATCCTTCGCGGACCATGTCTATAAGCATGTTTCCTTTTGATGCATGATTTTACATTTAAGGGACGAGTAAAATCTTACGATTTGCGTCACATCATTGAATTATGTATGAAAGTTATCCTATAATAAAGCCGGCTACGCTACACAGGTTTTGCTTTGGTGACCAAAACATAGATTGCATAGAAAAATGTAGGATATAATTCCATCTTTCTCACGCTTTTATAAAAAGTATTTTTTTAATGAGGTGGACCTTTTTTTTGTTGCAGAATTCCCAACAATGCCTGCATGTGCGGTTTACGGTTGCCGTTTATAAGACCCATAACAAACCTAAAGGCACTATAATGCATGTATTCCTGAGGAATATAGATCTAATAAGAGAATGGGTCAGATACTTCAGATTTGCGCCGGAATAGCTTGAAAGTAGAGCCCAGGATGTCTTGCGGGATTTGAGGGTTGATCAATTCCGCATCTGCAGCCTACACTTTGCCACGAATATGTACGACCAATCGCAGTACACAAAGAAGTATCAACTCAGAACGTCTCATAAATTACAACCAAATGCAATTTCGACTCCATTCATGCACACGCTGCCTCAGGTGAGTCACGGTTCCCGATTTAGCTGTAGGCCTTGGGGTACTGAACAAGTAACTACATTGACGGATTGGTGTTTTAGGTGTCAATGTCCTTTATAATACTTTTCATATTTACAAGATTGTATTCCTTTATAACTAAACCCCATTTTGCTATACATCTGTCCTCGTTTTAGGAGCATCATAGAAAACCATTTATGGGCACAGATAACTATGCTACAGTGCCCTTGGAAATAAGCAACCTTTTTGCAATTGGTTGCTTTACATGTAAATTTGTTAGGTTAGCATTTCAAAATCAAATCTAATCTTCCCTTTACAACTCTGTGACAATGCACTGAATATGAAGGAGCAAGATTCTGTCTCCATGTCTTTCCCAGAGTCAACAACAACTTCGCTTATCAGGTACTTTTATTTAGCTATTCAGTTCGGGAAATGTTCAATGCATGGAATTTGAGATAATATGCTAAAGTTTACGTATCCGGTCATTTGATTTCATAATGTTTAATTTATGGGTTTTTATTGATATGTACCATTGTCTGCATCCCATTGTGTGTGTTCAATTTCACTTTTTTCATCCATACTAAAACAAGTACTGTGTTACAGGGTGATGATGGTACTTAGACTACAATTACATCTTTTCAAGCTGATCCAGAGCCTGAGGTATGCGTACTCACAGTTCCCTTGAATGAAAGAAAGTATATTGTACATCTGATACTATTAGACAGTCTGTCAATTTGTGGAACTCCTGTTCCTTTCTAAAACGTAGTACTACAAATATCAACGTGAATATTTATTCCCTGCTATTAGCGATGCATGTAAAATTGAACAAATGTCAATTGCAAGGACATTCTCTGACTAACGGTTCAGGCTAGCTGACGATGGACAGTGTGACAGCCCCAGATTTTCATCAAAGTACTGCACATTCCACTTTCATGACATGGAAAGAGTTTGGTGGTCGTTCAGGTGTCTGAATGTAAATCCTCAGTGGCCATGGAGAAACATGGTTTCATCAAATCCCTGGAAGTTCTCCAACCCACGGACAGACATGTTTCAATAGCCAAGACCATGAGAGAGCAGTTTCCAAATATTCGCCATCAATTTGATGTACGGCACCTTGACAAATCAATCAATAAAGAAATCTCAGCTGCAGGAAAAAAAAGGTTCTGAAAATATTTTACAGTGGTCCCAGTCTTTCAGAAATCATCTTTGGTGGATCTCCAAAACCTGTGGTAGGCCTGTGGCAATTCTTCTAGAAAAATGGCAGTCAATAATGCACCACCGTTCCAACGTTCACTCGGACAGAAAACCAACATTTCCACCAATGGACCTCTGTCGCCGGAGCAGAAAAGCAAGAGGAAGTGGTTGATTCCATCTTCATCTCCACACAAAGCTCTTGAGAAGATAGTGTTTGATAAAACTATCAAGAGATCTGAAGGGACTCACAGAATACTGTCACACGGGAGATTTGGAGGTGTTCCACAATATGCGCATAAAGTACAGGCCCAAGAGATTCCATTTCAGCATAGACAGGATGCAACATAGGACATTACTAGCGGTATAAGCGCATAATGAGAACGTCGGGCGTGAACAAACGAGAACTACAGGAAACTTTGGGATGCTTCGTTACACAATGGCTTTTACGAAAAGAAGCAAAAAATGTGTTATCAAGCCAATATTCCAAGAAATGGAATTCGATTTTGTGAAAGATCTTATTACGACTGTCTTGGACATACATACACACGGAAACGCGCAAAATTTTGTTCTGAGGACACATACATTGCCATAAAACATTGCAAACGTGCCTTGTCCACCTAAAGCAGAGCTTGTGGAACAGTTCACTTCCCGGTTCAAATGATTACCATCTATTTCTTTGTTCAACAATGTTTATATAAAGTGTCCAAATAAAGCGTCCAATTTGTCTTTTGAAATCTATCCTCTTTGTCAATTTGTTTTTCAACAAGTGCCTTTTTGAGAATGCCATTCAATGTAATGCTGTGCTTTCACACTTCCCATTTTCGTCAAGCTACTGTGGGACCTTCACTGATTGTGGGAGGGTCAGATGAATAACAGCATGAAAGCAACTTTGGGGTTCTGCAGTTGCCAAACACTTGCCCAAATAGCTGAATAACTACGCATCCCACAAAAGGAATGAGACCTAGGCTAGATAAGATAATCGGCATGCAAGTACTATTGACTGTAAGCAAAACAGCGCATCAAAATGGGTTGTTGGTGAGAAATAGCTTCACTCGGACCTATATTTTCATGGGGGCATGTGTTGGGGGTCGTTGCTAATGTAAGGAAGGAGTGGGTCGGTTGAGCCCGAGCCCCCCTACATTCTACGCAAAATTGACTCCTTGCTCTTGCACTCATGGGGGACGCCTCCTTTGCCCTTCTGCAGCCATGGGGAAGAAGGCCCTGACATAAGCAGAGGTGGGGCTATTGCTAGATGCACTTGGACTCCATTTTGTGTACCCTCGACTCCAACTTTGTACTAGGACGCATTCTGGCATTGAGAAGTTTCCCCTCCACCTCAGCAGCGTCACGCACAGCGAGCACTGACAGCCCCCACCTTTTTCCTCCTGCGCCTGTGCCTCCACAGTCCCTTTTTCACGGATGCGCTGAGACAAGATGTTGCCAACAAAGAATGCATTAATTTCATTCTTCCTCTGAGATCACTGTCCTGTGTGTGATAGGGCCAAACCATGACTTGTAGTTGTTCATCCATCTCAACAAATGTGCTCCTGCACCTCTCACCCCCCGCTGCTGGAAAATTACTGCTTATTCAAACTTGTGCCCCTCCAAAGCTATTCTTTTGAAGTAGCAGAAGTGTAACCCTTCCTTGCTGACCACCCCAGAGTTCCTCCTAATAAAACAAGACCCTGTCACTTAACCCCCCTTTCTCGCTTTGATGTGCCAGACCGGTCAGCTATCAATCCCGACCCCGGCAGGTTACCTCAGGGGCAAGACCCCCACACCCTTCACCTCGCTAGTGACCCAAAGTGGGATAGTACAAACACACGTTTGCAATTTTTAGGCCTCCAATATATACTTAAAAGGTATAGTGATGATCATTATTTAAGGCATGTCTAGGATAAGTGTGTAGATCATTGTTGGGAGCGAGCGCCTTCACTATAGAATGTCTTATCACAGGGGCCGATCTTTGATTTGCAGCCCACGGAGTCTTACGATTTAAAATGCAGTGGGAGTAGGTGTCAGCGTTACCAGAATATATGAGCAATACAGAATAGGTATGTGGGGGGTGAAGTTGAGGCGGTGCGGGGTTAGGGTCTGGAAACCAGATGTGTTCAAGGAGAACTGGGATCATGAGTTCAGGGGACCGCGGCATGGCAGGAGGGGGTTGCAGCAGGGCTTGCTCGGACATTCTCGTACCAGCACATTTTGTCAGGACTCGAGACACGCTCCTTGCGGAAATAAATTACGTGATTTGCTGTGTGAAAAGGAGACAGGCTGAGCGGACAGGTGGTGTGGGCTGGCTGTGGGAGTCGGTGAGAGAGTGCAAAGTTCTCCAGAGGGGTCAATGTGAGCTGCAGGGGGGTTACATAGAGATTCACAGTGACAAGTATTCAAATAAACTCTTGCACACAAGGTTTCTTGATTAAACAATTATTAATTTAACAGTCAATTAGAGTAAGCCTTCTTCAGAAGTGGGCAATATAATAGTACCACTCAAATACACTCCAAAATCCACACTCTTAATATTTCTAAACCAGTAAGTACCCTTTTGGGATGGCACACAGATACTTCCTACACCTTTAGGTTACTTTAGTTAACTAGGACACTGAACATTAATATACCACTGCTTGCATTTAGAATCAGACTCAAGAGTTTGGAAAAGAAAAAGGTTATTAGAACAGAATAAGAGATCACACAAATATTCTGAAGCAGGTAAGTACTTTTGGTAACCCCCAATACAAAGTTAGTTACCCCTTCCTGGAAGGAGGTCAAAACACAATGGCAGAGGGCAGAAAAGTCATTCAGGGGGCCAGGCTAGACCACAGTCAATTGGGCAAAAGTCTAGATGAGCTGAAGCACTTCTTGCAGGTAAGTAAAAGTCTTGCACAGTGTTTTAGAAGTCTTTGTAGAAAAGAAGAATTAAAAGCAGGGCCACGAGAGCCGCCAGGGGGTGCTGAGATGTGTTGAAGGATCTAGGGTAGTCTCCGTTTTAGGGCCCCCCCCACCTAGCCCCGGTGAAGTCAGATTGTGACCCCCCTGTAGCAGGCTAAACCTTTGGTGCAAGTGCGGAGTGCGGTCCTGGAGTCTTGCAGCGCGGGGAGGCCGGAAGTGGACTGCAGCGGTGTCCTCAGCGGGAGAAGCGTGTTCAGCTTTTCGGCGAACAGGCCGCGCTGAGGAGGGCTGGCCTGCGGTGGGGGAGGGGCGGTAGCCTGATCCGCGCCCTTGCTGCCTACCCTGCGGGCTTCTAGCGTTGTGTCCGTGGTCCGGACTGCAGGACCACGACAGAGGCGTTTAGAGCTGGCGCTGCCCCCCCCTCTCCGGGGGTTCAAGTGCGGTGTGCAGCGGAGGAAGCAGCCGATCCGGTGGGGGAGGCCCGGTGCGGTGGGCCCCCCCTGTGCACAAGAGCTGCAGAGGTGCTGGTGAGGCGTGGGGCACAGGAGAGGGACCGTCTAGGAGAGCGAGTGGTCGGCCTGGGAGACCCCCAGCATCCTGGCCATAGGTGTGCTGCCGGCAGGGTGTCCGTGGTCCAGACTGCAGGACCAGGACAGGGACGTTTGGGGCTGGTGCTGCCCCCACCTCCCTCCCTGGGGTTCAAGTGCGGTGAACAGAGAGCTGTGGAGATGCTGGTGAGGCGTGGGGCACAGGACAGCACAGGAGAGGGGCCATACAGGAGAGCGAGTGCCTGGCCTGGGAGACTCCCCATGTCTTGGCCAGGGGTGTGCCGCTGGCGAGGTGTCCGTGGTCCGGACTGTGGGACCAGGACATAGACGTTTGGGGCTGGTGCTGCCCCCCCATCCCCGGGGGCTCAAGTGCGGTGAGCAGAGGAAGAGGCGGCCGAGCCGGCGGAGGCGTCACGGCGCGGCGGACCCCCCCAGTGCAAGAGAGCTGCGGAGGTCCGAGTGGGGCGTGGAGTTTGCCTCGCCTGCAGCACAGGAGAGGTGCCATTCAGGAGAGCAGGTGATAGGCCTGGCAGGACTCCCCTAATCCCAGTTTTGTGCACGATCCGGGCTGGAGCAGAGTGCGGATTCAGAGCGAAGTAGGTCGGCGAGTCCTTGGAGGCTGCTGGGTGTGCTGGTTGGCCGCTGAAGGTGGAGACACAAGGTATTCGAGAGGGGTGAGGTCGACAACCCCAGTGCCTACTTTGGTTTGCGGGGTGGTCTACCCCTCGGAGCCATTGTTGGTCTGGAGTCTTGCCGGTCATCGGTGTGGGCATTCCTGGTGGGGGCGCTCTAAGTTGAACAATCCCTTGCTCCAGAGGTGTGGAGTGGCCTGCTGCGAGTCCTTGGAGTATCAGAGAGCAGAGGGGGGTGGTCCCTTGGACTGGTCCATGGGCCCCGATCTATCTGCCCTTGGAGGTCTCCTGTTCTTCTGCTTTGAGTGAATATCTCCCCTTTCCTGTATGGACTGGGCACAGGCCCTACAAAAGTACCGGCGAGAGGGGGCAAAGACGGGGGAGAAAGGCATCATGCAGGCTCTGGACCAGTCGGAGGGACTGGAGGCTCAATCAATGAGCCGCAGCATGGTCTCCCTGTTGGAGGAGATACAAGGCTTCAGGGCGGATATTGGCAAGCGGCTGGACTCTCTGGATAAAAAGGTTGATGCCGTTGAAGACCGTGTCCAGGCCCTGGAGGCCAATCAAACTTCGGCAGACCTCTTTGAGATGCAGTTCGATATGAGGCTGGCCGAGCTGGAAAGGCGGGAGGAGACAGTCACTCTCAAGCTGGACGATTTACAAAATAGGGAACGGCGCTCCAATTTAAGGTGTTTTGGTATGCCGGAGATGGAGGGGGAAACAGTCTGACATTGTGAGAGGGGTCAAGGCGATTATAAGTGGACACTTTGATGGTGAAAATACCAGCAAACCCATAATAGATGGGGCTCATAGGGCAGGGGGGCGTGCAGGTGGACCCCGCTCGGTCCTTGTAAAATTTCAATTTATGTGGAGAAAACTAAGATCCTGGACTTAGCCCGTAAGAAGGGCCCTATCGATTGGAAGGGTGCTCAAATTATGATCTACCAAGATCTCTCGGTGCTCACCCTTTCTAGGCGGAGACTTTGCGGGCCCTTGACGAGGTGGTTGCAGTCTAAGGGTGTCCGTTATAGATGGGGCCATCCGTTTTCGCTTGTCTTTGAGGTGGACGGCTATAAATATTCATTGTCCTCGGAGTCGTACATTCAGCGTGTGACTCGAGAGTTGTTGGGGGACTCCTCCACGAAGAATGGTGGGGAGAAGGGGAGGGGGGTGGACAGTGCCCGCCCCGGTCCTTCAGAATTTGTGGGACAGCGATGCGTTCGAGGGCACAGGAAATTCAGGAAAGTGGCGCTGCCATCCCCGAAGCAACTGCTGCCCTGACTTGGAGGGAGGGGACTTCAGTGCTGTCGGTTTGAAGGGGTGTGATGGGGTCTACTGTTTGGTCTTGTGATGGTCATGCCTGCCTCCTATGGCATAGGTTTCTTGGGGGGTCTTGCAGCCGTGGGAGGTGGTGGAAGCAGTTTGTGGTGTTCGGGGCACGTTTTTCATTTCAGGGGAGGGGGCTCAAACTGTTGTGCTCATTCTAGGTGGAAGATGCCTGGGTGGAAGCAATCCTTGGTGGCCTGGTGGCGCGGTGGTGGGATGTCGCAGTCTACCCAGGCGCTCTATGATGGGGGTGGGGGGGGGCAGGTGTTTGGTTGGTTTGGGATGCTTAGGGGGGTGGGGGTGAGGGTGTTGCTTACGGGAGTTTGGGGGGTGTTCAGAGGGGGTGTGGCTTCCGGACTGCAGGGGGTATTTAGGTTCTTGTTTGGTTTTTTCTGGTGCGGGGAGGCTGGGAGTGGGGACACTCAAGTTTGGCTCCCTAGAGGGGCGGGAAGATTTCTATGGTCCTTTAGATGGATGATTCTATACAGAGGTTTCTGGTGGGGTCACTGAATGTGCGGGGACTAAATTCTCCTACAAAAAGGTTGTTGGTGTCTAGGGAATTCTCCAGGCTTAAATTGCATTTTCTGGTTGTGCAGGAAACCCACTGGGTTAAGGGGAGGGAACCGACTTTCCGATCCAAGGCTATACAATATATGTTTCAGTTCCCCTACCTAACGAAGAAGAGTGGGGTGGCCCTCTTGGTTTCTCCCAACGCCTTCTTTGACCCCAAGGCCCACAGAACCGACCCGGTAGGGCACTATATTATGGTTAAGGGCTCAGTGAAAGGCAGGCTGTTTACCTTGGTGGGGGTTTATGCCCCGAACGAGGCACAGGGTCAATTTTGGAAACGGATGGGGGAGACAATTCGAGGGTTTGTGGAGGGAGCATTGATAGTAGGAGGGGATTTCAACATGGTTCTCCGGCCAGATAAGGATAGGCATTCCTTCTCCCCCTGCCCTGACCAGCGGACTCAGAGGATGCTAGCTGACTCGTTCCGGCGGACCATTGAGGCACTGGGCTTGGTCGATGCACACTTTGTCGGTGAGAACCGTGAATCTCTCTTCACCTTTTTCTCTGCGGCGCATGGCGCGTTCTCCATAGATTACGTTTTAGTGGACCCTACGCTCCAGGATGGTATTTCGGATTTTGGCGTGGAAGTTGTCCCTTGGTCTGATCACGATTTGGTTAGAGTCACGCTTGGGGTCCCCCCTTGACCCTGCGTAGGGCTCGGTGGATCTGTAATGATACTCTGCTGTTAGACAAAGAGCTTAGACAGTCTCTCCTAGGCTTAATCAATGAATACTTCCTTCTTAACGACACAGAGGAGGTGGATGTCTGCAGAGTCTGGGATGCACTTAAGAACACAGTCAGAGGATTGTTGATGGAGATGGGTGCGAGGAAGAAGAGGGAGAGGGGTCGGGAGGAACTAAAGTTGAGGGAGAGTATTGCTGCCATTTAGCCGGGAGGGAAGCTGAAATCGCCGATGTGCCTGGGAAAATGGGAGGAGCTTCAGGCTTAAGGCTAAATTGGCTGCCTTGCTTGTAGGACAGACAGAGAGAAAGCTCACCTTTTTCGAAACAACGGTATATGGAGAGGGGGGAAAGGCAGACAGGATCCTGGCGAGGCGTCTGAGGGAGCTTCGAAACAGCAGAAGGGTGAACTGTATTAGAGGTCAGACAGAGGAGATAGTCCTTCAAGATGACCTGATAGCAGCAGAGTTCCGGCACTATTACGAGGGTCTCTAAATGTCGGAATACACGGGGGATGGGGCTGATGTGGACCAGTTTCTGGAGTCCCTCCCCATCCCTCGCCTTGCCGCGCAGCATGCTGATATGTTGGAACTCCCAGTGTCTCCTCAGGAAGTGCTTGAAACTATCACTTCCTTGAAGAGTGGCATAGCGCCAGGGGACGACGGTTTTACTGTCCGCTTTTATAAGACTTTCCGTTCCACTCTAGCCCCATTTCTAGCTAAAGTGTTTAACTCGGCCTTGGATTCGGGTTCTCTCCCTCCCACCATGATGTCTGCTCTAATCGTAGTTCTCCCGAAAGACGGGAAGGATCCCTCGCGGTGTCAGTCTTATAGACCCATTTCCCTTCTTAACGTCGATGTTAAGATTTTGGCCAAACTCTTGGCGAATAGATTATCAAGATCCCTTCCCTCCCTGGTTCATGGCGACCAGGTTGGTTTCATTCCTGGTCGCCAGGGGTCAGACAATGTTAGGAAAACTTTGGGGCTAATGCATGAGGTGTTGAAGCGAGGGTTGGAGGCCTACCTCCTGTCCTTGGACTCGGAGAAGGCCTTCGACCGAGTCGAATGGCTCTACATGAGGAGGGTACTCCGGAAAATGGGCTTTGGGGACAACTTTTGCAGGTGGATTTCTGCCATGTACAATACTCCCTTTGCTAAGGTATTGGTTAATGGTTGGTTCTCGGTGGGGTTTGCGCTTTCTCGAGGCACTCGTCAGGGGTATCCCCTATCTCCCCCTCTTGTATGCTTTGGCGATGGAGCCTTTCGCCATTGCGGTCAGGGCAGATGTGGGGGATGATAGGGGTGCATTGCGGAGGTTGTGAATTTAAGCTGTCCTTATTCGCGGATGACAATTTTGGTGTACCTGACCAATCTTCATGATTCCCTTCTGCGATTGTTGGGTTTGATTCGCGCTTTTGTGTCTTTTTCTGGGTTAAAAATTAACATTACTAAATCATGTTTAATGCCCATGGGGGGGGAGGGGTGGATCTCGACATTAAGGGGAGAGTGGAAGTGTACGGTATGCGAGTGGAACGTGAGTTTTCTAGGTATTTGGGCAGCAACATCCCCAGTGACTTAAGCAGAGTGTTCGAGCTTAACTCCCCCCCCCCCCTCTCCAGGCGAGAATCCAGAATGATCTTCTAAGGTGGGCCCCTTTGACCCTTTCATGGTTTGGGCGTATGGTTGTGGTCAAAATGAATATTCTCCCGCGGCTTCTCTATCTCTTTATGTCCCTCCCCTGCCTGATCCCAGACTCCTTTTTTGCAGTATTGCTCTCTTGCATCCTTCATTTCATTTGGAAGGGTAAAAGACCCAGAGTAAAGTTTGCTACCCTGACCCTTCCCAAGTCCTGTGGGAGCTTTGGTCTCCCGGACTTTAGGTTGTATTCTAAAGCGGCTCAGTTACGAGTTATGCGAGAACATTTGAGGGACGACCTTAGGACTTATTGGACGTTTATGGAAGATGTACAGGACCACCCAAGAAAAGTCAGGGACCTCTTATGGGCTCCCCCAAGTTCCATCCCCGGGCCAATCAAATCGCACCCGGTCCTTGCGGTCTGTTTGTAGGCCTACCAGAGATAATAGGCTTCTCTCCTCCTGGCCGCCCCCCTCTGTTCTTTGTGGGGCCCCCGATTGATTTAGGTGGCAGAGGGTTCCGAGAGACGCAAGCTTGGTCTGATCAGGGATTGGAGAGGGCTGCTCAACTCTTTGATCAGGGGGTGTTCTTAGAGTATGATCTTTTGGCAGAGGTGCTAGGGGATAAGCCGCTTTCGGTCTTTGAGTACCTGAGACTCAAGGGAATCCTCACCAAGGTGCGATGAGTGACTGATTTGTCTCGCCCACTAACCCCTCTGGAGAGATTTTTTGCTGAGGCCAAGTCTAGGAAGGGGTCCCTTTCTAAGATTTATAAGGTGCTAGTTACGTCCAATTTATCGGATAGGCAGTTGTTCAAGCGTACCTGGGAGGAAAGGCTGGGTCTTGCCTTGGATGACCAAACATGGCACTCTGTTTTCAAGTCAGTGTTCTCTGGGGGGTTGTACACGGCAGCTATGGAGCATAACTTTTGCATTCCTGGCATCGCCCCCGGTTTCTCTGTCCAAGTTGTTTGCTGCTGTGTCTCCAATGTGTCCTAGATTGTGTTCGGGCAAGGGTACTTGGTTTCACATGTGGTGGGAGTGCCCGGTCATCGAAGTATACGGGGCAGAGCTGCTCAGTTGGATTAAAGATATCCTGGGGACAAGCCCCTCCCTACACCTGATTGAGGTTCATCTGGGCACACCCCTCCCAGATGGAGGGATGGTTTCCTTCACGGGGGTGATGATGGCCATGTTGAGAGCGGGAAGATTGGCTCTGGCCCAGAAGTGGAAGAGCCCTCTAGCGCCCACCAATACAGACTGGTTTAACAAGTTGATAGCTATTTTTACGTATGAGAAACTGTCAGCTATTGCCAATGACTCTATGCCTTCTTTCTTGCAGGATTGGACTGTGGTTCTGCTAAGTATGGACTGTGAAGCCATGAAACTGAACGATTTTGGGGTCTTGTGAGTCTTGTCCCTGGGGAGGGGTTGTTGCTATCCGGCCTGGAAGACATATGCTTAAGTGCGATCGAGGACCCCACCACCAATCGGACCTCAATGGAAAGATTGTGTCTAATTCCAATTCTTAGTCTCTTGCACCGTTGGTTGTCGGAAGCCTACTGTTCTTGGGGTTGAGGGAGGGGTGGGGGGGCGAGGGGGAAAAATGGGAGTGCTCAATCATTTGATATGGTTATTTGTTGAATACTGCTGAGTGACTTTCCTTCCTGTGCAACTCTGCAGATCCTGGTGTTCTTGGGCCTCAGTCGTGGGACAAGAGGGAGAACGTCTGGGAACTCCTGCACTGCAATGGGACAGTCACCGCTCGCAACCAGCAATCTTCAAACAAGTGGCACTTTGGTGTTTCAGCTCCTCGCAACTACCACAAATAGCAACACTGCGGTTGCTGGCTGTCGAGATGGACTTTCCTTGCATCTGGGGTCCGGCACTCTGTTGAGGAAGCTCAGGCTCGGTCAGTCCTGCTTTCTGGGAGTCCGGAGGATCTTCCTGGAGGTCTTGGCAAGTTTAAAAGCAACGCACACAATCTGGTGTTCCTCTCCCTGGCTATTTGGTTCCAGCAGCAACGGCAGTGGAATTTCATCCAGCTCCGAGATGATGATAGTTGGACTGGGGGAGCCAAAAGTAGATCGTGATAACTGCTGCTTTTAAGCTCACCAGTCTCTTCTACATTTGATTTGAGTCACATACTTTAAATAATCACACTGACATTTATTGTTCTAATATAAATCAATTATATTCATGGTAATAAATACACAAATCACAAGAAAAATAATAAATGTTAAGGCCTATCTAGTGACATTACTTCACTAACAATTAAGAAAATACATTCATTAACAATTACATCTCAAGTGGCATATTATTCCATTTATTCTACAATGAAAACAGTTTCCAAACACTGTGCAAAAGCTTGAAACTGGCTTTGTTAAACATTGTGAAGAGAGCCGCACATCATTTGAATCTTGAAATCAATGTTTTAACAAGTTCAAGTTTGGGAGGGCAACCCTCTTTTGTAATGTTCCAGGGCAAAGACTGGGCCCTGGAAACAAAATCTAGATCAATTCCATGCTTTTGCATGGCCAGCACACTCAATGTCAGATCTTTCACAAATTCAAAATCCATCTGCTGGAAGATTGGCTTTGCCACCCACTGTTTGCTTCTTTTGGTAAACTCCTTGTTGTAACAAGGCATCCTGAAAATTCCTGCAGTTTTTGCTTGTTCCCTTCCAACGTTCTTGTTGTGTTCAAGTACAGCCAGTCTTGTTCTGGCCTCCATAGCGTCTGTGCCAAAATGCGCCCTTTTAGGCCTGTACTTTAGGCACATATTATGGGACACCGCCAAATCTAAAGTGTGGCAGAACTCGGAGAGTCCCCTCATGTCTCTTAAAAACATTTTGTCGTACACAATCTTCTCAAGTGCTGTGTGAGGAGGGGAGCCTGGAATCAACCACCTTTTCTTGCGCTCCTGCTCCTTCAACAATGGTCCATGTGCCCCTTCATGGAAATGTTAGTTTTTATCCCAGCAGGGTATGTTAGAACAATGGTGCATCAATGAATGCCATTTTTCAAGCAGAATATCTACAGATCCATGACAGGTTTTTAGCTCCACAAAGATGGTTGCTGGTAGACTGTGACCAATTAAAAATGTTTCCTGTAGCCTTTTTATTCCAGCAGCTGTATTTTATTTTTGAAAGTGATTTTGCGACGTTCCATACATCATATTGATACTTTATGTCTGGGAACTGCTCTTGCATGGCCTTTGATTGCAGAAGTTGAATGGATTTAATTAAACCATATTTTTCGATAGCAACAGAAGATGTACATTTGGATACTAGCACAAAGACTGAACTCACTATTGTTTGGGTTTCCATGTCTGGGAAGTGATAAGTGCAGTATTTAGCAGAAAAACCTGGACTGTCACATTGTCCATCACAAGCAAGCCAGAGCACGTTGCCAGCGAGAGAATTGTCAATTGACATCTATTCAAGTGGCTATGCCTGGCTAATAGCGGGGAACACAAAATCCTTCTGATATTTGTAGAACTGGGTTTTTTAAAGGAACTCGAGTCCCACAAAGTTAGAAAAATTTGAAATTGTACTGTACGTTGATCCCCTAAACAACAAAGCAGATGAACAAAGTACATTTCCAGCAGGCACTTTTCCAAGTGTAGGTTGAGCAGACCATGAAAATTAGTTATGGTGATATACAGAGCTACCCTTGATCTTCAGGTTGGTGCCTTGGACTACACAAGTAAACTTCACCAATGGCTCAGCATAAACCCTCCTATGCAATTTATGATCACATTTAATCATTTTGATAATCTCTATCAGGCAGTAGTCGAATACAATGTATGTTGGTTCCTTTAATAGCCAATTGCCCAGAAGTATAGTGGTTTGCTATTCCATGGCGGTGGATAAGTCCGCAGCACTAGGAAGAGTGAAGTCCACATCACGAGCACAATCGTCGTTCAATTGCGAAGATGCTTTGGTTATTTCTGTGTGTCATATTTCCAATTGTTAAACATGTACTGGGGAAACTGGAAACATTGCCTGTTTCTTAGATAGCATTTGTTTAGAGGGTGTGGATTTTGTGAGTGGTTCTGCAAGCAATTCTGAAACATCTTCTGTGTTGTCTGTTTTTTCTGTGTGATGTTGTGTGCTGTAAAAACGATCCAGTGTTACTTTCCATGGGTCACTGCTGACATGCAATTCAAATGCCGCCCACTGGACATCTGTATCACGACACAGAATCTTGCGAGAACCATGCTGAGCCTCAAAATGTAGCAGCTCCCAAGTGACAAGGGTTTGGCAAGTTTGTGTAGTTGTCGGAGTCTTTATGCTCCTCTTCTTCCAGAAGAAAGAACCAGAGCTTGGGATACCATGAGCTTTTGGAGGAAGGAAAGGAAAGGCAGAGTACCTCTGAGGAGGTGCAGTCGGAAATTTTACTTTTAAGAGACCTCAGAGATGTGGGCAGAGAAGGAAAGGGTGGAGTGAAAGATGACCCTGAGGTTCTTAGCCTCGCACGTGGGGGTTGGAGGAGGAGGGCCAAGGGAGGCCGGCCAGAGAGTGAGGGGAAAGGATAGTGAAGGTGTGCCGATAAGGAGGATCTCCGTCTTGCTGGCATTCAGACGAAGATCATTGGCGGCACACCAATCTTGAATGGCAGTTAGGCAATCAGAGATGAGAGAGGAGGTGGCAGAAGGCAGCCTGAAAATGAGTTGAGTGTCGTCAACGTAGCACTGGAGATTTGAGCAGAAAGTGGCAATGCAGTGGGCGAGAGTTGCCAGGTATTGGTTGAAAAGCTAGGGCGAGAGGTTAGACCCCTGGGGAACACCACAAGTAGAGAGGAAGATAGATCAAAGGAAGGACCCAAGTTGGACATGTAAAAAGATATGGGTAATCGTCTGATTAAAATGTTTAAATTAGTATTGACATAAAGTCAAACACTGTGTAAATATAACATTTTAAAAAGACATATTTGAAAACTGTCCCTAATAACCTTCAGAGATGTCGCAGGGAGTTGGTGCGAGATCATCCTGTAAAACATATTGATTAAATAGTGGCCGCTTTAATGCATTGTAATGTTATTTTGTTTCACCAATTCCATTTTTCGCTAAGCAGCTAAAAGTTTATAAACAAAAACATACACCATTCATATAGTGAAAGGGTCTATGTTATTCAGTGACAAAGTACATTTTTCTGAAGGTTTAGTTTCATTGTTGCATGTGTTTCTGCGATAAATACATCAAGGTTGTTGATCTAGTGCTTTGAAATTTGCGGACAGTATTCCAAATTATCAAACAAATAAGTTATCCTGCATGTAAAAAATATATTGTTAATCAATAACTATTAGTATAAATCAATACATTATCACTTCTCCTGCCTCATTCTCCAGACCGGTTGCAGTAGAAGAATAGTATATTGTTCCAGTCTCTGCCTATATGACAATAACTGTAATAATAAAGATGTAACAACAACAAAAAAATGAAAAGTAAAGATGTTCGATACAGACTACAAAGCCAGTTTGTATCAAAAACTAATGTTATACATAACAATAATCAAAATGTTTTAAGTTGAACTTGAACAAATACATATTTTGTATAGTTGCTTCTGATGGAATATTCTAATCAAATTACTTGAAAGGTGAGTGAGGTTGCTGTTGGCTCCGGAACAGTGGTCGATGTAGCATCACAGTCCTTTAATCGATGTATATATTCATACCATTCTTCAATAGAAAATGGACATAGTATTATAATTTAGGCCACATCAAAAATGATTAAACAAGGTTTGTGTGCAAGTTGCTTGGGCTCACCATTAGGATGTTGGACCTACCTGTGGTTTCCTCCATGGTAACGGTCTGCCATTCCATCAGTGCGGTCTACGTAAAGACAGACATGGTAATTTAAAATAAAATACTTATTTTTAAAGGACACAATGCCAGTGTGGGTCTGGAAAGGCTACCATTGCACTGAACTAATTGAGTAGCTCTAAGGTAGGGATACACAAAGTAATCTAAAGTTCAAAATGTACAAATCACAGTACATCGTGAAATGAAATGATATTTTATTTATATCACGCTCGTACACAAGTGTTTCAGAGCGCGACCAGCCAAAAAAGGAGGGGAACAAATGAGAAAAAACAGAAAAAAACAGCGATCTTACTAGGCCCAGTGACATTTAAGAAAGCGCAAGTGCATGGGAAAGGAAAATGGGGGAAAAGTGTGAAGCAGAGAAGAGAAAAACAAATAAATATTAAATAGAATAAATAATAAATAAGGGCTTTAAACAATTGTAGTGCAGCCAGCAAGTGGCAGATGAAAGTTAGTCAGAAAGGTATATCTGATAAGTGCAGATGAAACGTGGGAGGGGGACTGTATGGGTACAGATACAGAACCCTGATGATGGTCTGGAGACAGTGCAGGAGGGTGGCAGGATGAGCAGATACCTGGGCCCGAAAGAACAGAGGAGGTCTTGAGAAGTTTCCGGAACCGAAGATGTTTTCCTCAAGTTTCAAGGTGGCCGGGAGGCTGTTCCAAAGGGAGGCACCAGCCAAAGACAGGGATCTACCTCCAGCTTGTTTTTTTGCAAAACGACTAACCCTGGGGGAGTTAGAAGTAGAGGAGCGAAGGGCTCGAGAGGGGAGGTATTTACGGAGGGCTAGTTGAAGGTATATTGGACCCAGGCCCCAGAAAACCTTGTGGACAATCCAGAGGGTTTTAAATGTAATCCTTGCACCCACTGGGAGCCAAAGTCAAGATCTCTGCTTCCAAAAGGTCAGGGTTTTCCCAACTCCCTTTGAAGCAGATCCATAACCCAGGTTCCGAGGGCCAACCAGTCCCAATTGGGACCTTTTGGACCCAGTCCTGGCGCCAGTGGCACCAGGCTCATAAATATGCCCAGTCCCAGCGCTGGAAGCGCCGGGCTCATAATGCTTGGGTGGACTTACCTGCAGCAGACCATGCTGCTTACTTGCCTGCCAGCTGAGCCTCTGATCCTCTTCTGTTTGGAACTACTTTTCCTGTTGGGTGGGGCAGGAGCCACTCCCTAGATTCAGAACACTGGAACTCTTCTGGAAAGCAGGAACTCTTTTCTTACCTAGGCGTGGCTGTGGAAGGAGACACCTAAGCACTACAGGAGGCTATTTAAACCACACCCGGTGGATGAATCTTGCTTTGCGTTATTCTGCATCCTCTGCAGCAGAACGCTCATCGTGTCTTCTGCATCGGATCCTGGGCCTAAGGAAAAAGGCTTACCATCCTGAATCCAGTCTTCAGCAACACCTATAAAGACAAGAAAGAACAGGTTAGCATTCCGGCATCTGAAAGACAAAGGCTTACCTACTCTTCGTGCGCTCCGGAGGTCTTCACACTGCATTCCGGCATCTGAAAGACAAAAGCTTACCAACTCTTCGCACGCTCCGGAGGCCTTCGGCGCTGCACCCTGCATCTGAAAGACAAAACAAGGTGCGTTTAAAGACATTGGGGAACTTTAATACTCACGTGCCATTACTCCTTTCCACATCAACCCCAGTGGGTATTCCGGCACCCTGCAGCCGCTCCGAACTCGTACCTGCAAAATAAAAGACAGTTAGAGCACATTGTGAAGCAGGCAACAAGCGCTTACTTACGTGCTTCCAGGTGCTTCTATTCATCACACGGACTCCATCTTCAACTCACTTCAGCCCGTCATCCGCCATCGCCGGAACCTGCAAAACAAGAGACATCATTACTAAAGACTTTAAAGACAATAGAATTACTCGAAACTTACCGTTCGTGCAGTAAACGACGGACAGCAGTCCTCTGAAGTCAAGAGGTCTGCGCTACCGATCCAGTGAAGAAACTGGTTACAGCACCCTGCCCCGAGGCAGATGGAGAGCTCGGCATTCACTTACCTAAGGTGAGAGCGTTAACCTTTGGGGGTCTACAGGAGAGCAAGAAAGGAAAGGGATAGGGACACCCCAATAACCCCAGTTCGTTAATCCCATATTTTCTATCTGCAGACATCTTACTCTTGAAGTCAGGCATACAGTGCACAGAGGTCCAGCCCAAAGAGCCAACCGGGTGCTACACATCACCTTTGAAGATACGGTAGTCGCCCAGTCAAGACCGGCGCCTCTGCGAGAATCAGGTGAGCGTTACAGCCAATGAAGGGATTTCAAGGCTGGAGAGATACGATCCCAGGGCTTGAGGCCAAGGACAAGTCTCGCAGTCCTGTTCTGGATTAGCTGTAGAGGGCGGAGAGGGGAGGCAGGTAGATTTAGGAAGAGGCTGTTACAGTAATCCAGTTTGGAAAGAACCAGAGCTTGGGAGACCGTGAGCTTTTGAGGGAAGGAGAGGAAAGGTAGAGTACCTCTAAGGAGGTGAAGTAAAAAGTTAGATTTTTTTGGAGACATCAGAGGTGTGTGTGGAGAAGGAAATTGTAGAGTCAAAGATAACCCCAAGGTTCTTAGCCGCGCAAGTGGGGGTGGGAGGAGGGCCAAGGGAGGCCGGCCAGAGAGTGAGAGGAAAGGATGGAGATGGTGTAACAATAAGGAGGATTTCAGTCTTGTTGGCATTTAGACATAGATCATTGGCGGCACACCAATTTTGAATGGCGATTAGACAATCGGAGATGAGGGACGGAGAGGAGGAGGCTGAGGGAAGCCTGAAAATGAGTTGGGTGTCATCAGCATATCACTTGAAAGTTGAGCAGAACATTGAGATGCAGTAAGCGAGAGTTGCCAGGTATTGGTTGAAAAGCCAAGGCGAGAGGATAGACCCCTGGGGAACACCCCATGTGGAGAGGGAGATAGAAGATAGGAAGGACCCAATTTGTATTGGGAGGGTCGATCAGAGAGAAAAGAGGTCAGCCAGGCCAGAGCCTGATCAGTGATACCGAGGTTGTCACAAAGACGATTGAGCAGGGTGGTATGGTTGACCGTGTCAAACGCAGAGGAGAGGTCAAGTAGGATGAGGACAGAGGGAATGTTAGAATCGAGGTTGGAGAGCAGGTTTTCACAGATGTTCAGGAGAGCAGTTTCCGTACTTCTGGCAGCTCTGAAGCCAGATTGGTGGTCATGGAGGGAGCCAACAGAGTCAGAATGGAGATTAAGCTGAGAGATGGCCAGCTTTTCCAGGAGCTTGCCCAAAAAGGGAGTACTGGAGATTGGGCAGTAGTTTGCCGGACATGATGGATAAGCAGTGGATTTCTTGAGGAGAGGATGCACAAGGGAGTGTTTAAGAGGGGTGGGGAAAGAGCCAGATGCAAAGGAGAGGTTGCAGAAATCAGCAAGGGCTGGCGCAAGGGTGTCAATGTGGTCCTTAATGGTTTTAGAGGAACAGGGAAGGACCTGTTTTGATGAGGTTTTCATAGATCGGGCTTGTCTAGATATCTCATCAGGGGAGAAAAGAGGAAAAGAGGAGAAAGGGGGATGAGGGGTAGCTGAAGGAGGGTCTCCAGGCTGAGAAGGAGAGGGAGGAGGAGGGGGAGCGGAGGAGAGGGTGGACAGGATGTCCTGGGTTTTAGAGATAAAGTGAGAGGCAAGGGCATTGCAAAGATCCTGGGAGGAGAGAGGAGGGGTGGAGACTGCAGCAGGGTTGGCCAGCTCCTTGCAGATTTTGAAAAGTTCGGCCGAGTTGTTAGT
Source organism: Ambystoma mexicanum (assembly GCF_040938575.1). Lineage (NCBI taxonomy): Eukaryota > Metazoa > Chordata > Amphibia > Caudata > Ambystomatidae > Ambystoma > Ambystoma mexicanum. The sequence goes on from NC_090940.1 coordinate 221,456,184, forward strand.
TGCCGCAGAGACGCGGGCTTGTATGTGGACTCCCTTCTTAGTGTGGACAGCAAGTCGTATTGCCTTTGGAGCAGGCGGCACGTCAGTTTTTCAGAGGATGAGCACGAAGCCCTCCATTTCCTCTCAGCCACCCTACACTTCCGTTTAAGTGTAGCAAGGTCAGACTCATACCAAGAATTGCACTTGGCTTTGGACTTCAAACGGATCCTCATGACGGGAGCAAGAGTATCAAGAGTAGCAGAAATAGAGGAGTAGAGAAGAGAGAGGGCTGTGTCAGGGTGTGAGTCAGCCTGGGGTGGAGGAGGGGGGGAAAAGGTTGCAGCAAAGGCCTCGACTGACACACGCTTCATGGGCCGGATATCTGAGAAGGTGGGTGGCAATCTAGGAGTGGGCTTGGCTTGGGGGGAGGAGATGGAGAGATGGGAGGAGAGGAGGCAGTGATCACTCCAGGAGAGGTGTAACGCTCACCTGATTCCCGCAGAGGCGCCGGTCTTGACTGGGTGAATGCCGTATCTTCAAAGGTGATGTGTAACACACGGTTGGCTCTTTGGGCTGGACCTCTGTGCACTGTATGTCTGACTCGAAGAGTAAGATGTCTGCAGATAGAAAATATGGGATTAATGAACTGGGGTTATTGGGTGCCTCTCTCCTCTTCCCTTTCTCTTCTCCTGTAGAACCCCAAAGGTTAACACCCTCACCTTAGGTAAGTGAACGCTGAGCTCTCCATCTGCCTCGGGGCAGGGTGCCGTAACCAGTTTCTTCACTGGATAAGGGTGCAGGCCTCTTGACCTCAGAGGACTGCTGTCCGTCGTTAACTGCACGAACGGTAAGTTCTGGGCACTTCAAATGTCTTAAAAGTCTTTTGTAATGATATCTCTTGTTTTGCAGGGTTCCGGCGATGGCGGACGGCGGGCTGATGAGAGTTGAGGATCGAACCCGCGTGAGGAATAGAAGCGCCTGGAAGCACGTAAGTAAGCGCTTGTGGCCTGCTTCACGATGCGCACTAACTGTCCCTTTTATCTTGCAGGTACAAGTTCGGAGCTTTAGAGAAGCTGAAGGGTGCTGGAATACCCACTGGATTCGGCGTGGGAAGGAGTAATGGCACGTGAGTAATAAAGTTGCCCAATGTCTTTAAACGCACCTTCTTTTGTCTTTCAGATGCGGGATGCAGCGCCGAAGGCCTCCGGAGCGTGCGAAGAGCTGGTAAGCTTTTGTCTTTCAGATGCCGGAATGCAGTGCGAAGACCTCCGGAGCATGCGAAGAGTAGGTAAGCCTTTGTCTTTCAGATGCCGGAATGCAGCGCGAGGCGTTGGTGACAGCCGATGGACCAGGTAAGAGATGCGCTGCCACTGAAGACCGTAGTGCTAACCTGTTCTTTCTTTGTCTTTACAGGTGCTGCTGAAGACTGGATTCCAGGATGGTAAGCCTTTGTTCCCTTAGGCCCAGGATCAGAAGCAGAAGACACGATGAGCGTTCTGCTGCAGAGAATGCAGAATAACGCAAAGCAAGATTCATCCATCGGGTGTGGTTTAAATAGCCTCCTGTAGTGCTTGGGTGTCTCCTTCCACAGCCACGCCTAAGAAAAGAGTTCCTGCTTTCCAGAAGAGTTCCAGTGTTCTGAACCTAGGGAGTGGCTCCTGCCCCACCCAACAGGAAAAGTAGTCCCAAACAGAAGAGGATCAGGGGTTCAACTGGCAGGTAAGTAAGCAGCATGGTCTGCTGCAGGTAAGTCCACCCAAGCATTATGAGCCCGGCGCTTCCAGCGCTGGGACTGGGCATCTTTATGAGCCTGGTGCCACTGGCGCCAGGACAGGGTCCAAAAGGTCCCAATTGGGACTGGCTGGCACTCGGAACCGGGGTTATGGGTCTGCTTCCAAGGGAGTCGGGCAAGTCCTGATCTTTTGGAAGCAGAGATCATGACAGCACCCCCCTCAAGGCCCCTCCCAAACCGGGCTTCTCCGGGGGTTTGGGCTTGTTAGGAAATGTTCGATGAAATCTTTTGATTAGACGAGGCGCGTGGACATATTCTGCAGGTTCCCAGGATCTTTCTTGGGGACCGTAGCCTTTCCAGTCAATCAGGTAAAATAGTTTAGATTTGGAGATCTTGGAATCCAGGATGCTTTTGACTTCAAACTCGAGTAATCCATCAACTAGAATAGGTTTTGGAGATGTAGTTAGTCGGGTTTGAGGTTGCACGGGTTTTAATAAAGAGACGTGGAAGACCGGATGTATCTTCATGTGAGGGGGCAAGTCCAACTTGACCGCTACTGGATTTACTATGGTAGTGATGGAATAGGGACCAAGGTATCTTGGGTTGAATGTGCGTGGTCCTTTTAGAGGTAGATATTTGGTGGATAACCAGACTTGATCTCCTACTTGATATTGGGGGGCTTCCTTCCGATGTTGGTCTGCTCCTTTCTTGTATTGTTCTTTAGCCCTTTGAAGGTGAGAAACGGCTTCCTTAAAGGCTTGGGTGATTGTAGAATGCAGGTGGTCTACTGCTGGTGTTCCAAGATCTTGGAGTGGATCCAACTCCGAGGTTCGAGGGTGACTACCGTATAAAAGAAAAAACGGGGTCTTCCCAGTTCCCGAGTGGACAGAGTTATTGTAGGCATATTCGGCTATCCAAAGGATATCTTTCCAAGTTTTTTCAGTTTGTTGTAGCATGCAGCGCAAATACTGTTCCAGAGTTTGATTGGTCCTCTCGGTTTGTCCGTCGGTTTGAGGGTGGTGGCTGGTCGAAAGTCTCACATCAATTTGAACCGACCGACAGCAACTTCGCCAAAAATGAGAAATAAATTGACTACCTCGATCCGAAATTAGAACTGAAGGAAAACCGTGCAGTCGGACGATGTTTTCGAGAAATTCTCGGGCCAGAGTTGCTGCTGTTGGTAAGCCTTTGAGTGGAATGAAATGCGCCATCTTGGAGTATAGGTCCACGATTACTAGGATCGTATTGTATCCGGAGCATGGAGGTAGATCGGTGATGAAGTCCATAGAAAGCGTATGCCAAGGGCGAGGCGGGATGTCAATAGGGCGTAAGAGGCCGGCTGGTTTTTCCTTTTGACTCTTGTTTTGGGCGCATACTCCACAGGACATTATAAAGTCTCTGATATCTTTTTTCCAAGACGGCCACCAGAAGTAGCGCTTGATCTTTTCCGAGGTCTTGGTCATACCGGGATGTCCTTCCATTAAAGAATCGTGATAACAAGAGATTACCTTTTTCTGTAAATCTGTGCTGGGCAGGTATAACCGTTCTTGGAAATATAATAGGTTGTCCTTCACCGTAAAGTCCTTTCCCTGCAGATGCCAATTCTGTATGTCTGCTGGAGTTACCAGTAGCCTGGCTTTATCCTTAACTTCCTCTATGGATTGTGTGGCGATTACACCTAGAATTCTTTGTTCGGGAATGATAGGTACAGGTTTAGGATTGATCAAATGTTCTTCCACTCCCATCCGAGAAAGGGCATCAGCTTTACCGTTTTTTGTACCAGGTCGATAGGTAATTATGAAGTCAAACTCAGCAAAGAATAGTGCCCAACGGAGTTGCCTAGAGGATTGAGCTTTTGCGGTTTTCAAATATTGCAGGTTTCGGTGATCTATAATCACAGTAACGGTGTGTCGGGCCCCCAGAAGATAATGCCGCCAAGCCTTAAAGGCGGACTTGATAGCTAGAAGTTCCTTATCAGTAATAGTGTAATTGATTTCAGGAGGCGCGAATTTGCGGGACCAAAATGCCACGGGATGCAACTGATTGGTTACTGGGTCCTTTTGTGATAGAACTGCCCCCATGGCAAGGCTGGAAGCATCAGTTTCAACGATGTAGGGGAGTTCTGGGCGAGGATGTTTTAAGATCGGTGCAGAGATAAATCTAGTCTTCAAATTCTGGAAAGCTTGTTCCGCCTCGGTAGACCATTCAAAACTTTTGTTTTTCTTTAACAAGGCGGTGATGGGCTGGACTATTCGAGAGAATTCGGGGATAAACCTGCGGTAAAAGTTAGCGAAGCTTAACATGCTTTGAACACCTTTTACGGAGGATGGCGATGGCCATTTGAGAATTGCATCGACCTTCTTTGAATCCATACGCACTCCGCTAGGTGATAATATGAATCCCAAGAATTCAACTTCAGTCACGTTGAAAACACATTTTTCCAACTTAGCGAAAAGTTTGTGTTGACGCAATCTCTCGAGGACCATTTTCACGTGTTTCCGATGTTCAGTTTCCGATGAAGAATAAACGAGGATGTCGTCAATGTAAACAACAACACACACATCTATGAGCTCTCTGAGGACATCGTTCATAAAATATTGAAAGGCGGCCGGGGCATTGCAAAGTCCGAAGGGCATGACCTGATATTCAAATAGCCCATACTTGGTGCGGAAGGCCGTCTTCCATTCATCGCCCTCTTTTACTCGTACCAAGTGGTAGGCTCCTCTAAGATCCAGCTTTGTATATATGCATGCTTTTCTGACTTGGTCCAGGAGTTCAGGGATCAAAGGTAACGGATATCTATTCTTAACGGTGATCTGGTTCAGGGCGCGATAATCTATACAAGTTCTAAGGTCCCCTTCTTTTTTTGGAACGAAGAACAAAGCTGAGGAAGCAGGGGACTTGGAAGGACGAATAAACCCATTCGCTAGGTATTGATCCAGGTATTGTCGGAGGTGAAGATTCTCAGGCTCGGTGAGGGCATAAATTCTACTACAAGGAGGAGTAGATCCAGGTATCAGGTCTATCTGGCAGTCATAAGACCTATGAGGAGGTAGAGAGTTAGCCTGATCCTTCCGGAAAACATCTTGGAATTCTAGGGATTCAGGAGGTAACTGAGGAGCCGCCGAGGAACTTGCTGCCAGTGCAACACCAGGTCGAGGGTGACAAGTAGAGACACATTCTGGAAACTGAACTGTTCTTGCTCGCCAATCGATCTGAGGATTGTGCTTCTCTAACCAAGGAATTCCTAGAATAATCTGGAACTGGGGGGCCTTGATCACATCGAACACGATCTTCTCATGGTGTCCATCTTGACTTACTAGCGTCACTTCTTGGGTGGTATGTGTTACTGGTCCGGAGGCTATCTCCGTACCATCCACCGTAGTAATGACGTCCTTTACAGCCTTTGGACAAAGAGTCATATTCATCCTCAAAACCATTTCATGATCCACATAATTGCCGATGGCACCGCTGTCGACGTAAGCTTCAATCGCATGTAATCGATCCGGATGTTCAGGGCTAATGAGGACCATAGGTATCACGAAATGCGAGGTCACGGAACTAGTTTTAACGCTCGGCAAGAGGACCTCTATTCTTGTCAGGCGAGGTTGTTTCCCTGCTCAGAGTTTGTGACCCTGGTAACTGCAGCTCCTACTGCCTTCTTAGCTGGTTTCACCGGACAGTCTCGAAGAAAGTGCCCCGAGTTTCCGCAATAGAGGCATAATTGCAGCTGTTTTCTCCTTTCCCGCTCCTTTTGTGTTAGTGGTCCTTTCAGGCCCCCTATTTGCATGGGTTCCCCGGAGTCTACTCCTTTGGTAGGAGTTGGTGGTTTGGAAAATACTCGAGCATCAAACTTGGAACGATCGGCCTTCCTGTTCTGTGGTGGTGGGCGGGCATATGGAGGAAAAGGGACTATGGACTACGAATAAGATGGTCACTAGGTGAGTAACTATCATACTCCTATGTCCCGTCCCCTTTCCTACAAACTTTTGGGAGATTCCCAAGCACTGACCAAAGAAAAACGGGAGGATAGACTTTTCCCTTATTGGAAGAGGTTCTTAAGAACTGCTTGGCCGAACTGGGCCTCAGCCTGGGAGCTCAGGTCAAGACAGTAATGTCTGCATAAAGCTGAAGTGGAAACCCACGTAGCAGCCTTGGCTATGGACTCCAAAGGGACATACTGGAAGGCAACAGCAGCCGCTTTGCCATGGACCAAATGTGCATGAATGCCCTTTGGGGGCTGAAGGCCTTGAATTTTGTAGGCCTCAGAGATACATGAAGCTATCCAACGTAGTATGCAAGCTTTCAAAGCAGGTTTCCCTTTTGGGTCACTAAATATAACAAATAGTTGTGAAGAAAAATTCACTTGTTCGGTCGAGGTAAAACTTCAGAGCTCGTCTGGTTGTGTAAAACCTTCTTGCCATTGGAGACCGGGTTCGGAAAGAAAACCGGTAAGCATATTGACTGTTTTAAGTGGAACTCAGAGACAATTTTGGGAAGGAAAGAAGGATGAGTGCGAAACACAATCTTATCCTTGTGGAATGTTAGGAACAGATGTTCAACAGAGAGCTTGAAGCTCACTTATTTTTCTTGCAGATGTTACAGCAATCAAGAAGGCCACTTTCCAAGAAAGGTACTTCAGCTCGGTAGTGACCATAGGTTCAAAAGGCTTATGACACAAAGTGGTGAGGACTACATTCAGATCCCATTTTGGATGAGGAGGCCTAACCAGAGGAAAGAGATGAAGAAGACCTGCAAAGTGTCTCTTGATGACTGGGTTTGCCAGTGAAAATGAGCAACTGTCTGAAGACAAATAAGCCGCAATAGCAGACAGGTATGACATAGGCTGCAAGGTCTGATATAAAAGACAAGACACAGTCAATAGGCACTTGAGAGGATCAAGCTGTTTAGCTAGACACCAATGACAAAAAAGAAGCCATTTGCTCTTATACTGAGCCCTCGTAAATGCTTACATGCCGCCTGAATTATGCGCATGTTATCCTATGAAAGGTTCAACTGCACTAAGGACCGGAACTCGGGCACAAGGCCGCCAAGCTGAAGGATTGTGGGGAGGGGTGCCACAACTGGTGATTTTTATTCTGGTGAAGAAGGTCGGGAATCTACGGCAACCTGATTGGGTGGACACCGATAGGTGCTTCAGCTCCAAAACCCAGAAGCTGGCTGGCTACCAAGGAGCTATGAAGAGGAGAGTGCAGTTGGAAGTGCTCCTGAGTTTCCAGAGCGACCGATGAATCAGCAGCAAAGGTGGGAAGGCATAAGCTTTCATGTTGTCCCAAGGGATCTCGGGTGCGTCCCTCAAGGAAGACAGTCGAAGACCGTCCCTGGAAGCATAAAGAGGAAGTTTCCTGTTCATTGAAGTTGCAAAGTCCACCTCTGGAGCACCCCATTGCTGGAAGATCTTGGTGAGAACATCGCTGTTCATCTCCCACTCGTAACTTGCTGGAGATTGACGCCTCAGGGAGTCTGCTGCAACATTGTTATGAGTTGGGGTGTGCACTGCCTGAAGACAGACATTGTGCTGGATTGCCCAATTCCAAATCTGGATAGCTAAATCCACTAGAGATGGGGACCTGGTGCCCCTTTCTTGTTGATGTAGAACATCGCTACAGAGTTGTCTGTGCGAATTCGAACCACACAGTTGATAATAGAGGGCTGAAAAGCTTTCAGCGCTAGAAAGACTGCCAAAAGCTCCAGGTAATTGATATGGGAGCATCTGTCCTGGGGTATCCATAGATCGTACACCTCGAGGTGACATAGCGTCGCCCCCCACCCTAGAAGGGAGGATTCTGTTGCAAATGTGACTTGTAGGCAGGGCTCCTGGAAGGAGGTTCCCACCAAAAGGTTGCTGGCCGATGACCACCATTGACGATCTGCCGTCATGGAGGATGGAACCAGAATCATTTTGGAGTATTGGTCCATAGCTTGAGACAAGCTTTTCCAAAGACCAAGCTGAGTTCGCCGCATTTTCAGTTTAGCAAGAGGTAGAGCTAACATGCAAGAAGCCATAAGGCCCAGGAGCCACTGGAACCACTAGGGCGAAATGTGGGAGGACTGCAGGAAAAGCTGAGAAGTGGTTGATAGGTCCGCTATTCTGTCCTCCATCAAGAACACTCTGGCGCCGACAGTATTCCAACAGAAGCCTAAAATAATCAGGCCTTGAGCAACCGTCAAAGATGATTTCCACCAGTACACTGACAGCCCGAGTTGGAACAGGAGCTGGAGGAGTGACTGAAGATTGGAAGCTGCAGTGCGTGAGCACGGACTGCGCAGAAGCCAATCGTCCAAATATGGATAAACATGAATTACCCGCAGCCTGAGGAATGCTGTGATGGCCACCATCATCTTTGCAAAAATATGTGGTGCCGAGCTGAGACCAAACGGTAGCACTCAATACTGGAAGTGTTCCGTTCACATGGAAAAATGCAGTTATTTCCGATGTGGGCCCCAGATCAGGATGTGCATGTAAGCGTCCTGAATATCTACCGCACTGAGCCAATCGCCCTTCCGGAGAGAGGACCTTGTCTGGCTGTGTGTAATCATCTTGAATTTCTCTTGGGGTAGGAAGAGAGTGTGCGTCCCTGACCTCTGAGTATAGGCTGCTTTAGCTGGGGGTTTGGCAAGGACTGACTAAGATTTTGCCGTTTGCGTGCTTGCTTTCGATTTAGTGAGTTCCTCATCGGTGGCGGAATTAAACAGTTCTTTACTTTCAAAGGGAAGATCAAGTACCTTGTCCTGAACCTCCTTCAAGAACTTTGTAGCATGCAGCCATGCTTGGCAGGAGATGTCTACTCCAACCATAAGGCCCAGAGCAGAAGGTTCAACATGATGGGCCGTGGTCTCCAGCAGGTCTTGATCCAACACTCTGGCATCGGATAAGCCGTCTTTAAAATCTTTGAGTCTGTCAGGAGGGATACAGTCATGAAACTCAGCAAGCTCCTTCCACAGCATGAGATTTGTCACTGCCAGGATGACCTCAGTATTTGCCTGTTGCAACTGGAAAGCCGAATTGGAAAATACTTTTTTTGCAATGGCATCAAGAAGCTTGTCCTCCTTGGAAAAGACTTGAGAAGCTGCCTTAGAGGATGTCGAGGACGGCTTAGACTGGAGCGTAGCTGCTGCCACTACTGTTGATAAGGGGAGTGGACATGCAGTCAAGGCTATGTCTTCAGATGCGTGTAGCTAGTAGCAAGCAGCAATTTTCCTGTTCAGGTGCTGCCCGGAATGGGGTTTTCCATGACCCTGCAGGCTTCAGCTAGCACATCCTTTTGAAGGTAAAGGCCTGTGCGCTCCTCTGTGGAAAGAGTAAAGGCTCCTGAAAGTACACGTTCCTGTGGAGCCGGAGGCTCGGGTATAGGAATGTCTAGCAACGCCATCATAACCACAATCCGGTCATGAAAAGCTATGACAGAGCGGGCAGGTCTTCGCTATCCTGGTCCGCTTGATCTTCATCCAATGCAGCGGGAACAGATCCCTGATCCGCCACACGTGGCTCCTCAGACCCCGTGGGCAGACTTGACATTGCAACATGAGAGTTAAGTATGGGTGAAAGTGGAGGCGGAGGTATGATATGATATGGTATTTGTAACGCGCCTATACACAGGTGTTTCAAGGCGCGAAAAGCTATGACAGGTGGTAGTGGAGGAGGGGGCCCCAGCAGTAGAGGAGAGGGCGGCACTACTGGGACCTGCGGCACTACCAGGTCCTGCTGAGGAGTAGCCAGAGCAGGCTGTGGCTCAAGAGGCTTAAGATACATTTCTTTGAATAGATCTTTAAAGTATGCCTTCTTCGGGTCTGAGAGCATAAGGTCCTGGAATACGCCAAAAAACACATCCTCAGAGGATGGTCTAGGCACTGGAGTGGGTAGAGGCCACTCTGAAGGGGCATATCCCCAGGATTGCAAAGAGGAGGGCTGCCAGGATGGCCCTTCAACAGCTGCATCCACATAAACTAAGGGTGCAGATGTAGGAGGGAGCGAGACTGTGTGTGGCAGCGAAAAACGAACGCACCAATCCACTGGAGGGCGGAACGGATTCCTATTGTCCACCTTGGGTGGAAAAGGCTGCTCAGACCCCAAAACAGGCCCCTTGGTACCAGCCGATGATAACATTGGTGTGAGAGAGGTACTCAAAACGGTTGCAAACGGGAAAATGAAATGAACAAAGAACTTGTGAGCTACTGAACTTTTAAAGCCCAGGGAAATACCAGCTGCAGAGTGGTCCATCGTCACATGGGCGTCCATTAGAAAGACTATGGCTGGTCCCCTTTTCTTGTGAACATTATAGTACCAAGAGGCCATAGGAAAGGCTGGCATAAAGAGTTAAGGTGGTCATACAAGGGTCGCGCCAAAAACCCTTGTACAATCGAAAGTCCTTAACCCATTACCAAAGTTTTGACATTTTGAAACAGGCGTTTGCAGGAAGCGCTGTGTGAAGCCTGACTGGGGCTACGGTGAAGCCTTACTGGGGGCTAAGAGAAAGCCTGACTGGGGGCTAGAAAAAGCTAAGGGAAGTGAATCCTGCAAGGTGTTACAACCAAGTGAACTGTGTTAAACTGTCAAATGTGAACCCGGCTGAGGGATGCCCACGAATGAGAGCAAAACGTAACACCCCGTAAACATTGTGTCGACAACCCCAACAATAGGGATATATGAGCGAGGGAGGATCACCTGGATAAGGGAACCTGGGGTTATGCTCAGGGGAATACCCAAAGGGAGACGCTGTATTATACCGAAAAAGAAAATGAGGGGGATGAAGTCCGTGAAGTTTTTTGGCTACTCCAAATCAACCTCTCTTCCTCGTGAAATATCTCCCTTAATAAAATCTACCAAACCCTCTACGTCGGGTAAATCCCCTCGGGAGCAGAAACCCCATAAGACTTGAAAACCACTTCTCCCAGAATTTCCTGTTTTCCCGGTTTTTACCTGTGAGTAACAACCATTCTTCTTCACGTGCCTCCGATTATTCTTTCCCGAAACCACAGTATACTGCATTCCACAACCCCTACCAATCTCACTTTGCCAATACCTCTAGGATGAAGAGTATAATTTTCAGTGACAACACCCCCTGTTCCCCGACGCTAACAGTTTTGCCTATTACGAAGACGACGGACTAACACTCGAGCCATTTACCTGACATGTCCCAACACCAGCGTCAGGCAAAGTCAAGCAATTGAGCAGAACCGCACACAGCTGACGGCCCTTTCCCTTACCCACAGGGATAAAAGGTGAAGCACAAGAACCCAATATGAGCAAGGCAGACCATTTGTCAAGAAAGCTAATTCAGAACGGCAGTTCAAGAGGAGGAGAAATACGGCGCAAACCGAGAGGGTGACGAGGAGAAAAGTGACCTTGCACTTTCCGACCAAGGCCCGTGAAACATCTGCAGAAGGAATCGTAAGACAGTGAACAATAGCCAGCGTGTGTTGCAGCAGATGTCAACGGTACACAAGACCCTCCTGAGCTTATAACAAAGCTGGGGAAAGACGTTTGTCTCCGTGGTACCAACCTTGACTCCAAAGAGAAAGAAAGCCAAGCGGTTCATCACAGCTGGTGAGTCGAGGGCAGAGTCGATAAGAAACCGAACAGTGTTGAACGAAAAGTGGCAAACAGCTAATTGAACTGTGAAAGCATAAAGAGCTATTGATGCTAAAAAATGGGGAAAACCAGCAACAGAGGAGTGCGTCACCACGTGGGTGCTCACTCAGGAAACTCTGGCCGAATACCTGATTGTTGAAACTACCATTACCAGAAGGCCTTGGGAAAGGCAAAAGGGGAGTCAAAGTGGTCATACAGGGGTCTTGTAAAATCCTCTGTACAGTCTAAAGTCGTTGACCAACAGATGATTGTGAAGCTAAGGGAAGTGAATCCTGCATCGTAAGAGTTGAATGAGAAAGACACGTTGACAAGAGTGAACCTGAAAGAGGGATGGCGATAAAAAGGGGGAGAAGTCTAAAGTCCTGAAATACAGTGTGTTGACAAGAGTGAACCCAGCCGAGGGATGTCCACAGTGAACTGTACAAAAAGACATTAAGATTTGTGAAGGTCAACAACAAAATTGCATTGAAAGCCATAGTGAACCCGATCAAGGGCGGCAAACAGTCTAGTAGGATCTGACCCTGGAGAGGGGGATCCAAGGGTGAGAAGCCAACACCCACCAACCCGTGAACGCAACAAAGAAAAGTACAAGGTAGAAAGCCTTTGAACGCATGCCATGCCAGAGTAAACACAACAAAAAAAAACTGATATCGGAAGAGGGGTTTGAGCCCGGAGGAGGGGGACCTAGGGCTGAAGAGCTATTACCCAAATAAAATCATAGAAGAACTCTAGAACTTTTATTTGAATCTTTGTTTGATACAGTGAAACTGTCAGGCCCTTGAAAGCAAGCAAACATAGCTATCAGAGGTCCTGGTATCACCAAGGAACTTTCTAGGTATCTGCGCACAGAAGAGGGAAATCCAATGCTGAAAGGCATCACCAAACGTGCAAGCAGAAAGGAACTTTTGTTTATTATTTTGAAAACATCAGGCCCACAGCGGCAAGAGACTTCTTGATAGAAAAGAAACTTAACCACTGGAGGCCCTGATTGTTGAGAGCGGAACTGTAAACTCGTGCTGGGAAAGCTCGAGTGTGTGCTGTGCTCCAAAATTCCACCTTGTCGCAAGCTGAAAATGTGAGGGAGACCGACCCCCAGTTACTATATCATGATTTATTATTTGTGAACACTTCCTTCTTTCTTATGAACATTATCCCACACTGATTTTGTATTTAGCATAAGGATTGGCAATAGGTTTTTCTTAGTATAGGCCCTTTTATTTGACAAGACGCCACTATGACTGCCTTATTATTATTTGATAGCTGTTATTTGCTCACATCTTAGATTTAGGTTTAGATTAGGCGTTTTTCCAACCTCCCTATATAGGTTAATAAACGCCCTTGAACTGTGATTACTTGTGTCTGTCTTTACTGTTGCCACTACGAGTTCCTTAAACATCCCGACTTATTTTGTGAACACTTCTTTCTTTTCTGGTGAACATTATGCCTCCTCACTATTTTATAAATTATCGGTATGGATTGACCATTTTTTTATTTTAGTATAGTCCCTTTTTATTTGACAAGACGCCACTATGACTGCCTTATTATTATTTGATAGCTGTTATTTGCTCACATCTTAGATTTAGGTTTAGATTAGTCGTTTTTCTCGACCATTTATACAGTTTAATAAACACCCTTGAACTGTGATCACTTGTGTCTGTCTTTACTGTTGCCATCATGGGTTCCTTGCACGGGTGATCTATATTGGTGCTGCAAGGGCACCTCAATTTAGGGCGATGGATCAACGGATAAGATTAGCACAAGATGGCGGTACCCGAACCGTTGTTTTTGCGAAAAAAACTCGGGTAAATTGCATTGGAATTTATTTTAAGAAATATCGATTTATGCTTTAAAATACATGCCTGATCGTTTGGGCATTTCTGACCGAAATACCTCTAAATCCTGGCCGGCAACTTGACCTTTTACTGGAAAGGAAACAGGAGGGCACTGGTAGAGTAGAGAATCGCAGTACAAATGGCTGTTTGTAGTACTTAAACTACACTGAGCTGCCGAACATCAAAAATATGCGCCCCACTTCTTAAAAGGAGTAATAGTAAATCATTTTACAGCGCCTAGAAGCAGTAGAAATGGCGTGGGTAAACCATACACACATGTGTATGCTTTACCGATATATGTAGAGAGTTCATATCATGCACCTTGATAAGATTCCAATGGTTGATTACTGAATGCTTAATTACCTAGGTAGTAGTTTTAAAATGTATACTTTATCAAATGTATAATTACTGTTTTTGGGCAAGCATTTCTGTGCCATCATTAAGCTAAGTGACTGCAACACCCAAATATTTTGAAATCCAAGAAAGGGACACATGGTCAACGTAGATTGTAATTGATGAAGGTCTTAATATAAGGGCAAAGGGCGATTATAGTAATATCATAGTCTGTTAACAGAATAAAGCTCTGCAAATTGACGCACATGATTAAAAACGTTGCTATGCAAACTGCAGGCTTTTCAATGGAAGGGTATTATCAGGTTGTATAATCAGTGCTTCTGCCCTACAATGTTATATGGATTGGAGGCCCCGAGTATGTGGGATTAAAACTGGTTGAATGTGTTTGAGGGTAATTTTTGGAGAACCATATTGAGACTGGCTCCCTCTACTCCAATGGCATAAACTCAGTTGGAGATGGGGCTGGTCTCTCTTGGTTGCCATGCAATGATGTGCCAAGGTTGGCTATACATCTCGTACAAGCCCTAACTGCCCATTGTTGGAATTGATGGCTAGTTGTGATGAGGCCGAGCTCACTACGCCCTCGATTTATACGAAGCTTAATATTGAATACTTTGTTTCTATCGAATGGAGTCCGGTTTTCGAGAGAGCTACCTGCTAGGAAACGCTGAAAAGAATATTCAAGGGGAAGGCCAAACACTGGGAGTGGATTAGAAATTGCGAACATGTGTATCACTTACAGAGCTATAAATATGTGGCCCGTGTAGTGCACACTTTTTTTAAAGCACAGCCCGATTTGACCCAGTGTTCCAGCCCGGCTATAAGTGATCTAATCCTCTGGCTGCATATAAATCAGCTGCCTCTTCTCTTATGGCCATGTTGGGTGCTGTAAGGAAATCATGGTGGCAACAGTAAAGACAGACAAGTGATAACAGTTCAACAGTGTTTATTAAACTGTAAATGCAGGGTGAAAAAATGCCTAACCTAAATCTAAGATGGGAGCAAGCTTCGACCACCAAATGAGAAATAAGGCAGTCCTTGTGGCGACTTGTCTAAGTAAAATGCCTATACTAAAAAAACTATTGCCAAATGCTTACAACTAATTACAGAAAGAGTTCACAAATAGGAGGGGCGTGGCTAAGTAGCCATGGGATAAGATGTGTCTCCTAGAGGCTCGTGCTGATCCTTCAACATCCTGTTGTGCACAGACGCTGAGATTAGTGCATTAGTGACATAAATGAAGCTACTGCTGTGGGAAGAGGCGAGGAACATAATGGTCCAACGCCCGTGATGGTCCATGGAGCAAAACTGCAGCTGCGAAGAAAAGAGCTGCGAGAAAATCCCGTGAGGAAGTAATTAAAATGGAGTCCGCTTCACAACAAAAAACAATGCAATGAGCCACAAAGAACACCAAGTGAGACTGCAACGCGACGGAGACGGATGTACACAGCAGCAAGCTGCAGACACTGCATGGACATGGTACGCGGCAGACGCACAGGTCCTCACAAATCCGATGCCTATGTGAGCTGCCGGAGGGGAGAGAAGAAGACCGCGAATCGGGCCCCAGTGACGAGTCATCAGGGACACAAGAACAGATCTGTCTCCCCATTGTGCGGCGGCGATGACCGGACACTCGCAGCTGCCCGTTGTGTGAGCCTAAGCAATAAATGAATGCTCGCTAAGATACACAGTGAAACGAGCAGACACATGGAGATATGCAGCATACTGATGATGCAGGACGAACAGTAATGGATTAACGAACAGTTTGGTGTGAACGACTGTACTGCCTGTGGGATGCAGAAGCCGCCCACGGAACGAATCGGGGTGCCGTACGGTGCCCAGGGAAATCACAGTGAAGCTGAATGCTTCTTGGAGAGCATCACAACCGGAGCGGCAATGATATCTTCCAGCCCGCTACAGTAGCCGGAGCGGGGAGGCGAGGATTGTGCTCTGACAAAGTGAAACGGTCACAGCATTAGTCAACCTAAGGCGTGAAGGAGATACATGGAATCCGCTGGCAGGGAACAGTAAATACAGTGCGAGGTACCAGCTGGAGCCCTCAGCAGGACAGAAAACTGACCACGCCAGCGATCGGGAGAATCCGGAAAGTACAGACACTGGCAGAACGTAGTACGCGAGGTAGTGCACAAGAACAAAACAGGAAACTCATGGTGTACGGCTTGGATGCGGAAGAGCACCATGACGGAGGTCACACTGTGTGTAAAGTAGGGGATTGGTCCTTTTGAGAAGCCATGAAGTGGGTGCCCTATGAAGCAGAAGCCCACGCTGGTTAAATAGCTCCAGCAGCAATACGAGGAAGGCAATTGGATGGAAAATCACTCCAGAGGTCACAAGCAATGATCGCAGACGTACTCTAAGCCCAGAAAACAAAGTCTGCATAGGTACTGGAGAGGACACGGCTAAACGGTGGGGCTCCCCGGGCTGGAAATAGATCAGAGTAATACTCAAGCCTGTCATCTCAAGTGGGAGGTGTGGAGAATACCGCCGCTGTAATCCTGGATCACTATTGTGGTGCTGAGCTAGAGGAAAACACTACGGACAGCCCTAACACCACAACAACCAGCTGGCAGAATAGTGGTGCACAACAACCGTTGCAGTATGGCTGGAACTGTGCTTCCCCCTGGGCGATTACGAGCCCTGGCAGATAAGCGAACACAGGGGAAACAGATACAAGACTGATCATGAGACTACCCTGATACAGGAGAACCAGAGCTTGATAAGGCACCCTAAGAAAGGGATAGAGAGACCCCACTGGACAATTACTGGACGGCACCAAGGTCGCACCTTCCAGCCTGAGAGACTGCATCACTCGGGACGTCAGTCGTGACAGTGCCACACATGGAAGTGGGAATGGTGTCTTAACCGAGTAAAACTAAAGGGAAACAGCCGACAATGGACAGTTTTGCCAAACCAAATCGGGAAACGGAAGCCGCAAAAACTACGGAGCAAGGCACGCAGGGAGGAATAACCCTGATGCGCAATGATCAACAGATCCTGGAAGCCATTGCAGAGATGAAGTCGTCATGGGAGGGAAAGACTGACGTGGCCATAGCAGAATTGAAGTCCTTGTTAGAATTTAAGATCGACGCAGTCAGTGTGGATGTCAACCTCCTGAGGCAAGATGTTAGGGCACTGGCCGAACGCACTGGAGGGCTGGAAAAAGAACTGAAAGATAATAGGGGTACCTGCACTGCCAACGCCAAAGAAGTGGCCGCGCTACAACAACAAGTGCGTAACTTGGAGACCAGGGCGCAAGAAGAAAAGAGGACGAGCGCAAAGGAATAATATACAAATTTTGGGGCTCCCGGAAGCAGAGGCAGGATTAGACCCAACAAATTATATCGAAAACATGCTCCTGCAAGAAATGAGCAGTGGGTTGCTCACTCAGGGGTTCGCAGTGGAGAGAGAGAATAGGGCTCAGGCTAGAAGGCCACCACCAGCAGCCCCTCCTTGGCTGATTATCGCTAAGATCTTGAACTGTAAGGACAGAGAAGATCCTGGAGCACTTTCAAAAAAGGAGAAATGATCAGCAGGGCGTCGGTGACTATCACGGCGTACCCGGATTACTCCTTCGTGGTGCAGAGGCAGTGTCTGAACTATGTGTCGGTGAAAAGAAGGTTGCGTGAGGCTGGCTTCAAATACATGTTGCTGTACCCAGCGAAACTAAAGATCATGCCCAAGAACAAGGCACTTTTCTTCGAGACTCCGGAGGACGTGACAGCATGGCTGGACTCAAGGAACTGCCCGGCAGGGGCGGACGACCAGACGGAGAGCAGAATGGATAAGTGAACCGGCATTTTACCTGAGACATACTTTTGGACAGAGCAGATGCGGTGCGGTAATCATTAAAGCAATGACAGTGAATTTGGGACTAGAATATAATGCAGAATATGTCGAGACTAGTGAGAAATGGGCACATAAGGGTTCAAATATAGAAAAATTGTGCAATATACTGTTGGTCTAACGCAGGAGACACAGGCGATGCTTCAGGATAAGCAGCACTAGGAAACACACTATCACCCCCAGTAGTTGGCGTAGTTAGGATATTGGTAGTGCGGTATCCTCCTGCTGAGCTCCGAGTATTGGCAGCTGACCGAGACAAGATGTGGGGTAGCCTGAGATCCAGGGATGGAGCTGGGTAACAGGTGGGGATAGTTCGGGTGGAGGAGAGGTGGGAGTTAGGGTAGTTAGAGGAAGGGGGAGTTGGGGAAGTTAAAGGGGGACGAGCCTACAGAAAGAAGCCAAAAAGTGCGATGAGGAGAGTAGGGGCGGAGATGGGCTGGGACACTGTGGGAGGCATTTAAGGTAGTGGTGAGGGGAGCGCCAATGTCCAAATCAAAGGGGTTGCAAGGCGGTATAACATGGGAATTACAAAACTCAGAACGGGAGTCAGAAAAGAGGATGCAGGAGGGTACGGGATGCCCAGAGGAGGCCAAGACCATAAACCAATTACAACAGAGTTTAGGGATCACTGTGAGAGGCTAAGCAACCAAAGTTATAGGAAATATGTTGAGAGGCAGCATGCTGAAGGTGATAAACCAGGCAGATTATTGGCCTGTATATACAAAAGTGAGACCCCTAGACAAACAATTAGAGCAATGCAAGGGATGGATGGGCAGATACAAGAAACCCAGGAAGGAGTAAACAAATGCTTTTTTGAATACTATAAGAGACTATATGCAGACTCCACTGAAGGCGAAGAGATAAACGTACTGGAAGCATTAACAGAGATCACACTCTCTAAACTTGAGGAGGCAGAAAGGGAGAACCTAGAGATCCCGATAATGTCAGAGGAGCTAGAACAAGTGATGAAGCTACTGCCCACCAGCAAGGCCCCAGGGGCAGATGGACTCCCGAGTGAATTCTATAAAGCTTATAAGACAGACATACTCCCCCCAATGCTCGCACTGCTCAATGAGGCGTTTAGTACAGGCACATTGCTAAGGTCTCTACGGGATGTGATCATTGTTCTGCTCCTTAAACCCAACAAACCAGACACAGAGTGTGGGTCCTACAGACCGCTCTCGCTGCTCAATCAGGACAGTAAGATCCTGACAGCAGTGATGGCGGATAAGTTACGACTAGTCATAAACAAACTCATACACTCAGACCAAACAGTGTATGTCCCACGTAGGAATATATCCGACAAACTGCAGAGACTCCATCATGTTATAGATTATGTCGAGGGGAGCCCGCCGGAGGCGGCAATAATCTCACTGGATGCGGCAAAATACTGTGAAGGTGGTATCTAAAATAGAAAAAAGTATGGTATTTTGGGTTAAGCTACCTTTGACTATGATGGGAAGAGTGGCGTTATTAAAGATGGTGGTACTGCCCAGGCTATTACATTATTTTGCTAACATCCCATATACAATACCCAAACGATTCTTTTCGAAACTACAGAGCATATGCAGGGGTTTTATCTGGCATAATTTCAGGAATAGAATATCATTATGGAAGTTACAAAACTCGTATGAGCAAGGAGGCATTAGATTGCCAAACTTTGATGTGTACTATCTGGCTAGCCAACTCCAATATGTAGCAAGGTGGCTATCAGAAGATCAAACACTGTCTAAACTGTTGAGTGTTGAATGCACCCCCGATTTCTTGAACGAGAGGATGTGGTTTCCGAAACAACAGAGGGGGGGGGGGAGGGCAGACTATTAGACCTGGGAGGGAAGACATGGCATAGAGCGTGCCAGTTAACGGAGAACCAGTCCCCCGTGTTCCCCACAGATTCCACTAGTGGCGCTAGAAGGAGTAGATGAGCAAATAAACCTGAACATCAGAAGGCAGTGGGACCCGGTAGGCATAGTGACAATGGGGGGATGTGTGGCGAGATGGAAAGGTTGAAGAGTTCGATACACTGGTGGAGGACACGTGGTTACATCAGGGACAGCATATCACATATTCTACGCTAGTGAGGAGTATCAAAGGTACGTGGCCGGAAGCAGTGTTGGCCCAACAGCCTGAAAGCAACCATAGAAACATTTTATGACGTGTCTGAAGGGGGCCACAAGGTCTCCCGACATATATGAGTTGCTGATGTCTAAGGTTGGGAAAGAGGTGGTCGAGGCGAGACTGAACTGGGATAAGGATATGGGGGAAATCAATGGAAGACTGGGTGTGGGTCAGAGTGCAAGGATACCATAGAAAGGTATCGAGAAACGTGCGGTTGCAACAGATTCAGTTATACGTCACCCACAGAGCATACATGACCCGCGAGAAAATAGCTAACTTTAAACACACAGGTGTACAGACATGCCCGAAATGTGGGGAAGTGAATGCAGGAATGATACATATGTTTTGGTCATGCCCCGAAATAGGAGATTTTTGGAGGTAGGTGGCCCACTTCATGGCAGAAAAAGAGATAAACTTGGACGTGAGCTCCCCTTCGGCGTGCCTGTTGCGGGGTTCCACAGGCCTCGTAGAGCTAAACACGTGAGCAAACTTAAAGGTCTGGCGTATATACTAGCTAAACGTTGAATAGCAATGAGCTGGAAAGCGTGTAGGAAACTGCAGGCACAGGTCTGGTGGCAAGATCTTAAGAAATGGGCGAATGCCGAAACAACGGTATGGCACGAAGCAGCAGGCGGGAGGGAGGAGGATGCAGACACGTTGGTCGCCTGAAGACAACTAATAACGACACTATCCGTGTCAGACCAGGAAAGCCTGGGAGAAGATAGCCATTCAGGGTTGAAGTAGTGGTGGAAACATCAGTAGGAGCGGGCAGGGGAAGATCAAAGGGTGCTGGGCTGGGGGGAGGGAGGAGTTGGGGGGAGGGGGGAGAAAATGTAACATAAAACTGTACGTGAGAGTTAATATGTAGAATGGTTTACTGAGCTGTATGGTTGTCATGTTGGAAAATAATTTAGAAAAAAAAAGTGTTCGCAAATAATAAGTCAGGATGTGATTGCCAGGGTTCTCCCTTCCCCACGTTTTGAGCACTGGACAAGGTGGGTCTCCTGAGCACAGCATACACTCGATCTTTCCCCAGCAGGAGCCAACAGTTCTGTTCCAGCTATCACGTTCTTCGATGGTCTCTTACTAAAAAGTCTCTTGCCTTCGAGGGCCTGATATTTTCAACAAACAAAGTTCTGTTTCACGTATGGGTCTGGGTGACGGCTTCACCCGCAGACCCTCTCTATGAACTTTGGATGATGACTTTCCACCCCTGAATCTCCCTCGTTTGGGTTTGGACCCCTCTTCCATCATCAGCCTCCCTCCTTCGGGGTCACAATGGCTTTCCTTGCATTCACTAATCACAATGTCCTTTCAAATATTTCACTGTGGACATCCATCCGCCGGGTTCACTCCTGTCAATACAATGTTAATGGGACTTCAGACTTCGTCCCTTCTTGTTAGCATCCTTCCGCCGGGTTCACTCTTGTCAACCTTTACAACACACTGTGTAAAACAATCATCGGTCGGTCAAAGTCTTTCAATTGTACGGAGTATTTGACCCCCATATGACCACTTTGAACCCCTTTCGGGTTATCCTATGGCCTTCTGGTTACGGTAATTTGTATCGTCGGGTAATCGCCAGAGTTTCCTACTTGAGCACCCACGTGGTGCCGGAATTCTCCGTTACTGGTTTTCCCCTTGTTCAAGGGGAAGATCTAAGTAAATATCTGTATAATACTATGCTCCACTACTGTAAATTATATTTCATTTATCTCATATCATTGTATGCTAGTTACTACTTGCAGCCCCCACTATGTATAGATCTGTATAATACTCTGTATTCTACCTCTGTAAATTCTATTGCATTTATTACTGTATTAATGTATGCTGTATAAACATTGTAGAAAACGGACAAAGGCTTCACTAGAGCCAATTTCTTTATTGCACCATCATTGCAAGCCCTAACACTCTCTTTAGGTGGGACACACTATCCACTATGCTCCTCACCCTAGAGCGCGCTGTTGCACCGACTAAGGAGGGGAAAACATGCGGACAGGACTCACTCTATTTCCACATACAATGAGATAATTCACAAACAAAATTTATTTACAATGATTTTTGAACCCAATCTTAATTCTCACACAAAGCAATTCAAATTTGCAGTTCTGGGAAGCAGTGCCCCCTGGCTGCACACTTTAGTCAAAAAGGCAGGTCACGTGGGACTGAGCGTCTGGGTTTAGACAATTTATTTGCCCTCCGTGAGGTGTGCCTGGTTGGCCCAAATGCAATATCTAAAACATTTAAGAATATAAATATCACACTCTCAACGAGTTGTAATACTCCCGCTGTTTTTCACTTCACCTCTTTGTTTTTGCTTTGTCACCCCGAGTGGGACGGGTATGCCCAGACGTGGGTACCGTGCCTGCTGGGCCTAGAGACCTAAGCTACTCCTCACTGATGAGCCCCAACAAGGATGAAACATGTTTGTGGATGCTTGTGGTCTCGTGCAGAAGGGATGTGACCTAGCAGTTTGGGCTGGACTTCCCCTTTTGGGGTGGGGCCAAGCCTGATTTGCATATGGTCTTTCCCCTTCTGTAATGGCTTGGCAGGCGAAGAACGATGGTCTGGAGGGTTGCCCCGAGCAATGCCAGTGGTTAAAATTCAGTCTAAACCTTCCAGCCATCACCTCTTTCTTTTTGGTTTGTATTGTTGTTTGGTTTGAATAAAATCAATAAAAATGTTTTTTTAAAAAAAAGGATGTTTACAGAAATGCGGAATCTGATAATGGCTGTAGACAGAATGAGGAAATGCCCTATGTTCTGAGATAACTGACATGGATGGGTATTTCCTTAATTTATAGGATTATCCAAGAGGTATCAACACTAAGAACTGTTTCAGAAGACGGCAAGTTTTTGGAAAATGAGACGATTATACTAAAAGCCAGGTATTTGGAGGGTGTCCAGTAATATGGGGGTAGGCAGTTTCCACATGAAGGGTTCCAAATGGACTATAGTAATGGGAAATGAAATATATGATTATTCTATGTTGCAGATCAAGCATCAATATAGATGTCCTGGTCTGATCATCATAAACTGCCCCAATAACCTTTATGCTTAATGGGCCCGACTATTGCACATACAACAGACGAACAGGTACGACCACCAGTACCTGAAACTAAAATAATGTTGTGCACCAAATGGTGGTGGGTTGTGGTGAAATAGCCTTTTTTAATGTCACAAATAGACTTATAGATATGAATTATACTTGGTAAAAAATGAATCATTCTATACATGAAAAAATAGCAGAAGTGCCTTACACTCTAACCTACATATGAGAGAAGTCATCTTGACCTTCTCTTGTTTTACCCCACAGAACATGCCGAGTCTACGACTCTGAGGGGCGCACAGATTGGGTCTAAGAAAGAAGTAATGGTCCTGAGGAAGATGATACACGAAAGGAAATCATTGAAACCGGTCGACCAGAAATGTAGATGTCACCTGATCAAGAGTGACACATATCAGACTTGTGCAAATTGGATAACTGAACTAATGCTGTAGATATTGTATTTGGTTTTATGTGTGAATCATGCGCTCTCGCAAAAACTAATCGGGTGTGTACTCCAGAAAAAGTGAAAAACAGCGGGTGTATTACAACTCGTTGAGAGTGTGATATTTATATTCTTAAATGTTTTAGATATTGCACTTGGGCCAACCAGGCACACCTCACGGAGGGCAAATAAATTCTTTAAACCCAGACGCTCAGTCCCACGTGACCTGCCTGTTTGACTAAAGTGTGCAGCCGGGGGGCACTGCTTTCCGGAACTGCAAATTTTAATTGCTTTGTGTGAGAATTAAGATTGGGTTAAAAAATCATTGTAAATAAATTTTGTTTGGGAATTATCTCATTGTATGTGGAAATAGGGTGAGTCCTGTCTGCATGTTTTCCCCTCCTTAGTCGGTGCAACAGCGCGCTCTAGGGTGAGGAGCATCATGCAGGGTTAGAATAGTGTGTCCCACCTAGGGAGAGTGTTAGGGCTTGCATTGATGGTGCAATAAAGAAATTGGCTCTAGTGAAGCCTTTGTCCGTTTTCTGTTTTGTGTGTTACAGTTATATTAGATAACAGAAAGGACACAACACCCGTGTTTGGAGGTATTGTGTATTATAGAAATTCCCTGTGTATTTTATGTATAAACATTGTAAGCATGTTCTCAAGATATGTGCCCAGATACCCTTGGGTTCGGTGAGCTATACAAGCAAATAAAACAAACAAACAAAACAAACAATAGTTCTTTTGCAGTTCAAATAAGCCGTTTGCTACTTTTCATTCAACACAGTTCGGTTTCTTATCGACTCTCCCCTCGACTGGCTGTGATGAACAAGCTTCTCTTTCCTTCTTTTTGTAGTCAAGGTTGGTACCACAGAGACAAGCTTCTCTCCCCGGGTTGGTAATCATAAGAGGGGGGTCTCATGGGACGCCGACACCAGCTGCAACGCATGCTGGCTTTTGTCTGCAGTCTTATGTTTCCGTGTGCGTAGGTTTCACAGGCATTAATCGGAAACGGCAAGCTCGCTTATCTCCTTTTCACCCTCTTGGTATGTGCCGTCTTTTGTCTCCTCTTCAACTGTGTGCATGGTTGTTAATTGCCTGACTTTGCCTGACCCTTGTATTGGGACAGGTCAGGTAAACTGCTCTGGTGTTAGTCCGTTGTATTTCATGTTGTGCAAAAGTGTTTGTGTCGGAAACAGGGGGGATGGGAGGGGTGCAGCATTTTGGAACGTGATATGTGGTAGGATGGGGAAAAAGTCTTTAAAGAAGGGGGATACCATGTCTCACCAGTCAGTGTCCCACTCCCACTCGCTAAGGACCCCCCCATCCAGGTTATCCTCCCTCACTGGTCCACCCCCAGGAACTGGAACCAAAAGCGATGGCCGCGTCCTGACTAGCTAGGGAGATACCTTCAGGCTACTCACAGGGTCTATACAAACTTGGCAATCGAAAAGCTTTGCTGCTGTATATGTGGTCTACAAGATAAATTGGAGACGGCCCGGCACGTGTTTACAGAGTATCGGAAGCTGGGTACCACGTGTATGTGTGCGCTGGGTCACTTTGTCAGTCACAATGACTCCATTAAATTAACTGAGTTCTGGGACTACTTTTTTTTGTTTTGTTTTATTAATTTGTCTGAATTTTGTAAAAGTCCTTTAAACTAATACAAACAAATAAATAAATGTTAAAATAATTAAAGAAGCAGAGCAACCAGACAGTGCCTTCTTTGCAGAAAAAAAACTGTCTGCAGATAGTATGAAATAGAAGAACAACCTCACAATGAGCAATGATTTCACAGCAGATGTGTGCCCAAATTGGACAAAAACAGCATTTGCACAAGCAAAAAAGAAGAATGTCATATGTCTTAACAGGCATAGTCCATGTTCATATGCATTGCCTCTGTATGTCCTTCTCGCTTGCCTAAGCAGAGTTGAGGCCCTGTGCCAGGCTGTGAGGACACGTGAACTGCATTATAACACTTGCCAGCACTCTAGTCTGAAATATCCTGGAGCTATAAACCCACGACCAGTGCCATACAGCTCACTCCTGAGAGAGGTACTTTAAATGCGATGGGTCATCGTATCAGCACAGAAAGTTAATATAATTTGCATTGTGCCGGGGGGGGTTGGCAGGGAAGCACCTACCTTGTTTACCCAGCCAGCACCCCTGCTAAGTAGATTCAGGATAGAATTACTTTATTCTTTCTCGGACTCTGTAGCATTTGAAGCATGCACCCCCAAGCAAACGGCTCTCCAGAGAAGACACAGACCGAAACTGCATGCTGAAAACAGCTCTGCTCTCCAGCACCAATAAGCAAAAACTCCCAGGCTTTTGCTTGATTGTTGCTGTGAGAGCAGCACTTAACTGAAACACACAAAAGTGCTTCAGTTCAGAAACTGGATGGTCCCTAGTCCTCAATAATCAGGACATTGGGGCTCATTTCACAAATATTTTACATTTGAACTTTTTGTAAAAATGATCCTAATCTATATTTTTTTAACATGGGCATTGGTTTGAAAGCTTAACATTTCTGAGTGAATTTCCCCTTTACTTTTACCATTTAAAAAAAGCAAGAAAAATAAATCTAATCGTATTCACAAGTATAGGACTAGCATGAAATAAAGGTGGAAGTCATTTTTCCTTTAACGCATGCAAGGACTATGCATAGAGAAAGCAACATTTTGGCAATTCAATTTAGTTGCGTTGTCCACATTGTTAATTCAGGATGAAATTACACTAATTATTTAAAATTATTGAGTGACGTATTCAAGTATTTCAGTACCATGATAAATATCTTGAAGGGATCCACCGCCACAGAATTCCATACAGATCCACAGCTTTTCGCGGCTATTGAAAAAGAGAAATACAATTCATTAAAAAAGACATTTATATTAAAAAGAAATTAGCAGAATGCACATATATTACAACTGAAGTTCAGCAGATAGTCTCATTTTCTACAGGTTTCACAAGTGTGTTTAGTGATTTTTTTAAACCTCTACAGAAAAATGAAACTGGTAACATCAACAACAGGATCTCTATATGTAACTTTCTTGGTATATAGTGTGGCTTTTTGGGGGACACAGATCTGTGTCACTACAATACTGCAATATAACAGTTAAAAGTATTTGATGAATTGAAAGAGTAGGATTAGTGAGTACTTTGAAGACCATGGTAAGGATGGGAATAGTTTCTTACCTGTAACTCCATTTCTCCAGCATTGGTATCTTTCATGGATTCACATGCTTAGAATATTCCCCGTCGTCAGACTGGGACCCTCGGTACATATATGGAACAAGTTACTTACCTGTAACTGTTGTTCTCCAGCATGGGTCTGGCATGGATTCACATGCTCATGAATATGCCCCGTCGTCAGGCTGGGAATCCTCGGTAAAGAAAAAATCAGTATCAGTTTCGTTTATGATCTGTCTTTCGTAGTAGTAACCAATCACTGATCTCTGCGTCATACTGACCACAGCCAATGACTGCCCTCTCCCTAAGCCCCGCCTCTGGCAGCTATCTTCAGATTTGGTAGCATGTGAAGTGGCAGTATGACCAAGTGAAGAGCCGCAGAGGGGTAGGCGGTAGGGTTCGCATGTGAATCCATGCCAGACCCATGCTGGAGAACAACAGTTACAGGTAAGTAACTTGTTCCTTCTCCAGCATGGGGTCAGGCATGGATTCACATGCTCATGAATAAAGAATACATAGCAGTACACACATGCACAACCACGAGGTGGCAAAGGCTCAACATTAAGCATTACATCAAACTCAACATTAAGCAATTCTTACCTCCTCACCAGGCTCACCTTAGGCAAACAGATTGCGCAGCACTGCTTGGCCGACCCTGGACTCCTCCCTGGAATCCCGATCAACGTAGTAGAATTTCGTGAAGGTGTGCGTCGACCTCCACGTAGCAGCCCTGCAGATGTCCAGCAAGGGCACACCAGATAGGAACGCCGTGGTAGCTGCGATCGCTCTGGTGGAATGGGCTCTCGGACGGCCAGGCAGCGGTCAGTTTGCCAACCGATGACAGTACATGATACAGCCCGAGAGCCATCTGGAAATGGAGGCCTTTGAGAGAGCCTTCCCCTGATTGACAGGTCCAAAGTTCACAAAAAGTTGTGACGTCTTCCGAAAACACTTTGTGCGGTCCACGTAAAACTTCAGCGCTCTAGTCCCATCCAGCGAGTTCAAAGTCCTTTCGGCCGGCGACGAAGGCGACGGGAAGAAAACAGGCAACACCAAGGGTTCGTTGAGGTGGAAGTCCGACGGCACCTTGGGCATAAAGGAGGGGTGCGTCCTGAGCACTACCCTCGTGTCGTGAAAAGTCAAGTACGGGGGCTTGCAGGAAAGGGCCTGGATCTCTCCCACTCTTCGTGCGGAGGTGATGGCCACAAGAAACGCTGTTTTCCACGACAAGAACTTCAACGGAGCCGAGTGCAGAGGCTTGAACGGAGGTCCCATGAGCTTGGCAGCACCACGTTAAGCTCCCACGCCGGGGCCGGAGCCTTCACCGGCAGGAACGATCTGAACAGTCCCTTCATGAATTCTTTCACCAGACGATGAGACCACAAAGACGTCCGCCCCGTGGTTCTGGTGTATCGGGAGATCGCAGCAAGATGAATCTTGATGGACGCGTGCGCCAGTCCAGCCTTGGCCAGCGTCCGAAGGTACGGCAGTATCTGGGGAGCCGTAATCCGTAGAGGGTTAATCTTCTGTGCGTGGCACCAGACAGAGAACCTCTTCCATTTGTGTCCATAGCATTTAAGAGTTGAGGACGCCCTGGCCTTTGCAAGAACCTCTCTGCAGTCGGCCGGTATGTCGTATCCTCCAAACTCTAACGCTGCAGGAGCCAGGCCTGCAAGTTCAGCGACTTCGGGTCGTGATGGAGGATGGCGCCTCCTTCCCTGGAGAGAAGATCCGCGTCCACTGGCAGCTTGATTGACGGGGACGCAGACAAGTCCAGAAGGTCCGGGAACCATATCTGCCTCGGCCACGCAGGTGCGATGAGGATCATCCTGCACCGTGACCTCTTGAGCTGGTTGATGAGCCGGATCAGCAATGGCAATGGAGGGAACGTGTATAGAAACAGGCCCTCCCAGGGGAACGAGAAAGCATCGTCCATGCTCCTCGGCTGGGGAAACCTGCTGGCGAACCTCCGGCACTTGGAGTTCGTGCCGTCGCGAACAGATCGATCTGGGGTGTGCCCCACCGTCGGAAGAGGTGGTCCACTAGATCCTGTTGTAGTTCCCACTCGTGGCACGAGCGCAGCTCTCTGCTGAGCGAGTCGGCGATGGTGGTTTTTATCCCAGCCAGATGAAACGGCACCAGAAACATCCCTTGGGCGACGGCCCAATGCCACAGATCCTGCGCCTCCTTGGACAGGGCTGGGGATCTGGTACCGCCCTGCTTCCTGATGTAGAACATGGTGGTGGTGTTGTCAATGAAGATCCTCACCACCTTGCCTTTGAGGGATGGAAGAAAGGACCTGAGGGCCCAAAACACTGCACGGAGCTCCAGGACGTTGATATGGAGGGACTTCTCCGTCGGAAGCCAAAGGCCTCTCGTGTGCAGATTTTTGGTGTGCGCTCCCCACCCTTCCAGGGAGGCATCCGTGGTCACTGTCTCCTGGTGGCCGGGGGTCTGGAAGTCTATGCCCGCCGTCAGATGTGCGCGGGTGCCCCACCACCGGATCGCTCATCGGAAACTCTCGTCCAGTGTGATCCTCTCCTCGAAGCTGCCCGTCGTCTGGATCCAGCGCGCGTCAGGAACTCCTGCAACGGGCGCATCCGGAGCCTGCACAGGCGGATGAGATAAATGCAAGAAGACATCATTCCAAGGAGGGATTTGACGGACCTCACCCTGGCCGCGTCCGCGACCAGCATCCGCTGCACCTTGCCCAAGATGGCCCTCGTCCTTTCCCCCGACGGCGAGGCCAGAAGCGACACTGTGTCGAGCTTCTCTCCCAGAAACAGTGCGTCTTGCGCGGGCACCAGGTGGGACTTGGCGTAGTTTATGGAGAATCCCAGGTCCGTGAGTAGTTGGACGGTCCTTGCCGTGTGCTCCACGGCGAGCTCCTTCGTCTTTGCTCGGATGAGCCAGTCGTCCAGGTAGGGGTAGACGTGGATCCCCTCTCGGCGCAGCTGCGCCGCCACCGGTGCGAGGCACTTGGTGAACACCCTGGGTGCCGACCTCAATCCGAAGGGAAGGGCTCTGAACTGGTAGTGACGCCCTTGGACCACGAACCTGAGAAACTTTCGGTGTCCCTTTAGGATGGGAATATGGAAGTAGGCATCCTCCAAATCCAACGACGACAGGAAATCGCCCTCCTCCAGTTGACCCAGGACGTGTTGGAGGGTGACCATCCGGAACTTCTGTGCCTTGATGAATTTGTTCAGTCGTCATAGGTCCAGGATGGGACGCCATCCTCCCGTCTTCTTCTTCACGAGGAAGTATCTTGAGTAAACTCCGGAGCCCCGAAGCCTCTTTGGGACGAGTTCGATGGCGCCCTTCTTGAGCATCGCCTTTACCTCCAAGAGAAGTTGAGGGACGTGATGTTCTTTCCTGCCCACAGGGGGGACGCGCGGGCACCTCTTTAGAAACTCGAGCGCGTGACCCTGAGCTAGGGTGTCCAGCACCCAACGGTCGGTGGAGATGGACTCCCACACGCTGACGAAGCTCGCCAGCCGGCCTTCCACCGGGGTGCTTCGGTGGGGGCCCGACCCCACAGCCGGTTCAGTCCTGCTTCGACGAGGCTTTGCCGCCTTGTCCTCCTTGGTGACGACGGCGGGTTCCGCCTGACTTGCCTCGTCCCCTGTAAGCTTCCTGTGACGACGAACGGGCCGCTTGACGGTAGGTGGAAAATCCGCCGCTGGAACCTTTGGAGGCACCCTGTTTGCCTCCGCCACTCCGAAAGGGCGGCCGCCGTTGCTGGAGAACCCCAAGAGCCCGGGCCGTCTCCATGTCCGCCTTGATGGCTTGAAGGGAATCGTCCACTGTTTTCCCAAACAGGTTGTTTCCGTCGAACGGCATGTCCAAGACTCTGGTCTGCACGTCCTGACGGAAGTCAGTAGCCTTGAGCCATCTACGCCGCCTAAGGCACATCCCGTTGCCCAACTGGCGAAATCCAGTGTCAGCGATGTCCGTCGCAATCGTATTGGCGTGGTCCGACGCCACCTCTCCTTCCTGCAAGATCTCTAGGGCTTCCGCCCTCTTGTCGTCTGGTAGGAAGTCCAGCAGGGGGGCCAGTTTGTACCACAACTCCCTGTCGTAGCGGGCTACGATAGCCAAGGCGTTGGCCGCCTTAATCGTCGTCGCTGCCGACGAGATGACTCTGCGTCCCATCGTGTCTAATTTCTTTCCCTCGCCGTCCGGCGGGGAGGTTGACGTAGAGGCCGCGCACCCCCCGTTTTCTTCCTGGCCGCCGCAGAGACAACCGAGTCCGGGGTCGGCTGTGCCCGAAGGCACAAGGGGGCCGCGTCCGGGACCTGGTACTTCTTCTCGTACCGATCCCTTCTAGCCGGCGTCGTGGATGGGTTCTTGAGGAGGGCGAGGCCCTCATCCCAAATATCGTCTAGTAGAGGTACAGCAAGGACCGTCTTCCTCTTGGTCTCGCGCCGTTGATAAAGGAAAACTTCCTTCTTCTTTTCTTCCGGGCAGAGCGGAAAAGCTTGGATGCCCTGGCGATCATGGAGTGAAACGATCCAATCTCATCGGGCGGGGAAGCCCGGGTGGGAGGTGACGACGGGAGATCCTCGTCGTAAACCTCGTCGTCTGTACCAGTCGCGGCCGTGTCAGTCCCCGTATCATCCCCACGTGTCGTGGACGGGGAGGAGGGCTGAACAGGGCGCGATGGATGAAAAGGAGGTGGAGGATGAATCCTCCTTCTCTTAGGGGGAGGGCTCCCAGAAGGGCCTGGCTCCGGGTCCCCCGTCGGGAGCGGTTCCTCCGTTGGTGGTAACGGCAGTCTCGTCCTCATCTCCGAGCATAAGGACTGTATAGCCAACAAAATGGCCGCCAAGTTGTCTTGCGGCACTGGTTGAGGGAGATCCGACGGGCGATCAGGAGCCCCGTCAGTATCCTCGACGCCCTCGTCGTCTTCCACGTCGGGGTCCCTCCCGACAGGATGGCCTTCTTTCACGCCAGAGCCGTGGCCTAAAACTTCGATCAGCTCCTCCTCAGAGGTTGAGGCCGAGCCACGACGACCTCCTGCCCCCCCTTTTTCTTCTCCGTCGGAGGTTTCACGGGGGTCCAGTCGATGGGCATGAAAGAGGACTCCCTCCGCGGTGGCAGGGAGATTCTGAGCCCCGGGGTCGCCACCACTGGTGTAGCCTCCACAGGCTGAGCCAGGGCCGCCGCGACTGTCTCGATAGAGGCCTTGTACGGATGTATCAAGGCTTTCACCACCTTAGGTGCGCTCACCGCCTTCTTCTTGGGGGGAGGGTCACCACCTCGCTCCCCCTCCGATGGGGCCTTAGGGCACGACCGGGGTCTCTCCAGGAGTTTCGCCGGGTGCTCGGCCTTCCTCTTACCCGAGCCAGAGCGTTGGCTCGTGGTTGATGGCGCCGGGGAGGATGCGCCCTGCCTGGCGCCCGTAGAGCCCGACCGTTCGGCGCTCCCGGTGCCAGCGGACTCGGGGTGCTTGGCCTTCTGTTGGACCCCCGTCGCCGGGGCGCCCTCAAAAGTCTTAGAAGACCACTCGGACGACTTCTTCTTCTTCTCGCCTGACGGGCTCTTTCCTTCCAGCCAGTTGGCGAGACGTTGATGGCGGTCCTTCATGGTCCACTCCGACATATTGCCGCAAAACGCACAGTCCTTCTCCACGTGCGTCTTGTCCTCATGTAGGCAGTAAAGGCAAAGGGAGTGTTCGTCCTCCTTAAAGACATTCTGAAGCTGGCATCCAGGGCAGACCCTGAACAGCTTTCCGGGCGTCGAGCTTCCCTTCTCCTGGGCCATGTCCGAGATGGGCCTGAGAAACTTCTGGAGTCCTCCAAAAGCGTGGCTCGACGAAATCTTCACCCTTGAGGGGCGTAGACGAATCCGACACGGGTCCCCGTTGATCGGATGAAGAAACAGTGGAGCTTGAGGCTCTTTTGACTGAAAAAAGAGAAATTTTTCTGAGAAAAAACGTGAAAAAAAGCACTAACGCTCGAGAGCAATAGCACAAGGATCCCAACACTTGAACGTGCAGTAAAAATCTGAAGATGGCTGCCAGTGGCGGGGCTTAGGTAGAGGGCAGTCATTGGCTGTGGTCAGTATGACGCAGAGATCAGTGATTGGTTACTACTACGAAAGACCGATCAGAAACTAAACTGATACTGATTTTTTCTTTACCGAGGATTCCCAGCCTGACGACGGGGAATATTCATGAGCATGTGAATCCATGCCAGACCCCATGCTGGAGAAATAGCCTTTTCCTATAGGAAAAACTTCCGACACTTTTGTGTCTTATCTACGTCCTTTTAGGACCCGCCTACGCATGCTCCGTAGGCCGTCCCAGTATAAGAGGCCCGCCCCGCGGCTCCCCTTCAGATTTCGGCCCCTCCAAAGCAGGAAGGGTTAAACTTATCAAGCAAATACATTGCATTCCGGGGAGGCTGGCGGGCGCATGTGAATCCATGAAAGATACCAATGCTGGAGAAATGGAGTTACGGGTAAGAAACTATTCCCCTCTCCAGCATTGGATCTTTCATGGATTCACATGCTTAGAATAGATTCTATAGCAGTAACACCTGAAAACGGTGGTGAGAATGTAATGTAATATAATATACCCTCACCATAATACACAATGCAATGTACAGCAGGAATAAGTTTACTCATATAACCTTACCCACATAAAGTATACTGTATCAAAAGGTAGAAAACAGAGTCTCCACAGCGTGGAGCTTACCTTACTGAAACAGATGGCGCAGGACAGTTCTTCCCATCTGCACCTCGTCCGCATGCTGCCTGGCAAGGCAGTAGTGGCGGGTAAACGTGTGGGGCACTGACCATGCCGCAGCCTGGCATATGTCTGTTATCGGAATTCCTGCCCATAATGCTACTGAGGAGGACGTTGATCTTGTAGAATGGGCTCTAGGATGCCCTTGCAGCGGCCTTCCGGCCTTGGAGTGGCAAAACGCAATCGTCGATGAGACCCATCGAGCCAATCCTTGTTTAGAGATTGCTTTTCCCCTCGTCGACGGACCATATGCGATGAACAGTTGTCTAGTAGACCTGAGTTCCTGTGTACGATGTAGGTAAAATTTCAGAGCCCTCTTAACGTCCAAGGTATAAGAGCTTTTTCTGCTGCCGATGATGGGGTCGCGAAGAAAGTAGGGAGAACAATGGACAAGTGTTTGTGATATACTGTCGGAACTTTTGGGACGAACATAAGATTAGTTGCCAGGACCACCTTGTCCTTAAAGAATCTTAAGTATGGCGGGTCTACGACCAGCGCTTGCAGTTCCGAGATTCTCCTAGCTGATGTGATAGCAATTAAGAATGCCAACTTCCACGATATGAATTTCATGTCCGACGTGGCCATAGGATCAAAGGGCGGTTTCATTAAGCCTGCCAACACTGTGTTGAGACTCCAAGTTGGAGGGAAACATTTTACCGGGGGAAAAGTTTGAAATAAACCCCTCATGAAGTGTTTCACAAGTCTGTCGCTGAATAGAGGAGACGACTGTCTCTTCCTTGTGAACCTCGAGATGGCCGCCAGGTGCACCTTTATCGATGTGAAGGATAAACCCCT
This sequence comes from Ambystoma mexicanum, assembly GCF_040938575.1. NCBI lineage: Eukaryota > Metazoa > Chordata > Amphibia > Caudata > Ambystomatidae > Ambystoma > Ambystoma mexicanum. Next base: position 221,489,901 of record NC_090940.1, read on the forward strand.
CTCCGCCAAGAGAAGCAGGTAAGGTAGAATTTGTTCCAGCGTCACCGTCAACGGTTGTAGGCCTTGCTGTCCTGGACACCATTCACAGAACCTCCGCCACTTATAGGTGTTAAGATTTGTTGGTAGAAGGGGCTCGAGCCGCCTGCAGAATTCTTTGACAATCCTCCAAAACGTCTAAAGCACCGAACTCCGAAAAGTCAGGAGCCAGGCTGCAAGGTTGAGACTGTCCGGGTCGTGATGCCACACCGTGCCTTTGTCCTGGGATAGTAGGTTTGGGACTCTCGGAAACACTATTGGATGTTCCAGCGACAGGTGAAGCAGGTCGGAGAACCACGGTTGCCGCGGCCAGTACGGTGCCACTAGAATTACCCGGCAACTGTATCTGCGTATCCACTGTACTGTCCTCCGTATGAGGGGGAACGGAGGAAAAGCATAAAGGAGCATGTCCGTCCATGGGAAGGAGAATGCCTCCCCCATGTAACCCTCCTGAGGCCATCTGCTTGCGAATTGCTCGCATTTCTTGTTGTCCTTGGTTGCGAAAGCGTCCAGAGGGGGGTGATCCCATTTCTCGAACACTTTCATAAGGTGAACTGTGTCCATTTCCCATTCGTGTATCTGGGCCATGCTTCTGCTGAGGGAATCTGCTTGCGAATTCCTCACTCCCGGGAGATGGTGAGCCACGATGGAAATCTCGTGCTTTAATGCCCAATGCAATGTTTTCTGGGCCTCTATGGAAAGAGTTCTTGATCGCGTCCCTCCTTGTTTTCTCAAATAAAACATGGCCGTCGTATTGTCGGTCAGTACTCGTACTTGCGATCCCTTGATGTGTGGGAGGAATGCCTTCAAGGCCCATCGTACTGCTCTGAGCTCTAACACGTTTATGTGTAGGAGTGACTCTGTTGGAGACCAGCGACCTTGCGGTTGAAGAGTACCCATGTGAGCTCCCCATCCGGTTAGGGACGCATCCGTGACTATGGTTCGCTGAAACTCCGGTTCCTGTAGGGGTACACCGTTGTTCAGATTGTGGAAACTCTGCCACCACTGAAGGGTCCGAAGCAGCTTGTCGTCGTCGATGGTTATCTTGTCTGACCACGATCCTTGGGCCTGTGTCCATCGATCCGCGAAGAATTCCTGGACTGGCCTCATGAAAAGGCGACAGTTTGCCACCAGATGGATGCAGGATGCCATGGCCCCTAGGACCGAAACGTATTTCCTCACTGAGAGCCTGGTGGTTTGTCATAGTCGGCTTGCCAGCTGATTGAGTTTTGAAGTTCTGTCGAGAGAAGGCTTCACTAGCCCTAACTGGGTCTCGAACTGTGCCCCCAGGAACACCAACGTTCTCGATGGCCGCAGAGAGGATTTTTCGAAGTTTATGGCAAATCCCAGCTGTTGTAGAAGCTGCATGGTGGCTTGCAAACTTTTGTTGGTCGACGCTGGGGAGGATCCCCTTACCAGCCAGTCGTCGAGGTATGGGTATACGTGGTGGCCTTGCTTCCTTAGCCAGGCCGCTACTGGGGCCAGGCATTTCGTGAACGTTCTGGGGGAGGTCTTGAGCCCAAAGGGAAGAACCGTGAACTGGTAGTGAGTCCGCCCTATTACAAATCTCAGGCATTTCCTGTGTTTCCGACACATTGGAATATGGAAGTACGCGTCCTGTAAATCCAGGGACGCTAGAAAATCCCCTTCTTGAACGGCGCGGGTCACTTCTTGCAGCGTGAGCATTTTGAATTTCAGGCTCTTTAAAGACTTGTTGAGATCGCGTAAGTCTAAAATGGGACGCCATTTGCCATTCGGCTTTTTTACGACGAAGTATCTTGAGTAGACTCCTTGACCTCTCTGTGATGTTGGAACTAATTCTATCACACCCTTTGCTAACATGAGTGTTACCTCTTGTTGCAGTATCCTCAGATGGGAATGAGCGGTGAACGTAGGTGGAATGTGCGGAGGCCTGTGCTTGAATTGTAGAGAGTGCCCGTTCCTTATAGTGTCCAGCACCCATTGATCCGTCGTTATTCGTTCCCATTCGTCGACATATGCTGACACTCTTCCCCCCAGTGTGTTGTCTGTCACTGCTGATCTTTATTTTGCTTGTCTCTCGACGACGACGGATAGGATGGTCTCTTCCTGGACGTCTGGAAGTTCCGGCGTCGGTTTGCCGTTTGGGAAGCACGCCTGTATCCCTGGGAGGGGTAAGCTGACCTACCAAAGGATCTGTCTCCAGACGCAGAGAATCTGGAATTACCTGAAGCCCCTATAAAGGGACGAAAAGACTTGTAGCTTCGGCCACTCTGGAGGGCACCCAATGAACGTGCCGTGTCCGAGTCCTCTTTCATTTCCTTTAGGGCCTCGTCTACCTTCTCTCCGAATAGAAGGTCTCCCTCAAAGGGCATATCTAATACTTTGTATTGTACCTCTGGTCTGAAGTAGGTACACTTAAGCCATGACTGTCGTCGTAATACAACCCCATTATTGACTTGCTTGAAGCCTGACTCAGCGAGGTCCACCGCGATGTTTATTGCGTGATTGGAGGCTTCCTCACCCTCTCGGACAAGTAACATCGCTGCCTTCCTATGCTCTTCCGGAAGATGATCCAGCAACGGTGCTAGCCTGTGCCACATTTCTCTGTCGTATCTGGCTCCAATAGCCAGAGAGTTTGCGGCCTTTACTGTGGTTGCTCCCACGGATAGCACTTTTTTGCCAAAGGCATCCTGGCGTCTTGCTTCGTTTTCAGGCGGAGTCGTGCACTTGTGCTGGGCCTTCGCCTTCCTCGCCGCTGCCGCCGACACCACCAATTCTGGCGTTGGTTGGGAGGATAAACACCTGGGGGTAGACTCTGGAGCCTTAAACTTTTTCTCGAGGCGTCCTTTCACTGCCGGCTCCGAAAAGGGGTGACGCATTGTCTGCAACCCCTCCTTCCACACGTGGTCTAGTATTGGTATTGAGAACACAGACCTCCTTCTCTTACCCATGTGGTCGAACAAAAAACAGTCCTTTTTCTGTTCTTCCTGGAACAAACCAAATTCCTTACACGCCTTCTCCATCATAGAATGGAATGATGCAATGTCGTCCGGAGGGGACCGGTGAGCTGGGCTTCTTGGGGTTTCTAACTCCACCTCTGACTCCCAGGTTGGATCCCTGGAGGGGGATGATGAGATATCCGACATGGCTCCCCTGTCAGACTCCGAATCTGGCAGCTCACCTTCTTCTTGGGGTGCCAGTGCTGAGATTGGCGTGCGTAAGTGCGTCGGTGGACCGGACGGGCCCGGCTCGTCGACGGGTGACTTTGGCAGGTTTACCTGAGGTAGTCTCTGGTCCAACGACTGTACCAAAGACTGAAGCGTGGACAGAATTTCCAACGACAAAACAGATTGAGGATTGAGAAGAGGGGCAGATACCGGTATACCGGATCCCCTCGTCGACGACTTGTCAACCACTCGTAGCCTGAGGTCTGCCGGGCCAGCTATTCTCCCGCTCTGGTCCTCCCCCGAGGACAGCGACACAGCCTGTTCTTGCAATAAAGTATCCGGGGGGATCGTATCAAAAACTTCAGGCTTCCAGGCTTCCTGTAGAACCCACGTTGACGAGGCCACCGTCGCAGTCATTGTCGGTGGGACGGTGGATACCACATGCGTCAGTGGCAGGGTGGAGGCCGATGACTGGACCGCCGTCGACGACGGTGACTTAGCAGGTGGTTTAGGCGGTCCCGCCTTTTCCACACTTGGCCTGCCTTTACTCGACTCTCGACTCGAAGTCGATCTATAGTGATCGCCCGAGGAGGATTTCGGCCTTTCCTTGTCATGCTTTTTTGATGAAGATGACGATTTTTTCGACGAGGATTCTCTAGCTGAATGACTCCGAGATTACTCTTTTTCGGTCGGTCGAGATTTCTTCGCCGGTGGTGCCGACGAGGCAGCGCGGTGTGATGTTTTCGCCGATTGTGTGGAGCCTACCTCCGAAGGGGGGTATGCCCCCGCTCCATCATTCAGCCATGCCACCAGCTGTCGATTTCGGTCTTTGAGGGTCTTTTGAGAAAACCCTTTGCATATGTCGCAGTTATCAGCCGAATGATGAGGGTGGAGGCAGTATATACAATCCATATGTCCGTCCCCCTCGTAAACTTTTTTCAAGCCGCACGTCGCGCACGGACGGAACAGCACTTTTCCTGACATGGAGGAAAAATTTCCTCGAACTCCAACTCCTACACAACCTTGTACAAAATAGTAAGACGACGGGAGGAGATCCCACTACTTTGGAGACGGTTGAAATCTGAAGTGGAGCCGCGGGGGCGGGCCTCTTATACTGGGACGGCCTACGGAGCATGCGTAGGCGGGTCCTAAAAGGACGTAGATAGGACACAAAAGTGTCGGAAGTTTTTCCTATAGGAAAAGGCTATATATGTGTACCGAGGGTCCCAGTCTGACGACGGGGAATATTCTAAGCATGTGAATCCATGAAAGATCCAATGCTGGAGAAGCAGGTAAATTGGGGCAGCAAAAGGTGTAATCTTTAAGACATACTGGCGCAATAACACAGCATTGTTTTCATAAGCAGCCATTCATTGATAAAGAAATTACTAAAATATCATGAAGCATAAAAATGATAGGTCAAGAACACACATTGGGCCTCATTATGACCCAGGCGGAATGGGTCTAACAGCGCCGGTAGAGCTGCCGATGCTGTTAAACCCATTCCGCCCTATTACGATGTCTGGTCAGACCAGACGTCCTTTGCGGGTCCCGCGAGGGGACCAGGGAGCTAACAACGGGCCTGTTATTAACGAGCCCGTTGTTAGCTCCCTCCCCATTCCCATTAAGCCCTATGGGGGCTCGAATGGGGATGGGTACATTGAATGAGGGATTACCGGGTCCTCCAAGGTTGGAATGGCCCGTTAATTCCTCATTCAAGGAACCCAGACCCGAGTTTGGAGGCAGCCATGCCCTTATTAAGGGCATGGCTGCCGCCCTTATTAAGGGCATGGCTGCCTCCAAACTCGTAATGAGGCCCATTGTGTTACTGTGAAGCTGCCTCAGAAATCAGAAGTCAAATGAAAAATAGGAAATTGAGGCAAGTGAACAGAGGATGTGAGGCACACAGAGTTATACATTTGCCATATTGACCTTTCTTGTAAACACTTGTCCTTAAACTGCCTTGTAGCAGCCCTCACAAGCTGGGAAAGAAATGTAGGAGCTAGGTAGGGTACAAGTAAGAGCAGAATCAATATCCCTCAAAAAGCAAGAAAAAGTACTTGTCAGTCTGTGAGAACGATCACCACTGGTACCGGGACGATCACCGCCTGTGCGTCCCTGCACCGTGCAGTGTGGCATGGAAACCCGAGCAGTGCTCTGTAAATACGGCGACGATGCACCATTTTTCGGCCAGCTTACGGAGCAGGCCACGGTGCCCAGACCCGGGGAAAACAAGGATGGACAAACACCTACCAATGCCACTTAAGGGAACGGCTCGAGGGGCACAGGCAGTTTGTCTGCTGGAGACCCAGGAACAGGCAGGAGTTCTCTGGTACCATCAGAGGAAGCGTCGGCCCGCATGGTGCAGCGGGGTAGAGAGGTGTGTCATGGTGGCTGAGGAACGGGTGGAAGGAAAAAGGGGTGAGGCTTAGTATTTAATTGCCAGTCAAAAAGGACAAGGGAACATGAGCGGTCATAAAAGCAGGCCTCCCAAATACAATGCATCATTCAGACTTCCTTCGGTCCAGGAGCACAATGCTAATGGACAGAGCTCAGGATATTAATGGGAATACTAAACTGAAGAACTTACAAACAGGACAACAGAGAAGACTGAGGTTTCATCTTTATCCCGATACTCTCCTGCCTCAGAGAAGACATCAGTCGGTGAAGAAACCTGAAGACTACCACATTAACAAAGTACTCTTAAATCTACTCTGGTGTCCATCTCCTATTCCCACAATCTCTCTCTCCAGCAGAAGTATGGTGTAATCAGAGAGCATGAGCTGTAGTAGATTCCATCCCCTTTCACACCTGACTGCTTGCCACATCTCAGTTCCTTACTCTAGAACTAGATGGCAAAGACAGCAGAGAATGCCAGTGGAATGGAGGAAGAGGGGCTTGCAAAGAAGTCCCTTAATTGTGTATAGAGGATGGGAAAGTGGTGACCTTTGTGTCTGGGGACAACAACCCACTCCATCATGCAGTTCCCGGAGGTACATGGTGGATCCCCCAGGATTCCCAGTCCATTGCGAGCTTTGTATAACCAAACCTTCTGTCCCTGAAACACCTTAGCTCTTAGAAAGAAGGCACCCTCTGGAAAGAATAGTGTAAGTTTGCAGAAAGACCATGGCCATTCAGGGAGCTGCCACCTTGGACATCTACAAACCCCAAGCAACCAGAAGGAGGAATGTGGCACTACAAGACAAAAGCTTGTGAGTGCTGCTTGACTAGTGATGCATAGATCTTGCATGATTCCACCCACAGCGACCAGGCCAGTAACTTGGCATTGAAAAAGTGGCATGGGAACCACTCTCTGCAGAAGGTTGGAAGCGTGGGAGATATACTTAGAAGCCAATAGCCTGCCCTTATGTTGGCGACACGAGGAACAGAAACCCAAAGCACAATATTTTCCCCTTGTGCCAGAATAATGTGGTGTAGTACACCTTTGTTTCACGCCAGCCTCTTTCTATCTTTTGTAGAGACTGTAAACCAGGCGAACCCCAAACCCCATGTCTGCCACAGAGATCGAGACACGCGCCAATGGACGCAAGCCTCACAGATGCTGTAAATCCAGTGTCCCGCAGCAGCAGCGACGAGAGACTGAGAAAGAGAGAGATGATATGCAAGACCCACGCAAGCACAAGCCAATTAGCGTTTTGCTTTGGCACCCATATGGATTCTCCATCAGAGATGTGTGCTCATTCCGAGACCACCAGGGACATGAGAGAGGGGCCAGTCCTCCTCCAAAGACTATGGTTATCAGGGAGAACGACCGTCATGAGAACCCCGTCACAGGCTATGCCCCACAGCTGGCAGACCCACCATGGTCAACCCGCAGTGGCTCCACACAGAGAAAGTAGGCAGGGCTTAGCCCCAACTTAAAGATTGTTCCTGCACATACATGCCCTAGGAGAGAAAAGAGGAAAGCAGGTTGGATGGGAAAGCTGACCAATGGCAGGAAGAGAGGGGGGGGGGGGGAGTATAAAGGAGGAGACAGCAAACAGAAAGGTGTGGATGAGGTCAGAGGAGATGAAGGGGGTGGACCAAGAACCAAGAAACCAACATGAGGAAGGAAGGAGCCACAGAGTGTGGAGGCGTTTCTTGGAAAAAGGTGAGGCACTGGCTTGGTGAGTCTAAGGGTTCTGTAATGTGAGTGTGCTTGTTTGTATGGCCAGTGAATAGAGGTTAAAGTAAAGAGTGAATGTGCATTGAATGGTACTGGTGAAAAGAGGATTTTTGTATAGGGGAGTGGGTAAAAGGTAGTAGAGGTAGGAGGAGAGTAGTAGGTGTAGCAGGAGAGTGGTAGTGGTAGAAGGAGTGTAGTAGTGGGAGGACAGTAGGAATAAAAGAAGGGAAGTAGAAGTCAAGAAGAGGTGTACTGAAGTGTAGTGGAAGTACAATCATCTACTGGTGGAGGCAAGAAATAGGAGGCGTGAAACATCAGAAGGACGGTAGAGCGGAGGGAGGATTACAGGGGTGGGGTGTATTAGCTAGAGTCGCACAGAGTAAGTGGAAGTCACTGTCCCAATTGCCCATTAGAACATTAACCTGTGTCAGAGTAGGGAAAGTTAGAAAGTCCTCGAGGGAGTCAGAGCGCCTGCTCTTAGGGAACCATCACTAGTCAAAGCCAGCTAATAAGACCGTAGGGGTCACCGTTCGGTAGCACTAACTGGGGCTACGGACAACTGGTATAGGGAGAAATTCCCTCAGGAGATAAGAGAGAGGGAACTAGCACCATTCTCTCACCCTCCAAAACCCTTTCATTCACTCAGTACCTCTGCTTAAACCATCTGCTTGTCTCTATCCTGGAGCAATTTACTCATTGACCAAAAGAAAAAACATTAAGCTGAATTTTCAATAAAATCCTTGAACATTCCTTGCAAATTAAGGACATCTGTGACACCACGAAGACCCAAACATATAAGTAACAGTAAACCTTATATGAAGTGTGGCAAACCAGAAGGAGGAGTCAGATTAAGGTGCAACATTTTCAAGGGTGTTTATTTAAATAAGAAAATGCTTAAATTGCCCTACTGCTATACGCTATGCTAATTTCCTGCTAAAAAACTAAAAGTAAGGGTGCTCATCCAAGTCCAAAAAAATAGTCTTTAGTCCAAACCCTATCAGATATCTGGCCTCACTACTTCGGAGAAAAATATAACAAAAAAAGTAGTATGCCGGAGAAATAGTCTCTGTACTTGGCTTTTGCCTGGCCCAATCACTGGAATACTTTTTTCAGGAAGTTTAGATTTTTTAAAGTTGGTCAGTGTCTCGCAGGTTCTGTATGCCAAGTCCTAATTCCATACGGTTCCCTCTTTCCAGGAAAAAAGGCATTCTTAAAACAATTCCACCATTTCCAATTTGGAGCTTGAAAATGTTCTTGTTTGGTGCTTAAGGACTGGAACCCTTCAGGGTCCCTCTCTCTCCAGTTAGGCTTGTTATGTTTTGTGTTTCCTGGGCTCCCCAAAGTCCTCCGGCCCTCTGACAGGCTTACTTTAGCAACGCCTCAATAGGGTGCCTGCCCGTTTGCGTTTTATTTGCTCCTGTAACCCTTATGGCTTTCCCAGCCTTGAATATTACTGTTTCTCTGGGCTCTCCAAAGCACTTTGGCCTTTTGACAGGCATGCTTTAGTATGGCTTCAGTAGAGCTTCTGCCCGCTTGGGCTTATCTATCTCCTATACCCTATACCCTTGTGGCTTTCTCAACCTTGAATATCCCAGTTGGCCCCCCTAAATGGCATTACCTCTTCAGTAATGTTGGTGCTCCTGCCACTGCCCGGCAGGTAATGCAATTTGAATGCAGGGATTGGAGATTCAATCTCTCCCCTGCAGTTTGGACTCAGCGTCAGTTAACAGGCCCCAGGGACACCACAGCTCCCGTATAGTCGTGCCACCAAGCAAGAGAATTGCATAACCATTTTCGTCGACGGATTCCAGCCTCAGCTGAAGCCTAAGGGACTTAAGAATTGTCACTACCGGTACAATCCAAAATGGGGGGCGTGGCTTGGCAGCCATGCAGCGAGGACACGAATCGCGTGGCTCCTGCTGATCCGTTATGATCCGGACCGAGGGAAGCAGCCTGACGCAGAATGGAGTGTCAGCAATAACATCAAAAGGTACATGAAAGTACTGTGCACAACTGCAAGCAGCAAGATAAAACAATTGCATGCAAGATTGTGCTGCTGAAACCCGTGGAAAATAAGGCTGCGACACGAGAAGAAGAAACCAAGATGGCGGGGTCCGCAAGGTTGTGATCTAACTAGCCGTTGCAAACAAAGGAGCAGGCGCCAAGCGGCTAGCTGCAGCAAGAGACACGTCGCCAGCGCCTGGAATAGATATACCCTAACACTGGGAAAAGGTGCAGCAAAGAGACTGCTGTGGTACAAACCGCGGCGGAGACCGCAGCTACAGTAGCTTGCGCACTACAGAAATCAAGATCCATACGTCAGAGCCATCTGGAAGTTACACCTCCCCTGCCAGCCAACAGGGGGCGGGGCAACGGAACAGTAGCTGCCTTTGGTCAGGAATTGTGCATTGTGCACATAACCATAGACCGTTTCCAAGGTAAGCGGAGCACGGCCGGAGCATACAACCATGGTATTGGGAGCGCATCTGAAGGCACGACTCCATAAGGGCACCCAACCTCCCATGTGGGATATTTTAATGTGCTGTAAGTGCGCGGAGCATCAATATTGAGAATGCATAAGGGGTGAATTGCAGCGTTACACTTCCCTGGCTGCAGAGCATGAATGGACCATAGGGGGAGCTAGCCTCAACTGATACGCGCAAGCGGACCACAGAGAAAGCAGACCTGGTGGCGCATTAAGTTAACAGGCGGACCGTAAAGGAATCAGGTGGCAACAAAGGGGCGGACCAAGGCAGAAGCCGGCCCCAGCAAGTTGAAGTGGCGGCCCAGAGTGGGATTGTACCTGCCAAGTAAATAATTTGCAAGGGCGGACCGTGGAGGGAGCAGGCTTGCGGATGAGTGCCTACAACGGATTCCATAATCAGTGCAGTGCCACAGACTCTGCTGCAACAGGACGAGTCGGATGGGAAGCCAGCCCGACGTGGGGAGCGGCAATTCAGACAGCAAATTAACCCATTACTGCATGGATACAAGCGCTGCCTGAAGTGAATGCCAGGCTGATGCACGGTCACGAATGAGGGACAGTTCTGTGCATTTAACCGGCCGGGTGTCTCAGCGGAGCCACATCTTCCTGGGTTCAACTGCAATGGACGTACAAGTGACAAAATCCTGAGATTGACCAAGGTGAAACATAGGAGGGATGCTGGTATTTCGCCTGGGCAGAAATGTATTATACCTAGGTAAGTAAATACAGCCTTCATACGGGGGGTAAGGCAAATCTAGCGACCCATCTGGGTGACGAAGTACGCAGAATACTAAGGGCCTATGACGGCGGACCCTTGGCACATCAACAGTCCTACCGAGCAAGAGTAGGCCATAACAAACACGGGCATAAACGATACTGGGACATTCGGGCCACAGCCAAAAGCAAGCACTGCAGATCCAGGCGAGGGGCACAGATGGCCCACAGCAGACAAACGCTGAATATCCAGACAGGATTGTCATTGCTCAAGATGGCACAAGTATCACATAGTAGATACGCCACAGTACCATGGGGAGCAAGCGGTGGGATATCGGCACACCCCCCGGTAACAGACTGGTGAGCAGTAAAACTGACATGCCTAAGCAGCACAATCACTGGCACAGGTGCTGCAGATCAATACGGCAACGAGCCATGGTGTCTCAGCTCCAAAGAAAAAGCAAAGGGAAGAGCTCTCTTTGGACGCATGCACCAAAACCGCGCACCCAGCGGAGAGCCCTGCCCAGGCAACCTCGACACCTCAAAGGGAGCAGACACTAGCGGAAGGAGATCAACAGATACTAGCGGCCGTAGCATCACTGAAGGAGTTGCTTGAAGCTAAAATGGACACCATCAGCATAGATGTGAGCTTGCTCAGACAAGACGTGGGGTCTCTAGCTGAAAGCACAGGTACACTTGAAAAGTCAGTGGCTGAGAATGCCAGTGGCCTTAAAGACACCTCCGAAGAAGTCAGAGTACTGCAATAACAAGTGGGTAACCTGGAAGACAGAGCCGAGGATGAGGAAAGCAGTGCTAGATGCAACAATGTGAGAATTATTGGGCTCCCGGAAGGAGAAGGTGCCACCCCGACGGAATACATAGAGACCCTGCTGCAGCAAGAAAGTGGTCAGGCACCCTCACCCAAGGCTTTACTGTCGAAAGGGCACATAGGTCGCTGATGAGGAAACCACCACCCGGAGCCCAGCCGAGGCCAATAATAGCCTGGATTCTGAACTACTGTGACAGGGAAAAGATCCTGGAATACTTCCGTAAGGGTGGTACGACCGAACGAGCGCCAGCCACGATAACTGCTTACCCCGATTATACCCTACAGGTGCAGAAGCAACATATGAACTACATATCGGTCCAAAAAAAAAATGCCAGCGGCCAACCTGAAGTATATGTTGTTGTATCCTGTGAAACAAAGTGATTCACAAGGGTCAAGCCATTTTTTTTTATAATCCCAAAGAAGCATACAAATGGATGGACACGCAGAACTTACTAACCAGAGCAGAGGCCGGTTTGAGTTGCAAGTAGTAGCCGCACACAATGGACCACAATGACTATAAGATAGCGGGAGTCTAATTATGTGTCCTTGAACACAAAAGTTGCCAAATGCAGGAGCCAATAGCATGGTGCTCATTTCAGGAAGTGCCACGGAGGAGCGTCCTACACCTCAGATCGGATTTGATTGCACAGATACTAGCTGTTACGTATCTGCCTGCTGCGCCCCACACACCAGTAAATGACCCTGGAGCAAAGCCGAGAAGTGAGAAGGCCTGATCACAATGGTTTGAGCTGGGCTATTAATGGTGGGGAGGGACTGGGGAGTTGGGGTAGTAAGTAGGGGACTAGCCTATGAATCCACATTTTATAAACTGAACTTGAAAGTTGGACTGAGGGTGCATGTTGAACTTGTTGAGTGTGATGGGGGAACGCAAAATAATATCCTGGAATGTCAGGGGCCTCAGTAGTTATATTAAAAGGAACAGAATTATGACTTAATTAAGACATCAGAAAATAGATATTGCGCTCCTGCAAGAAACGCACCTCACAAGAGAGAAACAGATTGCTCTTGCTAAAAAATGGAGAGGCATGGCATTGGGTTTGTCATACTCCATCTATGCTAGGGGTGTAATAATATGGGTGGCACCATCGGTGCTTTTGAGGATGCTCGAGACTTTCCAAGACAAAGAGGGCAGGATGTTTGTATTGCAGGGCCGGGTGGAACACAGAGAATTTTATATTATTAACACATATGCACCAAACCAATTGTACATTTGAACTGGCAGTTGGGATTTAACCCTGGTATATTTCATTTTGAACATTTTGTGGCAGTTGGGATTTAACCATGTTATTTTTTAACATTGCTGGGATCAAACCCTGTTATTACTAGTTTGAGGATTAAAAAGACTGGGAACTAGAGTGCGCGTCTGACCTTTTCTTTTTTACTTAATGATTACTAGCATGGTTGTACAAAAGTGAATCAGAGCATAGCGCGATTCAGGCAGTCACAGCTAAGAATGGGGAGATATGTGAGACACAACAGGATGTAAACAAATGTTTTTTTATGATTCTAATTAGAAGTCGCTAAACGAGGAAACATCAGTAACCCATGAGCCAAAGATAGAAGAAGCCTTAGTGTTGATAGATCTTCCACAGCTAGATGCAGAAGAGGTGGACAACCTGTAAGCCCCCATAACAAAAGAGGCGCTAGAACACACGATAAGAAGGTTGCCGACAGGAAGAGCTCCAGGGGCAGACGGTCTACCAAGTGAGTTCTATAAAGAATTCATAACAGTGATCACGCCCTCATTGCTGGCTATGCTGAACGAGGCACTAGTCAAAGGCATCTTGCCGCTTTCATGAAGAGAGTCAATTATAGTCCCTTTACTGAAGCCAAATAAACCCGATATCGAATGTGGTTCTTACAGATTCCCCTTGCTGCTCAACCAAGACGGGAAGATACTGAATTTTCTAATGGCCAACAGGTTGAATCCAGTAATTCACAAACTCATACATCCAGACCAGTCAGTTTATGTCCCAAATAGGAATATCACATGCAATTTGAGATGTTTGCACCATGTCATCGACCAAACCCAAGACAGCACTCAACTTATGGCAGTAGCCTCGCTGGATGCAGTCCAGGCATTTGACTCGGTTAGATGGCCTTGGCTTCTAGCGGTGTTGAAGGGTTTCGGGATGGGCCCCACATATATTAAGTGGGTGAAGCTACTATACAGCAACCCAGAGGCGAGAGTCAAGACATGCAGCAATATATCAGAGCAATGGGAGTTAAGCAAAGGCATGAGGCAAGGCTGTCCTTGGTCCCCTATACTATTTATATTGGCTTTGAGGCCGCTAGCGGTATATCTCCGGAAAGAATACCAAGAGGCCGGCATCAGTATACGAGGCAGCACACACCTGATCTCCCTATATGCAGATGACATGCTCATTTACCTACAACAACTGGAGACCAATTTACAATACATATTAGATGTGCTTGAGCGCTATGCAGACCTTTCTGGGATTACAATGAATGCACATGAAGATAACAACCCTAATCTAGAGGATCTACTCAATCTAACTACCTATATTGTGTGTGGGAGCGAGGGGCCAATGGGCCCCTCTATACCATCACTTCTCAGTACAAAACTTGGACCAAGTGCCTCTAGTGGTGGGTACGCCCATCGCCCTTATGCGATACTAACTTTTGGTTATATTTGCGTAGATGGGACCACCGAGCAGGACACAGGGCATCCATTTTCTGTAACCCCTTTCAACTCCATCTTGGTAACTAGGCCTCACAGCGATAGTACAAAATGCATCTCTCCCTTTTGCCCGCCACCGTAGCTCGGAGCACATGGCCCCCACCCTTGTCCCCACTCCAACTGGAAAACTCCCTGCGACTCCATTCTCACGCTGAGGCCAGAGCTGCTTGCAACAAATAATGAATGTAACACATCCCTTTTCCTGTGAGATCACTTTTCTGCATGTGAACCGACATGAGGCAAGCACAGAGCTCGTCCATCTCCACAAAAGTGTCCTTGCCCTCTTACCCTCGCCAGTTGAAACTTATTGCCATTCTAACCCTGTGTCCTTGCAAGGCATCCCTTTCATGTGCCAGACTGCCAACCTCGCTATGAAGCCCACCCAACAGACCCCCCCAACTAACGTTAGACCTCTGTGCAGTATATCGTGCCCAATACTAACAAATGCCACATACCTGAGATTTTTGTGAGATTAACCCTATAGTTCAATGACAGTATTATAGTGGCCAAGGCCCTTAAACCTGTGACCTGTGTAGCCCAAATGTGTAGATGGTATAAACCCTTGAGTGATTTGTATAACATGATACACTACTGAGAGTCTTTCTGATCAACTGTTATTTAGTGCATGCATTATTCAGAATGTATTTTCTTAGCTTAGATAGTGACCACCGTGTTTCACAGCGACCTGACCTTCACCCATCCGGAGCACAAATGTATGACGTCAATCCTCCTGCCAACCAAGCAACCAACCCGGAGGAAGAGATGATGCCCACACCTAAGTCACCACCACGGCTGACCAATTCTGGTCCAACGTAGCATCATATGTTAAAAATGTAGATGTACTATATAAATGTGTTGTAACCTTGATGTGGTCAGAGCGCTCTCAGAGATTTAGATAAACTTTCCTTAACCTCTCGCAGCCTGCGCTTTTGTGCCTTATTCCCTGCCCAGGGAGTGTCTGTTTTATTCATTTTTTACACGTGTGAGTCAGGGTGGGCACAAACATTTGGTGACCCCCTGCGACTTGATCGGAGAGGTGCCTCGAGGCCGGCACCGAGCAGCGAGATCCGGAACACCCCCCAGCGAAACCATCGCCTCCGTGGCCGACCAGCCTGTGTGGACTACGAAGAAGGGTCAAGGGTTCCCGGTTGACGAATACCCGACTGAAAAGCTGCTCGCCAAGGCGGGCCACGGGTTGGTTGGGGTGCGAGCCTGACTGGGGTCGGACTGAGAGCGGCAACCCTCGGGTCACCTGACTGAACACGTGAGTGCCGGTTGTGAAGGTTATGAAGGAAAGGTAAGGGGGAAATGGGGGGGGGGGCAGGTGGTAACGGGTAGTAGGGAAGAGTAGGGCCTGTGTGAGTGATGATTAAGCTTTCCTTATCTATCCTTTATAAAGCCATTAGGTTTCGGTAAGAATTGAAGAGAAAAAGTTAAGTGGTATCCTAGCCCGAATGGGGTAGAAGGCGGCGCCGCGTAGCATTGTCTCGTCCAGTGCAGAATAAATAAGTAAAGTTATAGAGAAAATAGTAGGAGTCTCGTATAATGAGTAGACTCGGAGTAGTTATTTAGAACATTCTTTTTCTGGGTACGAAAGGATTCTTGGAAAAGAGTAAGAGGGTGTGAGAGGTGGGGAGTGAATGAGAAGAGTAGGCGAAACGGGAAAGGGGGTAGGGAAAAAGAGCAACGGGGAAGAAAACGCGCAAAGGTAGTGCATGTGCATGATAAGTGTTATATGTGCTTTTGTGTTCTGTCCATTTTTTGTCAAGGATATCCAAGTACTGTGATTAATTTGTGGTTAAAGTGGCAAAATATGCAACAATGAACTGTTGAATTTGAACATGCAATAACTAAAAGGTTAACGTTCAAAAGGGGGTTGATATATATATATATATCTTGATACATATATGTGCATACAAATTACAAGTAATTGACGAGACTTGTGGTATATTATCCAACTGGTGAAGAAGTGATTAAAGGGAAAGGGAGGTCAAAAGGTGAGTACAGACAGAGACGAGGGAAGGAAACACATTGTCATGGGAGGAATAACACCACTAGCACATATGTGTCAGCACCTTCCATTATACCGTGAGAAAATACAAAAATACCATGATCAATGGTTGATGAAGATAAAAGGGGACAGTGTGACACCAATCTGGCCAGAGGGTGGGACATTCGACAAAAGAGTATTAGATCTAGTATCTACACACTTGTTAGCAAGGTATAAGGGGAAACAATTGCAAAACAGAAGGGAAGAACTAGACCTATGGCGAATGTTTGAAGAAGTTACGCCTGCAGCAGAGGTAAGTAAAGAGAAAGTGAATGAAACACAGAAAACACAGGAAGAGTTAAGTGGAACGCCAAAGGGCGAGTGCACAACCACTACAGCTGAAGGCGACAACTAAAATATATCCTCTAATGTCCAGACCAGCAGTAGGATATAGTGAGCCCCTGTACGTACCAGCATGTCAAACTCCTACACCTACAACAGGAGCAGTTGCCACAGCACCACCCCCCCTATGATAAAGGAGGATTGTATAGCCCAACAAGCGCACCCCCAGTGAATTTAGCACATATCACTGGAGAATTAGACCGCCAGCTAGCGCATGCACAGATGGAGAGAACGCAGCTACGAGCGTTGTGCGACAGGAGCCAAATGCTACCATGAGGAGGAGAGGTGCCACCATTATCCATAGCGGATCTAACACCAACATTGAGCACAGCAGGGGAAGTGGCGCAAGCGTTCTCAGAGCCGGCACGGTCAGTATCATCACAAGGAACACGCATACCACAAGGACAAGAGAAAGAGTGGCGGTCAGGGGAATTCCTGTTCCATCTAAATGACAAACCGGTGAGGATTATACACCCACCTACCCCAGAAAGTGAGAGAGGAGAGGGATGTGAAGTGAACAATGAGCAAGAATCAGAAATAGAAGAAGTGTGGAGTGACTTAGACGAATACGAAGAGGCAGCTGCCAAGACCGGGTCCCCACTGCCGAACCGCCGGTACCCAGATACACCATCGCCACCACTTTGGCAGGGTAGGCTAAGACAGCGAGGGGGAAATATGATGGTAAGTAAGACAAAGAAAGGTGTGGTAAGTAAGGTAGGGTAATTTACAAATGCCATTGATACATAAAGGAGCAGGTAGGCCACATTACATTCCATGGGCGCAAGTGGATAAAAACAACTTGCTAAAGGTCCTCCCCCCACTGTCGGGAGGGGCTGGGAAATGGATACACGCTTTTGAGAAAAACACAGCAGGAGTGCCGCTAGCGATAGGGGATGTGAAGAGCTTATTAGTGTTAGCAATTGGTGACCAAGCAGACGCAGTATGGGGAAAAAGCAGGATTTCCCGGAGTAACGATGAGTTGTGGCCGCCACAATGGATCGGCGTTCAATAATGTTCGAGCACAGGTACGGGATGCATTGAGGCGCACGTTTCCAGATATTCCAGATTTAACATTTAGCGATGCAGTGCACAATGGAGGAGAACGAGGATCCTACGCAATTCATACTACGGGTGCAGGATTTAGGGAGAAGTGAAACTGGCACAACGTGGAACCAGTCCACCGCCTTGTTCTATTTTATCATCAAAAAGGGGCTCCCGAAGGAGGTGCAGAAGGCCTTGGACAAAATAGCTGGGATAGAAGCCAAGGGCTGGCCTGAAATACAGAGTATAATTGTGCACCACTGCAGGAGGATCAAAGCGAGAGAAAAGGAGATAGCACAAAAAAGGCTGGCAGATGAGGCGAAGCTGGTACAGAACAAATTAGTGAAAGTCGCCACCGTAAACGCCACCGCAACCACAGACCGAGAAAACGAGGACGACGAAGGAGCGGGAAACAGACCAGCAACAATAGCAGCACTGCAGGCCACAGGAGGACAAGGACAGTGGAACGGAGAAGAGCAATACGGTGGACAACAGTGGCAAGACAGACCAGGAAGAGGTGGGTACCGTGGCCAGAGAGGGGGGTTTGGAGGTATGGGAAATAGGAGATTTGGCAGCCAAGGAATGAGAGGCGGACCACAAGGGTCATGCTGGAACTGTGGGAGATGGGGACACTACTCTAGAGATTGTAGAATGTAGCCTTTAGGGTATTTCCAGGGGCAGCAGCCCATGGAGAACGAACAAGGTTGGGGTGCCCACACCCAGGTAGCCCCTACGGACTACCGATGGGAAGTGGGAGACAACAAGACTACTGCTATAACGAACCTCAGGTACAGCAAGGACAGCAACCACCACCACAACCAGTGGCAAGACAAAATGCAGTGGGAAGCGCGACCAGTAATTGTTATGCAACATCTGCAAACTGTGCGCCCGTACCGTGGCGTGACAGTGATCGGAGATAATGTCTTCTCTGTGCCACCACCCTATGTGCAGAAGAGGAACCACTAGTGGGGGCAGAGATAGGAAATAAGCAGTTTATCTTTATGGTAGACTCTGGAGCAGAGAAATCATGTCTTATGGAAGGGCGGTTTCCGCTCTCAGGCAGGAATTTAGAGACGCAGGGGTTCTCTGGGGCTATTTTAAAAGTTCTTTACACTAAAGATCTTGATATAACGTAGGGGGGAAAAACCGTGCGCGCACCCTTACTGTACCACGAAGACACGCCAATAAACCTGCTGGGTAGAGACCTGTTGAGTAAATTGAATATGACAATCTCTTTTACAGAACGAGGAATAGTGTGCTCAACACCAGGAGTATGCCCAGTACGAGCAATGCTGATTATCAGCACAGTGATGAATGAAGTTGTGGTGCGAGGGGTACCCATTGATATAAGCATGTTCATATATGGTATCAAGGTGTTAGCACGAGTGGTGCCAGAGATAACGAGAAAAGAATGGAGAACACCATCAGATTTCATATTCCGCCCAATCGCACACACAGACATTGTACCAGGCACGATAATGTCCATAGACATTAAGGCAGTTCAAGTGTCCAGCAAACATATTGTGGTCCTAGGACTGGACGCGCAGGGGTGTGAGTGAAGGACTGCGTTATGCATAGACCCAAACATAATGCTACGCGATATAACAGATGGGGAGTTGTTCACTGATGGTGAGGATGATGGAGCAATAATAATGGAAATAAGCATACCATGTGATATTATGGTCCAATACAGAGAGGTACATAACCCATTGATGGCTAGCATTAAAGCCCCACGGACTATATTCGAGGAAGACATGACAAAAGTAGCACCTGAAATTTGGACCACCGGGCCCCACGATGTAGGGCTGCTGCATGAGGTAACACCAATAAAAATAAAACTCAAACCAGGTGCAATGCTGCCGAGAGTAAAACAATATCCCATATCAAAAGACGCGGAGGAGGGAATTGGAGAGACCATAAATGCACTCCTGAAACAAGGCATCATAGTGCCATCAACCTCCCCATGTAATACAGCGATTTTCCCGATCAAGAAAGCAAAGGGAGGGGCGTGGAGGATGATCCAGGATCTCCGCCCACTCAATTATGTCATCCAAAAGGAGTTCCCATTAGTGCCTAACCCGGCATCAATATTGTGCAGTGTGCCAAAAGAATCAACATGTTTTACTGTAATTGACTTGAAAAATGCTTTCTTCTCCATACCACTTGACCCAGGATCCCAATACCTGACAGCATTCACGTTAGGGAACAACAGGTATGAACATTGCAGACTCCCACAGGGATATTGCGAAAGCCCCAGCATTTTTAACCGAGTGCTACGTGAGGACATTGGAAATATAGACGTAGAGAGTACTATCATCCAATACGTAGACAATCTGCTCGTATGTAGCCATACAGAAGAAAAGTGTTGAGCAGACTCGATAGCACTACTGAATGTGCTAGCTGCCAAAGGATACAAGGTAGACAAAGGGAAATTGCAATACTGCCTTGCCGAGGTTGTATACCTCGGACAGTTAATCTCAAAAGATGGGAAGCGAATACTCCCAGACAGAGCAGCTGCTATACGCAACATAATAATACCAAAAACTGTGAAAGACATCCAAAAATTTCTTGGCATTTGTAACTATTGCCGAGCATGGATCCTTGATTACGCGACATACACACTCCCCTTACTACAAGCATTAAAAGAGGCACAGAAAAACAGAGCCGCAATAAAATGGACGCAGGAAATGATAACACAGTATTTGAAATTAAAAGACCTCATTGCTGACGCCCCAGTCCTCGCAAATGCAGATTATGAGAGGGAATTTTCTTGTTTTCACACTGAATTGGGACACTGATAACAGCAGTGCTGACACAGAAAACATCACTAGGTCACAAACCATTGGCTTACTACAGTGGGACACTAGATCCAGTAGTGCAAGGTCATTTCACGTGCGAACAAGCCCTCGCAGCTGCGGCCTTCGCAATTGAAAAAAGTGCCACCATTGTCATGGGATGTTCGGTAACGCTATATGCGGAGCATTCCCTGTTCGCCATCCTTGAGCGATCAAAATCAACACTAACAACACAAAGAGCAACAGCATATGAAGCAATAATTTCAAGCCCCAACGTACACGTTGTGAGGTGCAAGACAGTGAACCCAGCAACATTTATCACAGAGCCATGCACAACAGAGGACATACAAGAACACGATTGTGCCACATATGAGGGGGAAGGTGACGACATCCCTAAAGCAAGTGAGAATGCCCTACAGGACGGAGAGATATATTTCATAGATGGGTCAGCATCAATAAACCCCGAGACAGGGGAAAAACACGTTGGAATGGCGGTAGTGCGCATGGAGGAAGATGAATATGAGAATTGTGCAAAAGCGCCTCCCATCCCATTATTCAGCACAAGCAGCAGAATGAACTGCCTTGATTGAAGCCCTGCACACAGCCAAAGGCTGTGCAGTGACAATATACTCAGACTCAGCCTACGCAACTACCATGGTGCACTCCGGGCTGTCACAGTGGCTTAGAAGAGGATTCAGGAGGGCAGGCGGTTCTCCAGTACAGCATGCAAAATTGTTGAATGAACTGTTAGATGCATTAGCAATACCATCGGTAGTGGCAGTGGTGAAATGCCAAGCCCATACCAACAACACAGACGCAATCTCATTGGGAAACGCGGCAGCCGAGCCGCGAAGGAGGCCTCGTATTTCAATGTGACACCAACACTTGAGTGCATCACAAAAGCAACCACCACAGACCCACGAGAGGAAGCATACAATTATACCCCAATAGCGGAGAGAATAGAGTTGCAAAAACAAGCGTCCCAAGAGGAGCAAGAACTGTGGAGCAAACGGGGATGTAAACAATCAGCCACAATCTCTTTTGGAGACAAGAGACAACAGGAAAGGTTGTAATGCCCATAGAGTTACTAGAAATAGCATTCCAACAGCTGCATTTTCCCGGCCATGTAGCAAAACATCACATCGCCGCAGACATCCAGGAACACTGGTTCGTCCCCAATTTGCAAGAGCACCTGTCAAAATTCATTGTAGAATGTATAACATGCCAAACATATAATTCAGGAATGACACTAAGAACGCTGCGTGGTACCCTGCCCAGACCAACAGGACCATTTAGAGTGCTTCACATAGACTACGCTGATATGTGGGAACGGTCTAACGGAGCAAGATATTTGATTGTGGTGTTGTGCCCCTTTTCAAGGTGGGTGGATGCAGGCCCATGTCCCCACCCAGAAGCGAAATGTGCAGCCAAGTTTCTTGTACGGGAGGTGTTTTCACGATGGGGGATATGCAATGTGATTAGATCAGATAACGGCACGCACTTTGTGAATGACCTCTTTAAGGAAGTGACATCACTCTTGGGGGTGAAGCACAAACTATGCTCAATTTATCACCAAATGGCGAATGGGGTGGTAGAAAAGATCAACGGATTATTGAAGAGGAGGTTGTCTAAGTTGTGTAACACATTGAAAAAGAACTGGGTTTATTGCTTGCCCCTAGCTGTAACGCTCACCTGATTCCCACGGAGGCGCTGGTCTAGGCAGGAAGGAGTCTGTGACTCGAAAAGTGATGTGCAGGACTCGATTGGCTTCTGGGGCTGAGCCTCTTCGCACTGTGTGTCGAACTCGAAGGGTGAGATTTCTCTCTCGTCTAAGCTTCTCCGTAGAGCCCCCAGGCCAACGTGCTCACCTTAGATAGGTGAATGCTGGGCTCTCCATCTGCGTCTGGTGCAGGGTGCCGTTGCCAGTTCCTTCACTGGGTGAAACGTAGGCCTCTTAACATCAGAAGATCGCAACCGCTGTTAACAGCACGAGCGGTGAGTTTCCGGACACCTTTTAGTCCATATAGTCTTTAGGTGCGTGGACACGTAAGTATTGAACAGGCCTCAGAATAATGCTTTGTTCTATTTGTTTTGCAGGGCTCTAGCGTTAGAAGATGGAATGAAGAGAGCCAAAGCTGGAGCCAGAGCCTTGGAAAGGAGCGCTTGGAAATGCGTGAGTAAATGCAAGCGCTTTAACGGTCTCTTTCCTTCACAGCTGTGAGTTCGTGCTGAAGAGGTGATGGAAAACGCCGGAGTAGTTGCAGGCGCTCTATTGTGGAGAGCGCGATGGGCGTAAGTAAATACCTGTCTAATGTCTCTTCTTTTGTCTTTCAGATGCTGGGTTGCAGTGTTGAAAACATCCGGAATTCGCGGATTGCCGGTAAGTAATAACTCTGCTTTTGTCTCCACAGGCGGAGGTGCAGCGTGAAGAAATGATCGCTGCCGATGGACCAGGTAAGGAATGCGTTGCATATGAAGTCGTCGTGCTAACCTGTTGTTTCTTGTCTTTTACAGGCGCTGCTGAAGACTGGATACTGGAATGGTAAGTATTGTTCTTGCAGGTACAGGATCGGAAGAAGAAAAGCTGGAACAGACTCGGTGAGCGTTCTGCTGCAGATGCAGAATAACGCGAAGCACGCTTCATCAATCGGGTGTGGTTTAAATAGCCTAGGAGTGATGAGGTGTCTTCCTCCACGGCCTCGCCTTGGTAAGAAAAGAGTTCCTGTTCCAGAAGAGTTCCAGTGTTGTATCCAGGGCGTGGAGCTTGCCCCACCCAGGTAAGAAAATAGTTCCGGCTTACAGAGGATTCCTATGTAGCTGGTAAGTAAGCAGCATGGTCTACTGCAGGTAAGTCCACCCAAGCATCTTCACACATATTATGAGCCCGGCGCTTCCAGTGCCGGGACCGATGGCTTTGATGAGCCTGGTGCCACCGGCGCCAGGACAAGGTCCAAAAGGTCCCAGTAGGGACCGACTGGTGCCTACGCTTAGGATTAGGGGCCTGCTTCCAAGGACGTTGGGCTGGTCCTGGCTCCTTGGAAGCAGTGATCATGACACTAGCCCTGTTCCAACTCAGGACGCAGCCATGTAAAGACCACCACCTAAACCCCACGAAATTGTGACTGGGAGGCGAATACACACACCAGTATCCCCAATTAGAAGAGCCTCGGACGCGCACAGGGCTGCCACAGTGCTGGGGGAAGAGTTCAAGCAATACCTAACCCAGTTAACACGTGCAGTACGCAGCATAGCGCGAAAAATAGCACCGCCTTTTACTGAAAATGTGATGACTGATACTACTACACCGGCCGCAGATAGTTCAAGCGGGCCACTAATGCCAGGGGCAAATGTGTATGTTCGCAGCTTTGTGAGAAGGTGGAATTCACCCAGGTTTCATGGCCCCTATGAGGTCATTTATAGTACACCCACCGCGGTGAAGGTGAAGGGATTGAAGTATTGGGTGCACTTATCCGATGTGAGGAGGGCACACAGTAGTACAATCCGCCCCCCGGAGGAGCAAGACAGCGGTACTGGGACAACAAATGAGGTTGAAGGAAAATAACAAAAGAGTCAGTAAAAGAATATGCAGAGATAAAAATAATATGTATTTTGTTCTGCACAGCTTACTTCCTCCTTCTTTCTTTTCTGTCTCTTCCCCCCTCTTCAATTGGCCAGCATATTGTCTATATATCTCACCTATCTCTCCCCCTCTATCTCCCACCTTCATTTTTGATGGTTGTCTCTACAGCAAAAGTACATGAGCAATAGAGTAACAGAACAAACATGACTGGAAATAATGATTAAACGTGAAGTTGAACAAGAATGTAAATATATGTATATATTGTGATGACTTAACAAATTTATATCTTCCCTCCAGGTGAACAATGGCCCAACGACCCACGATCGGAGAGAGCGAATTAATGTTAGATAGCAATAGGGTCGCCATTAGGGCTAAAAGGTTCAGTGATGTTGAATGCGTTTTGAAATGTGCTGCAATTTTTATGTCGGTAATGCTGTTTTTTGCAGCTTGGTACTATACCCTTTTATCACTTGTTGATGACATGCAGAGGGGGGGAGCGGGGGCTAACATGATAAGAGAAGGATCACAAATTATATGGACTGGGGTGAAGACTATATGGCAGGAGTCACATGAAATGAATGTTAACAAAACAGATAGAATACAACCCTCAAAATACATCACTGTGGAATCAACAAGTGTGTCAGTGTTACATTTCGATGTAAATATGAGTAATGCTTATGGATATAACGAATATGATGGATATTATTATTGGACAAATGATTTAACACTAGTATTAATGCACAGACAACCATACACCCTACCTCACACAATATTGCTGCTACTGATGACACATATGCCATATTGAATAGTAATGATACAACATGGGCTGGGATGTTTCCAATACATTACAAAAGGGTGAAAAACAATGATCAGGAAGGGAGGAGGAGAAGAAAAAGGGGGGCGGGAGGGAAAAGATACGACATCTATCATGACCTGGGGTTAGATGAAATAGAAGATCCCTGCCACCCTGATCAATCAAATAAATGGTATTCTGACATGAGTGCCACGGCAAAGCAAGCAACAAATGAGAGCTGCTACGTCTGTTCACTCATTCCGCATGCATCAGGAACACCGAAAATGTTAGTACCACAGAAAGTGCCCTTGTCGGAGGCCCAATGTTTAATTCATCTGGTTTTATGCAGAATAAAGAGCACATTCCAGGCGCACACTGTCACATTGGAAAAGCTGGAGAATGAGAAAACATGCACAAGCCGGCGCCAAGGAGTAATTTGCCTCGAGGAACCATTTCTTGTCATCAAGGGGGCACGATTTGCAGAAAATAAATGGCACGAAGAAACAACACAATGCAAAGCCGAAGCGCTTTGAGGCCTACCAAATTACACTTTCCAATGGATAAAAGGGGCATGTGACCCCATCTGGTCGCAACATGTTGCAAAGCTAACATGGGTCACAGCATTAGAAAAACCTATCAAAATACAAAAAGAAGTGTCACATGAACTGTGTTTCCGTGGGGAAGGGAAAGTGAACATGGGGGAATCAAGGAGATGTAACAAAACAGTAATAATTCCCGACATGAAGAAAGGCACAGCTGCACTAATGGACATATATTGGGTTTGCGGCAAACAAGCTTACCTGCACCTCCCCGCATCGTGGAAAGGAACTTGTGCTTTAG
Source organism: Ambystoma mexicanum (assembly GCF_040938575.1). Lineage (NCBI taxonomy): Eukaryota > Metazoa > Chordata > Amphibia > Caudata > Ambystomatidae > Ambystoma > Ambystoma mexicanum. Next base: position 221,515,403 of record NC_090940.1, read on the forward strand.
CGACACTCCACACAGCCCTGATGGTAATACCAGAGAGCCACATCCAAGGGGCAGCAGAGCAATCGGCCGGCATATCGGCAGCAGGGCAATCGGCTGGCATATCAGCAGCGACCCAACTAATAAGAACAGAAGCTCCAGCATATGAACTATTGTCAGAATATGAACTAAAGAAAAGATTGACACAAAGTAAAAGATCATCCAATTACATCTCATCAGAATCATCGAAACTCCTTGCTGAGATCCCGCAGAAATACAAGCTCCTTTCATCAGCAGAGACATTCTTTGCCTCACTTCTCGCCCATGGACTACAAGCACGAGCAAACGCCAAATGGTTGCAGATCGTGCGCTGGGAGCTCATTCAATTGGCTAACGACACTGAAGAGGGGTTCAAAGTGATAAAGATAGAGCTCCGCGCGTTGCGTCTAATGACAATGCAAAATAGATATGTCCTCGATCTCCTCACAGCGAGAAATTGGGGGGGCGTGTTGCACATTCGTGCCAACTGAAGACGCTGATAACGGGACACTCTCCCATGTGATAAACGCAGTGCACAACTTAGGGGAGAGAATGAGAGCGGAAAGAGGAGCAGAAGAAAGCACATGGTTCGACAATTTGTTCAGCTGGATACCATCATGGGTAAATGTGGCAATGAAAATACTGATCCCCATTATCGTTTTTGTGCTCCTGTTCTTTTGTGTGTGCCAACTGGGACTACGGTGTTGTGCGAAAAGCATGCCAACCACGGCTATGATGATGGTGACAATGGGCCGACCGACAACGGTAGCTACCATGATAGATGCACAAATGCAAACAGGGGAATACACCAGACCACAATACAGAATGGCAGCAATTAACAGGCAATATGGGGATATAGTGGATAATTTGCATTACACGACGATAAAGGAACCAAGAAAGTTGCAATGTTACCAAGAAGTATGGGTAGAACTAGATGGGGATGGAGGTATTTACTTAATGTGTACACCAGATGAATATGCTAGAAGAGGGAACAGCCTAAGAAGCGTTTGCAGAGCTTGGATGCCCATAAAAGTTACCCCTGCGTGGGACGAGGCAGTGGCAGAGGTTGAGTACTACCGAAGGGAGAATGAAAAGAATAAAAAGTAGAAGTATTCATTACTTTAGATGTAACGAGAGGGGGGAATGTGTGGGAGCGAGGGGCCAATGGGCCCCTCTCTACCATCACTTCTCAGTACAAAACTTGGACCAAGTGCCTCCAGTGGTGGGTACGCCCCTCGCTCTTATGCGATACTAACTTTTGGTTATATTCGCGTAGATGGGACCACCGAGCAGGACACAGGGCATCCATTTTCTGTACCCCCTTTCAACTCCATCTTGGTAACTAGGCCTCACTGCGATAGTACAAAATGCATCTCTCCCTTTTGCCCGCCGCCGTAGCTCGGAGCACATGGCCCCCACCCTCGTCCCCACTCCAACTGGAAAACTCCGCGACTCCATTCTCACGCTGAGGCCGGGGCTGCTTGCAACAAATAATGAATGTAACACATCCCTTTTCCTGTGAGATCACTGTCCTGCATGTGAACCGACATGAGCCAAGCACAGAGCTCGTCCATCTCCACAAAAGTGTCCTTGCCCTCTTACCCTCGCCAGTTGAAACTTATTGACATTCGAACCCTGTGTCCTTGCAAGGCATCCCTTTCATGTGCCAGACTGCCAACCTCGCTATGAAGCCCACCCAACAGACCCCCCCAACTAACATTAGACCCCATGTGCAGTATATCGTGCCCAATACCAACAAATGCCACATACGTGAGATTTTTGTCAGACTAACCCTATAGTTCAATGACAGTATTACACTGGTCAAGGCCCTTAAACCTGTGACCTGTGTAACCCAAATGTGTAGATGGTATAAACCCTTGAGTGATTTGTATAACGACATGATACACTACTGAGAGTCTTTTTGATCAACTGTTATTTAGTGCATGCATCATTCAGAATGTATTTTCTTAGCTTAGATAGTGACCACCGTGTTTCACAGCGACCTGACCTTCACTCAAACGGGGCACAAATGTATGACGTCAATCCGCCCGCCAACCAAGCAACCAACCCGGAGGAAGAGATGATGCCCACACCTAAGTCACCACCACGGCGGACCAATCCTGGTCCAACGTAGCATCATATGTTAAAAATGTAGATGTACTATATAAATGTGTTGGAACCTTGATGTGGTCAGAGCGCTCTCAGAGATTTAGATAAACTTTCCTTAACCTCTCGCAGCCTGCGCTTTTGTGCCTGTGGGAGTGTCTGTTTTATTCATGTTTTACACGTGTGAGTCAGGGTGGGCACAAACAATTGACATAGAAGACCCGGGTACACATAAGATATCTACCTAACCCAACAAATCTGTACAGGTTATCATCAATGAATATATCACTAATTCATCAGCGATCTCATAAGTATCCTCAGATTCGATGGGAAAGAGTATAACTACCATCGACCAGCCATCACAACATCGACTCCTGATGCAGCCGAACCAAAAGCCCCTAAGAAATATGGACGACAGGGACTCAATATGGATGCAAGGGACTACACAATAGCTGATGACCTATGTTTACCTCAATTTGTCAATCCCTGGATCCAAATAACACATTACAGCCTGAGGCTGGAAAACCTTATCGACAGACCCGCAGCTCTGATACTTAACATACTTGTACAGGCAATGCCTCAACTGAAAGCAATCCGATCTGAACACATTAAGGTGGTTACATTCGAGGACCATCTTGCCCTAGACAAAATTCGAACTGAACTCTGCGATATTAGTGCGATGAAAAAAATCCTACTAAAACTTCGATTTAAATGTCAACACATCATAGAAAATATCAACGATGCGAAGCGAACTCAAAAAACTAATGATCAGGAGGACATCCGTAGAGAAGATATATGGGAGACAAACACAAAACGACGCCTGCCAAATGCCCAAACTGCCATGCCTTCTTTAACACCAATCTCAATCTCTCTTTCTGAATATTCCCACAACAGAACAAGCTCTGATTACAACAAACGCCAGATTAGGCGAGAATACGACAGCCACCAAACAAATACTTCTTACGACATGAATAGTAACTCATAACCATCAAAAAAAGGCGACACCAATTGGCTGCTATGTTCATGGAACACCAGAGGGAATGCTCATCTGTTTAACGAACCGGCTCCGGAATTCGAATCCTACCATATTATTTGTTTCCAAAAACATGGCTGACTGTGATACTGTGCTGTGATGGCTTCTTAACCTTTGCTAACCCGGCACTGCAAAGAAAGCAAGTTAGACCCTCCTCTTGTCTATCGATCCAGATTGGAGTTTAGTGAGCTCTGAGAACATAAATCCATGGACACAAAACAACATCATAAAAATACAAATCGGAGACGCCAATCAACAACCTCCCCTCTCCCCGAGAACACATGAAAGACTCCTATCAACCATGAACCTCTATTGAAACCCGGTGGCCATCAACCTCAACACTTTCCTCAACGGGGTATTCAAGACGATAGATGATCCTACCGCCAAATACAGATTTATTGAGTTCATAATCTGCTGCGACTTAAATATACATCTACACGCTCTTAACGGCCAATTGCTAGATCAGAAGGATTTATCAAAACGATCGCGAAGATGGTCTAAAGAAACACATATTCGCAATCTCATCCTAACAGGACATGCTACCGATGACCAAAATAACATCATACCCACCTGGGTACGAGGAAACTCCTCCGCAAAAATTGATTTCATCTATCTATCTGCAGAATTAAACACCTCAGTAGTGAAAACAAACACCATTCCGACCACGAAAAGTGATCACTACCAACTGATAATACAAGGCACAGGCCTGATTCAACACAGATGCAACCGGCCAGCCAACTAGAAATGATCAGCTCATCCACAAGATTAAGAATAAGCCAAATTCAAGCCTCAAATCTACCTATTCTCTTTCAACAAGCTCCCATGGAAGAGGTCGATAAGCTGAACTACAAATGGTTTCCGATTCCTTTTCACACTCAAAATCCTGTGCAAAGAAAAAAGAATCATAAACACACATATAATGCAGAACTAGCAGATAAAAAGCAAATTCTGCAGAAGACATTAATCCTATTGAGGAAAAACATCAATCCATACAATATCCAAAAAATAAAAACAGCTAAACACTTCTATTCTAACTGGAGAAAATCACATCAAAAGACTCTATTGCAAAAAGATGCCGAAGCCATCCTGACAACATATAAAACCCATAATCTGAGAGAGGTCTGGAATCTGCTGAATAACAATTCCCAGAACCAGAATATGCTAACTGCAAATGTCACCGAACAAAAATGGATACAACACTTTTTCACAATATACAAAGCCGTCCGACGGACTCCACCCCCCCGCCAACTGCCGCACAGAGAAGAGGCATATATCGAGGGACAAGATAGAAATCGAAGAAATGATCCACAATCACGCCTCTCGTGCCCAGGGCCCGGACGGACTCTCCAAAGCGATCATCAAGAAAGACCCTCAGATCTGGGCAAACCTGACGAAACAACTCTTTTCCCTAATCAACAAATTAAATCAGATTCCCCGATCTTGGCAAACCGCTAAAATAGTACCCATCTTCAAACAAGGACATTGCGGCTAATTTTTGACCTATAGCCCTCCTTGACCCCATAGGAATGCCGTTTGCTTCACTTTTGCTAAAAAAACTCAGCAAGTGGGCTTCAGAAAACAACCGATTTGCAACAAGACAAACAGGCTTTACAGCAAACATTGGTACTAATGTGAATCTGTTATTACTAAATCAGATTAAAAAAGAAGCGATAAAGAGCAACACCATCGTCTATGGAACCTTCATTGATCTTCACATGGCTTTTGATGCCATCTCACGACAAAAACTATGGAATAAACTAACAGCCTGGAACTGCCCGACTGACATCATAGAGGCAATCAAATTACTATATTCCAACACATCAATAACCATCCGATAGTCTAAAGTAGGAGCAACTACTACCTCCATCCAAACATCGAACGGCCTGAAACAGGACTGCCCCCTTTGCTGCAACACTCAATAACTTCTTCACTGCAGACCTTGAAGATCACTTCCAAAACAACTCTCTAAACCCTCAAAAATCAACTCTGTTCCCGTCCCAGCAATGATGTACGCAGACAACATTGTATTACTTGACAAGACCCCATCCGGTCTACAAACCAGCTTGCCACTCCTGGGTGAATACATAGAACACAAGGATGCATCAATGCAAAAAATAATCATGACCCTAACAAAACAATGACCAAAAAAAGAAAAAGTTTCTTAAGTTCATATTAGATGGCAACGATCTCAATGAAGTCCTCACTTTCAATATTTAGGAATAACCATCAACCAATCAAAGGCAGAGAAAGAATGGGCAATTAACCTTGAAGAGAAAATGCAATCCTTAGCAGGGCTGTTTTCTACATCGAAAATATGGCAAATTTTCCTTCAAACCAATAATCTATTACAGACAAAAAGTGATTCCCACAATAACCTACGGGAGTGAATCTATGATCATCGCACAATCCATCAATTGGCTAAAATTCGAAGCCATTTTTCAATTCCTTTACAATATACTAGAACTGGATAATGTGATAAACTCGAAATAACACAAGCGACTCTCCACACTATCTTAATTGTTATAATGCTTGATTTACGTGTTTTTTTAAAATTCTCTTTCTTCTCTATTTTTCTTGAAGCTCAGTTGATATCAGCTTGTACACAAATTATGGAAATTGACTATTATATTGTGAAATAGATAAATGAAAAGTTTATATTTAAACTACATAATTTTAAATAAAAAATGCACAGAAGTCAAGTTTGTTACCGCTCGGGGGGCGTGGCTAAGGAGCCATGTAGGAGGACGTGCTTTCCTTGGAGCTCCTGCGATCCGCACATCATCCTGCAAGAAATTGCGTAAATACTCATGAAAAAGTCCTATAACTGGAGGATTGAGCGTATGAAGCTCTGAGGCACGTGAGGATATAGTGTTGAGCAGATCTTTGTTGTGCCTACGACGCTAGATGCAGAAGAAGAGCCCGAGGTTTGGCCGAGGCGGTGGGGAAGATGGCCGCTGCTAGATAAACAAAGGAAACAACGAGCCGAGACGGATTGAAGGACACCCCACGAAACTATCAGCAAGCGCATGGCCGGAGACCCGGGATGGAGGACACCGTCGGCCATATGCACTGCGGGTACAGATCACACTGTACGCCCTGATCGGAGACCAGGGAACGCATAGCCCACATGAGAGGCTGATTTTGGGGGCTGCAGATTGAGCACCCGCACTGACTCGGAGCGGCCTGCGCTGGGAGAGCGACGCACGCGGGGGGAGTGACTGGGTCTGAACAAGATACAAAGTGGCCACAGTCCTGAGGTTGACACAGGCGAGATGCCACAATATACATCGGGCCCCGGAACAGAGACGAAGCTTGCACCTGTGAAGACACTAAAGTATCAAGCGCGATTCACTCCGCGCTCACAGCTGTAATGGATTAGTCTGGGGGCTCAATGCAAGGCTTCGTTTCAGGATCTCCTCACAACATACAATTGTCAAACGCTGTCGGGGAACGGCTGGCTGCGCATTTAGCAGAAAGCTTGCAGCATCGGTCGGCATACCCAACAAGTGACGTGGGCAGGGGTACAGCCATAAATCAACAGAACGCTGAGAGGAAAGCAGCCGCACAAAGCATGCATGCAGTCTGGATGGTGCCCGGAACACGAAGATATTGAACACGAGATGCATGTGAAAGCACACTAAATGGCAGCCCATATTAAAACGCCTACAACCGAGAATAGTGTTGCTAACTGCCGCTGGCCCAGAAGTAAAGGACCCCCAGTGATCAGAGGTAACCCACAAGGGGGGTGAAGCCAAGAACCCCTGGAAACACGAAAAGTTCCTCGTCCCTGGGGCCAAAACCACACTATAACATCCCTAGACTCATTTTGGCCCCCTGGGAAAGGTATGGATTATTGAGGACTGCTAAGAGACCTGGAGGAGCCTAAACCCATTGACTGAACAACTTGCATTGTGAAGGCGGGACACGAAAGGGCGATCACACAACAGAACCTGAGACTGGCCCACGGTGCACGGTGCACAAGCCAGCTAGAATTGGTATTGGCAGCTCAGCTATGGAACAACCTACCGGATCCATTGAGAATGGAAAGCAGCCAAGTGTGGGGACCGTGCACTGAGCGTGAATACTGGAGAGCATGAGGCACAGGGCCCAGCTGGGTGGCGGATGGTGCGGGAGCGGCCTCAGCGGACATAGACAGTGGTGCGCAGAGTATAAGGAGTCCAAGAGACAGGTGGCCCGACCAGGACCAATAGCAATCTACAAGAAGCAGTAAGGACAAACGGAAACGTGGGAGGACACAACCCACCCGAAGATGTAGCTCAGCGCATGTGAATCCATACGGGATACTTCAAGGATAACAGCCCAGAGCTGGAGTGACTCACAAGCGGCACGGTGGGACAGCGAAACAGAATTGCCACACCAAGAACAAAAGCAACCTCGGATACTTGACCAAGATTGCAAGATGGCAGAGAGATTAATCAAGGGCAAAAGCAAACAACCCACGATGGAAGTGTTTGCCAAGACACAGCAGTCCCCAGCGGCGTCGGTGCACAGTGGTGCAAATGCACCCACAGAAAGTTCCCCAGGGACCGAAAACCAACAGATACTAACGGCTATAACAGAGCTAAGAGACTCATGGGGGATAGCAAACCTTCTTGGAGGCTAAAATAGACGCAGTGGGAATAGAAGTCAACCTGCTGAGACAAGACGTCAGGGCGGTGGTGGACAGGACAAGCAGTCTGGAGAATGCGGTCAAAACTAACACGGACACCAGCACTGGTAATGCAAAGGAGGTCCACATACTAAAGCAGCAAGTGGCTAAACTGGAGAATCGTGCGGAGGAAGCCGAAGGAAGGGCGAGACGGAATAACATCTGCCGGAGGGAGAAGAAGGCCAGGACCCTACGGATTATGTTGAGAACATGATCCTGCAGGAAATAGGGGCCGACAAACTCTCGCAAGGATTCACAGTGGAGCGTGCGCATAGAGCCTTCATGAGAAAACTGAAGCCTGGAGCCCCTCCCCGCGCAATAATTGCCAAGATATTGAACTATAAAGACCGCAAGAAGATTTTGGAGTACTTTCGAAAAGGAGGAACGATCGAAAGAGCCTCGGCTACTATAACAGCGTATCCTGATTATACTATGCTGGTCCAGAGGCAGCGGTATAGCTACGTGGCGGTAAAGAGGAGGCTGCGCAAGGCCGGCATCAAATATATGCTTCTGTACCCTGCAAGATTGAAAGTACTGCATAAAAGCAGAATGTTCTTTTTTGACACCCCAGAGGAAGCCGCGACATGGCTGGACCTACAGGGCTGTCCGGAACAAGATGCGGAACGGACCCAAGAAGAGCATGATAAGTGATTAGGATGTTACATGTATATTGGGGTATCACATAGCGGGGTATTCCAGTAGAGACTTGGTAAAGACACTGTTAGACGGTAACGGATGGGTAGTGTTGAAGCTAGGATATGGTACCTTGATTTTGCTGAAACTTTACGGACTGGAATAACACATGAGTAAACTGTATGGCGATGCGTGATTGAATTGAAGCAAATAGGAGCGGCAGGACACGTGCACCTTACCCCCGTCGAGCAGCAGTAGAAGGATAGCCATTAGGGCGACCTCACCCTGCTGAGCTTCGAGTACAGGCTATTGCCAGAAAGAGCTATATGCGGGGTGCCTGAGATCCAGGGATGGAGCTGGGCAACAGTTGGGGGGGGGGGGGGGGGTAAAGTTGGGGAAGGGAAGGGAGGTGGGAGGGAGAGGGGAAGGGGTGTTTGTAGTTAAGGGAAGTTTGAATTGGGGAACGAGCCTATATAGACTGAGATGGAAGTGGGATCTGGACTGCACCGATGGGAGGGGAGGGGGAACTCTAATGGGCCATGGGGGGCCTTAAAATAATTACGTGGAATGTCAGGGGACTAAATAGTTATCTAAAGAGGAACAAGGTTATGTTGTACCTGCGCAGACAAAAGATAGACATTGCACTGTTGCAGGAGACTCACCTGACACGGGAAAAGATGGAGATGGTTGTGAAGAAATGGAAAGGGGTTGTGGTGGGCTCGACATATTCTGCTTATGCTAGAGGAGTGCTCATCTGGGTGGCGCCGCATGTCCCGTTTCAACTGTTGCGAGAAATGGCGGAAACAGATGGGAGGATGGTCATACTGAGGGGATTGGTGGAGAACAGGGAGATAAGCATTGTAAATACATACGCCCCCAATCAGAATACGGCAGCATATTGTGTACTAACCTTAGCATGTGTATGGGGGGCGCAGTGATCTGGGGTGGGGATTTTAACTGTGTTTAAACCCCACGGTGGATAGATCAGACAAAAAGATTGATAAACCCGCCCCAGTGGCTAAAGCGTTGCAGACCCTACTAGACGACTTTGGTCTGGCAGATGTGTGGAGAACGTGACACCCTCAAGAAAGGCAATACTCGCACTATTCCGCCCCGCAGCAGTTACATACGAGGCTGGACTATGTCTTTGCTACGTCGGAGGTAACAACAGAGATTACTCAGGCAGAATATAAAGCGGGGGTCCTCTCGGACCACTCACCCCTGGTTCTCGGATGGCAATATTGCCCCCCGAGAGCAAGGATTCCGACATGGCGCCTCCGGGCAGAGGCACTTAAGGATCCCTTTTTCATGGAAGATATAAGGGAGGAGATTATAAACTACTTTGAGATGAATACGGGTAGCGTGGACTCGGCGAGCACATTATGGGAAGCCTTCAAGGTGGTCATGCGAGGCGTAGCCATAGCAAAATCAAAATGCCTTCAAGGTGGGATCTTGGCTGTCCTACAAGAAACAGAAAGGGAACTGGAAAAGGCATTGAGGGGAGGAGGTGATACGGAGAGAGACATGGAGCGGATACTTAAACTGCAGCAGAAATGTTCGGAGCAATGGGAAAGACTGTGCATCCTCAACTATAAGAAATATATAGAGCGACAGCATGCGGGAGGGGATAAAACAGGAAGGCTTTTGGCATGGTTATACAAGCGCGAAACCCCCAGACCCACGATTAGAACGATAACGAGAGAAGATGGTAGTGTGGCGGATACCCAAGAGGGAGTTAATCAGGAGTTTGCAGATTATTATAGGTTACTATATGGGGATGAGGAGGGAAGTAGCTATGGGGAGATAACAGAAACACTGGAGGGCATAGGGTTGCCTACGATAAGTGCTGAGGAAAGAGAGGAGCTGGTTGCACCGATTACTTTGGAGGAGTTGGAAGAAGTGGTGAGGCAGCTGCCTACTAGTAAGACTCCGGGTGCAGATGGGTTCCCAAGTGAATTTCATAAAGTATATAGGGTGGAACTGCTCCCCCCAATGTTAGAAATATAAAATGAAGTGTTTGAGGTGGGACGGCTGCCAGAGTCCCTTAGAGAAGCGATCATAATACCGCTAACCAAACCCAACAAGCCTGGGCAAAGCTGTGGCTCCTACAGACCTTTGTTGATGTTGAACCAAGACAGCAAGATATTGACGGCTGTCTTGGCAAACAGTCTGCGGAGAGTTATTGGCAAACTAATACACCCCGACCAGACGGGCTAAGTCCCAAATAGAAATATAACTCATAATCATAGACGACTTCAACGGGTTGTTGAATAGGGGAGCAGGAACGAGGACGAAATGGCAATTGTGTCCTTGGACGCGGTAAAGGCTTTCGATTCAGTCAAGTGGCCATGGCTGCTGGCGGCCCTGGCGGGCTATGGAATGGGGCCTGGATACATAAGGTGGGCGAACATGCTATATAGTGAACCGCTGGCCAGGGTCAGAACAGGATCAGTGATATCTGAAAGATGGCAACTTAGTAGAGGCACCAGACAGGGGTGCCCATGGTCCCCAATGCTCCATATACTAGCCCTGGAGCCCCTAGCAATATACCTTAGACAACAATACGATACAACAGGTATTGCTGTGGGACGGGAACGACACTTGATCTCCTTATATGCGGTGTACTTGCTGCTGTACTTGAGGCACCCGGAGGAAAATCTCCAGTATATCCTGGAAGTGATGGAGATATGCGGGGCTGTCTGGTATAGCGGTGAATTCTCAAAAATCTAGTATTTTCCCGTTAGGCAGTTATAAGGGAATCCCTGTGGGATGGTAACCGGTGTTAAAAATACCATGGGTGGTTACTACTTTCCGGTATCTTGGGATAGACCTGTACCACACGGTGGAAGAGGAGCACAGGCACAATACTGAGGTAGCCATTGAGAAAAGCGAAGTGTGTATGAAATTCTGGGTGAAGTTGCCCCTAGCAATGATGGGACGAGGGGCAATGCTTAAGATGGTGGTCCTACCTAGGCTCCTGCATTACTGCATTATTTTGGGAATATTCCATACCTGATACCCAAGACGTTTTTCACTAAACTGAACAGCATGTGTAGGGATTTTCTGTGGCATGGTACCTGGAATAGGGTGGCACTATGGAAGCTGCAGAACTTTTATGAAAAGAGGGATAAAACTGCCTAATTATGAGGTTTATTATGTAGCGAGCCAACTGCAATATATCGCTAAATATCTCTCAGGTGAAGTGACCCTCAAATCCAGGTTGTTTGGACATGATTGTGCCCCATTTTATTTAAGAGAAATGATCTGGCTGCCCAAGACAGAAATGGAAGAGCGCCCTAAGATGATGATGCTTGGTTGGAAGATGTGGCGCCGGGCATGCCAGATGGCGAACCCATTCCCATGCTCCCCGCAGGTACCACCAGTTGCACTGGCAGGGGGAGATAAGCAGCTGAGGATGATAATCAGGAACCACTGGGAGTCGGTGGGGTTAGTGACGATGGGAGATATCTGGCGAGAGGGGACTATCATAGATTTTGAAGTGCTGGGGGAGGAAATGGGGTTACACACGGGCCAGTATATCACAGAATGGTGCAGAGAATTAGGAGAACATGGCCCGAAACGGTACTGGAAGAAGAACCAGATGCTATAATAGATACAATGTATGATATAACGGAGGGGGGGCATGAGATCTCTAGACTGTACGAGATGATGATGTCTAAGGTCGGGAAGGAATTAACACAATTAAGACTAGACTGGGAAGCGGAAGTAGGAGCCCCGATAGAGGATGGGATGTGGGAACGTGCCCTGGGGTACCACAAGAAGGTGTCAAGGAATGCGAGACTAAAACAGATACAACTATATATTACGCACAGGAAATATTTGACGCCCCAGAGGATATCTAGGTTTGAAAAGGCTGGAATGGTACACATGTTTTGGTCATGCCCAGTAATTGAGCGTTTCTGGGGTGAAGTAGCACAGATACCTGCGGAAAAGGGGGTCACGATTATTATAGATACAGCCTGGGCCTGCTTGCTGGGGGGGTTCTCCAGGTTAGTAAACTGAAAGATCTTACATATGTGCTCGCAAAAAGAAGGATTGCCATGGGATGGAAGACATGTCACAGGCCACAGGTGGAGGTGTGGTGGAAAGATTTGCAGAAATGGGCAGAGGCAGAAACCATGGTATGGCAAGAGGCGAGCAATGTAGGGGGAGAGGAGGAGGCGGGAACCCTGATGGCATGGAAATCATTAATAGAGGAATTGTTTGGAACGATACAAGATCTGACAGAATCCACGGAAAGTGAGACCCCACCACACGAGGCAGATACAGAGTGTGTGGAATAAATAGGCTCGTAGAGGGGGGTGGGATAAGGGGAGCAGTGACCGAAATTAAGCAATGAACAATTGAGCTGTTGATATATGCACTGCGTGTTTGGTTTGTATTGTTATTTGTTTGAATAAATCAATAAAATTGTTTTTTTTAAAAAAAGGTTTGTTCCCGCTCGCAAGGTGCAAGGGGAGAACTGAGAGTGAGTGATTAAATGGGAAATGGACACATTCAGATCCCTTGGGGTAGACATCTTCCATGGCCCTAAAGTTGACCATTCGCAGAACACAATAAAGGCGGTGGATAAAATAGAGAACGCCATTAAATTTTGGGCCAAGCTGCCACTTTCATTAATGGGAAGGGCCGCATTGCTGAAAATGGTAGTGCTCCCAAGGCTGCTGCATTATTTTATGAATGTGCCATTTAATAGTCCCAAGGCCTTCTTTAAGACACTGAACACTACTTGCCAGAGCTACCTCCTCCCTGGAGGATACCTCAGGGGCAACGTGCTTGCCTTGGAAGCAAGACGATACGGTGCACCTCAGGTTCGATCCCCGGGTCTGCGCTTAGAAACCTCTGGGTATTAAGCGCGTTATAAATAACCTAGCATATCATATCATATATCATATCATATATCATGGCACAACTCGAGGTGTAGGATGTCGCTGGAGAAATTGCAGAGACATACGAACAAGGAGGGATAAAAGTGCCAGACTTTGAGGGGTACTTTGTGGTGTGCCAACTGCAGTTTGCCATGTACTGGCTGTCAGACGAACAGACTTATGACACTGAGTTACTGCAACCGGCATGCACCCCATTCTTTTTAAAAGAGATGCTGTGGACCACAGTACCACATGACCCCAGTACCCCACTGTTGCTGAAGCTAGGCATGATGATGTGGCAGAGAGCCTGCCACTTTCTAGGCAAAGAAACACCATACTCGCCCAAGATCCCACAGGTGACGCTAAAAAGAGAGGATTTAGGAAACATTGAGAGACTAGAGGGGTAGTGACAGTGTGTGATATACTGAATGAGGGACGACTGGTGACCTTTAATGAAGTCGTTTCGGAATCAAGCATACAGGAAGGGCAACACATAACCTATGCCTCACTTCGCCATAGAATAAAATTGAAATGTTCAGGATCAGAGGTGGAATTGGTAGAAGATTAAAGGATTGAAACATTCTATAATATCTCCGAAGAGGGACTCGCAATATCTAGACTATATGAGATACTGACAGTGAGATCAGATTACAATCCAATTCAGACTAGGCAACGTTGGGAAGCATATTTGCAAGAGCAGCTGTCGGATGAAGCTTGGAGTAGAACCATGGGGTACAGCAAGGAAGTGTCCAGAAATCCGAAACTACAGCTGATCCAATTATATGTCACTCACAGAGCATAGTTAACTAAGGAGAAAATAGCTAAATTTGGTAATGCCACAGAACAAGCATGTCTGAAATAAATGTGGCCTGATCAATGCAGACTTGATACATGTGTTCTGGGCCTGTGTTAATGTTAAAGGTATTTATATAGCCTACCGTCACCAACTGAGTTGGTCCCCAGGCGCTCTGGCAGATCTGTAAACAAGGAGGAGGGCAGGTAGGGTTAGTCGGGTGGAGGGGGAGTAGGAGAGTGGGAGAAGTGGTGTACTGTTGGCAGCTTCAGTTCAGTATATACCGTTCGCAGAGCTTTGTTGCGAGTATCGGACTGGGCGAAACCTTGTGTGCTGTTGGTGCTGTTTATGTGTTGTTTGTTGTTGATGCAGTGTGGTAAAGTGCGTGCGGTTTGCTGAGCGAGAGATGGTTGTGTGAATTTTCAGGTGGGTTAGGTATGCAGAGATATGAACGTTGGGTTAGTGGGGTCTGTATCCTGGTTCTAGTACATCTTGTTCGATTTAAATTGTATTCCTATGGATAGGGTTATTGCAGATTTCCTTTATTGGCAGTCTGACTGTTGTGTGCGATGGTGCGGCGCACTCCCAGTATTTCTCTTCCTCTGGTGTAGGAGCTGAGGGTTGGGTGCTCCCTATTCCTTGCTATCTATTGTTACAAGGGTCTGTTGAAGCTAGAGTGTGGTTCAGGGCCAGGGTGCTATTCATTCTTTAGTGTCCTCCTATTATGGCTATCTTAGTTAGTCATTCGGTATATCGTGGAGTGTCTTCCTTAGATTCTATTTTTAGTTGATTGCTTGGTGGGAATCGGGATCTTTGTCTTCATTCATCATTGTTTTAGTTGTGTGTGTGCCTTTGGGCAGTTTTCTAGTTACAAAGTGAAGTGCCAGGATTTGAGCAGTTTCCTGAACAATAAGTAGGTGGTTTCTTGTGTTGCGTATGTTCTTTGGTCGGTCGTTCCAAGTTTTCGGCGCCTGGTGAGAGAAAGAAGATCCTCTGAGTTTTCTTTTATTGTAGGGTTTCAGTTCCAGGCAGATGTCGCTGCTTGATCTGAGCATTCTTGTTGGTTGATGTAGGTGTAATTTGTCGCTCAGGAACTTAGCCCCTTGTTTGTGTATTGCTCTGTGCACGATGCACATTGTTTTGAATTTTATATGTTGTTTTATTGGTAGCCAACGTAGTGTTTTTAGCGCAGGTGTGATGAGATCTCTTCGTGGTAGTTTGAGAAGCAATCTGGCTGCTGCATTTTGTATGCGTTGTAGTTTTTTTAGACGTCGTTCAGGCATACCCAAGTATAGGCTATTGGCATAATCTACTCTGGACATGATGAGAGCGATGATGGCAATTGTTTTGTTGGCGAATGACAGGAACGGTAGGATCCTTTTTGCTGCTCGCAGGAGAAAGGAGCATTTCTTGAGTAGAGATTTTACTTGTGGTTCCAGATTGAGGTTGTTGTCCATCAGGACCCCCAGGTATTTTACAATTGAGGATGGTGCTGGGGTTTTACAGTGTTCCCTTGGCCAAGGGATGCAATGGTTGTCTCCTCTGTTTTTTGTGAAAATCATTATTTCTGTTTTGCCTGGGTTGATTTTGAGGTAGTTGGAGTTCATCCAGTTGACTAAATCACAAAGGAAGTTCTCTAGTGTTGAGTGTCCTGTATTTTGAAGATCATTTGTGTGTTGTCGGCACAGTAGTAGCAGGTGAGGCCATGTCTTTTGATGATTTTGATTAGTAGAGATAGGTAGATGTTGAAAAATAGCTGGGAGAAGGATGATCCTTGTGGTACTCCGCATGCGGTGTCTCTCGGGTTGGATTTGAAAGGTTTCATACATATGTTTTCCGTTCTGTTTGTTAGGAAGGATTTGATCCACAGTAGGGCGGTGTCTGTTATTCCAAGTCCTTCTAACCTCGTTATGAGGATGTCGTAATTAAATGTGTCAAATGCTGCGGATAGGTCTAGAAGTATCAAGGCAGTACTGTTGTCTGAGTCTGCGTTTGTTTTAGGTCACCCCATATTGAGAGGAGAGTTGATTCCGTTCCTCTCATTGGTCTGAAACCAACTTGTGTCTGGTCTAGTAGGCAGTGCTCTTCTATGCATTCTTGGGTTGTTCTTTATATGTACGTTTCGCGCAGTTTGTTTGTGTACAGGACAGAGATGGGTCTGTAGTTGGAGAGGTCCTCTGCGGTTCCTGCTGTATCTTTGAGTAGTGGCCTGAAGTACACTGATTTGAAGGAATGTGGCACTTTCCCTGTCAAGATTGAAAGGTTGAGGACATTCCTGTGATATTTCATGGAGTTCCTTGTTTATGTCGAGAGTGCGGGGGTCCTCAGAAGAACCTGTGTTGTTGCTTCGATTTACCAGTTTGACGAAAAGCTTTGTATTTGTTCGGCTGTTCCTCGTGAGGATAGGTGGGGTCCATAGTATGATCCAGTGGTCTGCTTTGTATGGTTTGTTGGATGGTGATGATTTTGTTTGTGAAGTGGTCTGCTATGTCACTGCATAGTTTCATCAGAGGAATTGGCGTATTGTTGCAGCCCGGTGGATTTTTTATTTCATTTATGATTTTGAAGAGTTCTTTTTGAGTGTTTGGTGCTTTGAAGATTCAGTTGTCGTAGTGTTTCCTCTTTGCTTTTTGTATTTCCTTTTTGTATGAGGGGTTATGTTGCAGGAATTTAAGTTTATTTGCAGTGTTTTTGCTTCTCCCGTCTAGCTCTAGTTTGTTTTTTTTCCTTTCATGGTGCTGAGTAGTGGGGTGAACCATTTTGCCATTGCTCTTTTATGAGAAGGAGTGAAAGGTTTTTCTTTGGCGATGTCGTTGATAGTTGTTACAATCCAGGTGTGGAGTAGGGCTACATTTTTGTCCAGGTCAGCTTCTTCCATGAATGTTGGGTGCGGTTTGCTGAGCTCCAGGAGTTCAGTTAGGTAGGAGTTTTTGATGTTTCTCCAGTTTCTTTTCATGGTGGTCAGTGGTTTGTCTTGTTGCTTGTTTATTCGAGTGGTCATTGTGATTACGAAGGGAATGATGAG
This sequence comes from Ambystoma mexicanum, assembly GCF_040938575.1. Lineage (NCBI taxonomy): Eukaryota > Metazoa > Chordata > Amphibia > Caudata > Ambystomatidae > Ambystoma > Ambystoma mexicanum. The sequence continues at coordinate 221,532,566 of NC_090940.1, forward strand.
GTGGTCGCTCCAGAATATTTGAATTGAGGGTGCCGTGGTAATGAGCTGTTGGCGAACATTGCGTCAAGTGTATGCCCTGCCGAGTGGGTTGCTCCTTTGACTAGTTGTTGTAGATTCATGCTGCTAGTTGGCTGGTTAGAGATTTTTGTGTGGTTGTGGTTTCATCATTGAAACAGATGTTGAAATCTCCAAGGACGTTGAGGTGATTGTGATTGATGGCTAGGATGGTGATTGATTCTGTGAAGGAATCTACGTAGGTTGCATCATAGGTTGGTGGCCTGTATATCAGTATGAATTTCAGGTTTGTTTTGGGGTTTACTGATACGCATAGGATTAAGGATTCACATTTATCGATGTTTAGTGGGTCTTCCAATTTGATAGCTGGGTGTTCCTTGTAGATGATTGAGAGTGCCCCCCTCCTTTGGTTTTTCTGTTTGCTTGGACGCATTTGAAGTTTTCAGGCAGGCAGTTGGTGAGGGTGATCTTGTAGTTGTCGTCTAGCCATGTTTCAGTTACAAATAGGATGTCGATACCTCCGTCACAAAGGAGATCTTATATTTTGGTGGCATGTTTGGACATTGACCTTGCATTGATTAAATTGCAGTGGATCTTTTTGGTGCAGTTTTGCTTATTAGTTCTTTGTTTTGATTTGCAGTTGTTCAGTTGCGGTGCTTCTGTATTGACGTTGATTGGATGAGAATGAAGATCAGCGAAGGCTGCATCTCCATTGAAGTGGTCAGTTAGGTTCATGGTTGGGTTGTTGGTTACTAGTACTTTGTCGTCTTATCTGGTGTGTAGTGGGTGTTGATGTCGTCCTGTTCTTGTGATGGAGTTTTCCCACACGCTTCTTGGGTGCTCCCGTCTTTTTCCTGGCTTTCTGGGGTGATTCTTTGCTGGTCTTGATATCTCGGTGTCATTGGGGTATCCAGGTTCTGGGGTTGTTGCGAGGTATGGTGCAAGATAAGGATTTTTCTCTTTCAAAGTTGGTTCTGATATTGGTTTTTGGCGGGGCGTTTTCTACATTTGAGGCAGCTACTGCTGGGGTCAGTTAGATTTGTATATCCATGTCCATTGTGGCATGATCATGTTCTCTTTCTCAGTGCCCATTCCTTCTCCGGGGCATTTAGGTTCTTGATGTAGGGATAACAGGTCAAGTGGTTGACTAATGTCTTGTGCTAGTGCAGTACTGGTGTTTCCTCAGATGTTGGTAAGCTTGTGCTTTTGGGTGCTGTCTGTTCTTCCGTCAGTGGGTTAGGTGTGTATCCTACAGGTGCACTGTCCAGGGGCTTTGGGGGGTACTGGGTGCACCGCCCGGAGGCATTGGGCTACTAGGCATTTGGTTGTCGGGTGGTCTAGGACTCCGTTCAGGTAGCTATCGATGTTTTTCTCGTAGGTATTGGTGGCGGGTTGATACAATACTATAATGGTGTGGTCCCCTCTAAATGTGGGTCAAGTTAGTCTAAACAGAATTGTTAGTGTGCAAGGCTGGCTAGTAATTACTATACTATCACAGTGTAGAGCAGGATAGTAGTTACTATACTATCACTGTGTGGCCCCTCTCGAGGTGGATCATGTTAGTCTCAACAAATTCGATCAAGTGCACCGACTAGGCACAGCTAAATTTTGCTAGGTTTGAGAGTCCTGTATAGTGGGAGGGAGGCCCACACCGAACAATGCAGAGCGAGATTGAGGCTAAACACAGCTCGATTTGAGTACAAGACTAAACACAGCTAGATTTGAGTACAGGACTAAGCACAGCTGGATTTGAGAATCTTGTATAGTGGGAGAGAGGGAGGCAGAGTATAGTAATCACAGTATTATACAGGTGTAGGTGGGTTTACTAAGTGTGGAAATACACCATTATTGGGAGCGAGTGGGCCGGACCATCACTAAGGTAGAAATGTCGCTGGACTTCATTTCCCTCAGGGCGTGCTTGCTGGTAATTTTTCCGAGACCAAAGCATGCCCGTAAACTGAGAGATTTGGCATATATCATGGCGAAGTGCAGGACAGCAATGGGGTGGAAAGCAAGTCACAGCCCTGTGTGAAGTGTGTGGTTGAGGGACCTCCAGAAATGGGCCCAGGCAGAAATGGCTGAGTGGTAAGAAGCATCCCGTCGGAGCCAGGAGAAGCAAAACATGGATATAGGGGCCTGGAAACACTTGATACCTGAATTGTCTCCCCCTACATGGAAGGGCACTCAATACACCACCACAATCTGTGAAATAGAGGTATGCTGTGAAGTTCAAGCAATTTAATATACATCGTAGGTAGAAATTGGAAGTGGAATAGGCTGGGGAGGTTGGCACAGACAAACAATAGGATGTATCATTGAAAGTGATTCACAAAGTCTGTATGTTATATTCTCTGTTATATTCTCTCGCTCAGTCAGGGGACTGACTTCAAGATGAAAGATGGATGCTTTATCACATTGGCTAGCAGTGCCGTGTACCACTAACAGATTCCCACCACCTGCTGATTCGATCATCTAGACGAGTAGTACCCAATACCCCATCACGCTTGGACAATTCATACCAGAAACCACTTCATCGATTAACCACTCCAGGCTTGAACCTTCAGCCAAGATAAAAAGAAAACACGGATGAGAAGTGTGGAAGTCGGCAGTTTCAAGACAGTGTGTGTGCAGTGTGAAGGCATTATGAAGCAGACACAGACAACACGTTCAAGTTTGGTCAACAACGTTTTACTGACTCGAAATGTAGGGTTGGATAAGGCCTAACTTGCCCATATTAAGGTGGAACTTCCCTACATAAATAACCTAAGGATAGTCTTTGTCAGGAAGGCCAAAGGTAAAGCCTATCTGCGTCCAAAACCTATATTTGCCCTCACGTCTAAATGTATCCAATGTGTAGGGATGTCAGCAACAAAATAAGTTTTCAAAGTGAAGTTCAGAGCTTCTTCCAGCTCTTGGACTGGGATCACCTTCCCTTCCCCAAGTTCACAATAGTTCATAAGACACAGGGGTTCCCTTCCCCACGAGGTTACATCTTCCAGCTTTCAAAAACAACACAATTCCCTAGGACACTTCCCAGCTCTTATGATTTTGTCACTTTTCACCAGTTGACATAGAGGGTTCAGTTTCTTAGCTTCAAATCCACACAAGAGGTTGTTGTAAAACACAAGCTTTGTTATAGGTGCTGTCACAGTGGCTTTTCCATACATGGGGCACTTGGTCAAGGCACAGTTGTCGGACCACACAGTCCACCCATTACAGGCCACACAACCAATACCCCTTCTTGGCTGCTTTTGCAACCACTCTATACCACTGCTTCAACTTGACAGTGATACTTGATCCATTCACCTGTGTTACACTCTCCTGACACTGTGTTGGGCCACTATGCATTTGTCAAACTTTCCTACATTATCCTGGCTTGCGCCAATGCTTGTTTCTTTATGACATACAGTCCCTTGAACTCTCTTGGCTGGTAACAATGCTTGTTTTCGCATATCAGTTGTCATATAATGCACAGTTTCCGTGTATCAGGCAGATTCCCAAACTTTCTTTCACTCTTCTCAATGTTCGAGAATGTTCAACACTTGCATCCGCTCTGTTCCGTATTCAAAAAGAGCTTATATTTACTTTCCACTTCGTTCGGTATTCAAAAGTACATATTATTGCTTTCAGTTCATGCGATATTCAAAAGTGATTGTAACTGCTTTCACTTTGCTTTAAATCAATGCTGCTTGGTTGCTTTTCATATGCACTTGCCTGCCCGGTGTTTCCCCTTCGTGGTTCACTCACAGGTTGGATCTTAATGCTCATTGCAAGGTCCTCAACCGCCACAGGTTTTCTCCTTCCAGCGCGGTACCTCACTCTCTCTCCCAGCGGCTTCTTGTGGATCTGCTCACCCAGCGATGCCCCACCTGCAGTTAGGGATCTCGACGACCATTTCACTCGGTCGTGCTGGCCTCCCTCTTGCAGTCTGCCACCGGCCTCCAGCATCCTTCAGCTTCGCTTCCCGCTGCATAAACTCTGCATCCCTGAATGGGTCTCTAGCGCTCCGCTTGCTACACCACCGATCCGTAGAGGTCTGCCTGCACCCCGCAGTCCGTGGTACTGCTTCCACAAAAGCTGACTCCATTTCCAAATGGATGTCAGTTTTTAAAGTTCCTGCCACCAATATGAGCCCAGAAAGGACTAGAGTGCTCACCATCAGAACAGTAGTCCTACTTTATTCCTGTGGCATCCCCCTCGTCCCAGTACAGAGCTGAGGCTAATATGTGTCTGTATTAACAAAATGAGGATGTGTCCTCCTAGTTGGTCTCTTCCTCGTCCCAGTATTGAGATGATGTTTCTTGGGGAATATTTTAAGGGAAGAACAGGGACAATAGCCTACAAAGGCTTGAGGGACAGAGGGTTAGTTATGAAAGGGAAATAGGGGATACAATACCATGTCTCACCTAAGGACGTCCTCTCCTCTCTCTAAGTCTCCTCCACCCAGGTGATCCTCCTTTGCATATCCACCCCCAGGGGCAGGATCCAAAAGCGATGGCCTTTCCCTGGCCACCTCAGAGGAGGATACAGGAGGAAAAGAAGCAAGGACACCTTCAGGTTCCTCACAGCAGCAAGAAAAAGTAAAGCAGAGGTTAAGAAGGGAGAAAGCAGAGCCCAGGTTAAAGGGGAAGAAAAGAGGTGAAGGAGGGAGAAAGGAGAGTGGAAATGGAAGTTGACAAAAGAAAAGTGGAGCGGGAGCAATGGGAGCGCAGGGGAAGGAGTAACAATCAAGAGTGAAGTGGGAAGAAAGTAAAAACGAGGTGGAGAAGAGACAGAGGAGAACAGAAAAGGTAAAGAGGGGTTAGAAAAGTTGGAGAGGAAATGAACAAGCCCATGGGTGCTAAAAATGGGTTTAAAGGGTCAGATGCGGAATTGGAAAGAGTAAGAGTTGCAGAGGACGAAAACAGGAGCACAAAGAGGAGGATAAGGGAAGGAGAAACAAAGCAGCAAAACGATGGAGACTACGTCAGTGCTGGTAAGAAAAGAGAGGCAAAAAAGGAAAAGAGGGGAGATAGAGAGAGAATGGAGCAGGGCTCCACCAAGGCAAGAAGAAACAAAGAGCCAAGTAGGGGAGGAAAAGAAAAGCAAGAAGAAAGATGGAGAGAGTGGAAAAGTAGGAAACGAAAGAGGAGAAAGGAGGTGAGGAAAAGAACAAAGGGGAGCGAGAAGGAGCTTTCAAATCTAAAGTCCTAATTAGAATATAGACAAGAGTGGCAAAGAGGCTGCCCCTTTTTGGACATGAGACCTACCAGTAGAGCAGCCCAGCCTAATAAAGTGGCACAAAACCTGAAAGTTCTGCACTCAGCAACTGTGCAAATTTCGGATGCCCAACGCTTGCACTGATAACCCAGGTCACCCTGAAGTGGCGGTGTCAGGTAATCAACACATGAACAAAATGTGAACCACACACTTCCTCCTGCTCCTGTTTCTCTTATGACTAATGATAGTCAGATCCAAGCAAAACATACCTCAGGAGTTGCTAACTGCTTCCACTCCAAACAAACCACTTTACATAAGAAACACCACTGTTTCTTATCAAAAGAACATATTTTATTCAAAGTATCATAGTTGCTATGGTTGCCAATACATACTATTTCATGAACATATACAAAAAAAACATATAAACAAATTAATATACATTGCACACAATTACATTAATTCTGTGTTAGTTCATTTTCGACCTACAATGTTGTACCATGAAGTTTTTCATACTCTTATATCTGTTTTTGTAAAGGTTCAAAAAGGTCTAAGAGCCTCTTTTTCGGAGCAGTGTCTTAGTAAAGATATACCAGGGAACAAAGGGGGGAAATCACATCTACTCCTATTACCTAAATATAACTAGACCAGGATTATTTGTGATGGTGACACTTCACAATTGTGTTTGTTGCATTTTCTGGGAGTTCTATAATGTCTCTGTTTTCCTCAATAGTCCTTTCCTTTAGGTACCTAGCACCGTCCCCGTGGGGTGCTCGTTGGTTGTCTCCCTCCTTTTCACTTCAAGTGAGACAATGGATAAACAAAAGGTAATCAACACATCCAGATGATCAAAGACCACGAACACCAGAAGCTACGAGCAACTGTTCACTAGAGGGAAGAGAACAGGACCACAGTTACAAGGAAAGTTTTGAGCAAGTTATATTAATTGCAGAACCCCACTACATAGACTAAGTTAAATCTAATTCCCCCGATTACCTCTGTATATAGCAACAAAACGGAGTTCATATTTTTGTGGCACTCCCTTGGCCATGACTTACTGACACATTCAGATCACTTTCCTCCAGACTAAAACTTGATCTCAAAGAAGGCAATGCAGCCTTTAATAGCGACTTGGAGAAAGACATTTTTCCCCACAAGCCTGCCTAAACTGGTCATGAAATCTGGTGCTCATGTCTAAATGCTAGTTATCAACAAAACACAAGTGGGGCAGCTTATATGTCAAACTAGCATGTGATGTACAATGTTAATACCATCCACAGTTAGTTTGTGGCATTGTAGGGGTGTCTGTGTGTGGGTGTCTGTGTCAGGTGTAAACAAATAAAAAAATAAACAAAAATAAACTTACAAGAATCAAACCAGAAGACAAGTTAACTATGGTCTGTGATGGATTAGTAATGATTCCTCCCAGAAGCCAGGCCTGGCACCCTTCTCATGTGGCTATGGAAAGGCAGATGCTTCCTGATCCCGACCCTGGGGGTGGTGTACTGCGGGGAGGATCACTTGGGGATGGGGACGGGGCAGCCAGGAAGACTGGGAAACCCCCTTGTTTAACTTTCCCTGTAATCCCACACTTTTGATGGCTGTTCGCTAAACAGCAGAAGTTAAAGGAACTGACTTTGTTGTTAACGACTACAAGTCCCATAATACCATGAGTACTGGGACGAGGAAGAGGACTGAATAGGTATGCTGTAGGTAGTAGTCAGGCAATTAAGCCTAACAGCCCACACCTGAAGGAATCTGGGAGGCATAAGAGGCCCCCTCGGGTGCAGGAAATTAGGAGGAATTGGAACTATGACTGGAGTGTGTGCTGTAGTAGCAGAGGCAGAAAGAAGAAGACACTGTGTTGGCAACTTTGTTGGCAATCTAGGCAGAAGTGAGAGAACCAAAGGGATGCCAGAACGTTGATGCAGCAGATTTCATCTGCTTGTTCGGCAAGGGTCCCGTTCCCCCAAACTCTGAGTTGCAGAGGCTGAGCAGCGGAAAGGCGTGCAGGAATGCTGCCTTTTCCCATTTGAGACTAATTGTAAAGATTGTCGTGCCAGAAGTGTGTTGGAGACCGAGACGAAGAGCTCAAGCAAGCCGTCGGTCTGAGGAGCGAGAGGGGCTCCGTTGTCATGTGGCCAGACCGGAGACACCTTCAGCGAGGAAGGGTGTGGGTCCCTGTGAAGCCAGAAGCAGTAGAAGTTGTGCCCGAAATCATCGAAGTTGTGCAACGTGCAGAACAAGGATTACAGAAGCTGGTTAGTGAAACCTGGCAGTCCGATTCCTTGCGTGCGCACTGCCAGCAACAGTATCCAGTCCGATCTTCACTTGCGTATAAATACAAGCGAGCTAAAGTTTGTTTGTTGAACTTTTAACAATGGCACAATGAGAAAGTAGCACAATGATCGGTAATTTCTCTATTCACTCGCGTAAAGCGCAAATGCTGCAGAAAGCCATTGCTGAATACTTTAAACATTGTAAACTATATGAAAAAGTGGTCGCGTGTGCCCGAATTTCACTTTTCAAGGAAAGAGTGACTTTTACAATTTTATTCACTGAACATTAAATGCTCATAAAGGTAAAACAATTAAGCATTGTGGCCCCGATTCATGGAATTATTTGCATGTAGGATTTACGCGCCATTCTGCCCGCAAATCCACATTCGTCAAACAGGGATTTGCTCGTAGAATGGCACGCAAATCCCCGTTTTACATGCAAATAATTCCATGAATCAGGGGCTGTATCTATAATTTATGGGAGAGCAAGTATTGGTCAAGCCAAGAGTACTCCCCTATTAAGCCTGAAAGCAGCCTTTATTAAAGCCAGTAAACCATCTAACCAAGACTGTGATCCCAATAGAAGTTTAACCTTGCCTAAGATACAGGTGTGCAAGCATTACCTGGAGTCAAGAGCGTGGCACCAAGGCTTCTGGGTAATTATTTCTCCTGACACTTGGCAGAGAGATGAAGGCAAACATTTGGGAAGGGAAACTTGCTGCTCATGAATATTATTTGAAGTTGACACAATCTATATTGGCAAAGATTTTAAGCAACAGAGAGAAGTGGGTCATACAGGCAGATTTAAGTTGCTGTTGTGGCAGACAGACAAGAGTGGCAAAGAGGCTGCCCCTTTTTGAAGAGAGATATTCAGTGGAAGAGTGCCTTGCCTGTTGGAAGGTGTTGAAGTGCCTTAACACAAATCTTATCAGAACTAAAATCTGTTTTGAATTTTAAAGCACCAACGCTGTGGTTGTATTACAAAGTACTGAGACTGTGGTGGAATATCTGGTTGTCAGTAGATGCAACATTTCAGAAGCCCAAGTGAAGAGAAGTAGCATGAGACAAAGGAGAATGTTCTCATGGTATGTGTCTTGGCTTCCCTTGTATTCTATACTGTTTATGTTGTCTAGGCCCTGCCTAAATTTAATTGTTTAGTCATCAATTAAACTTTGGTTTATGACACAATTTTCCTCTCTGTGACCCTTGGTCTACCACATGCATAGCTACCCTCACTGTAGTACAGGTGCACCTCCTGTGCATTTATGAAAGGGGTAGCCGTTGACTCTACATTTTGCTCTGATATTTCCCATTTACTCTCCATAGTCAGGCCCCCACTATACAAAAAGCGGGACCCTTGCCCCTTTATATACTTCATACTTGTATTCCATCCATGAGCTTCCATGTTGCCTCCTGCATAGTTGGTCTTTGATCGTAATATAAACCTTGTGACACATCAGTACTGACTCCCTATACCACAAACAAGTACGAACAGACAAGCATGGTGAAGGACAATACTAGGCACTGATAAGGACAACTGCGGAAGCTTGGATTGATGAGGTATATGATGCTTAATGGAGTCAGAGGTAGTGAAGTAGGTAAGTGGCAAAAAAAGAGTAAGGACCCAAACAGAAAGACGCAACCTGAAAGTAAGGGCACAGCAAGAAAGGAGACAGCAAATAGACTAAGAAGAGTCAATGGTCCATATAAAAACAGAACCCCCATAGCTGAGGAGACCTGGGCACTAGATCTAGTCAGTAAAGCTGGAAAACAGCAATAGTGAGATGAAGTGTGAACAGAGGAATGGTTGAGAGGCAAGGATTTCAATTCCCTGTCTAAATGTACCTTAAGAGCCCGAAGTGAGGCTGAACTTCAGAGTCAGTTAACCCCATGGCAGAGCACAGGACATGGTATACTGGAAATGCGCTGAATGCGGGCAGCTGTACCCCACATTTGTACAGTTTGCGCAACATGGCAGAACCTAAAGTAGGTGCCTGGAGCCAAGTTTTGTTCTGGTATCTCTGTATCCCAAGAAGTACAAACAAAGATACTATCACCACGCTCAGAGACACAAAGTGCATTGCTACAGGGGAGCAGGACAACACACAGTGCTGGGTGTGACAGGATACTAGGAAACCTTAGAACACTTAGGATACAAAACACAACCCAGTGGGTAATAGAAACATTTGAAGTCTGCTACATACGTGCATGAAAATGCATATCTGAAGAAGGAAGACAGACATCCACAGGTGACAGTATAAAAATACTGTAATGAAGGCAATTCTTTGGGATGGGAGAGGGCGTTCACTGAAGATCCAAGGTTAAAAGGCAAAGAAAGGCATTCCAAGATTGCAGCCGCGGCAGAGGACGTGTGTGAGCGTCTCTCCCCACCGGACCGCATTAAAAAAGCAGTATAAAGAAGCAACTTGCAACATAAAACCTCCAACATAAACAAAGGAGAAGCATATTGCTACCGACCCACCCAGGGAGATACGCAGGGCTGGAAGTGTCCGAACATTAGCAGAGCACCGCAGGAGGCAGTTTTCGCCGAGGCACGGCCGCAGACGAGAATCGGCAAGTGACAGAGAGGCGGGCCATGAGGCAAACGAGGAGCTCAATCCGGAAGGAAGGACAGTGTGGTGCGGATAGCGCAGCGACGACCCCAATGAGCAGAGAGGCAGAGTAGGACCGGTCGACCCCCGACCAGACCAGAACTACGTCCAGAAAAGGAGACGCAGAGGAACGTCCCCAAGTCATTCATTAGCTCCCTAAATAAAGCAGTGAACGCCTTCATCTGGCAGAAGAAACCTCCAAGGGTAGCAATGGTAACACTAACGGCCCTAAGGAATAAAGGGGGGGGGTGTGACACTTCCACAGGTACTACGAAGAGGCACAAATAAAGGTCATTAGAGAGTGGTTCAGGGGAGAACTAAACAAAATATGGGCTCGCCAGGACAGAGTGATAGTGGGATCATCCCTCCAGGGGACTTCTGTGGTTAGACAAATCTAAGAGGAACCCGAATATGAATATGAAGATCAAGATAATAGGAGCAGGCCTAGAGGTATGGGATGGGGCAATCAGACAGGGATCACTATCGACAAAACGTCACCCTTCACCCTCCTGTTTGGCAACCCGGAATTTGCTCTGGGGATGAAAAAGGAGGCTTTCAGGAAGTGGGGGATCAGCAAGCTGCCAGAAATTAAGGGACATGTATCAAGGGCAGAAACTTCGATCATTTGAGGAATGCGCCCAAGCCTTCGATTTAGGGTAAAAAGACAATTACAACTATAACCAACTGAAACACTGGCTAAACACCCCACGGCTCCAAGTGGCAGCCACCAGACAATTGACACTATTTGAGCAATACATCACAACGAACACAGGAGCAAAAAAACTAGTATCCAGCCTTTAAAGACACCTGTTAGAACAAAGTGAACAAGCTCATTGGAAATACATGAAGAAATGGGAGAAAACAATAGGGGAACCGATTCACAGAAACCACTGGGAATACCTGTGGGGCATAATCCCAAAACAAGCAAAATTAATCCAACTCAGAGAAATGTGGATTAAAGTGATCGTGCAATGGCACTATACGCCGGAAAGACTCCACAAGATGTTCCTGCACATGTCCTATCAATGCTGAAGAGAATACAAAACGCCAGGGGATTGCCTACACATTTGGAGAAACTGGCCTAAGTTGCAAGACTTTTGGGGGGAGGTAAGGAAAAAGGCATGTGGAACCCGCAAGAAAAAAATACCAACTAAGAACTAGAAGCAAGGCATGATTACCCTTCTAATAGCACTAAATTGGAAACAACAAACTCCCCTTAAAATACAAGACTGGCTATACAAAGTATGGAACTTTGTGGCGCTAGAATGGGTCACATACAAAATCCAAGGAGACCAAGAGAGATTCAAGGCAGAATGGGGCCCAGTTTTGTCTTATCTACAAATTGACTACATGGCACAATGATGCCAACACAGGATCAGAATACTGGATTTACTATGAACATAGCCGGACAAACAATGGAATGAGCAACGGCTTACCTCTGGTGGGGGACATGAAAGGGGGTGGGGGGCAGGTGGTTCTTATGGACATGGTTGATGTTTCTTACTATGTAAAAATCAATAAGGGCTGTCTGTGCTCATCCAATTGTCAAAACAGAGGTATGTATAGGCCTGCAGTCAATATCACCTTGGTAAACACAGTAAGAATTGAACTCAACCCAAAGGGGAGCAGATTGAATGGATAATGGATCCCGCTAGAAACGGATCTGAGTAGATACATTTATGGCACTAACATTGAGGTGTGGGAATAAGCTTCCCTTTAGTCAATTGCAATGAGTCATTGCCCATTTCAATGTATAACAACGTATTGCCCAAAAAATCCATGTTGCATGGCTCATTTGTAAAACACTGGTTATACAGGGAGAAGAACAAGTTACTTCTTACCTGGTAACGTTCTTTCGATGGGATGTTCCTCCGACTTATTCCTTATCTTGATAGATCATCTCCAGCTTGCTGGCCTCAGAATTTTATTTTCAGTAGAGGGCGCTGCGCGTCGTCGTCCCTCGAGCCGATGTCCCTGGACAGCCTCCGTATCGGCGCTGACATCATCATGCGTATAAATAGACTAGTGCAGCGTCCTTTGCTCAGTTCCGTTTTGACTTTAACAGTTGCTTTACATGAATTGGTTATTGACCCTGAAGGAGCGTAAGCTGTAACCACAAGGGAGGTTTTACTGAGGGGATGGATGGGAGGGGCGATAAAGACTATGTTGGAGGAACATCCCATCAAAATAACGTTACCAGGTAAGAAGTAACTTGTTCTTCGAAGGGATTGTGTCCTCCGACGTATTCCTTATCTTGATAGACTCCCATAGCAGTGGTATGTAACTGGAGGTGGGAGTAAATTTGCCATGTTTCCCTTCAAGAATGAACAGAGTGCAACACAGCTTTGCCAAATCTAGTCTCTTGGCTAGAGGAGGAATCCAGGTTGTAAAATCTTGTGAAGGTATGTGCAGACGACCATGTGGCAGCCGCACGTATGTCTCGAATCGGTACCCCTCTTTGGAGGGCCGAAGAAGCTGCGATACCCCTGGTTGAATGAGCCCTAAGATTTTGAGGAGGCTCTTTCCCTGCCAGTTTGTAACATTCCAGAATGGCCAAAATAATCCATCTGGAAATGGTCTGTTTTGTTCTCTGTAATCGCAATTTATGCCCTGAGTAATTTACGAACAGTTGGTCTGCTTGCCTAATCCTAGCAAGTCTGCTGATGTAAAAGCTCAAAGCCCGCCTTGGGTCCAGCCTATGTAGCCTTTCTTCCTCTTTCCCCGGATGGAGAGGGGGATAAAATGAAGGTAAGGTAATCTGAGTGATGTGGAATTCAGAAACCACCTTTGGGAGGAAATTAGGCTTCACTTGTAGGACAACTTTGTCTTTATGAAGAATTGTATGAGGGGTTTACAAGATAGAGCTTGTAATTCGCTCACCCTCCCAACAGATGTCAATGCCACTAATAAGACAGTTTTAAGGGTGAGAAACCTTAGCGAACAAGAGTGGAGTGGTTCAAAAGGAGTACCAATCAGGAAATTTAAGACTAAATTTAAGTCCCATAAGGGAACTTGGAATGGTTTTGGAGGATAGAGATTGGTTAATCCCTTCTGAAATTGTATTACTAAGGGTAACTTGAAATACGATGGTTCCTCTGCAGTGCGCTTGAAGATCGATAGCGCTGCGAGATAGCCCTTGATAGTGCCAACCTGAAGGCCCGAATTAGACAAATAAGAGTAGAAAAGATAACACCGTTGGTGTACCACATGAAAAGGGGTCGATATTCTTTTCTCTACACCAGCTGCAAAATTTGTTCCAACGGCAGCGGTATAAAATCTTTGTTGCTGGCCTTCTTGCCGAAAGCAACACCTCCATGACGTCATCTGGGAGGTCCCAATCCTTGTATCTCAACCTTTCAGATACCAAGTGTGAAGGTTGAGGGTTCTGATGTCTGGATGGAGAACCTGACCTCCCTTATGCGAGAGAAGATTCTCCTTGAGTGGAAGACGAATTGGAGGCAGATGGGACATGTCCAGAAGGTCCGAGTATCACGTTCTCCTGGCCCAGTCCGGGGAAATTAGGATCATGGCTTTCCAGAACCTTCTCAACCTCCTGATCATTTGAGGAATGACGGGGACTGGAGGAAACGCGTACAGAAGTGGAAACTCCCATTCCACTATGAACACATCCCCTAGAGCTCCTCTCGGGGGAAATTCCCTTGAACAAAACTGATCGCACTTCCTGTTGATGCTGGTGGCGAACAGATCCACTTGAGGGGTTCCCCAAAGGGTGAAGATCCGTTGAAGGACTTCCTGAGCTCGTGGGAGACTGTACTCTGCCTGCTCAGAGCGTCCGCCGTCAAGTTTTTCTCTCCGGCTAAGTGAACTGCCGATAGAGAGATTCCTTCTTGGATTGGCAAAAACCAGAGCTGCATCGCCTCTCTGCACAGAGGCAGTGATCCTACGCCTCCTCTTTTGTTGAGGTAGTGCATGGCCACTGTGTTGTCCGTCATTATCAGGGCATTTTTCCCCTGTACAGATGGCAGAAAGTCTTCAGCGCTGGTCTGCTTGCTCTCAGCTCCAACAGGTTGATATGTAGTCTGGACTCCGATGGAGACCAACGACCGCTGATGGTCAAGTTGTTGGCATGGGCTCCCCACCCCATGAGTGAGGCATTTGTGACTACTGTGATCTCCGGCCATGGTTGCCAAAACAGTTCTCCTTTCAAGATGTTCTCCTGACAGGCCCACCACTGAAGGTCTCGATCCACCTTGTCCGGAACCTGAAGGAGATCTGTCATTCCCCCTGAGATTTGCGACCACTGAGTTCTTAGTGCCCACTGTAGAGATCTCATTCTCAGGCGAGCCTCTGGCACAAGGAAGATGCAGGATGCCATGAGGCCTAGCAACCTCAAAAAGTCGAAGGGTGGGAGACGTTGGGCATTTTGAAACTTGGTGACCATCTGAAGAATATCTTGAGCCCTCACCTTTGGTGGCAAGTCTTTTCCCAGGGAAGTCTCCAGGACCGCTCCAATGAACTGGAGTCTCTGTGATGGTATCATCTGTGACTTCTTTAAACTGAGGGAGAAGCCCAGTTTGTGAAGGAAGTGGATCTGAGTTTGTTACGGAGATACAGCTCTGATGAGCCAATCGTCCAGGTAGGGGTAGACGTGAATCCCTTCCCTCCTTATACTTGCAGCCACTACCGACATTAGCTTGGTGAAGACTCTCGGGGCGGAGGTCAGCCCAAATGGCAGAACTCGAAATTGATAATGAGAGCCGCCAATTGCGAACCTCAGGTATTTCCTGTGTTTGAGATGGATTGGCACATGGAAATAAGCATCCTGAAGGTCCAGAGATACCAGCCAGTCCTGGAGCTGGAGGGCCTGAAGGATCTGAGAGAGAGTTACCATCTTGAACTTGTCCTTCCTGAGGAACTTGTTCAATTCTCGTAAGTCCAAGATAGGTCTCAGTCCTCCGTCCTTCTTTGGTATAAGGAAGTAGGGGGAATCTTTTTTGACCTCTCTGAACCGACTGTCCTCTGCCTTTTTTCCGAATGCGGAATAAAAGCGAAAGGACTTACCTCTCCAAGAGGTTCCTGAGGGGCGATAGGGCGTTTGACGGATTACAGCTCCCAGGGATTTTGCTGCTGCTTTGGATGTCTGTAACTTTTCTAGGCTGTCATCCGCCTTCTTACCAAACAAAGAAGAACCGTCAAAGGGCATATTTAAAAGTCTGGCTTGTACATCTGAAGCAAACCCAGACTTTCGCAACCACGCAAATCTGCGGGTTGTAGTACTTGCCGCCATGGCCCTACTGATGCTGTCAGCAGAATCAATGCCAGTTTGAAGGGATTCGCACATTGCGTCTTTACCATCCTTAATGATGTTTAGAAACGCTTCCCTTTCTTCTCCCTCTGGGAGGCAGTCAGCCGCTGATGAAGCACACTCCCAAAGTGTATGGCTGAACCTTGCGAGCGTACAAGTAGCGTTAATAGATTTCAAGGCCATGCTACATGCAGAAAAAACTTTCTTAGCCATAGAGTCGTATCTTTTGTCATCCCTGTCCTGTGGAACAGTAGGGTATGCCGATCTACTGCCTGATGCAGTTGCTGCTTGAACGAACCAGACTCTCTGGAGTTGGATGTTTAGACAAAAATTCAGGGTGAGTAGTAGATAACCTATATTTGGCTGATAACTTCTTGTTAACCGCCGGGATAACCTCAGGAGTTTCCCAGTTAGCCAATATTTTTCTTTGTAATGCAGCGGGAAATGGAACCACAGGATCCTCCTGTGGGCCTTTAACTAAAATGTCTGTAAGGTCATCCTGTTGGAATGCAGGTGAAGGTGTAGACCAACCCATGAATTCAATAATTCTTGCCATTAAAATTCTGTAAGGGGTCTCGGCATGTTCCCCTGGGTCTGGTTTGGCAAATTCTATTTCTGGGGAAATATCTAACCCACTTGCCTCATGTAAGGATTCTCGAAGATCCTTTAACCTATTTTCCTCAGAGGTAAATTCCTCTGGTTCAGGTGTTGCAGATCTCTGCAACCCAAAGGGTCTTTCTTTATCCGAATCCTCCCCTTCCTCATAAATTGAAGACAAAGGTCTGAAATGATCAGACCTTGGAAATGGCTTAAATTCCATTTCTAGAGCAGAAGGGGATAAATTTGTCATAATTGGTTGAGAAAACGTCGACATCGTCGACGCGGACGTTAAAGGCTTCAAAAACACCGAAAAAGGCATCGAGAAGATTGGAAGAGGCCTCGAAGAACTCGAGAGGATCGGAATCCTACTCGAGGTTGTCGATGACATTCTCGAAGTCATGTTAGAGGCCCTGGGTATGACCACTGGCTGTGAGGTAGTGACGGCCATGGGTTTGTTCTTTTTCGGCATCAGCGTCGAAGACGGCGTCGATTCGATCAACCTATGCGTCGATGAGCCCTTCGATAATGGCGCCGATGATGCAGATTTATGCGTCGAAGGGACTTTCGACGATGGCGTCGATGGCACAGTGCCTTTGCTCGAGGGTTCGTGACGCTCTCGAGTAGTTTCTTTCGCCGGGTGAAACGACTTGCGGCGTTTCGATTTTTCGGGTCTTTCACCCAGGGTATCACCTTCAGCTGTCTTCGAGGGGGTCGAGGCCGCTTTCTCGAAGACGCTAAGCATCCTTTTATGGAATTCCTCCCACTCAGCCTGAGAGCTATGTTTTGTGGAGCAGGTGACTCTTTCCGGAGAAACAGAAGGAGAAGACGAGGAAGGGGATCTTCAACGTCCCTTACTTGAATGCTTGGATCTCGAAGAGTGGTGGGAACTGCTTCAAGACCTAGAACGAGAGTCTCGACTCTGCTGAGGAAACTTTCGAAGGAGTTTTAACTGTCTTACCTCTCTCAAGCTTCCCCTTACGCTCCTTTAAGGCTTTCGCCTTCATGGACATGCAGTCCTCGCACTCCGAACATTAGTGCTTCGATCCCAGGCACCACAAACAGATCCTGTGAGGATCTGTCAAGGACATTTTCTTTCCACAGTCTCGACATTTTTTGAAGCTGGACCGTGGAGTCGTCGGTTCGGATGAGGAAGCCATCGAGTAAGAGTTGGTATTCTCGAGGAATAATGAAGAATATATCTGACTAACAAACTGAGCAACGCGATTCCGAGGCCCACGAAGCGCGGAAACACGGAACTGAGCAACAGACGCTGCGCAAGTCTATTTATACGCATGATGACGTCGGCGCCGATACGGAGGCTGTCAAGGGACATCGGCTCGAGGGACGTCGACGCGCAGCACCCTTTACTGACATTTTTTTTCTGAGGGCAGCAAGCTGGAGATGATCTATCAAGATAAGGAATACGTCGGAGGACACAATCCCTTCGAAGTATGAGTTGGTATAGAGAATCAGGCTCTGCTTGCCTACAACAGAAACATCCTAAGGAATACATATCTAACGTCCTGCAAAAGTTAATTAATTAAGGAATCTCTATGAACTTTAAAGAAATGTGCAAGTCTGCAAGGAGTTCTTGCAATCATATTGCAGTGGAGCCGGTGAATGCACCCCGTATATAATTTTCTTTTCTCTCACGTATCACTCTATAGGTAAGGCTAATCAGCTAGTTATTATTACGATATGTACATTATCTAGTTGAACTTTAATCCCCAAACTCAGAATGTGCCCAGTGGCATGCTGATCTTATTTTTTCTCTGTTTTTTACTAGTCTTCTGGTACAAGCTCTTACAAGGTACATTTTTAATATTGGATGAGGCAAATTTGGCGTTTAATTACATAGCACAATGGGTGACCATGGTTGTGCTTATATGACTGGTCTTACTCCAATAAGTTGTTGATTAATTTTACTTTTTGTTTTCCCTCACTATGTGTGCTTACTGTCTTCTATGGATGGCTAACCATATTGCCAACATACAATATCCTTTTCATGAATATCTTTTTTATCAATTGTTAGGCAGAAACCTGTGCAGTTCCCTTAGGGACCACTGCAAAAGGCTTAAGACTACAGGTGTTGGCAGTAAACCCAATTGGTAGCAGTCTGTACCACCCAGATTTACCTGGTAGCTGTGGCTGAGCAGCCAGACTTCTCTCAAGAAGAGTTAGACAGTACATAGAGTATACAAGATAGGTACAAAAGTACAGTAGCACAAGCAAATACGGACCAAAGCTTGTTTTATTTAAAAACAAACTTTATAAAATACACTAACACTTAAGTTCCAACACAGTCACTATTCATATATATACATCCCTGATTACTTATTGAACAAGTCTTAGTTAAAACACCACTTATTTTCAGACAGAGGTGAGCGCTTAACCTAAGATGGCACTCCAATAAGTGAATTAAAAAGGGAGGGAAAAAGGGAGAATTAGGAAAATACACAATACCAACACTTTAAGAGAACCAGAGCAAGTCGGAAAATGCAAAGTCTACTGAGGAGCAAGAAAGTCATAGGCCAGGCCCACTCTTGGAGAGAGCCAGGCGGAATGTGTCCAAGATCACACAGTTGAATAGTACTTTAAAGAGTCGTTGCAGATAGTTCAAAAAGGGATGGATCAGTTCAGAAAAACTTAGTTAGCAGGTCCCAAGTCTCCCCGGGATAGAAAGTCAAGGATTTACGGGACACCTTGAACAGTCTGTTGCAAGGGAGACCAGGCGGGACACAGTACCTGAAATGGTGAGAAAGCTCCAGCGGGGGCAGTTGTTCCTGGCAGCAGATGCAAGTCAGTGTTTCGTCCAGAGGAAGAGAAGGTCTCGACGTGGAGAAAAGCTGGAGGTCGTTGCACTACCAGGGAAGAAACCAGCGGCAGAGTTTCCCGGTTAAAAGGTACTACCCTTTTATTCGCGGTAGTGGTGAAGCGTGGCTATCCGGCCGCCGGGGTGCTTGGCACAGGCGATTCGACCACGAGACGATCAAGGAAGGCGAAAAGAGGGCAAACTGGTTATCCCCACCAGTTCAGAGGAAGAAGACTCTCCGGGATGAAGATCTTCTCTGTCGTTGGGAAGTGGTGAGACGGTTCAGAAGGGCTCCACCGGTGGTGTTGTCGTTGCAGGTCGGCTCAGCTTCTCCCTCTTCGTATTCTTTGGTTCTGTGACGACTTCTGAAGTTCCAGTCCCCAAAGCCCAGCTTTTATGCAGCAAACCTCCATTCATCAGTCCTAGCTGTCTCTCAAACATGCTAAGTGGTGAGCCCAGCGGCTCACCACTGGGCCAATCACACAAGAGTGTGACTTGAGTTGCAGAGGCAACTCAGTCCAGGGTGCCTAAACCCCCCCCCCCTCCCACACATCCTGTAGACCCAGACAGAGTGGCACCACTTTTGGAGGCTTCTATGGAGAAGCCTGCCAAAAAGTGGAACAAAGGGCTCGACTTGGGTTGGAGTTACAGAGGCGAACACAAACGCCATTTTAAAACCGATTCCTGGTAACAAAAAAAACAACCAGGGAATAAATATTAAATAAATAACCCGGCGGTATCTTTAACATTGCACCAAAAAGTGGTGCGTTTAAAATGAATGGGAAATCCCATAGGAAATATTCCGGTGGAATATTTCGCATGGTAACCACTGCCACCAGCCAGAAACTCGACGAGGGGGGACTGCACAGTGCCCCCTCGAAAAACAGACCGAGGGGCAATCTAATTACCCCTTCCAGTACTTCCAAATTATGATGGTTTGTACTGGTTCTGTTCATAATTTAAGAATAGTAAAGTCAATGGTGACTTTACATGCCCTGGGAGACAGTAGTCAGTCCCAGGGTATGGAGTCTATGTTTGGGGGTCACTATCACACCCCTGTGTTACTGCACTGAGGGTGCTGTGTAACACACTTACCAAAAATACATGAAACCCTACGGAGTAAAAGACCCCATAGCCCATAAAACACATTACAAAGTCAAAGGATATCTCAAATCATGTCTAAGAGTAGGAGAAAAAGAGTCTCACTCTTAGCAGGAGAAAAAAATAAACCCCAAAAATACAGCAAAGCTGCTGGGGGACTCACTAGGTTTGGGAAATTAGCCTTAACAGAGAATTCTCCCTAACATCAATATGTGGTGTTTCTTTAACTATTGATTATTATCTTTTGTCAATGCATATTGGATTTTTTGTGTTGGATTACTATTATTTTTTCCGGCCGCTGACCACCCTCGCCCCCTCTTGCTGTTCGGGCCTGTTGGCTTTGTTATATTTTGTTTGATACATATGATCATGTGAAATATGTACATTTGCAAAAAATCATGGATATGACTTTGCAGCCTGGAAAACGAGCGTTGAAGCTCGAAACACGTGTCGGCTGTTTTTGATTTGTATTAAATAATGCTCAATGAGCTCTAACAATCGTGTTTGTGTGCGCAATACATGGTAGCAAACCCATTCTTAACACTTCCTCCGACGTAGCTACCTTGGGAGGTAACTACAACTTGCTCCCATTTGCAGTCCGATAACACACCACAACTCTGGGCAGGGCGCCTAACCTTAACTGTCCACTACTGCCAAAATCTCTTAATTTAATATTATACTTGCCTGCAACTATATACCTGTAACCAAGATGATGAGGAAGCAGCTATGACTAGAGCCTGAGTGGCTTCATCATTCTTATGCCCACTGGCTGAGGTTAAAATAACCCAAAATGAGGTATTGATATTTTATTTCTATCGCGCTCGTACACAAGTGTTTCAGAGAGCGACAAGGCAAGGGAGGGGAACAGAGGAGAACAAAACAGTGATCTGACAAGGCCCAGTGACATTGAGAACGCGCAAGTGCATGAGAGAGTGGTAGGGGAAATGTGCATGGAAGGGGGGAGAAGTGGAAAGTGCGAAGCAGAGGAGAAACAGATAAATAACAATAAATACATAATAAATGCAACAGTGGTAGTGCAGCCAGCAATTTGCAAGTGCTAGGTTTATGGCAGCAGACAAGGTAGGTCTGATAAGTGCAGGAAGAAAAATGGGGCGGCTGTATGGGTACAGATACAGACCCCAGTGCAAGGGGTGGCCCGGAGGCAGTGCAGGAGGGTGGCAGGGTGAGCAGGTACCTGGGCCCGGAGGACAGAGGGTGGCCAGGTGCATGCTGCCAAGAGAGAACAGATCAGCAGGAGACAGGGGGGAGCGAAGGCAGAAGAAAAGAGGAAGGTCTTGAGGTGCTTCCGGAACCGGAGATGGTTCTCCTCAAGTTTTAGAGTGGCAGGGAGGCTGTTCCAGAGGGAGGCCTCAGCCGAAGACAGATCTACCCCAGCTCGTTTCTTTGAAAAACGACTGACCCTGAGGGAGTTGGAGGTAGAGGAGAAAAGAGCTCGAGAGGGTAAGGTATTTGCGGGGGGATAGCTGAAGGTATTTTGGACCCAGGCCCCAGAAAGCCTTGTGGACAATGCAGAGGGTTTTTAATTTAATCCTTGCATTCACTGGGAGCCAATGGAGAGATTTCAGAGCTGGAGAGATACGATCCCAGGGCTTGAGGCCGAGGACAAGTCTTGCAGTCCTGTTCTGGATTAGTTGCAGAGGGCGGAGAGTAGAGGCAGGTAGATTTAGAAAGAGGCTGTTAAAATAGTCCAAGCTAGAGAGAACCAGAGCTTGGGATACCATGAGCTTCTGGGGGAAGGAGAGGAAAGGCAGAGTACCTCTGAGGAGGTGCAGTAGGAAATTTGACTTTTTAGAGACCTCAGAGATGTGGGCGGAGAAGGAAAGGGTGGAGTCAAAGATGACCCTGAGGTTCTTAGCCTCGCACGTGGGGGTAGGAGGAGGGCCAAGGGAGGCCGGCCAGAGAGTGAGGGGAAAGGATGGTGAAGGTGTGCCGATGAGGAGGATCTCAGTCTTGCTGGCATTCAGACAAAGATCACTGGCGGCACACCAATCTTGAATGGCAGTTAGGCAATCTGAGATAAGAGAGGGAGAGGAGGTGGCAGAGGGCAGCCTGAAAATGACTGGAGTGTTATCAGCGTAGCACTGGAAATTTGAGCACAAAGTGGCAATGCAGTGGGCGAGAGTTGCCAGGTATTGGTTGAAAAGCCAGGGCAAGAGATTAGACCCCTGGGGAACACCACAGGTAGAGAGAAGATAGATGAAAGGAAGGACCCAAGTTGGACCTGGGAGGCTTGATCTGAGAGGAAAGAGGTCAGACGGTTGAGCAGGATGGTATGGTTGACCGTGTCGAAGGCAGAAGAGAGTTCGAGGAGGATGAGGACAGAGGGAATGTTAGAGTCAAGATTGGAGAGAAGATCTTCACGGATGTTCAGGAGAGCAGTTTCCGTGCTTCTGGCAGCTCTAAAGCCAGACTGGTGGTCATGGAGACAGCCAACAGAATTGGAACGAAGGTTAAACTGAGAGATGGCGAACTTTTCCAGGAGTTTGCCCAGAAAGGGAGTAATGGAAATTGGGCGATAGTTAGCTGGACAAGAAGGATCAGCTGTGGATTTCTTCAGAAGAGGATGCACAAAGGAGTGATTCAGAGGGGAGGGGAAGGATCTCGAGGCAAAGGAGTGGTTGCAAAAATCAGCAAGGGCCGGAGCAAGGGTGTCAATGTGGTCCTTGATGGTTTTAGAGGAACAGGGATGAAACTGTTTTGACGAGGCTTTCATAGATCGGACTTGTCTAGCGGCCTCGTCAGGGGAGAAAAGAGGAAAGGACGAGAAGGATAGGATGGTGGGGGGTGGCTAAAGGAGGGTCAGCAAGCACAGATAGAGAGGGGAGATGAGGGGTGTGGGTGGAGATCGGCTACAGGCGTTACTGCTTTTTTCTTTATCAGAACAATGGGGATATACGTAACTGAGGATTCCCAACCTTGCGATGGGAAAGGATTCAAAGCATGTGAATCTATCAAGATCCAATGCTGGTGAATGTATAGGTATTAATAGCCATTAAAAAATAGTGTGCATTATGATTGGCATCCTAATGTCAAGTGCGAAAAGAATGGATTGAAACATGCAAATAACAGAATACCATGAATTCACAGGCATCATCAAAAAAAATCTAATCTAATAACATGAATAGCTCCATTATTTATATTATTTATTTATTTCATTTGTAAAGCACGTATACAACCCGGTGGCATTGAGGCGCTGTTGCAGGTACAAGTCAAGGAGGCAAGCTTAGTCATACAGTAAAGTGTTTTTTGCGTAGATACAGACCAGCAAAGGTAATATTACAGTTGGAAAGATATAAAGAGTTCTCATACATATAGGTCATACTGTACATACTGTAAGGTGGTATAGTCTGGTTAAATAGCTGACATGATAGGCAGGGTGGGTGGGGGATGTGGGTTAGGAAAATAATTGAGTTTTGAGAGCTTTACGAAGGGTTCAGTAGGATTTCTCAGCCCTCACTCAGGGGGTGGGGTGGGGGGGGGGGGATCATTCCAGAGTTTGGCAGCACGATTGGGGAAGCTGGAGGCGCCAGTTTTACATCTCCTTACTTTGGGCACAAGAAGTCTATCCGTGTATGGCGTCCTAGTGGGCCTTGATGAATGGGCTTTGTTGATTCTTTGTGTGAGGTAAGGTGGCACTCTATTGGAGAGGCATTTGTGGGCAATGGAAAGTATTTTAAAGGTGTTTTAAAGGTGATTTGCTCCGGACAGACAAGGAATTAGCTTCTCTCCTAGCTTTGGAGATGTTTTCTTGTTTTGGGATGTTGATAGCTGCTCTCAAGGCGTTATTTTGTATAACTTGTAGTTTTTTAATATTTCCAACTGAGGTGCCTGTAAATAGGACCTTACAGTAGTCAATCTTAGAACCAATGATGGCCTGGGCAGTTGTTATTAGTGAGGAAGTGTCTGGCTGCGTTGAGAACCTTGGTGGCATAAGCTGCCGAGGAGGCAATGGCACTTACTTGTCTGGAGAAAGTGAGTGAGGTGTCAAGGTAGACTCCTAGTGGCTTTTCTGTGGTAGAGAAAGGAATCACCCATTGGTCGATCTGAAAGGATGTGTATTGAATGTTAAGCGACTTGCAAGCATTGTGTGTGCCAACAATTAAGATTTCTCTCTTGCCACTGTTGAGGAAAAGATGATTAGCTGCCATCCATGCCTGAATTGTGGAGTAGATGATGTTGAGGGTAATGGAAACATCTGTGTAATTGCCTGAGACTGGGATCATCGTCGGCATAGCTGGTGTAAACTATGCCGAGGGAGTCTAGGATGTTAAAGAGTGGCCTTGTAAAGATATTGTGAGGGGGGGGTCTCCGATCCTTGGGGACTGCTGCAGGTGATGGGGAAGGGTGAAGGGTTGGCAGTGTCTGAGAAGACTCATGACGCTGCCTTCCAGGAATGATGCGATACAGGCAGAGGCAGGTGTGGATAACTTGGCGTGGGTGGTAAAGTGTTGGCAGAGGCTTTGATCGTTGACCAGGTCTAAAAGGAGGAGCAAGGTACAGTTTCCTTCATCCCTGATCTCATCAAGCAGATCTTTCAGAGTGAGAAGGGCAGATTCTGTTCCATGTCGTGGGCGGAAGCCAGATTGGCGAATCCCTAGGATTTTGTTGTCCTCCAAAAATTGTTGAACCTGCAAGTAGGCTGAACGGTCTAAGAATTTTAGTAGAAAGGGGACAGTTGTAATTGGCCTATAGTTAGATGGAATGAACGGGTCTAAGGAGGTTTTTTTAGAAGGGAGAGGACCCATGCTTCTTTAAGGCTGGCTGACATGGTACCTTTGGAGAAGGATGCGTTTATGATGGCTGTGGTGACTGGAGCTAGCACGTCAGCACAGCTTTTCACGAAGGATGCTGGGCAGATATAGCCTTTGCATTTTGAGGGTTTCAGGCTTTGGATACTCTTTAAGACTTCGCTTTCGGTGAGATCTCTGAAGGAGAATAGATTGGTGTTGGGAAGGGAGGGGGGAATGCAGCTGAAGTTTGTGGCTTTCGGTTCGTTATTGAATTTGGCTTGTTGTGAGAGTATTTTTAGGTTCAGGTTTTGATTTTACCTAAGAGCGCTGCTTGAATGTGAGAACACCACATAGCGTCTTTCGAGAGGGTTGTGGGTGGTTGGTTCCCTATAAATGGCAAAGATTTCTTTTGTGTCAGAGTTGGCCATGCTGATTCTAGTAGTGAAGAAATTTGACTTTGCTGCGATAATGGCTGCCTTATATTGTTTTGATATTTTGCTGCTGATATTTTGGTCTCAGGAGCATAGCTCAGGGGCAACGCGCTCGCCTTGCAAGCAAGACGATGTGGCAACACAGGTTCGATCCCCGGGTCCCCGCTTAGAAATTTCTGGGTATTAAGCATGTTATAAATAACCCATTATATTATATTACTTATATTATATTATTGTTATATTGTGTTAACACATTTTGCAGAGAGTCAGAAGGGTCCTTTAGCCAAGTGAGCTGGCTTGTCGTTTCAGAGTACGGAGTACAAAGAGGTCTGGTGTGAACCAAGAGTTTTAGTGTCTAACTATCTTGGATTTGTGTGGGGCTAGGGGGCTAATCGAAATACCCATTCAAATCAAACTCCATTGGTGACCGGTGTTAAGTGTTTAAGCCCAACTTTGTTCCGTAGCTGAATGTCATGATCTCTGTGTCTAAAATGAGCTGGTCTCCCTTTGAGTCCCCGACATCTGTGTTGATTGGCTGTATGCTGGAGTTCTATGACGTGCACAGCCACACCGGATTTCAAATTGTTGTTACGTAATATGTGATTTACACTACATGAAGCATTTTGTTAATTTCCCTTTTGTCTGCCCAACATAGATTTTGCCACATTGGCACTTTAATAAATGCACTGCAAATCTGGTAAACATGTGATGTACTGCTGAATAGGAATCTTTCACCCAGCTAGTACGTAACACAAAATCAGTTCCAGTTTTTGTCAGGTTTTTACAACAATTACACGTGAAACAAGTAGAACGTACCCACCTTTGGAGGTTTTTTCAAATGTTGTTCGCTCTTGAAAATGCCAACATCAGCTTTCATTATCATATCACCTATGGCATGCATTCTTTTGAAAACAAACAGAAAATTCTTTATTTAATTCTCTCAAGTGCCTGTCATTTGGTAATATTGTTTTACTATTTGAATGACTTTTGATGTTACATTTACAAAAGTAAATAAGAGTTGATTTTGTTACTTTTTAATGTCTCGTCTTCCTTTGTAAAGCTTCTGTACGACTAACTGCAGATACTTTTGTTGCTAGTCATTGCATTATCACTGTACCCTTGTGCTTTGAATTCAGTGAGCCTCTTGTGCATGGACCTTTAAAAATCAGCTACCTTAGTCATATGTTTCACCCTCAACAATTGTGAGTATGATAAAAAGTTAATCTCGTTTGCACAGAATTAGCATGAAATATAGAGTTTCTATCCATGATTTTTACATAACACAACAATCGGTCGGTTAGTTGAAATATTGACATTGATAAGGGAAACTATTTTAGGACCTATATTAATTGTGAATTTGATACAATTTTGTAGGATGTTTAAATAACTAAAACTGGTTCAGTCACTTCAGTTTGCCATGTAATGAAAATACTATGAAAAAATCTTATCCAAAATACGACCCCTTTTTTTTAGCATTAAGCCAGTGGTGTTCTGTATTTAATGGTCTCGTTGGGTGATTAACTGATATAAAAAATGGTGATGACTGTCACATCATAACAAAATTATTCTACCTGGTGGAAGTCTCAAGTTCTTTATTAATCTGGGGCAGACAAAGCATCAGTGTCTGAGGATTTGACTTTATTAAAATGTTTACTGCTGTTTCATTGATATAGGCTAATTGTAATCTAACCTCCAATATTGTTGCAAGAGGTTTAATTATATATCATTTAAAGGATCTTGATGCAATTCTTCATATGTTGAATCTTCACTTAGCGGTTGCATGATATCATACAAATAGGTTACAGGCTTCATTGCCACAACGGTTTAGCCCATGTCTGCATTTTTTTCTAAAGATTCATCAATGTGCTCTTTTCTTCCTTGCTCATGTTCTGTGGGGTAGGTAATTATGCAATTTCAATTTGGACACTATTTTTTGCACTACGTGGATAAAAGTGTTAATCTGTGTTACACAAACTTGAGACACCTATTCCCAATAACAATTTGTCTGACCCTACTATGGAGTGGTGTTCTTCCATTCAAAATAAACTTCATGGCAAAGTCAAGGCACTTTGGGATAAATGCAATGTTGACACTTCCATTCTTGGGTCATACTCTATTTTTACTGAAGGCACAGGCAATGCCAATGCCGAGCCTCCTGCATTTTAATTAAGAGACATTCGTGAATATGAGGTTGCAGTAGCTCTGAACATTTTAAAGCGTACTACCCACTTCACAGACTTTTGTCCAGCTATTAAAATTAAGGAATGTGCTACTCACCTCATGCCGGTGCTGTGTTTTTTTGTCACTTCTTTTTTTAAGGAACAATCATGTCCTCAATTCGCTTAAAGATACTTGTGTAACCCCACTTTTGAAAATGCCTTTGCCAGATGCAGCCGCTCTGGTCTACTCCAGGCCAATCACCAATACACATTTGCTTCTCAAACTTCTTGATCGTCTTGCATATAAACAAATGCAGAGTTATATTGATGGACATGGTCTTCTCGGGGTACACCAGTCTGGCTATAGAAAGACACAGGGAACATATGTAGCTATGCTTCATATTAAGTCTGCTATTCTTCAGCTGTTAGGCAGGTCTCCTTGTATTTCTTGACCTATCAGCTGCCTTTCCTTTGATCTTGTACATTTTGAGATCGTGGCTGATAGACTAATCAAGAATGCCAAATTTAGTGCGGAAGCTAGCAGATAGACAATTTCCTTTCTTAATGATAGAAAATCCAGGGTTGTGTTGCAACAGTTTTCTTCTCCCGATCTTCCTCTTGACTGTGGTGTTCCTTAGAGGTCCACTATGGCACCACTTCTTTTAAATATTTTTATAAAGCCACTTCATGATCTTCTTTTGGATCAAGATTTAGCATTTGAGTATTACGCGGACGACACTCAGATTTTACTGGAATTGTCAGGCAATTACAAACTGATTCTGCAGTACTAAATCAGATTGTTGTTAAGATTCAGATGTGGATGAATGCTAATGGCCTATGTCTCAACAGTGGAAAACATTAACTACTTTTGCTTTCATCTGCTACTAGGGTAAGACTTTGAGGCAAATGATGACTTTTTCACTCTTGATAATTGCTTTATTAAGACCTTGTGCAAATCTAAATCCTTTGGAGTCATTCTTAACTCAACAAGGTCTACAGCGGGACATAAAAATGCTATTAGTTCATGTAGTTATTATCTTTGACTTTTAACACAGTTATGGCCTTTGCTGCCTTGTCATCATAAACCCATTACTGGTAGGGCAATCGTCAACTTCAAAATGGACTATGATAACTTATTGCTTGCTGGAACTAACCAGACAGATCTGAAACATTTGCAAGTAGTACAGAATACTGCTGCCAAGTTGGTCACCAGTGTTTTACGTCACCAGAATATCTCACCTATGTTGAGAAAATCAAACAGGCTACTGTTGCAGCTAGAATAAAACAAAGTGCTTACTGACATTCATAAATGTGTTCACGGCAGTGCCCTTTAATATCTTAGGATTCGCATCCGTATTTATAAACTAGGCAGCTTACTGCAATCATCTGACAAAGCACTGCTACAGATTCCACGCTTTAAGTTGGTATGCTGTAGTGGACGCTCGTTTAATGTTATACCACCTACCTTATGGAATCAGTTCCCTTCTGAATTCAGGCTAATTTCTGGTCATCCAATGTTCAAAAAGAGACTTAAGACTTTGCTCTTTAATTTAATGAAAATAAAGCCCCATTTAGTACTGTAGTCAGATATAGGAGACGGACAAGAGGACATGTTTCAATGCCACTTCTATTTGAAATAAAAGAAAACCTTCTCTAAGCACTAGCAGTGCTCTAAAAAACAAGAAACGGGTGCTTGTCAGGATGTCGAATAGATAAACTTGTTCCTATGTCCAAAATCTAAGCGGTCTTAGCATCATTGCTACCACTAGGAAAGAAAGAAATACAATCTAAGTTGTACTTAGATTAGGGTTTCTCTCCCTCTGGATTTACTCATTGGTGGCTGGTTTTCCGAGTCCCACCAAAGAGTTCTAAAAAAAGTCTCGTCTGGCTCCTGGTTTGGTAGTTCCAAAGAAAAAACAAAAGGTCTTTATAACAAAGAGTCTCTTCCAGCTCTTAGCCTGCTGGATCCGAAGAACAAACAACAAAAGAAAGAAAAATGTCTCTTAATGTTCTTTTTGTCACAGCCATGTCTGCATAAGCTAGTACAAACAGTTCTTTCTTTAGCCCCCTCATCATGGCCAGGGTTCGAAGTTGAAGGGAGCTGGGAGCTATTTAGCTCCTGCTTCTAGCCTAGGAGAGGCTGGTTAGTTTGAAAACAACAGATACCAGGAGCTACTTTTGACTCACCAGACAAATTGGTACCTTCCAGGTATGTACACGTGATATTAACTGAGTATTTGAGAATGCTAATAAAGAAAACATCTAGTACACATTTAAACATAATTTTTTTTATTTATTTTTTTTTAATTTGGTTAGTTCAATTCATTGAACCTTTCAAATATTACAATAAAATCACATAATCATCATCACATTATACATATTCTTAAACATCTTAAAATCGATATATCTATACAATATAGCAAATTAGTTAATTATATTCTCTTAATTCATTTTAGCATTTCCTTAAGGGAAACAAATATCTAATATATACTTGCCACACCATATATACACCATATATGCAGTAACCTTTTCGTTCAATATCAATGTCTATTTTTCAAAATATTATTCAATCATCTTCAGATTTAAACAATTAATTCAGAAATTGAATATTAGCAATTTGTACCGATAGTTTAGTGGTCGAGAATAACCATTTCCAAGCTTCAGACTGATTCATAGGGAGTAATCCAGAAGTGATTCTGGAGAAATATTTATTTCGCAAGTCACTAAGATTTGGACATTCTATTATACAATGCTTCAAGGTTTCTTTTTGGGCTTGTACTCTACATCATCTACAATAGTTTTCATTCTCTGGTATTAGTTTTCTTCTTGCCAAAACTGATCTTGTATGCCAAAGGTTACATCTAAAGCGTAAATATTGATTGCGCGTATGCGGCGATGGATATTTTTGTAAATAACTAGCCATGGTTCCCAATTTTTTATGACCAAATAAGGTTATATCAAAATCTTTCATTCTGGAGTATTCCTCAATCATTACAATCCAATCCATTTGGAATAGCTTCAATTTTGCTCTAACAGGATTATCAAGCAAAATATCTAGAGAAATATCTGTGTCCATGTCTTGGAAAAGGAATCATTTGTGGTTGCCAGATAAGAAGCTAATATTCCAACTACATTAGTCGAGCCAATATTTAGCAGGCATTTTCTGAAAAGCGCACATCTTTTCCATTGATCTTGTGAAAACATAGATGTCAAACCCAATTCAAACCTTAGTATTGCTTTCGACAGACATAGGAAGACTCAGGATTTTTTTCCAGAACTTAGATTCTAGCCATCCCAAAATTTACGCTGTTTTGGTAATGTAGTTTCGGCCCCATATGTGAGAATGGGAATCACTTTCTGTTTGTAATATAACAGTAGATGGGAGTAAGAGAACTTTGCATATTTATGCATCAAAGACCTCGCCTGAGCGATCAGAGGGAGTCATTTCTGAGTGATTCCAACCTCACTATCATGTTTTTTTTTTTAGGGAGTTGGAGATCATAACACCCAGGTATTTATACACGTTGACTATTTCAAGTTGTTCGCTTCCCAAATACCACTGATAAGAGTTGACCTTCAACCGCGTGCGTTTTAGTCGTATTAATCACCAAGTTGTTTTTTGTTGCATACAAATTTAGTGCGTTCACCATATTTTGTAATCCACTGGGTGTTTTGGATAAGAGAATGAGATCATCTGCATAAAGCAGATAATTGATCAGATGGGTACCCAATTGGGAGCATTTAAACATAATGAATCCTGTATAATGGACAAAAATGTAAGTGTGGATCTCCTGTGGAAGTTAGAATGGCGCTGCCCTGAGTACTCACTCCTGGTTCCCCAGCAGTAGCTCCTCCCTAGTGGGTGATGCCCGACATCCAGGAGCTGGCTTTAGCTACTGCTCATTGAATCTTAACTTCGAACCCTGCAGGGTTACATTAAAACTAACAAGTTCCTTCGATCTGTGGACATCAGTATTTAGAAAATACCATTCTCTTCTTGTTCCTGTTCGGATATTTCTGCTTTCGGCCTTGGGTAGGCTATGCTTGGAATTGCTTTGGTTGCCTTTTCTCTTGCGCGTATCAGCACTATGTGGGCTACAGGCTTGTCTCACGGCCCTCCGCCCGCTACTCATGCAACAGTTTGTACCTTTGCTCCAGCTGCAGTGCTGGGTCATGTAAGTGGTCTCCCTGGTGTTCGCAGACCGCCTTTCTCATCCTGGCTCCAGATTGCTTCAGCCACTGCACCTCGGTTCTTTCCTCCTGAGTTGGAGGATCAGGAAGTCGGTATGTCTTCCATCACAGGAAGTGGCTTCCTTTCCCAGCGGTGCAAGGCTCAGTAAGATCTCTGTTGTCAGTGAAGCTGTAGCGCTCGTCAGGCTGAATCGGGTCCCTGCCGATAAAGCCAGGTACTTGCTTCTCACATTCAGCCTCTCCTGAGGGGACAGGATTTCCTCCTTTGCGCAGCAGCGTAAGCCACCATTTCTCACGTCTTGGCTTATATCCCCCCTCTCTTGATCTGACTATGTATTTTAGGCCCTCCTTGGAGTAGAGGGAGAGATCCCATTGGTTCCCAGCTTTACAAGGAGGCTGCAAAAGATATATGTCAGAGACCAAGCTAATCACCTTAATAGGGCCCTGCACATGGTTACCCTGCTCAGTTCCCATATACCCAATGAATACTTGGGACTTGGCAGTGAGGGGCGGTGAAAAGGAATCACTGCTTCAGCATGCCTTGTCCTCAGGGAGGGGTCACCCCCAATGAGATCCCGCTTGCCCTTTCCCTTGGTGAGGGTTTTGCATAGCACGCTCGCCTCCCTGGTCACAAAGGGGGTGGGTCCCCCTTGGGCAGAAGGACGAATTCCCTGGCTTAATCACAGTAAGTATGGTGTAAATATACTTCTTTCTATAAACTTAGAAATGTAATGGTGCTAGCTCGCTCCTCATGAAAATCTTTGAAATTTAACTAAGTTAAACTAATGCTGGTAGTTTTTCAAATCAACAAGCCTGAGGTGGCACTTACAAAGTTTTTATAAATCAGAACTTGAACCAGAAAATCCACATTCTGATGGTGACTGGAAGGATTGTTGTCCCTACTTACAACGGAGAATGCTCACGATCACTATTTCTAGTACGCAACTGGAATTTCACTAATTGTTACAAGTTTCAGAGTCAAGTACTGCCAGAAGAAATCCTCCAAAACGCCTTCCAAGCACTTCCAACTTACAACCTCTATGTCAGTTAGAATTCTTCAAAATACAGCAATTATAAAAAAAGTGCTTGTGATTATTACAAAGGGAACACTTTTGGCAACAAATAGGAATAGGATGCTGCTGAAAATTGCATCAATTGTGAAGTTTCCAGAATCTGATATTTCCAATCATATTCACTAAGGTCAAACGCAATTCCAAGATTTTTTCAAACTACAGCAAAATGTAACCCATGGACAATGTCAATGTGGGATCCAATTACGTGAATTAAGTTAAACACAATTTGCATATCGAATCAGAAAACTGTATTTAAGATTGGTGAAAAGCTGATTATGCTAACAGAGGGCAGCAGTTTCTGCCACGAGAAACATGACCAGTATCACTCTCTTGGTTTGGCTTTAGACCCTTGTTTCTCTCCCCTTCTCTTTATGTCCCCTTGGCTACCTTCGCTTACCAACTATTGACACAAGGGGGATAGTCCTGCTCGTTATATCCGTGCAGAGTTTTTGCCCCCTGCACCTTCCAGCCCCTATCTGTCCCTGAGCCTCCCCCATTACATTGCCTGTTAACGAGATGCACAGCCAGTTCTTCCTGGGGTCTCTCTGCTACTCTGTGTGGGCATCTCCGTGTCTCAGTGCCTTCACCTTTCTGGATCTCCTGCCCGGACCTTGGATCAACGGTATGGAAGCTGCCTCTGGCGTACGCGTCAGCGTCTGTCAGCCTCCCGTTCCATTTGGACGCTGTTGAGCAAAGGAGTTCGATTATGCTCTTGACTCTGGGGGCAGACTGCTCTTGGCCTCGTCCTGGCTTTCTCTGCATCACTTTCATACTTGCTAGGCTTCACGGTCTCTCGTCTTGGTTTGCTTTCTCCCTGATAGGCAGTCCTCCTTTGGTTTTTATGGCATAAGAGGAACCATGCCTCCACAGAAGTCTATACTGCTACAGTTCCTTCTTGGCATTGCTCTTCACTGTTCCAGTGTCCCACCTCGTCCCAGTACTCGGATTACCTATGTTCCAGTTGTTCCTATTCATCTCAGTTCTTTCCACAACCTTGATATAGTGTACCTTATAACAGTACATAGGTCTACTGTCTACAAAGAGGTTAGCAGAAGGAGAGGCTAGAGTGTGTGAGGGTCTGATGTTCTCATAAGGACTATACCTTAGATGGTCATGCTTCTTCCAAAGGGTGGAGGGGGGGGGGAAAAGAGTCCCTCCCCATGAGATCCTCATGTATTATACCATCCCCAGGGGGACTATCGGGTAGCGGCCTCACCTCCCTGGCCTCATGTCAAAGGAGAAGTGATGACATATAGTGAATCGTCACACATCATACCTCTTCATGACACATGTGAAAGCAATTAATGCGTGTTATCATACACTGACATTTTAATCTTGCTGATGGACTAGTTTCTAGTTCTTCTGAAAAAATGATCAGAGGAATTTTCAAACAAGCAAAATAAACAAGTTCCGAAAAATAAACATAGAACAGTATTCTGCAATTGTTCTTCCCAAAGCCAGAGGTCTTGTTGAACTACAAGTTTATACTCGTGGTGATGGAGGAGTGAAATTATTTAGCATTGGATTAACATGCATAACAGTAAACCTTAATCTTCCCGATGACTGAAATGAGAAAAACCCTTTTATACCTACGGAAGAAAATTGAGATCTGTTATGCCATCTGCCTCAATTGAAAAAATTCATCAACTTGACAAACGTGTTAGGGCCTCCATTTTTAAAAAAAACTTTCCTGATCTGAGGTGGCAGCTATTAGAATACATTATTTTAAAGGACTGATGTTAACATTAACCCCATAGGAGCTTCAAAGGCACCCTAATGTCCAACATCATTTCGGCCATTGGAAAAGGATACAAAATGTCTTCACCTACAATACCGCTTCTATAAGGAAAGAAGCCTGGGGGGGGGGATCAAGAGCATGTTGCAATTCAATTAAGAGAAGAACACAGAGTATAGCTATTCTGAATACCTCGATCGTATTGTTTTTTTGTTTTTGGTTACTATCAAATATCTTTTCATGAATGTATTATCTGAATAAATGGTCAAAAGGAAACAATAGTTACAGATAATTAGCTGCGTAATGCAATAAGAAACATGAACAAGTAGAGCTTGCAGATCTATCATGAAGGCTCAATAATTTTCACTGACCCCAACAAAAATGTTTACGACTTACTGATCTGGACTGTTTATGAAAAATTAAGGAAAACAAGGTAGTACAGAAATGGTAACTTCTTGACCTCACACAGTAAAATTAACCCCTATGCATGACAATATTCTTTTCAGCCAAGAAAGGTGTATCATCATTGCTGAAACATGTGAACTGGTGCTCTCAGGCTGACTGCTTTTGCAGCATTGGTTTTGACTACACGAAAACACAGTGATGGAAATTATGCTACATTATTTGTTTTTTTTTTCCTGCCAATGGCTTTG
This sequence comes from Ambystoma mexicanum, assembly GCF_040938575.1. Taxonomy (NCBI): domain Eukaryota; kingdom Metazoa; phylum Chordata; class Amphibia; order Caudata; family Ambystomatidae; genus Ambystoma; species Ambystoma mexicanum. Next base: position 221,567,440 of record NC_090940.1, read on the forward strand.
CAAATGTAGGGGCAAGAGTTTGTAAACAAAGCAACTTACCGTTACAAAGCAAGATTCATTGGCTTCACCAATACTAGTTTGCTACAGATTACCTTGACTTTATCAACCAGATGCTACGTGGCAATCAACTGGAGAACATTAACTATGCAACCAAGAAAACACTTGTTCATTCTCCAGTGTCTGATACACTTTACAGTGTCAGAGGATGACGTTAGAAAACAAGGTTTGTGATTTATTTTCTAATGTACAATATACCATAATAAAGGACTGTCGCATCAAGTAGCGAAAATATGCACAAAATTAACTTTTGACCTTTTTCAATTGTTATATTTACCAGAGATAGCTCCCAAAGTAGGCCACGATGTTCATATGTTTACATTCTTTTACCATATATATTTCTTGCTGTATTAATGAAAAGTCATCTCCTGAAAATGAAAAAGAAAGATACGAGTCACAGAATATAGGAAGCAAATAGGTACTACATCTACAAACAAAAGACGGACAAAAGAACACACCACAAAAAACATATGAAAAAGTAAAGTATGAAAGTGTGTGTGCGTGCGTGAGAGAGAGATGGTATGTCACTCAGAAATGTAATCACCATACAAAGACACAAGATTTCATTCAGGCCCACATATTTCTTTGAATTTTTTCCATTCCAACAAGTGCATGCAAACAAGTACTCCCCACCTGGTCACATGCAGGGGAAGGCCAAGGCAGGCACAAGCATGTTAAGGAAATCCAGAGCAAGTGAGGTCACTACCTGAGCTGCCCCTTGAGGAAGAGGTGTGTCCATTCCTCTCAAGACTCAACGTTTCATACCCTCTTTCTCGGCCCCTCTATGAGAAATGAGGCAAAGTGAGAAAGGTCAACAGGCAAGAAGAGTGAGGAAGTATGACAGGACAAGTGGCCCGTCCTAGGTAGCGAGTGAGTCTATTTAGTAAGGGACCCAGAAGGCATGCTCAATCAAAAGTACATGTCACATAGTGTTCAGTAATCAAACAAGCACACGCTCTTAAGGATCTGGCGAGTGAGGATGCGTTTGGCTCTATGGGCTTTGCATTGGTACATAAACGCCTTTTCAGATTCTGAGACAGGGAAATATCCAACCAAATTTTGAAATATTAGATTGTTTGGGGGTAATTCTGTATTTTATTGATGAAGTGTATAGGTTTTTTCATTGGATCGACTTTAAAGTGGAGTTTCCTTTTAATTTATGTGCAAGTCTTAATCTTAAGATACTGAAAGCCACAAGAAGGGATAGAGGGTATTACTGGAGAACTTATCACTTAAGTCAAAATATGAAACATATTATATATAGGCAATGGTTTCCGTTCCCCCGACCATGCTGATATATTGTAAAAACACAGTGAACCCTGCTAAGAAGGTTCATCGTGAGGCTTAGGTTTAATCTATTAGCAACCTATAACATTGAAGCAGGGAATGAAATACCATACTGAAAATTGTTAGTGCAGATTGTTAATATTATGGCAGAGACCTCTAGACACATTTTGACTGGTTGTCATAGGCTGCAGAGAATATAGGTCAGTGGATATCAAGCATTTATTAGTAATATGGGATCAATTAGCTCTAACCAATTTTAGAGTAGCATCTACACGTGGGAGTCGTTAGTTATGTCTGCTGCAATATATTTTATCTGGAAAGAATTAGAAATGCTTTTATGAGTTTTCAATCAAATAGATTTTATTCGACTTGACGTCATTCGCCGTAAAATTACATGTACAAGAAAGCCACAATAATACAATAAAACCTATGAAAGGGACATATACATCAAGCTGCGGTCAGAGAATGACTAAAAAACGAATCACAATTTCTCCAACTAGTCAAAATATTGCAATGAACACAATTTTGGCACTTAATTTGGCCCCCTATTGTTATTTAAAATAATTTTTAATTGACTTCATTACCATAATTAAAAACGTGGCTATATAAAGAAGATCTTGGAACTGGTTTTTAAAAAACATTTTTAATAGTCCATTCATGGTGTGTAATTAAACACACCTTAAACCAGGGACACAACTTTAATCACATTTGCTCTTATGTGCCAGGCTATACCAAGATAATTGGCTATGCAATAAACCACTTTTTTATCATTGCAAGTTTCGAAGATTAAAAGAGCATGCCTTATATGCCGTATTCCATTGGTATTACAGAGAGTTTTTAAGAACTTGCAACGTGCTAATCGGTAACGCAGACAGAAGAAAAAGGGGTTCAGAGATTCTTTATCGGAACCACAAGTTTGACATGTTTCATTCCCAACCAAAACCCATCTTTTTGAAAGGCATGGCAGGTGTACTTGGGCCAACCTAAATTTATGACCAGGCTATGGGCCAAATGGGGGGGGTATGACATAGTCAAGGTATTTTTCAAAGCCCCTTGTTTGCTTACTGGACAGATTATGCCCGGAGCCAGTTTCATACCATCGGTAACTAGCTCGACCTCCATTAACCTCTGTGCAATGGTTTTGGCTTTGCCCATGTTACTGTGGATTACCCCCTGGGTATTATAGCATAGATCTTGCAGCTATAACCGCATCGGGAGTTTTTTGACGGGCTGGAACCAAGGCAGAGATCTACCACCCTCGACCTCCATGAGGTGTGTGGTGGCCTCCCGATATACTCGCAACTGAGGCACAGACCACAATCTCAGCCAATAAAATACTGGTCTAAAAACGATCTCACTCTCGATTGGTATAAGGCCCAGTTCCAGGTAAACGGGTGCACTCGGGGATGGTTTCAGCAGTCTTGAGCGTTTTTTCATGAAGGATCTATTAACCCAACCAAAATTCTTGATATCGGAGTGTCCCCAGATTTCAGCCCCATACATCGCAGCAGCCCTAGCCTGAGCTAGATACATTGCGACTGCTGGTGTAATTGGGCCTTGCCCATGTGGATAAAAAAACCTTAGAATACCTCCCCCATATTTTTCCATTGTCAAGCTGGATTTGGCCATCTGTAGGGGCCAATTTCCTTGGTCATTAAACCTCACCCCCAAATAGTCATATTGTTGGACCTGCTCCAGGGGAATGTTATCAATTATCAACCTGCATTTTGTGAATTTTGCAAATTTCGGCCGAAATATTCGCGTTTTGGTTTTCTCCATATTCATCTCTAGGTGTAACTAAGCATTTCTCTGCAAAACCCTCCAAGGTGATCGTGAGGCCCTTCACAGAGGTGGACAACAATACTGCATTGTCTGCAAAGAGTAGTATTGGGCAGGCCACTGGTCCAATTTGGGGGGGGGGGATCTAGACACTTCAGCCTGACCTGGCGAACCACCTCATCTAGGTATCACTGGAAGAGCAGGGTAGCCAGCATACATCCCTGCCTAACACCTCTGGTTACATCAAATGGCTGGGTGAGTTCCCCTCCCCCATCCCCCAACGGACTGAAGCGGTATAATTTGAATACAATTGGATTATAATCTGTAAAAGCCCTTGTGGAATCCCTCTTCTGGCCAAGACTGGCCACAGTTTTGCCCTAAAAACAGAGTTGAACGCAGTCCTGAGATCCACAACGGCTGCAAATATCTTCATTTTTCTTAGTGCCACATACTTAGACGTGATCAAATGTAGGCGAAAGGCTTGGTCCATTGTGCTTCTCTTTGGTAGAAACCCAGCCTGGAGATGGTCAATTAAGTTCCCCTGGCTAACCCACTCTTGATGATTTGAGTGGATTGTTAGGGCATAAACTTTCCCCACTCCATCTAGTAGTGAAATTGGTCTGAAATTCGCTGGGTCCTCTCCCCCCCCCTTCTTATAGATCAGAATCATTGTGGCATTTTGCCATGAGTGGGGACCCTGTTCAAACTAAGGCAATTATTAAAAAGGAGCCTTAAGGTGGGCGCCCATACTCCCATTTCATCTTTATTAGGTCTATGGGCAATGAATCTGGGCTGGGTGCTTTCCCCCATTTCTGCATAATTGCCTTGCATACTTCCCCCAGCTCTGCAGAGAGTGGGGCAATAACAGTCGCTCTGTCCTCACTTAAGGTAGCACTCCCAATCTCAGCCGTCTTGTCTCCCCTTCAATACAGATCCCGAAAGTGTTTGAAACAGGCGTTTGGGCTTAGGTCTGTCTTAACCTCTCCCCCCCACATGCCCCTCATTTGATCCACTCACTATCATCCAAATGTACGTGAATCCGCTGATTGCACAGCTTCCTGCATTCTCTCCCATTTTGAACAGACATGGCCATCTTTTTTAGAATTTAGCATGGCTTTATAAGAGGACCCCGAGCTATCTTCACTCGATTTTAACTGGGCCGTGGTGTTTTTTTAAGCAGTTCAAAATGTCAGATTTTGGCAGTCTACAGTCCTGGCTGGAATTTTATTGCATATTTTGTAACCTTTTTGCAAGGTTTTGTAACAAACGTTTGGATAGTCAAGAAAACTTTGTTAAAGGACGAGAGAATTTCAGCATCCCCCATTTCCATCATGGCTAAGGCATTCAGGGCGGGGAGGATGGCATCATACATATGGGGTTTCAATTGTCTCAGGTCAAGGTCGGGGCATTTTACCTGATGCTTGGATTGGCCCTGCAAATACACAGGTTATCTGGAAATGTGGGATGAAGCCTCCTCCTCTCCACCCAAGTCAGAAATATTCAGTGTCAAGGGCTTATGAGCACTGCCCTGGGTACTCATAACTTCAAAGTAATTTGTCTTCCCCCATAAATTGGATGAAAGAAAAATATAATTGAAAAGGGAGGTGCCATTTGGGACTTTACAAGTGGGTTTTGGCAGCTGGTCCTTTGGGAAACGGTCATTAGAAGCACTTAGCCCCATACTCAGTAACCTGGTGGCACAATGAAGAGCCACTGGATTTGCTCTGCCCAATGGTGGAGGAACCAAAGGTGGTATATGTCCCATGCCTCGTCAAAATCGTCCCATGCCCCCTCTAGATCTACCTGGTGCTCCATTTGGAGATTAAGATTGCGTTCACTTTATCCCGGCTCAATCTTGCTTCTATTCGCTTCCCAACATCTTCAACTGCATTATTTGGATTTTTTGATTGGCAGTGGCACCCGATTGTACACATTGCAGGGCGATATAGGTTGGGAGCCCAGGGAACTCATTACAGGTACTGGGCATCAGAGGTACCATAATCAACCTTAGTTATTTGGAAGTCAAGAGCTGTACTAATTGTGAGAAACCTGAAGGTGTCCCACCCACTAGTCCCCAGAGATCTGTCGTCCAGGTGGCCAGGACACAGCCATCGTTATTGGATCCAGTTCCTGGGGGTGGACTAGTGGGGAAGGATCACCTGGATGAATGCGCTTTGGGGAGTGGAAGTGGGAAAACGAAGGTTGAGACGTGGTACCCTCTTCCTTATAACATCTTTTCCCCATCCTATCCTGTAGGATATTTAGAAGCTGTACCTCCCCCTTTTCCAGCACAAACACTTTCTTACACCGTAACAGACAACGGACTAACACCAGAGCCATTTACCTAACATGTCTCAACACACGGGTCAGGCAGAGTGAGGCAATTGACAACCACGCACACATGACGGCCCTTTACCTTCCCCACGGGGATAAAAGGCGGAGCACGAGAGCACACTATGAGCAAGGCCAAATGCACAAGGAAGCAGCTATTCCGGACTAACAGTTCAAATGGAGGAGAAAGGCGGAGAGACCTGAAAGGACGAGGGGGGGGAATTACCCTTGCAATTTTCAACACAGACCTGCGAAGCCTCCGAAAAGGGAATCACAATACCGGGGAGTGCAGCTGGCGTGTGATGCGACAACTGTCAACGGTGCATGGGGGCCTCCTGCATTGATAACGCAGGCGGAGAGCGGGTTCAGTTTAGCCGGTGAGTCGGAGGAAGCTGATAGCAAGCTGAGCTGTGTTAATCCAGAGGTTGCAATAGGCAACATTATGTAAACGCAAGGAACATGTGAACAAAAAACTTGTGTGTGTTTGAACGTTTGAGCCCAAAGACGGGCCAGCTGCAGAGTGGTAAGGCACCGCAGAAGTGCTCATTCGAAGGACTCTCGTTTACCCTTTTTTTTCTTGAGTTGTAAACTACAAAGACCAGAAGACCCTAGGAAAGAGTGGAGTGAGGTGTAAAAGTGGTCCTACAAGGGTCGCGTCAAATCCATAGTACACTCGAAAGTCTCCGACCCATTGCCAAAAGAAAGTTAGGGGAAGGAAAAACCTGCTTTCTGATGAGATGAAGCAAATCATGAAAGGTGGTAGCAAATCATGAAGTGTGTTAAAGATGGCTATGTGAACCCGACAGAGGGATGCATGTGAAATGGGGAGAAACCTAATACACCCAAGTTCATTCTGTTGATATCAAGAGTGAAAGGCTGTAGTGAACCCGGTGGAGGGAGGCCCAAGTTGAGAGAAGGATCTGAGCCCGGCGGAGGGAGATCCAAGGAGCGATAAGCAATCGCCCAAGGTACAAGAATACCGAAGGAACTTTTGTTTGTTTGTTGTTTTGAACCAACAGGCCTTCTAAGGCAACAGACTTTGTAGAAAAGAGGCTTGGCCCAAGGAGGTCCTGGTATCGTTCAATGGAACTGTGAATCTCGTTCTGGCGATGTCCCGCCTTGTCCCGTGCTAAAAACGTGGGGAAGGGAGGCCCAACCATACCATCCTAACTTATCATTTTGTGAACACTCCTTTCTTTTCTGGTGAACATTATCCCACACTCTTTTTGAAACTTAGTGCTAAGGCTTGGCAATAGTTTTTTTTTTTTTAATAGGCCCTTTTGATTTGACAAGACACCACCAGGACTGCCTTATTATTTGATGGTTGTATCTTGCTCCCATCTTAGATTTAGGTTTGGATTAGGCGTTTATCTCAGCCATTATAAAGTACAATAAACATCCTTTTACTGTGATCACTTGTGTCTGTCTTTACTGTTGCCACCATGAGTTCCTTACATATGGTGTCAGGAATGCCATGTGACTCAATTGAAACAAACTCCGGAACCCTACAATTAAAAAAATGTAGTCATTGAGCTTCCAACTCTTCTATTGCCACAAAAGAATCAATATGTTTCGATATTTGTAGTAGTAGGGAAGCTCATATAGAACAGATTCCAAAAAGCTACCCTTTCAGTTGCACAGTTATGTTGGGGACAATCATTGACACAAAAAGAGTGATGGTACCATTTTCCTAAACAAATATCGAAAAATGGTAAAGGTCAGTTAGGTCAAACAACAATTTATTAATTCAGACAAAAAAATATATGAAAAGACCACTCAGAGGCCTGATAACACAGACATAATTATAAAAAATGTATACACCATAAATCCTACTTTTTCATAAGCAGTCTCATTTTGACTGTTCTCTTCTTGTAAAACAAAGGTGATGTTAGTACCCTACGAGTGACTTTTTACACAAGAAGCCCTTGGACAGATAATGTCTTTGGCATTTCTAAGCTACTTTCTGCAAATGGCGATGTTGATTCCCTACGAGTGACTTTTTTTCACTTTTACTTTCACATACAAAAAAGCCCTCAAGGCGAAAAGTGCCAGCAGATGAATATGTTTCTGGCTTTGATATAATTCTTATACCCTTCATGTGATAACTCAAAAGTAGAGTAGCGATTCAAGCGGTCTTGAGGACACACTCTTTTGGTAAAGGAAAAGTTTAGAGGATTTGGATTTAGATGCTGAACACATGTGTCTAAAAACAAACAAATAAAAATGCTTTTAGCAAACTGACCATACTCAAATCTATTTTTTTCTTTTCACTCATTTGTTCAACCTGTTCTCCTAGCAGCTCTACATTTAAGTGCACAGAATTCTTTTTTCTCAATTCCTTCATTTTTGTCAAAGTGGAATGGTTTCACCAACAATTGCTATAACTAGCATCAAAATAGAGTTGCTATACCTAGCGTCAAGATAAATACATTAATTCATTCATTACTTATACCATTTAGCCAGAGGGTTTGCCATATCTTGTTTTTTACAGCCTATAGTTACCCTAGTCTAGTAGTGTGCTCATGATGACCTATGGAATTCCGACAAAAAGTGGTGATTCGAATAAATAATACCTGCCCGTATCACCATTGTGTGTTATATATTGTTGATACCTTGGTACACTTGTTCTTTGTAAACACCAGAAAGCTGTTTTTTTCATTTGTTGGCGTTCCTGACTACATCTCAAAGCGTTTAGCCACAGAAGAGCATACTTATAAAGAGAACTATAATTAGGATATTTGTTGTGAATGCTTCTTTTTTTTATAAAAAACAAATGGAGAGAGCATCTATAGAATACACAAGCACCTGTCTTTTTAAAGCAACAGGCGAGATCTTGTTGTTAATCGGCGCGTGTTGGGAATTTGTTTGTGTCCGTCATCTGCTTTTCAATGGCTGTGTTTTCCCCTTGGGAGTTCTGAAATACAGGGGAAAAGGATGCACAAGACTTATTCTATATTGCGCATTATCTGCCCGTGCGGTCATCAAATGTGCTAGAAACTATTTACAGCCAGTGAATTTGTACTTACTTGTTTAATAATAGCAGCACGATCGTAGATCAAAGAGCATGGCCACTCTTTGTTCATTCAGGGAGACTCACTCTTCCGGTGTAAATTACGTGGTATTCTAATGTGACGTGAGGTGAAACCAATATGACTGGAAAACAGCGTGCAAAAAACGTGACGCCATCTTAGATGTGGACGTTACCTATTTTTGTATCCATACAACTTTATTGGTATAGATATACCAGTTAGTAGCATTACAATGTTGTCTAGACAGAGACGCCCATTGTGCATGTTTGCAAACCAATATGGAACGCACATGATTCTACACTTCTTTTGCTTCTTCGAATATTTCATGAATAGGGTATTGCAATGTATTACGTGCAATTTATACACCTCTCAATTTAGGGCAGTCCATTTTCACCTAGTAGCCGTGTTGCTAGCACTGTTATATAATTTATAATTTTGATGAGGAACAGCGTGCATAAACATGCCACAGTCTTACAAGTAGATACTTATTCTTTAATATCCATGCAACTTTATATTATGATACAATAGTGTTGAACGGGTGCGAAACCGTAAATTATGTATGTTATAAAACAGTGGTAGCAACAATCTAATTTCGCATAGTAGCTTGACTAATCACAGTGTTTTGTTATTTACATTGTGTGTACGCCCAATGGAAGAGACAGTGGATACTAAGCACCTGTGCACTTCTATTTGACAAATTTCCCATATGGCATATGGCATGCCATGTCAGGGGGTCCACAACATGGCTCTAGATCTATATTTAGCCATGTGGGGATACCTGGTCTTCGCATTAACAAGCGTTGTTTTGCTTATTTTTTTATAAACAAATTCCATTCAATATATAAATTGAGGCCATGATTAACCGAATCTAGTGAATAAATCCAACTTTGTTCCAGTTTACGTAGATTGAGATCAGGGTCACCACCGCGTGGATGAGGATCAAGAGTCTGCAGAATACAACAAAAAATGTCTTCATGTGTATGATGTGCTTCAGTGAAATGCTTGACTAATGTTTTGTCAGCTATTTTATTCTTAACACATGAGCGATGTTCGCCAATCCTTTGGCGGACTGGTATTTTAGTTTTGCCAATATAAAAAAGACCGCAAGGACATCTGATACAATAGATTGCCCACTTGGTGGCACAGTTAGTAAAGGATTTAAATTGCCAGTTTCTACCGTTCAGGTCAATCTCCTTTATATTCTTGGTGAGCCGGTAGACCGAACATTGTCCACACTTGAAATGCCCTATAACTGGTGGAAGTTGCCAAAGATTGTCTTGTTGTTGGACATTAGGCTTGGTTTGTGAATAGGTGTGGACCAATCTATCGCTTAGATTCGGCATGCGTTTAAACGCAAAGCACGGGGGAATAATCTTAAAATCTTCAGTGTTGATCATGCTCCAGTTTTTTAATATGGATTTTCTCAGGTTGTTACTTATAGGAGAAAAGGAGGAGACGCATGTAATTTTGTCCATTGAAGTTCTAGTTTGTTTAGAGAGACAATCATTTCTAGAAATGGTCGCAGCTCTCTTGTATGCTCTCCTTACAATGTGTGCCAGGTACCCTCTGTTCTTAAGATTTTGTTTCAGTTTATCACCATGTTTTTTGAAAACCTCTTTCGCAGTACAATAGCGCCTGATGCATAAAAACTGCCCAAATGGTAAGGTTCTATCTTAAACTTTGGGGATGAAAACTCTCGAATTGTAAAAGCATATTTTTTTGTGTGGGTTTTTTTTTTATAAAGGCTTGACACGATCTTATCTGTCATTCGATAGATCGCTAGATCTCGTCGATATATCCATGCCGTGTTATGATGTTCTTATTGAAGGGGTTGTTCTCAGCGTACACAGACTTGCCTTCAAAGTGGTCCATGTATAGATTAGCCATATTTATGATATGGAGAGGTGAACTTGAAGAATTAAAAGCGTTTGTCATTTGGCTGAACATGTGCGAAATTTCCATCAACTTCACCATGGCAGCCCATAAAGATAGGATCTCGTTTTTGAACTCCCTCTATTAATAGGTTCTCCATTACTGTTTGCGCAAACGGCTCTGTGGTTTCCCTTTTGACCTCACACCAGGCTGCCAGATTCTTTTGATCTTACCCGAGGACACAGAGACCATGTCTTGCAAGTGTGTTGAAGATGGCACTTTTACTGCATGGAGCACAATGGGAGTGCTGAGATGAAGGTCCTGCATGACAGGCATGCTAGCGAGGAGACCCAGGCCTCCTCTCTGAACCGGTAGGCCCCACATACGCAGGGACCATTTTTTAGGGTCATACTTTCTCTCTTACTAAGGTAATGTATTGATCACAATCATCACCCTTGTCTTCATCATAATGATGGCCCATCGCCATGGTGCAGGTGGCCTCAATGGGGTGCCTTTATTATTTTACTAGGCAGTTTGCATGGTCCTTTCTGTATGGCCTTTAATGTGCTTGAGGAACAACCTTTTGTACAATAACTGTATGACCACAGACTTCAGTACACCAAGTGTGCATGCAATGTATCTTTAGGCATGTGACCGGTGTTGGTGCATGTGTGGTGTGTGTGTGCAAAATTGTGGATTCGATAAGGATGTTATGTATTACAGAGCCACAACTCATTGGAAAGGTGGGGCAGGAAAATGTTTCCAGGGTGTAATACCTGTAGGGCTACTCACATTCCTCTGTGTTATGAATATTGCACTGGTGTATGGAGCATAGCCATAATACTCAATTGTGTACTCTTAAGAAATATTACTTAATATGTACCCACTCTAAACTGTATACCAGGGACAATAATCATTTCATACCATTATGGTACCAAGGTGTAACGCTCACCTGATTCTCGCAGAGGCGCCGGTCTTGACTGGGCGACTACCGTATCTTCAAAGGTGATGTGTAGCACCCGGTTGGCTCTTTGGGCTGGACCTCTGTGCACTGTATGCCTGACGTGTAGAGTAAGATGTCTTAGGTAAGTGAATGCCGAGCTCTCCATCTGCCTCGGGGCAGGGTACTGTAACCAGTTTCTTCACTGGGTAGGTAGCGCAGGCCTCTTGACTTCAGAGGACTGCTGTCCGTCGTTTACTGCACGAACGGTAAGTTTCGAGTCATTCAAATGTCTTTTTAAAGTCTTTAGTAATGATGTCTCTTGTTTTGCAGGGTTCCGGCGATGGCGGATGACGGGCTGAAGTGAGTTGAAGATGGAGCCCGTGTGATGAATAGAAGCGCCTGGAAGCACGTAAGTAAGCGCTTGTTGCCTGCTTCACGATGCGCTCTAACTGTCTTTTTATTTTGCAGGTACGAGTTCGGAGCGGCTGCAGGGTGCCGGAATACCCACTGGGTTAGATGTGGAAAGGAGTAATGGCACGTGAGTATTAAAGTTCCCCAATGTCTTTAAACGCACCTTGTTTTGCCTTTCAGATGCGGGATGCAGCGCCGAAGGCCTCCGGAGCGTGCGAAGAGTTGGTAAGCTTTTGTCTTTCAGATGCCGGAATGCAGTGTGAAGACCTCCGGAGCGCACGAAGAGTAGGTAAGCCTTTGCCTTTCAGATGCCGGAATGCTAACCTGTTCTTTCTTGTCTTTATAGGTGTTGCTGACGACTGGATTCAGGATGGTAAGCCTTTTTCCTTGGGCCCAGGACCGGATGCAGAAGACACGATGAGCGTTCTGCTGCAGAGGGTGCAGAATAACGCAAAGCAAGATTCATCCACCGGGTGTGGTTTAAATAGCCTCCTGTAGTGCTTAGATGTCTCCTTCCACAGCCACGCCTAAGTAAGAAAAGAGTTCCTGGTAAGAAAAGAGTTCCTGCCTTCCAGAAGAGTTCCAGTGTTCTGAATCTAGGGAGTGGCTCCAGCCCCACCCAACAGGAAAAGTAGTTCCAAACAGAAGAGGATCAGAGGCTCAACTGGCAGGCAAGTAAGCAGCATGGTCTGCTGCAGGTAAGTCCACCCAAGCATTATGAGCCCGGCGCTTCCAGCGCTGAGACTGGGCATATTTATGAGCCTGGTGCCACTGGCGCCAGGATTGGGTCCAAAAGGTCCCAATTGGGACTGGTTGGCACTCGGAACCTGGGTTATGGATCTGCTTCCAAGGGAGTTGGGAAAACCCTGACCTTTTGGAAGCAGAGATCATGACAGTACCCCCCCTCAAGGCCCCTCCCAAACCGGGCTTCTCCGGGGGTTTTGGCTTGTCAGGAAATGTTCGGTGAAATCTTTTGATTAGGCGAGGAGCGTGGACATATTCAGCAGGTTCCCAGGATCTCTCTTGGGGGCCGTAGCCTTTCCAGTCAATTAGGTAGAATAGTTTAGATTTGGAGATCTTGGAGTCCAGAATGCTTTTGACTTCAAACTCGAGTTCTCCATCAACTAGGATAGGTTTTGGAGATTTGGTTAGTCGGGTTTGAGGTTGCACAGGTTTTAATAGAGAGACGTGGAAGACCGGATGTATCTTCATGTGCGGGGGCAAGTCCAACTTGACCGCTACTGGGTTTACTATGGTAGTGATGGAATAGGGACCAAGGTATCTTGGGTTGAATGTGCGTGGCCCTTTTAGAGATAGATATTTGGTGGATAACCAGACTTGATCCCCTACTTGATAGTGAGGGGCTTCCTTCCGATATTGATCTGCTCCTTTCTTGTATTGTTCTTTAGCCCTTTGAAGGTGAGAAACAGCTTCCTTAAAGGCTTGGGTGATTGTAGAATGCAGGTAATCTACTGCTGGTGTTTCAAGATCTTGGAGGGGATCCAACTCCGAGGTTCGAGGGTGACTGCCGTACAAAAGAAAAAACGGGGTTTTCCCAGTTCCCGAATGGACAGAGTTATTGTAGGCATACTCGGCTATCCAAAGGATATCTTTCCAAGTTTTTTCAGTTTGTTGCAGCATGCAGCGTAAATACTGTTCCAGAGTTTGATTGGTCCTCTCGGTTTGTCCGTCGGTCTGAGGGTGGTGACTGGTCGATAGTCTCACATCAATTTGAGCCGACCGACAGCAACTTCGCCAAAAATGAGAAATAAATTGACTACCTCGATCCGAAATTAGAACCGAAGGAAAACCGTGCAGTCGGACGATGTTTTCGAGAAATTCTCGGGCCAGAGTTGCTGCTGTTGGCAAGCCTTTGAGCGGAATGAAATGCGCCATCTTGGAGAATAAGTCCACGATTACTAGAATCGTATTGTATCCGGAGCATGGAGGTAGATCGGTGATGAAGTCCATAGAAAGCGTATGCCAAGGGCGAGGTGGGATGTCAATAGGGCGTAAGAGGCCTGCTGGTCTTTCCTTTTGACTCTTGTTTTGGGCGCATACTCCACAGGACATTATAAAGTCTCCGATATCTTTTTTCCAAGACGGCCACCAGAAGTAGCGCTTGATCTTTTCTGAGGTCTTGGCTATACCGGGATGACCTTCCATTAAAGAGTCGTGGTAACAAGAGATTACTGTTTTCTGTAAATCTGTGCTGGGTAGGTATAATCGTTCTTGGAAATACAATAAGTTGTCCTTTACTGCAAAGTCCTTTCCCTGCAGATGCCAATTCTGTATGTCTGCTGGAGTTACAAGTTGCCTGGCTTTATCCTTAACTTCCTCTATGGATTCTGTGGCGATTACACCCAGAATTCTTTGTTCGGGAATGATTGGTACAGGTTTAGGGTTGGTCAAGTGTTCTTCCACTCCCATCCGAGAAAGGGCATCGGCTTTACCGTTCTTTGTACCAGGTCGATAGGTAATTATGAAGTCAAACTCGGCAAAGAATAATGCCCAACGGAGTTGTCTAGAGGATTGGGCTTTTGCGGTTTTCAAATATTGCAGGTTTCGGTGATCCGTAATCACAGTAACGGTGTGTCGGGCCCCCAGCAGATAATGCCGCCAAGCCTTAAAGGCAGACTTGATAGCCAGAAGTTCCTTGTCAGTAATCGTGTAATTGACTTCAGGAGGCGAGAATTTGCGGGACCAAAATGCCACGGGATGCAATTGATTGGTTACCGGGTCCTTTTGTGATAGAACTGCCCCCATGGCAAGGCTTGAAGCATCAGTTTCCACGATGTTGGGGAGTTCGGGACGAGGGTGTTTTAAGATTGGTGCAGAGATAAATTTAGTCTTCAAATCCTGGAAACCTTGTTCCGCCTCGGTAGACCATTCAAAACGTTTGTTTTTCTTTAACAAGGCAGTGATGGGCTGGACTAATCGAGAGAACTCGGGGATAAACCTGCGGTAAAAGTTAGCGAAGCCTAACATGCTTTGCACACCTTTTACGGAGGATGGTGATGGCCATTTGAGAACTGCATCGACCTTCTTTGAATCCATACGCACTCCGCCAGGTGATAATACGAATCCCAAGAATTCAACTTCAGTCACGTTGAAAACACATTTTTCCAACTTAGCGAAAAGTTTGTGTTGGCGCAATCTTTCGAGGACCATTTTCACGTGTTTCCGATATTCAGATTCCGATGAAGAATAAACGAGAATGTCGTCGATGTAAACAACAACACACACATCTATGAGCTCTCTGAGGACATCGTTCATAAAATATTGAAAGGCGGCCGGGGCATTGCAAAGTCCGAAGGGCATGACCTGATATTCAAATAGCCCATACTTGGTGCGGAAGGCCGTCTTCCATTCATCGCCCTCTTTTACTCGTACCAAGTGGTAAGCTCCTCTAAGATCCAGCTTTGTATATATGCATGCTTTTCTGACTTGGTCCAGGAGTTCAGGGATCAAAGGTAACGGATATCTGTTCTTAACGGTAATCTTGTTCAGGGAGCGATAATCGATACAAGTTCTAAGGTCTCCTTCCTTTTTTGGAACGAAGAACAAAGCTGAAGAAGCAGGGGACTTGGAAGGACGAATAAACCCATTTGCCAGGTATTGATCCAGGTATTGTCGAAGGTGAAGGTTCTCAGGCTCGGTGAGGGCATAAATTCTACTACAAGGAGGAGTAGATCCAGGTATCAGGTCTATCTGGCAGTCATAAGACCTATGAGGAGGTAGAGAGTTAGCCTGCTCCTTCCGGAAAACATCTTGGTATTCTAGGTATTCGGGAGGTAACTGGGGAGTCTCTGAAGAAATTGCTGCCAGTGCAACACCAGGTGGAGGGTGACAAGTAGAGACACATTCTGGAAAATGGACCGTTCTTGCTCGCCAATCGATCAGAGGATTGTGTTTCTCTAACCAAGGTATTCCTAGAATAATCTGAAACTGAGGGGCCTTGATCACATCGAACACGATCTTCTCATGGTGTCCATCTTGACTTACTAGCGTCACTTCTTGAATGGTATGCGTTACTGGCCCGGAGGCTATCTCCGTACCATCCACCGTAGTAATGACGTCCTTTACAGCCTTGGGACAAAGAGTGAGATTCATCCTCAAAACCATTTCATGATCCACATAATTGCCGATGGCACCGCTGTCGACGTAAGCTTCAATTGCATGTAATCGATCCGGATTATCAGGGCTAATGAGGACCATAGGTATCACGAAATGCGAGGTCACGGAACTGGTTTTCATGCTCGGTAAGAGGACCTCTATTCTTGTCGGGCGAGGTTGTTTCCCTGCTCAGAGTTTGTAACTTTGGTAACTGCAGCTCCTACTGCCTTCTTGGCAGGTTTCACCGGACAGTCTCGAAGAAAGTGCCCTGAGTTTCCGCAATATAGGCATAATTGCAACTGTTTTCTCCTTTCCCGCTCCCTTTGTGTTAGAGGACCTTTCAGACCCCCTATTTGCCTGGGTTCCCCGGAGTCTACTCCTTTGGAAGGAGTTGGCGGTTTGGAAAATACTCGAGCATCAAACTTGGAACGATCGGCCTTCCTGTTCTGCAGTCTGTGATCTATTTGAACGACCAAGTCTATATAATCCGAACAGTCTTGTGGGGGATTCACTACTTGGGCTAAAACGTCTTTGAGCTCTCCACGTAGACCTCTATAAAACAGCGTAATCCTTTTGTCTTCAGGCCATTGAGTTTCCACTACTAGTCTATTGAAAGATGCAATATAAGCCAAAAGGTCTTGATTACCCTGTCGCAACGAAAGAAGCTCATTGTCCAAGGCCTGCCCCTGTGAATGTCTTGCGAACAGTTTTTCCATACTAAGCTGAAAGGCTTGAAAATCATGGAGAACCGGATCATCTTGATTAACTAGAGGGATCGACCAGTCTGCCGCATTGCCACTAAGGTACGAAAGTACAAAAGCTACTTTAGCTTGATCAGTTGGAAAGGCTGCTGGCCGGCATAAGAAGTGCAACCGGCACTGATTGATAAATACTGCAAACCTCTTTGGGTCACCAGAAAATCGTTCGGGCGGAGCCAGAGGTACATTCCCAGGTAGGTTGATCTGCACTGGATTCATAGAGGATGTTGAAGGAAGATTTGCCCCTGATGCGGGTAACGGGGTCTGTCCGGCTTGTGACTGTAGCAATTGTCTAGCAAGATTGTCTGTTCTCTCCTTGGAAATAATTAGTTCCCTTCTTAGAGCATTTGTTTCCTGACGAGCTGCATGCACTTCTGCCCTTAGTTCCCCAAGTAACCGGGCTAGGGGGTCAGTATCCGAGGTTTCCATAGCGCCTGGGTGAGAGTTTTGCGGTAGGCTTTGCGTTCTGTAACTCTCACCTGATTCTCGCAGAGGCGCCGGTCTTGACTGGGCGACTACCGTATCTTCAAAGGTGATGTGTAGCACCCGGTTGGCTCTTTGGGCTGGACCTCTGTGCACTGTATGCCTGACGTGTAGAGTAAGATGTCTTAGGTAAGTGAATGCCGAGCTCTCCATCTGCCTCGGGGCAGGGTACTGTAACCAGTTTCTTCACTGGGTAGGTAGCACAGGCCTCTTGACTTCAGAGGACTGCTGTCCGTCGTTTACTGCACGAACGGTAAGTTTCGAGTCATTCAAATGTCTTTAAAGTCTTTAGTAATGATGTCTCTTGTTTTGCAGGGTTCCGGCGATGGCGGATGACGGGCTGAAGTGAGTTGAAGATGGAGCCCGTGTGATGAATAGAAGCGCCTGGAAGCACGTAAGTAAGCGCTTGTTGCCTGCTTCACGATGCGCTCCAACTGTCTTTTTATTTTGCAGGTACGAGTTCGGAGCGGCTGCAGGGTGCCGGAATACCCACTGGGTTAGATGTGGAAAGGAGTAATGGCACGTGAGTATTAAAGTTCCACAATGTCTTTAAACGCACCTTGTTTTGCCTTTCAGATGCGGGATGCAGCGCCGAAGGCCTCCGGAGCGTGCGAAGAGTTGGTAAGCTTTTGTCTTTCAGATGCCGGAATGCAGTGTGAAGACCTCCGGAGCGCACGAAGAGTAGGTAAGCCTTTGCCTTTCAGATGCCGGAATGCTAACCTGTTCTTTCTTGTCTTTATAGGTGTTGCTGAAGACTGGATTCAGGATGGTAAGCCTTTTTCCTTAGGCCCAGGACCGGATGCAGAAGACACGATGAGCGTTCTGCTGCAGAGGGTGCAGAATAACGCAAAGCAAGATTCATCCACCGGGTGTGGTTTAAATAGCCTCCTGTAGTGCTTAGGTCTCTCCTTCCACAGCCACGCCTAAGTAAGAAAAGAGTTCCTGGTAAGAAAAGAGTTCCTGCCTTCCAGAAGAGTTCCAGTGTTCTGAATCTAGGGAGTGGCTCCAGCCCCACCCAACAGGAAAAGTAATTCCAAACAGAAGAGGATCAGAGGCTCAACTGGCAGGCAGGTAAGCAGCATGGTCTGCTGCAGGTAAGTCCACCCAAGCATTATGAGCCCGGCGCTTCCAGCGCTGGGACTGGGCATATTTATGAGCCTGGTGCCACTGGCGCCAGGACTGGGTCCAAAAGGTCCCAATTGGGACTGGTTGGCACTCGGAACCTGGGTTATGGATCTGCTTCCAAGGGAGTTGGGAAAACCCTGACCTTTTGGAAGCAGAGATCATGACACAAGGATTATGCATGGAATACAAAAGCACAGACTCCCTTCCTACCCTCCGTTTCCCAGGGCCTCCGTTCATATTAATCTATCACACTGCCTTTACTCTTGGCTTGGCAGTCCCAACATTACTATGCTGGTGTTCATTTAGTTGAATTGCACTGCCTGACAACAAAAAGCCTCAAGGCTTCAAGGGGTAGTTTGAGCAAATTTCAAATCTTAAGAATTGAAAATATCTTTATTTGCCAAAATCTGCCCAAAGGTAAATTCTCCCAGATCGACAGACGCCTTTGAAATTGACCCTGGTAACTTTCTACACACTCGATTTACATTACAAGCTTAACCAGAGTATCATGTACCAGAGGTGTCACAAATATCCTCCATCTGACAAGCCTACGTCTTTTATTTTGGCTTGTACTTGTACCTTTTTTCTTTTACTCCTCTCCTGCAGATCAGTCTAGAGACCATCGTTGGGGGCAGAATACACCACGTTTCCAACAACCCTAAGAGCCCTCAGACTGCTACAGTATTGAAATGATGGTACAAAATACTCATACCATAACAATGAAATAGGCATTGGCATAGGCTTGGGAAGGCATTTAACAGGCACTTTCATAATGGCACTAACAAATGCCTATCTTATACCTGTATACAAGTCAAAACTATTGGCATTGCCAATGCTTGTTTTTAACAGGGCTTCTGTGCAAAGAACACATGTGAGGACAGAC